>NC_133666.1:693324741-693924741 GCF_037893015.1 Macrotis lagotis
ACAGAGAAAAATAGAAACAATCCCTGCCCCCGAGAAAGAAATTAATTCACAATCTTATTCTTAATGTACATCTCTGACGTAATCAAGATATGAGCAAACTAAACCCAAGGCGATTTGGGGCAGGACCCTCACAGTGGAGGGACCAGGAAAGGCTTCAGACAGGAGACATCTTGAAGGAAGAGAATTCTCGGGGGGGCCTCATTCCAATGAGCCACTGCAAAGGCAAAGCTACTCTCTCAAACAAGATCTACATCTGCTCAAAGCTAATCGCCCCATGGGGAAGCCAAGGACAAGGTCGTATCTAGGTTAGAACACCTAGTTCCTAGAAGCTGCTGCTGCTGAGCCCTCTCTCACTGCCTGTGGTCTTTGGGGGAGGCTCCAGCTTCTCCCCTTGGACTTCTGCTCTCCTCAGGGGATGAGATTGGAGAGAACCTGGAGCCAGAAGGACTGGATCTGGACCCAATCTCAAATGATCACAGTCTATTGGGGATGTGCCAATGAGCTGGTCCGTGATGCCTTAGGGTTGGAACCCATAGAAGATGAATTACAGTGCATCTTAGAGGTTTGCAGAAACAATCAATTAAGCCATTGCCAGCATTGACTAGATCACTCATTTGTTCCAATCACGGAGCTAAGCTTGGGGGGTGCAAACTAATAAGCAAAGCATTCCCTGCTCTCAAGAAGTTTACACCTCCTCCCTCCTTCCTTTCTTCCTTCCTCCCTCCCTTCCTTCCTCCCTTCCTCCCTCCCTCCCTCCCTCCCTCCCTCCCTCCCTTCCTTCCTTCCTTCCTTCCTTCCTTCCTTCCTTCCTTCCTTCCTTCCTTCCTTCCTTCCTTCCTTCCCTCCTTCCTTCCTTCCTTCCTTCCTTCCTTCCTTCCCTCCCTCCCTCCCTCCCTCCCTTCCTTCCTTCCCTTCCCTTTCCTTCCTCCCCCTCCCTCCCTCCCTGTCTTTCTCTAGATGAAGGTATATTTAGGCTATAAGAGCTCTACCACTCCCTAGGTAGATAGTCAGTTTTACTCCTGGTCTCACTATGGTCAGCTGTCAACTGAGGGGTTGGACTGCAGCATCTTTCACCCCCTTACCCCCTGCCTCGCAGCAGCTCTGACATCTGCAAATCAGAAAATGGAGGCTCCTTGTGGGCTGGGAAGACCACCTGTAAGAGGAAGTGCTATTTGACTTGGTCCAAATCCTTGAAGAAAAGGTAAAATTTATTAAGAGAAGGAGGGAGGGAGCCAGAGGATGGACTTGGTGGGAAATCTCACCTAGGGCTAAAGAGGAAGGCAGTGCTGGGAAAGAGTTATAACTGGTAAAAATTAAATAGGAAAAACAAGGGAGTCCAGGTTAATTTTTGAATTCCACCTGGAACCAGCCCAGTCCCATGGCCAATGGTTAATCTCCTTGACCCCATCCTTTAGGAAGTATCTCACCCCTGTCTAGGTCAGAGAGTTCTCAGCCCCTGGGAGGGCTTCGTGGGAGAACATCTGGTGAATAGGGGCCCAATTGTGTTCAAGTGCCCCAACTCTGTTCTAGTCCCTTCCATTCTCCTCCCCCCCCCCCCCCATCAGTTGAGTGATTCACATTTAGAGACTGACTCCCAATGCGGAGCCCTGGGCTGGCACTCTAGATACAAGCACCTGGATAGGTTCTTTGAACAATTAATCTTAGAATCATGGAATTCTAAAATCAAAGAATAATACAATCATCATCATCACAATAAGGAACATTTAAAAGGCACTTTAGAATTTGTGATGCACTCGGCCAAGATTTTCTCATTTTATCCTCACAGGGAGGGGCTGTTTTATTCCCATTTTACGGTTGAGGAAACTGAGGTGAAGGGAGCTAGGTGCTCACAGAGTGCCAGACCCTCAGACATTTAACTGGGCAAGTCACTGTGTTTGCCTTAGTTTCTTCATCTGCAAAATAAACTGGAGAAGGAAAAGGCAAACCTCTCCAGTATCTTTAACAAGAAAACTCCAAATAGGTCCCTGAGGAGCAGGAAGTGACTGAAATGACTGAACTAATAAGTGTCTGAGGCTGGATCTGAACACAAGTCTTCCTGACTCGACGTCCAGTGCTCTATCCACTGGGCAACCTTTATTTAATTCTTAGACGCATGGGATTAGAATTGTAGAGAATAGAGTCACAGAAATATAAAATGATAAAATAATAAACACTTCTGTTGTGGAAATCATAGGAGAGTATAATCTTAGACCCACATTAGCATAATATCAGAGAGTGATAGTAATGGAAGGAACTGCAGAGGTCAAGGAGACCAAGTTCCTTCCCCTTTGCCAGATCCCTGGAAAGTCATTCAACTTTGATCATTTTAGCAATAGGGAGTTTATTACTTCTCTAATGCATCTTCTATCATCCTAAAACATAGATCTGACCAGGTCACCCCCCTTAATAAACTTCAATGACTCCATGTCACCCCAGGATCACTCCCTCTGTTTGATTTTTCCAAGCCTTCACCACTTGGCCCCATCCCTACCTCTCCAACCTTCTTACACCCACTTCATTCCCCTGTGTATCCCTGGTGGGTGGGTGATGCTGCTCTCTGGGCTATTACTGGCACAAGGCATTCCCTCCCTGACTACTTTCCCATTTCACTTTCTGTCTCTTGTGTCTCAAAGTCTCTTCTTCTTTCTCTCCACCTTCAGGCTTCCTTCAAGCCTCAGCTGCAATCCCATCTTCTGCAGGAGACCTATCCTGAAGGACAGTTTCCCATTGGTCACCCCTTCCCTCTGACATCAGTTTCTTGCCATAATATATTCTATGTATTAACATCTATGTGTATTCCAGATAGGTGCAGGATGGAAGTGAATAAATTTACATGTATAGATAACATTGGGTCTGTACACAATTGTTTGCACAACATATTACACACATGCATGTTTACATAGATATATCATTGTATAATATGTATTTTACATTATATGTTCATATTTATGTACCCACTGCATATGTGCAGACTTCTTGGCATCCTGATGTTTGTCCTTCCTTCTTGAAGAAGACCATGACATCAGGGAGGTGATGCCATGACAAGCACATGAATTGGATTTGAATGAGGGGGGCAGTGCTAAGTCACCAGCCTCACTTTCTCCTCCAGAGCCATCTGGGTCCAGAGGTTAGACACAGATCAGGAGGATTGGAGATGGCCCTGGATGCAAGGCAATCAGGGTTAAGTGACTTGCCCAAGGTCACGTAGCTAGTAAGCATCAAGTGGGTGAAGTTAAATTGGAACTCCTGATCTTCTAACTCCAAGGCCAGTGCACTCTCCATGCCGTATATTCTGCATTCCTTGGAAGCAGAGACTTTTGCCTTTCTTTGTATCTCACCACATTCCCCAGCAGAGAACAGGACTGACCACTTCATTGTAGAACATCTCCAATGAATAAGAAATTCTTTCTCTTATTGGAATCCGTCAGTCTCTAACTTGGAAGTAGCCCCACCAAAACTCTGGGGACTTTGGGCTCCCTGACAAGAGGCCAAGCTTTCAGGAATGCTTTATAAGATTGCAACTGGGGCACTGGGTGCCATTCTGGGTGCCATATTTTAAGAAGGCCATTGGTAATCCAACAGGTAATCCAGAGGAGGGTGACTCACATGGGGAAGAATCTTGGATGTAGCTAGAGAGGTTTAACCTGTGGAAAAGAAATGCTGGGGGATAGGGGATGATAGCTATGTTCCTATTTCGATAAGGCCATCCTATGGAAGCATTAGACTCAACATCTCTTTCCTATTGACCTACTCAACAAACCATTTTTAACATTTCAAATTTCCATCTCTTACCTCCCAACCCCAGTTGAGAATGAACCTTGTTGGTATTTCCTGCCACTGAGTAACTGGTCACTACTTAGTAATTTGAGCAAGGCAGCCTAGATCTCCCATTCCCCTTGTCAACTCTTGAGTCTGTCTGGGATCCAAAGTTATTTTGGTTAGTAGAGTCAAAGGAAGCCTCAAGTTTCTTAAGAGAATCTGTTATTCTAGCTTGACCCCAGGATGGGGCACTCATTTTGTTTTTGTTTTTTGGTTCCCAATAGCTCAAGGGTAATTGTGAGACCATCTCTTAGGGTGTTACAATAAGGCCCTTTCCCTCAGGAAATGAGATTTTTTTTTCCTGCTTCTTCCATCTTTAAAGCTGCATGCTTTGTTATTGTCTAGGTAAAAGACTCTCATTCACCCTTCAGAATTCTCAAGAACCACACAGGCTCCATTTGCTACCTGGTGGGTGCCCTCCATAATTCCAGGATCTGCGGTGGCCTATATTTGGGGCTGCCAAAGAGCTAACCATCAATTTCTCCATGTCTCCTCCTTTCGCTTACCTTGGCTTTGCCTCTGACACCTCTCTCTCCTCAGCTTTCCTCAGCTCTTGTTAGTGTTCCTAACAGCAGGGTCCAAAGTCTTCATCTCCTGTTTGGTCAAGCCAAGTCAATAAATAGTTCTTAAATACCTACTATGAACCAGGCACTGTGTGAAGCGACGGGCTTATAAAGAAAGACAAAAGACAATCCCTGCCCTCAAGGAGCTGGTAGTCTAATGGAGGAGACAGCACATAAAGAATTAGCTACATACAGAAGGTAATCTCAGATCAGAAAGGTAGTTATTTAGTCATGTCCCACCCTTTGTGACTCCATGTGGGGTTTTCTTGGCAAAAAGAAGTGTTTGCCATCGCCTTCTCCAGTTCATTTTACAGATGAGGAAACTGAGGCAAATAAGATTGAGGGCCTTGCCCGGGGTTACACTGCTATTAAGATTCCAAGCTCAGTACTATCCACTATGCCCCACCATTTAGCTGCCCCTCAGGGAAGATGGGAGTTCTGAATAATCGTTCTCTGCATCTACTGAGTTGACTCTCTTTCTCTTTGGCCTTCTAGGGTCAAATAGTCACAGAAACATAAAACGATAAAAATCATAGAACACTACAGTTGTGGAAATCATAGAAGAGTATATCTATGATTCTAATCCCATGTGTCTAAGATTAAATAAAGGTGGCTCAGTGGATAGAGCAGTGGGCTTCGAGTCAGGAAGACTTGTGTTCAAATCCAGCCTCAGACACTTATTAGTTCAGTCATTTCAGTCACATCCTATTCCTCGTGGACCTATTTGGAGTTTTCTTGTCAAAGATACTGGAGGACCATCTGACTCTTGATGATGATGTTTGTCCTTTGTCCTTGAAGAAGACCATGACATCAGGGTGGTGATGCCATTGACAAGCACATGACTTGGATTTGAGTGAGGAGGGGTTGGGCTAGGTCCCTGGCCTCACTTTCTCCTCCACAATCATCTGGGTCCAGTGCCCATATAGGAATCAGGACAACTGGAGATAGCCTTGAATGTGAGGTAATCAGGGTTAAGTGACTTGCCCAAGGTCCCACAGCGAGTATCAAGTTTCTGAGACTGGATTTGAAATCCCATCCTCCTGACTCCAAGGCCAGTGCTCTTTCCACTGTGCCATCTAGCTGACTTTATTTGACTCTTAAGAACAACCTGAAATTGTAGACTGGGCACAGGACTCTCAGTTGCTGCAGCCGTCACATCCCTCATTCCCCACCCCACCCCTGTAACTACAGCATCAATTCATTTTTCAGCTTGACTCAGATGCAGAAATGTTTTGACTGATGTTCTTTTTTTTTGCCAAGGCAGTGGGGTTAAGTGACTTGCCCAAGGTCACACAGGTAATGACTAAGTGTCTGAGGTCGTTTTTGAACTCTGGTCCTCCTGACTCCAAGGCCTGTGCTTTATCCACTGTGCCACCTAGCCGCCCCAAGTCTAATCTCTTTCACAAGCCTGGCCAGGCTATTCTCTCTTTTATTAGACTGGCCTTCATGCACTTGAAAGAGGCACCTAAAATGTTAATGCTGAGACTTTTTTCCTTCTCCAGGTTAACCCTCCTCAGTTCTTTAAACTGATTTCCATGTGACATGGAATTTGGAATGTTTGCAATTTTGGATTTAGGCATAGAAAAAGCTGGAATGGGAAATCACCCTCTGTCATGAGGTCAACAGCTGCAAATGTTCTTGATGATCACTGGGAGGGGAGATGTGTGATGCAGTGCAAGGAGCACTGATTCTGGTGTCCAAGGACCTGGATTCAAATCCTGATTCTCCAATTTACTATCTATATATTTCTGGGCAAGTGATTTCATCTGACTGAACCTCAATTTCCTCACCTGTGAAATGGGGGTTGGACTTGATGGTCTCTAGGATTCCTTCTAGCTCTGAATCTATGGTCCTGTGACTTCCTGAGACTTTCCCATTAGTTAACAACTCTCCCACTCAGATCTCACTTGGATCTACCACTCCCTTATCTTCCCAACTCTTTTTCCTTCCTTCCTTCCTTCCTTCCTTCCTTCCTTCCTTCCTTCCTTCCTTCCTTCCTTCCTTCCTTCCTTCCTTCCTTCCTTCCTTCCTTCCTTCCTTTTCTTTCCTCATTCCCATTTCCAATTCACCTGCCCCCTTGTCAACTGTACTGACTAGCTCCCAGGGCCCTGTTAATACAAGTCATTCCCCACCTCCCTACCTGGTGAGGCCAAATTTCGGAATGGCAGACCTAGAAGAGTAACTATTCCTTTGTAAAATTGGGATCATAGCATTAGTGCCAGAAGGGGCCCTTCATTTGGGGGTTCTCTTTCAAGCTCTCCCCAGTTCTCGGTCTCTGACTCCATCAGATCTTTTTACCATGAGGCTCCCCCATGACACCCACCCAGTGAGCTGGCAGCATAGTTAGGGTGGGTGCCTGAGGGTCCTTCCTTCCTGAGTCGGTGTGGATTCTCCTGTGTGGCATCAAGGAAGCCTTGGCCAGTGGACTTCTCCTAAGCCAGGAAGTTTATGAGTAACTACCAACTTCCTCTGCAGGACCAAGGGCCGTCGGGCAGGGGAGATAAAGGGCTCTATTAGACACCATCCTTCCTCCTGACCCTCCTTATCACTCGCCTTATTGTGGGTAGTGATGGGAAGGTGGGAAAGGCAGTGAGGAGGGAGCAAAAGTCATATTGGGAAAGTCGGATCCAGGGCTGAGAATTGGCAGGGAGCTTAGAGGCCACGGAGCCCAGCCCCCTCCTTATGTGGAGTAGGAAAGTGAGCTGGAAGGACGTGAAATGACTTGCCCAGAGTCCCCTGGCTAGTGAGTACCAAAGGCCAGATGCCAGCATAAATCTTATTGAATTCATATGCCAAACGTGCCTGCATGTGGGCACACCCATCCCTCCCACCCACAGGGAGCCAGTACCACGTGTAAAATGAACACATGTAGCAAATAGTCTTACATATGTCCATGCAGAGTGCCAGCACATATGTGTAGGCCTTACATTCTAGCAGGGCAGAACACAGGGGTTCTGTCTCCCACCCAACCACCCACAAACACCCAGAGGACCTGGAAGGTCTGCTGGCTCAAATCTTGGCTCTGCTACTGACCACCTCTGGGGCCTGGGTCAACTTTCTTATTCTCCCTGGACCTGCGTTTCCCCCATTGTAAAACAAAGGAGTTGCTTAGATGCCCACTGGGGACACTTCTAGTTGTGTCTAGGACTCTGTCGCCTGTGATGCTCTTGTGAGACAACACAATCACACAAGAACACACAATTACGCAAGAGGCACAATGCAAAACCATCACACATGATGCCAGAAACAAAACAAGGCACACAATACAACACAATTACACAAAATATCACAATCACATAAGACCAAATTACACACTCATACAAGATAAATCATATAAAACAACACAATCACACAGTCACAAAGGACCACACATTCACACTAGACACACAGCACAACACACCCAATCACACAAGATCATACAATTATACAAGACACACAAGCACACAAAATGGCACAACCATACAATATCACAAGACTCAATCACAAAAGACAAAATTCCACTATTACATAAGACAACACAATCACACAAGATTGGTTCTTGTCCTTCATTATCAAAGAAGACCAAAATGACACCACTCTGTTTGAGACAAATGACAGCGTGTTCGATTGGAGCTTGGAATACACCACCCAGGTCAGACACAGGTAGTCTGTGTGAACACTTGGGGTGTAGACTCTAAACTTACCTATGTCACAAGATGCTCAATATACATGCACATCACACAAGATACACAATACCAAGCAAACATACAAGACACATAATCACAAAAACAACTACACAAGACCCACAATGCAACACAATCACACAAGATCTCACCAGACAACAAATCATATAAAACAACACAATCGAACAAGACCACACAATTATACAAAACAACACAATCACACAAGATCACACAAGGCAACAAATATATAAAAACAACACAATTGCACAAACCACACAATTATACAAAACAACACAAGCACAATCAACATAATTACACAAAACAACACAATTACACAAAACAATACAATCACACAAGATCACACAAGACAACAAATCATATAAAATAACACAATCGCACAAGACCATACAATTACACAAAACAACACAATTGCAATTCAACACAGTTACACAAACCAACACCACACAAGACCTACAACCACAAGTTCTAGACACTCTCTCCCACTTGGTCCTGCAAAGGTGACCAAGCTCTCACCCATGTAACTGTCCTGACGTGTCATACATGTAGAGATGCTCAGATGGCTTTGTTCCAAGAGACAGAGAGGGGTCAGGAGACGCTCCTCTCATCTGTGTGGAAGCAGGGAATGCTGCAGGCAGGCCCTTGGCTCTGCCTTCCCAGTTGGGTCTCCCTTAGATCTCTGGGCGATCTGGGATTATGGGGAGCAGCTGGGGAGACTGGGCGCGGAGTGGCAGCAGTGGCGGCAGCTGCAGCAGCAGCAGGAGGTCGGCTTCCTGGCTTCCTCTTTATCCAGGGGCCCCGGCTTTCTGGTACAGTTCCCTCCAGGATTCCCAGGGGCTCTGGGGAGGGCTCCCCGGAAGGCTCCGGGAGCAGCCAGCCAGCAGCCTAGATAGATGCTCTGAGTCCAGTAGTTGACTGGGCTGAGAAGGAAAGTGTTACACCAAATGGGGTGGTGGTGGGGGGAAGAGTCTGACTCACCCATTGTTGACTCTGGACCTGTTCTTAGCTACCCAGAGACGAGGATGTGGATGGGAATCCCACCCATGGCGCTGCCTTTGTGATCTTGGGCAATTCCTGTATTTTTCTGGACCTCTGTTTCCCCATTTGTAAAATGAAGGGGGTATATGAGATGGCGTCTGAATTCTCTCCTTAGGCTAGTAAGATACCACCAATAAATGAACCATTCATCTGGCCCCAGCACTCAGGGAACCCCTAGATTCTATGTAGGACTGTTTTTTTTGTGAACTCACAGTTCAACCCAGAACTGTTTTGGAGAGGAGAGAGGACTCTAGGAATACTGATAGAAATGGAAAAGGGGTGCAAAGCCCAAGGGGCAGAGCAGCAGGGTGAGTTCCCCCCCTTTCCACACTTCCAGGTTAGGGAGCGAGTTTGAAGTCTTCCTCCTCACCCATCTTTAAACACCCTGGGGTGGGTGGAGATGCAAGCACACAGAAGATGTCCCGGTCCAGACCTCTAAAGAGAGCCTCCTCCGGTGGAAGCCCCCTCCTCACTTCCCAGAAGCACGACATGAGAGCCCCAGGCCCCTTACTGAGATGGGTGGGTGACTGAGTTTCTTTCCCACACTGACATTTTGGGATGACAGTCCCATGATTCAGCTTCCCTAGATGGTCCACTCGTTCAGATCCAAAAAAGAATCCCCTCCATAGCCCCTGCCCTTGCTATCCCCTGGTCCCTGACTAGAGATAGGGAACTCACTCTTTCCATAGGAAGCCCATTTCTCTTTGAATTAACCCTTGGGGGGGCAGAGGGGTAAATATTTATTTTTCTTCTTATAATAAATCCAAGCTGGCTTCTCTCATTTCCTCTTCACTGCTCCTAGTTCTGCTCTCAGGGGTCAAGCAGAAGGTCCTCCCTCCACCTTGGACAGCCCTTCAGATCCTTTCCCTTTTCCTTCCCATTCTCCTCAAATCTGCTCTCAAGAAAGGGCTTGAGAGGCAGCATGGGGCAATGGAAGGAGGGCTGGTTCTGGGTTCAAATTCTGACCCTGCCACTACTACCTGTGTGACTTTGTGTAAGGTACTTCTAATTTCTGGGCCTCAGTTTCTCCCTCTTGTGAAATGAGGAGGGGGTGGGTAGAGAGTCTCCAAGGTCCCTTCCATTTCTACACCTATGATCCCATGACCCCCGTAGGCTTCAGTTTCCTCTTCTATAAGAGGAGACTGTTGCCCTGCAAGGCAGCTGAAGGCCCTTCAACTCTTAATCTGCAAGCTTGTGCTAAGGTAGCACAATGGTTAGAGCACTGGCCCTGGAGTCAGGAGGACCTGAGTTCAAATCCAGCCTCAAACACTTAATAATGACCTAGCTGTGTGACCTTGGGCAAGCCACTTAGCCCCACTGCCTTGCAAAAAAATCTAAAAAAAAAAAACCCTTAAAAATGATTTTGAGTGAATAACTTATTTTGACTATTACAAATGCCGAAATTAACTGTAAAGGACATGAAGGAAGACAGAATCTGCATCCAGAGAAAGAACTGGATAAATCAATGTATAGAATAAACATTTTTATATCTAAATATAAGTACATATCTATCTATCTATCTATCTATTTGTAGAAATCTTTAGGGTAGGAGAAGGGAAGTAGAAATAAAGAAAAAAGAAAATTACATGTTAATTTTGTTATATATTTGAAAGGAATATCAAGTGAATAGTAGATTTGCAGTTTTGTGTGCAATCGTCTTTATTGTATTGTGTCATGGAAAGGTTTTATTTCATAAATTGAAAAAACATAAAAAAAAATAAAAGCTGTTTTCAGTATATCAAAAAAAAAAAAAAGACATGAATTTTTGCCATGACTGAGGGGGGACAAAGCCTGAAGTCAGTGCAGAGCTTCTTTGATGGTGGCTACAGGAGAGGGATGGAAGGATCGCCTAGAACCAGAGAAGCAAAGCCCTGATCACGTGATCTAGACAGGTGAGCTCAGCCCTGGACCCAGCCCAAGACTCTCCCAGGATTGAAGAACAGCCCTGACGCACATTTAAGGAAGAAGGAGTGGAGATTCCTCCTGGGGGAAACCCCAAATCCCGCCCAGGGGCCGCATCCCATTTCCTGGACTATCTTCTGGGAGACTTTTCTGATTTCTTTTTTTAAACAATTGCATTAATGCATTTCATGGAGACCTTTTGTCTTTACATCACTACCATTTCTGGAAACGCCACTAGTCTTCACCCCAAATGAACTCTTCCATGTCACAGAGAAAGCGTGAAACAAAATCAGCCAACCCTGTAATCTGGTCTGCCAGTGTATGACGTGCGCCACACCCACCATTCCTCACTTCTCTAATACTAATAACAATGATAGCTACCATTCACATAGTACTTTAAGGTTTACAAAATGCTTTGCACACATAATTACAAAGATTCATTTGAAAGATGATTACAAATATTATAATTACAAACATACTCAAATTATTACCCATATTTCTTCACATAGAAACCCGGGGGGGGGGCTTAGGGACTGTTATTTTCCCCATTTTACAAATGGGAAACTGAGGCAGAGGTGAAGTGACTTATCCAGAGTCACACAACTCATAAGTGACTGAGACTGGATTTGAATTCTGGTCTTCCTGAGCCCAAGCCCAGTACTCTTTGTACTGTAGTGCCCTCAACTGAAATTTTGGTAATGCTTTCTTATTTCTTCTCCTGGAGCCATAATTGGTCATTGTAATGACTCAACTTTTGGTTCCATTTGCTTTATTGAAGTTTTATTGACTTGAGAATGCATCAATTCTTAGAAGTCTTGGTGTATTTCTATGGATTCCTCCTTTCTTTTGTTTCTTATGTTATTGTAATATTCCATACTTTTATTTTTTAGTTTTTTGCAAGGCAGTGGGGTTAAGTGGCTTGCCCAAGGCCACACAGCTAGGGAATTATTAAGTGTCTGAGACCGGATTTGAACCCAGGTACTCCTGACTCCAAGGCCGGTGCTTTATTCACTACACCCCAACGCCACCTAGCCGCTCCTCGAGTGACTTTTTAACTTAATTCCCAATTATGTAAACAGAGCATTTGGACCAAATAAGAGTTCCAGTTTAGCCAGTCAATAAACATTTAATTTGTCCCCAAGCACTGGGGACAAAAAAGAAAGGCGACACATGTGTTCCCTACTCCCAGGTAGCTTACAGTCCAAAGAGAAGACAACAGGGAAATTACCAGGTACAAACAAGCTGAGGGACAGGAGAAACTGGAAACAAGCAAGAAAGAGAAAGCCTTCAAATTGAGGTGGAATGGGAAAGGCTTCCTGCACAAGGGATATTTTAGCTGGAACTTAAAGGCAGTCAGGAATCAAGAGGATTCCAGACAAGGGGCAGAGGAGGAATGCGGGAGAGACATAAGAACCTGGGAACACATTAGGAGGGGAGAGTAAGTGAGTGAAGAAGTGAGGACAACTCCTGGGCTTTGAGCCTGGGTGACTGTGAGAATGGGTTGTCCTCAGTAATAATAAGAAAGGTTGAAAGGGGAAGGGTTAGGGGGAAACATAAATTCTATTTTTGACATGGTGAATTTAAAATGTTTACTGGCCATCCAGTAGGCAGAGATGGAAGACTAGAGGTCAATAGAGAACAAGACAAATAAATCTGAGAATCATCAACATAGAGGTGATAATTTAATCCATGGGAGGTAATGACATCATCAAGTGAAATACTATAACTAGAAAGAGAAGAGAAGAGGGTCTAAGACAGAGCCTTGGGGGTACTTATGACCATGGGCATGACCTGGATGAAGACCCAACAAAGAAGCAATCATTCAAGAAGAAGAACCAGCCCCCATTTAAATGTGAGCTCTTTAGGAACACTTAGCTAATGAAGTGATTTCCTCAAGTGTTCATCTACCCATGTCCTAGTCAACAAATTCCAAAGCATCCTCCGCCCCCTCCTGCCTTTCTGGTCTGATACTTCCCCTGTTCCACATACTCTACAATACATTGACATGAGCTCTCCTGGATGTTTCATTTCCTATCTCTGCCTTGGTGCTGGCTGTCCACCATGTTTGGGATGGTCTCGTTCCATTAGACTTGAAAGTTCCAGTAAAACCAGGGCTGGAAAGTGTGGCCAAGGACGCTTTGTTATTAGGAAGAAGCCAGGGCTCAGCAAGAGCCAGAAGACAGAAGGAGTGAGAAAGGAAAAGGTTTAAGGATAGAAAATTGTTGCTTATAGAACAAGCATTCCAGAGGGCACAGGGAGAGGTAGGTACCTTCAGAGCAGCCTGTTGAGGGGGTGGGATGAGTTAAAGGGGATGGGAATAAGGGATCAGACAGCAGTAGAATGAGTTTGAATAAGGACAGATGGGGGTTCAGAATCACAGAGATGGGGAGCATATGGCAGGTGGGAACTTGGCGCTTTGGAGGCTTATTAGCATCCCTAAGGGTTTGGCCTCAGACTGTTGTCCTCTCGGGCCTTAGGCTGCTGAGACAAGGGGACTGTGGCAGGAGCTGATAGAATACCTTTCTATCTTTCCTACAGACCAGGCCACCCCAGGAGCTAACCAGAGGGAAGAGGTGTCTCTCTGTACCCAGAAAGCATGTGGGGTTCCCCTGCAGGCAAGAAGAGACCACTTAGGAGACTGTAAAGTGATGGGAAATATCACCAACAGTGCTCGCTTGGGCAGCACATATATTAAAATTGGAACGATACAGAGAAGATTAGCATGGCCCCTGTGCAAGGAGGACGAAAATATCACCAACAAAGTATTAACGTGCCAGTAGTATTTGGGTAGTTCAGCCTCTTGGGGAGGTGATTCCAAGGGCTTAATGAGCTCTCGCTAGGACTCTAGCCTAGTGACTGAGAGATTGAGAGAGACTCACCTTGGAGGACTGGCCAGGTAACCCAGGCCTTGAACCCTGGTCTTCATGATGACAAGGACAAGCATCTGCTGTGGAAGCAGTTCTCAGAAGGTGTCAGAGTTCCCCCTGGGGGTCTCTGAGGCAAGAACTATTTCCATGATAATACTAAGATCTTATGTGGTTACTAAAACGCTTTTTCCTCTTTCAGCCACATATCTCTGTGGGGCCAGATTTTCTTCACGTACTTCAAGCAAAACAACATTATCACAACAGATTGAAAACTCTCAGAAGCAGAGAGGAGAACACAG
Source organism: Macrotis lagotis (assembly GCF_037893015.1). NCBI lineage: Eukaryota > Metazoa > Chordata > Mammalia > Peramelemorphia > Peramelidae > Macrotis > Macrotis lagotis. The sequence goes on from NC_133666.1 coordinate 693,338,910, forward strand.
CTGCCTTCTAGTAAGCTGGGTAGTCAAGGTCTCAAAAACAGGCCAAATAATGGCATTGCTACTAAATATTTTTTATTTTGGAAAATAAAATTATTTTTCATGAATGATATTGATATTACCATGGAACAGGTTTATTATTATTCTTTTAAAGTGAATGAATAAATATTCAAATTTTTATCAGTTATAATTTTAAACATTTGAGAACTATAATCCATATAAACAAAAGGGATTGGGGTTTTCAAAAATTTTTAAGAATCTAAAGGGGTCCTGAGACTGATAAGTTTGAACTGTTGGACCAGTCTATGATATAGCTCGACCTTTCAAGAGAAAGTTTGAGAATCATTTATGGAGATATGGTCCAGCAAAGTGGTGTGTGTGTGTGTGTGTGTGTGTGTGTGTCTGCGTGTCTCTGTGTGTGTGTGGGGAGATCCTGAGTGGGTCCCTGAAGGCAGTTGCACAACACAGTGAATAGAGGGCTAGGTCTGGAATCAGGGAGATTTGAATTCGAATCCAACCTCAGACACTATCTGGGGTCTGAAAGCATCTCTGAGTCTGAAGGGAGGATGTGGACTGGAGACAGACTACTCACCTTTTGAAGAACAGAGGGACATTCCCCCAGAAGATCTATTCTTTCTTCAGCTTTCCCTCTCTGTGACTGTCCAGTAAAAGAAACCTATTTATCTATATCTATATTCGAAGCTAAATCTATTCATCTACTATCTATCTATCCATGTAGCCTCTATTCACTTCTTATACCGGAATGTCTTTCTTGCATTTCTATTTTTCCCTTCACAAATAAAAAGAATCCACTGGTTAACTAAATTTAAAATTTAAATTTGGGCAAAGAGTGCAATCTCTAGTTGAATATTAGGGATATGCAGGGACAACATTGTGACATGGGATATTAGCGGAATACTATTACTGCTTCACACCTGACATAAACTTCATAAAGCAGAGAGAAGCACAGAGGAGCTGATGTCCGATACATTCCCCTAGCATAAACAGTGAGCAGGCTTTTGCAAAAGAATGTGCTTAATTAAAATGCCAGAGGGAAAGGGTGACCAAAGTAAAGATTGTACAATAAAGAAAGGAGACAAGAAAGATTTGTCAAGAATTCACTCGCCCTTATCCAGCATCCAACTGATGTTAAGGCAAATCTGTTCTTTGCACATCTAGAAGTGGATGTTCCACTGGCATCCCAAACTCCACACGCACAATAAAGAACTTGTCACCTCTTCCTCCTCCCCCAAATACTCCAGTTTTCCCAGCTTTTACCATAGAGGACACCAGCATCCTACAAGTCCTCTAGGCAACTAGGTGGTACAATGGGATGAACACTGGAACTGGAGTCAAGAAGGTCTGAGTTCAGATCTTACTTCTGAGACACTCTGTGTGACCCAGCCTTGAGAAGGTTGTCTTTACTGGATATCTGTACCTTATTTCCACTCACTCTTTTAATTCCCTGACTTCCAAACTTATTTTTTTTATATTTTTCAAGGCAATGGGGTTAAGTGGCTTGCCCAAGGCCACACGACTAGGTAATTATTAAGTGTCTGAGGTCAGATTTGAACCCAGGTCCTCCTGACTCCAGGGCCAGTACTTTATCCACTATACCACCTAGCTGCCCCTGGCTTCCAATCTTATCATTCCACCAACACCACTCTCTTTGAAGTTATGGATGATCTCTTAGTTATCAAATCTAATGATCTCCTCTCCATCCTCATTCTCCTCAGCCTCTCTGTAGCCTTGGACTCTGCTGATCACTCTCTCCTCCTTGAATCTCTCTTCTATCTAGGTTTTCCTGGAGAAAGCTAGGTGAAGAGCTCTTGAATCTGGAGCCAGGAAGACCTGAGTTAAAATCCAGCCCTTACTAACTATCTTGGGCAAATCATTGAACTAACCTCTGTCTCAACCATAAACTGGGACTGATTACCCTCCCAGGATGGTTGTAAGGATATAGGGAAATAATAGGGAAATAATATTTGCTAATAACTTTGCAAGCTTTCATTAGTCATAGAAGTAGTAATTTTTTCTTTCTCGCCCTTCCTATTCAATCAGTTGCCAAATCTTGTCACTTGTACCAACTCACCTTCTCTCATTCACATGCCCTTCTCCCATTTACACACTGATCACCTTGGTTCAAACCCTCATCGACTCTCACCTGGACTATATTCTTACTAATTTGTCCTCTTCCTCAAGTCTCTCCCTACTTCCCTTCTACCCTCAAGCAATGGTCTGACCATGTCCTAGTCAATAAATTCCAATGGATCGGGGCAGCTAGGTGGCACGGTGGATAGAGCACCGGCCCTGGAGTCAGGAGGACCTGAGTTCAAGTCCAGCCTCAGACACTTAATAATGACCTAGCTGTGTGGCCTTGGGCAAGCCACTTAACCCCATTTGCCTTTCACAAACCTAAAAATAATTCCTATGGATCCCTGTTTCTTCTAGGATGCCATGTGAAGTCCCACATTTGATACTCACAACCTGGCCCCCTCCTACCTTTCCAATCTGATACTTCCCCATGAGCTTACCTAGTGCTCCTCACACAGGATGCTCCGTTTCCTGTCTCTGTCGGTGCTGACTGTCTACCATGTTCTGAATGATCTCCCTCCTCAACTCTCCTTCTTAAGAATCCCTGGCTTCCTTTAAGATAGTAAAAAACAGAAAGACTTTCCCAATCCCCCCCCCCCATGCTTTCCCCTCTAAGATAATGCTCTCCATCTCTTGGATGTGCCTGATTCCACGTCTCCCCCATTAGATTGCGAGCTCCTTGCCTTTCTTTGTGTCCCTCAAACTCAGTATAGTATCTGATCCATTGTGAAATCCTGAATAAAGAGTTGTTGACTAAGATTTGGACATTCTGTGAGTCTGTTATTCCAGGTGCAGTAAGGGATGAAGCAGGGCGAGCAATGGACTGATGGTATGTATGTGAATCTTAGGTCACCTTTCTATCAGCTGATAGGACCACCTTCTCCCCTTTGGGACTGCCCAGTCATCTGGGGGTGGAGGATGTGGAATGTAAAGCTCTGGGCTTAGGGGAATTACCTGACTCATCATCCCCTAGGGACAGATTTATGGTTATCACACCCTGGGTTTTATCATTTTACTCCAGGTGGCTTCATTTACCTTAACTGTTACTGAGGACTGAAATAGGACCACAGATTCACAGAGTGGAAAGGATGTTAGAGGCCATCTGGTCTGACTTCCTCATTTTACAGATAGGGAAACTGAGACCCACAGAGGGGAAAGTAGTTACCCTGCTCATCTCACAATATTGTTGGGAGGCTCAAATAAGGTAGTGGATTACAGAATTGAGAATTGTAAGGGGCCTTGGGGGCATTTAGTTCCACCCAATCACTTGACAGATGGGAAGACTGAACCCCAGAGAGGTTAAGAGGTTAGTCTCAGAGTCAGGATCACACTCACATCACATTGCCTATTTTGTGTGGGAATGTTTTCAAATGGTTCGAGCTTTCCAAGAGGTGAGAAGCTAGCATTATTTCTTTTAACTTTATTAATTATAACTACTACTATAATAATAAATATCACCATTGATGTTAGACCCCCAAAGACAGCATAGCATGGTGGATAGGGAATTAGCTTTGGAAGCAGGAGGGCAGGAGGGCAGGAGGGCTGAGGTTTAAGTTGCTTTTGACCTGAAGATTGGTTCACTCAGAGTAAATCATTTAACCTTGTAATGCCCTAAGGTATAGGTGAATTGCTGATTGGTGGCATTAATGGAGGGCTTCATCTCACAGGGAATTTCTTATACCATTGAAATCACAGATTTGGACCAAAAAACCCAAAAGATGGCAATAAGATCATAGGTGATACTTATTTAGTCTTGGAGGAAAACTCAGAAACTAATTAGTTTAAACTCATTATAGAAATGGGCAAATTGAAGTTCCAAGAGATCTTCACTAGCCTGAGGTTAAGCAAGTAGCATCATCAATCATAACAGCTTACATTTAAAGTTGGCATATTTTATAATTTGCATTCATGTTTAATGTATTAGTTTATTTTTATTATATTAGTCTATTAATTTATTTTTTTACAAATATCATCTCATTTGAGTCTCAAAACAACTCTGGGAAGGAGTCGTTATTACTAACCCCATTTTACAGATTCAGAAACTGAGGCAGACAGAAGTGAAGTCACTTGCCCAAAGTCACACAGCTAGTAAGTTTTGGATCTTCCTGAGTTCAGTTTCAATAGTCCATGCCTCACGTTGCCTCATTAGACTTGATGTTGGGAAGACCCAATTTTCAATCCTGACTCCGAAACTTGGGAAAGCTGATCCATCTCTCTAAGATTTGACACTCCCTAAGTTTGAGATCTCCACTAAGTTATGAACTAGTTGCCTTTGGTTTCATTGGAGGGAGTTTCTACATTGGGAATCCCCCAGTCTGAAGCAATCACATCTTCTTTACATAGTTGTGGAGATCTCGGATCCTTGGGTGGACTTACCGAGAGAGCTGTGGTTTCCTTACCTGCAACATGAAGGGTGTTGGCCCAAATGCTCACTCTGTGAGCTCAGAGCTGGGTCAGAAAGGTGCGGCGTGATGGGCCTGCTGGGCTTGTTCTAGCAACACCCCTCTTTAATCTCTGGCTCCCTGGAGGCTGTAAGGAATTCTGGCCTTTCTGTAGAAGGAGGGAGAGATTTCTTTGGGGTCTTCTCTCCACCTTCAGTACCCCATAACCCCAACTTCACTTCCTTCTTCCAGGAAACGTATCATTCATCCATTCATCCACATAGCCATTCATTCAGCAACTAGAGCATTTCAGTACTAGTAGTAGTAGTAGTAGTAGTAGTAGTAGTAGTAGTAGTAGTAATAGTAGACCTGATTAGGAGAAATCTGAGTTTAAATTCTGACTTTGACAGTCACTCAGGCAACAAACCTTTATTGAGCACCTACTATGTACTCTATGGGGGATCTCTAGGCACAATGCCAGATTATTAAGCACAGTTCCTTGATCCTTCAGCCTCATTTTCCCCAACTGGAGAATGGATCTCAGGACTCCACCTCAACTTGATCTCCCCCCCCCCACCTTTTCTCAAACACTTCCAAAGAGACAAATAGCAACAGCTGGAAGAAACTTGGCTTTACCTTTGTCAGACAAAGGTAAGCCCTGGTTCTCACCCTTAGGTGACTCATCCCTAGATTTTAGCACCATCTCTTCGATACCCAGAGCTTGAAGATGGGTCATAGGATGCCTAGTTTTGGGGAGCAACTGACTCAACTCATGGGAAGAAATAGAGAGAAATCCCAAATGTCAGTCTTTGAATGGAGATGAGGGAGATGGGAGGCGGGGAGAAGGGGACATTTCCTTCAGTGGACTTGGAGCTGTAGGACTCAAGGGCTCAGGATATAGCCATTGAACGGTCAGTCAGTCATCAAGTAGCGATTAAGCCCTGAAAATCAGGGCTCTAGGCATATACGGAAAGGCAAAAACAAGCCCTTGGTTCAGGAAGCTGACCATCTGCTGGGGAAGGCAACAAGCAAATATGTTCAAACAAGATCTCTGTAGGAGAAATAGGAAATGATCGATAGAGGGAAGGCATTAGAAGTGAGAGGGAATGAAAAAAATACTTCCTGTAGAAGGTGGGTCTTTAGTTGGGACTTGAGAGTCAAGGGAGCCAGGGGTAGAGATGAGGAAGAACATTCCAGGCACAGGGGACAGCCAGAGAAAAATGCCCAGAGTCAAGAATTGGTAATTTGGGATCTGAGTTCAAATGCCGTCTCTTATCTGAACTACTTGTGTGACCATGGACAAATCATTGCCCTTTTTTTGCCCTCAGTTTACTTTTCTGTAAAATGAGGGAGTTGGTCTAGAGATAACCTTTTGATCTTTGGTCCTATGATCCAAGTTCCTACACTGAGAGTTTGGGATGGTTCATCCGTGATTCTGAGTCACCTTGACTCTTCCCACCTCCAGGTGACAACCCAGTTTTGTTATCGCTATCAGGATGGTGTTGGCTTGTATCCATCTCATTTGCTTCGCTTCCATGGCCACCTCCTGAGCCCAAAGTCCTTGTCACCCTTTGCCCCAGCTATTGTCTTCATTGTTTTCCTTCTTCACAGTCTCTCTCCTCCCCAATCCATTCTGCTCCCATTGCCAAGCTCATTTGTACAAGAAACTAGTCAGACCACATATGAAGGACTTTATGTATTCCAAACCAAACCCTGCCATAAAATTTGCACCAATCACTTCCGGAACCTTCCTCACCTGGGACTCTCCAAAGCTTTATCTTTGAGAGTGAACTCAGCTGCCTCCTCTTTGGGGCGGCTCTCCTTGATGGCCCTGTAGTTAATGCCCCCTCCCCACAACTACATACAACTTGCATGTGTTGGAACTCACTTAAATCCAATTTACCCACAAGTCAAAGCATCACCCTTGTGATGTTGCGGTCCCCTTGGGGAATGAAGGAGAAACAACAGCTCCAGTGGAATGGGAGATCCCAGAGGGCAGGCGCTATGTTCCATTCTTGTCTTTGACCGACATGTGGTAGGGATCTCTTTAGTAAATACTCACGTGGCTAATGCTTGAAATTCAGCCATTGGAGCTGAATGCTTTTTTAACAGAAATCGTCCCCTCTGTCAATGAAGGATGGGGGTGGCAAAGCCTTCTCTGTTAACACCCTCTAATATAGCCATCATTAAATCCTGAGGGATCACTGTGGTCTTTGTAGCCTTGATGTCGCCCCAGTTTGGCACAGGAACATTAATTGACTGAGTGTGACCACTCAGAAGGGGCACCCAGGGTAGGGCAGCTGGGGAATGGGAGAGAGAGAGAGTTTGGGGGGATTGCTGGGAATGGGCAGACCTGGGTAGAGGCTTCTGGGAAAAGAACAAGTTGTCTTGGTCAACCTGATTACTATGGATGAGGGGCCAGAGTGTTCCCCCCCCCCCCAGCTTTGCCTCCCTTAGGGACTGATGGGGAGGTGTTCAGGAGGTCCCTGACTCCGCTCCAACTCTGGCCATGTCTACAGGGTGTGGTAGGCTAAGGGAGAACAGTTGACAAGGTTTGGCTCTTAGCCACTGGGCTGGAATGTTAGTAGGAGCCCAGAAAGTGTCTGCCCAGGTATTGGTTTTATGGGAAATGCTATTTCCAAATCAGCTGTCTGGGTGTTAGTGTTGGGCTCCCCATGGGTGGCCACCGGCAGCTGCCAAGCCCTGGCTTATCTAGGATACTTTTCTTGATGTCTGCTCCTTCCCTGTCCCATCCCAGACTCCTTTTTCCCTTTGCTCTTGCCCATCCCACCAACCTTGAGGGACTGACAGCAGCCTTTGTGGCCTGGAAAGTCCAGCACCAGCCTGGCCTCTTGTCCAAGGTCACATAGTAATTATTAAATGTCTGAGACTAGATTAGAACTCAGGTCATCTTGACTTCAGGGCCAGTGCTCTACTGTACCCCTAGCTGCCCCAAGATAATACTGTTTTAAAAATAAAAGGAAGGGGGGGGCGGCTAGGTGGCACAATGGATAAAGCACTGACCCTGGAGTCAGGAGTACCTGGGTTCAAATCCAGTCTCAGACTTAATAATTACCTAGCTGTGTGACTTTGGGCAAGTCACTTAACCCCTTTTGCCTTGCCAAAAAAAACCCCTAATAACAAAAACAAAAAAACAAAAAAATAAATAAAAGGAAGTGGGGCGGCTAGGTGGCACAGTGGATAAAGCACCAACCCTGGAGTCAGGAGTACCTGGGTTCAAATCCAGCCTCAAACACTTAATAATTACCTAGCCATGTGGCCTTGGGTAAGCCACTTAACCCATTACCTTGCAAAAAACCTAAAAAAACTAAAAAAAAATTATAAAAGGAAGTGAGATGGTCCAGGAGTCGGATGGTAGAGCACCGGCCCTAGAATCAGGAACACCTGAGTTCAAATGTGACCTTAGACACTTATTAGTTGTATGAGCAAGTCATTTAATTATGCTGTGCCTCAGTTTCCCCAAATGGGGATCGACCTTCCAGGGTTGTTGTGAAGATAAAAATGAGATATTTGTAAAATGCTTCACAGACATTAAAGGCTAGTTACTATTTTAAAAATACTGCTACTTTATTTTCTTCATATCACCTTAAATTCCCCAAATAACCCTTCTTTATCCTCTCCCATTGTACCAATGTATTGAAAAGCAAAAGGACAAAACACACTGGCTCAGCCAAACTAACCAGCATCCACTCAAGCTGACATGATATAGACTTGTCCACTCCATCGATCCTTAATCTCTTGTAGAGAGCAACGTCATATTCCAACCTGTCCATTTTGCTTCTTTGTTAGAAGATTTTTTATTTCCCACCTTGGGGGGGGGGGTGACAGGGCGAATTGAGACTAGAGATGGGGTGGGGAAAAAAGTGGGAATGAGGCCATCTTGGTCCCAGACTTGAATGAAGTACTGCCGTATGGAAAAGAGATTCGATTTGTTCTGCTCATCCCAGAGATTGGGTGGGAAGTTGGAGAGGAAGATATAGTCTTGTAAGGAAACATTTCCTTAACCGCGTTGTCCCAAATCGAAAAGAACCGTCAAAGGCGGAGAGTGAACTCCCCATCACTAGAGATTCTCAAGTGGAGACAGAAGGACCATTTGCCATTGAGGTCCCAACTCTGAGAATCTCTGATGGGAACTTCAGGACAGTGTCCCTGATTGAGCTGGGTAGAAAATGGAAATTCCAGGATGGAATAAGCCAGTTTCTCACAAGTTTTCTTAAGTCTGGCATTCAAGGTCCTCCATAGTTTGATTCCAATCCTATTCCCAGACTTGGCTCATTCTGCTGTCCCAGTGATTTGGACGGTGTATTGTCTTTCTGGGCATCCCATGCTTTCCTACCCGTGAGGCTTTGCCTACACGCTCCTCATATCAAGAATACGATCCTGAGCCCTGTTATTGATCCCATGGCTGCATCTCCACTTCCACGTGTACTCGGCTCTCATCACCTCCCTCACCTGTTCACGGGAAGAGCCTAATTGGGCTCCTCCCTCAATTCATTCTCCATACAGTTGTCACAATAATCTTCCCAAGTCCCAAGTCTGACCATGCCACTCCCCTGCCCAAGAAGTTTCCTATCATCTCTAAGAAAATTCAAAAACTGTTCAATACCATCCCTCTTAATGGACAGCTATGTGGTATAGTGGTTAAAGCAATACACATAGCATGAGCTGAGACATGAGTTCAAATACAGCCTCATGTATTTTTTTTTCTTAGTTGTCTGATCCTACATCACTCAACATCTCTCAGGCTCAGTTTGCCCATCTGTAAAATGGATGCAGTAATAAGGTATTGTAGAAATGTTATCCATTATTAATGTAGCTCAAATTTGCACCAGTCCTTTATCTTTTTCTTTTTTGACTGTTTCAAAGACACTAAGCTTTTAGTACTCTAAAATGCCCAGATCCTTTTCAGACCAACTACTATCTAACCATAGCTGCCCTCTCTATGTGCTTGCAACATTGCCTTTTTGCACCCAAGTCCAAAGATTGACATTTATTTCTATCGAATTTTTCATTTCATTGGATTCAGTCCAACACTCAATTTGCTGAATGTTGTATCTTCTGTACAGCCTCCTTACATTAGACTGGAAGATTCTTGAGGACAGGCGCTGCTTTATTTTTGTTTTTGCCTCCCCTGTGCTTTAGTCCTCCTATTGAATTGGCATGAATCTCCATTTCTTTATTTGTGGTATTTATTCATTAATGCCTGAACAAGTTTAATCTATGCTTGTTTCCTTCCTTTTTTTTTTTTTTTTTTTGCAGTCCTCACCCTTCTTGATCTCTCTGCAGTCTTTGGTACTCTCTTCTCTCTAGGTTTTCAGGACCCTTGCTTTCTCCTGGATTTTCTTCTACATTTGACCACTCCTGAGTCTTCATTCAGGTTGTGACCCCTAACAATTGATGTCCCTCAAGGTTTGCTTCTAGGTCCTCTTCTCTTTTCCCTCTATGTGATCTCTCTTTGTGATATCAGCTTGATGAACCCAGGGGTTCTCATGACCCATGGTTCTCAGACCTATAGATCCAACCCTAACCTCACTCCAGAGCCATAGACACATAACTAATGATGTCTTTGACATCTAGAACAAGCATTTCAAACTCACATATCCAAAACAGAATGTATTGTCTTCCCCTTCAGCCTCTTCTATAGTGCAATTTTCCCTACTGTTACCTAGAATTGCACCATCTTCCCAGTCCCCATGGCTCAAAGGAGTTCTCTTGAATTTTTTGCTATCTCCCCCTTTCTCCCATTCCAGTCTGTTGTCAAGGCATGTCACCTTTGCATCTCCTTCTCTCCTCTGACACTATCATCCTTCTGTTGCAAGACCTCATCACCTCATGCCTGAACAATTGCAAGGGTTTCTGGCGGACCTGCCAGCCTCAAATTTCTTCCTATTCCAATCCAGCCTCCATTCAGTTTTTTTTTTAGGTTTTTGCAAGGCAAATGGGGTTAAGTGGCTTGCCCAAGGCCACACAGCTAGGTCATTATTAAGTGTCTGAGATCGGATTTGAACCCAGGTACTCCTGACTCGCTTTATCCACTAAGCCACTTAGCCGCCCCCTCTATTCAGTTTCCAAAGTGATTTTCTTTTTTTCTTTCTTTTTAAATATTTCATTTGTTTTCCAATTATATACAATAGTAGTTTCTACCTATCATTTTCTGTAAGGTTTTGAATTTTTTAATTCCCTGCCACCTCCCCTTCCCCCATCCCCCCACAGAAGGCAGTCTGATAATCTTTACATTGTTTCCATGCTATATATTGATTGAAATGTGTTGAAAGAGAAATCATATCCTTGAGGAGAAAATAAAATATTAGAGATAGCAAAATTATGTTGTAATAAGACACTTTAAAAAATATTGAAGGTAATAGGCTTTGCTCTTTGTTTAAACTCCCCAGTTCTTTCTCTGGGTACAGATGGTATGCTTCATTGTGGGTGCTCTAAAATTGTCCCTGATTGTTGCATTGAAAGAGTGAGCAAGTCCATCAAGCTTGGTCATCACCTCCACATTACTGTTAGGGTGGACTATGTTTTCCTGGTTCTGCTCATTTCACTCAGCATCAGTTCATGCAAATCTTTCTAGGTTTCTCTGAAATCGCATTTCTCTTGGTTTCTAATAGAACAATAGTGTTCCATGACATATATATATATATATATATATATATACCACAGTTTGTTTAGCCATTCCCCAATTGATGGACATTCACTTGATTTCCAAGGCTTTGCTACCACAAACAGGGCTGCTATGAATATTTTTGTACAAATGATGTTTTTACCCTTTTTCATCATCTCTTCAGGGTATAGACCCAGTAGTGGTATTGCTGGATCAAAGGGGATGCACATTTTTATTGCCTTTTGAGCGTAATTCCAGATTGTTTTCCAGAAAGGTTGTATGAGTTTGCAGCTCCACCAACAATGTATGTGTCCCAGATTCCCCACATCCCTTCCAACATTGAACACTGTCCTTTCTGGTCATATTGGCCAACCTGAGAGGGGTGAGGTGGTACCTTAGAGCTTCTTTAATTTGCATTTCTCTAATCAGTAGTGATTTAGAACAATTTTTCATATAACTATGGATAAAAGTGATTTTCTTTTTTAGTTTTTTTTTTTTGCAAGGCAATGGGGTTAAGTGGCTTGCCCAAGGCCACACAGCTAGGTAATTATTAAGTGTTTGAGGCTGGATTTGAACTCAGGTCCTCCTGACTCCAGGGTGGGTGCTCTATCCACTGTGCCACCTAGCTGCCCCTAAAAGTGATTTTTTTTTAAAGCATAAGTTAGACTTTGTCACTCCCCTACTCCATAAACTCCCTTATTCCCTCCAGGATCAAATCCCAAATCATCAATTTAGTGTTCAAGGTGCTTCATAATCTAGTCCCTTCTTACCTTTCCAGTGTTCTTATACCTTATTCCCCAACACATATTCTTTAATTCCTTTGCTGTTCCTTATTGGTAACACTCCATCTCTTAAACTCATGACACTACTTTGACCGTCTCTCATGACCACAATACTTTCCCCATTCATCTCACTCCCTCCTAATTTCTCCTTATTCCCACCCCAGCACCTTCTCTCTGAAGCTATCTTCCCACCCCCTTATATATCTTCTATGTACATTCATTTTCCCATTTTTTTTTGTCTTAACCATTGGATTATGAAGTCCTAGAGAATAGTGACTGTCTCTTCTTTCTTTGTATCTCCAGTGGGCCCTAGCTGATTAATTGACTGTTTAAATATCTGGTCCTAGTTGAAAGATGGTATTCAGAAGTGGAGCCAAAATGGCAGAATATGGTTGAACTCTCCGAATATTCCCCTCCAAATTACTTAAATGTAACACCTCAAATCAAATTTTGGAGCAGCAGAACTAACCAAAGATCAGAGTGAAAGATTTTCCAGGCAAGATGACTTAAGAGGTCAGCAAGAGAAGCCTATGACACCAGGGTGGTAGCTAGCCCAAAGCCCAGAGGAAGGTAATGCCAAAGCAGGCCTTGGAGGTGGACACAGCAGTGGTGGTGACAGCAGCAGCAGCTTGGGATCACTCAGCACAGAGATGGTAAGGAGGTTAGACAACTGGGCAGCAAGGGCTTACAAGGGGGCCCTTCTCTGGCTCTGGGTACAGCTGGTGCTGAGTGACAACTTACTGTCCATGTATAATTCTGAGCAGGGGCTCCTCCTGGGTACAAGCCAGAGTGCAGAGATGGTGGGCAGTTACCAAACATCTACCAGGATCACTCCACCCTGGAAGACCCAACACTTGTAGACCTTCAGAACTAGCTCTGAAGGCAGCAATATGGAAAAAACCCCTGAAACTTGCACAGTGTGCACCTCTCCCCTCCCCTCCATAAACCAAAACCAGTTTTAGCATAAAGTTCAAAGTCAAGAAATATCCTGAAAAAAAAGAGCAAACAACAACAAATCCCCAAAGGACATGACCATAAAAAAGGGAAGAGTTTGCCCATACTTTGATGGCAAAGAAGACCAAGATACAAGCTCACAAGTAGATAACGATGTGAAGACAGCTATAAGCAGTCTCAAAGAAGAATGCTAATTGAACCCCAACCCAACAAGAATAATTATAAGAGTTAAAGAAAGAGATTAGACTGGTAGTGGAAAAATTGGAGAAAGAAATGAGAGTGAGAATTAACAATTTAGTAAAAGAGGCACAAAAAATATTGAAGAAAATATTATCTTAAAAACATAATTGGGGGCTGCTAGGTGGCACAGTGGATGGAGCACCGGCCTTGGAGTCAGGAGGACCTGAGTTCAAATTCTGCTTCAAACACTTAATAATGACCTAGCTGTGTGGCCTTGGGCAAGCCATTTAACCCCATTTGCCTTGCAAAAACCTAAAAAAAAAATAACCATAATTGGCCTAATGGTAAAAGAGGCACAAAAGATCACTGGGAAAAGGAGTTCCTTAAAAATTAGAATTGGGCAAGTGGAAGCTAAAGGTTCCATGAATCATCAAGAAACAATAAAAGAAAACTCATATCCTCCCAAGCTCATGGAGTAGCTATGTGGCACAGTGGATAGAGACAGGAGTCAGGAAGACTCTTATTCTTGAGTTCAAATCAATCCTCCTTCTTTGCCTCATTATTCTTCTATAAAATGAGCTGGCGAAGGAAATGTCAAAACACCCCAATTTCTTCGCTAAGAGAACCCAAATAGGGTCATGAAAACTTGGACATGACTGAAATGACTGAACAGCAACAATGGTCAACAAATGTCATCCACCCCCAGACAGAAAACTGGTGAATTCTGCCTATAAACTGAAGTATAATTGATTCATGTTTTTTGTCTTTATTTTTGTGGTGAGGCTCATATGTGATGTTTTGCATAAATTTGTGTAAATAATTACATGCTATTTTGTTTGCTTTCTCAGTGGGAGGAGGAGGAGGGATGGGAGGGAGAGAGAATTTGGAACTCAAAATTTACAAAAAAGTTAAAGGTTAATAAATAAATTTTAAAAAATGGAAAAGTCATCTAAAACTAAACCTATGGGCCTGGGATCTCTCTCTGGTGCCTGTAGTTGGATAGGATTTCTCCTCCTCTGATCTCAAAGCACTCTGTCTTCTTATTTCCTTATCATAATGAATTTGTACTATGGTTATTTTCAGACAATACTTATTGCCTTTGCAGGATTGTGAACTTATTGAAGACAGAAAGGGGATTGGGGCATACCTTGACTCTACCCATCCTTCACAGTGTGTCCAGGAGGATCTTAATAAATCCTTTTGGTGAAGGAAGATAGGCATGAATGAATGATGATGTTGAACCATTTTGTTTTTGTGGTGAGTGTCTTATTGCTATGACTTGTTCAATTGATAAGACTGAGACCTAGGAGTGTTATTAATAAATCTCTGGGAGCACCCATCTCAACAGCTGGGGAGCCCAACAGAGTTAACAAAGACCCTCCCCGACTTGTCAGAGAGCCCTGAGCCAGAGCTTGGGGTTGCTCTTAGACATCCAATGAATAAACCAGGGTCAAGAGAGAAGGGAGGGAGGACAAGGGAGAAAGGGAGGAGGGGGAGGGAGGAGGAAAGAGAAGAATGAAGGGAAGGGGGAGGAGAGGGGGAAGCAGGAAAAGCGAGAAAGAGGGAGAGAGGGAGGGAAAGAGAGGCAGAAGCAGAGGCAGATGACCTGTCCCTCAGAACCAGACCTACCTTTCCACTGGGAGCTGAACTGGAGGAGCTGTCCAGGGCTGAGACCAAGGAGACCATGTGTGGGATAAGTCCTTGGGGTGGAGGGATTAAGGCACAACATGGGCCTAGTCCAATGAATGAACTAGATATAGACATTGAATCCTAGAGATGAAAGGGCCCTTGGAGGAAGGGAGTCTGGGGAGTTAGACCCTCTGCCTCTCCATCCTTACAGGTGAGGAAACTGAGGCTTAAGATCCCCAAAGTGCAGTAAGCACCATCTGAGGAATTCAGGCCTGGGAGTCAGGAGCCCTGGGTTCAGCCACTAAAGAGATGTGTGATGACCATGAGCAAATTTCTTGCCTCAGAGTCAGAAAGACCTGGGGTCAAGTCTCATCTCAGAGAACAGCCAGGAGACCCTGAATAATTCAACTGACCATTCTGTGCCTCAGTTTCCTCCTCTGTAAAACAGGGGCTCTGGATTCAAAGGCTTCCAATGTCCCTTCCAGGTCTAAACTGATGAGGCTGTGATCCCTAGAGTCCATTGTATATCTCTCCTCCACTCCCCCTACTGATCTCCTGGCCTTCTGAAGTCCCAACTGAAATCCCATCTTCCACAGGAAGTCTTCCCCAAGACCTAGCTCTAGGACCTTCCCTCTGCTGATTGTGCCCTATTTATTCTGTCTGGCGTTTGCCTCCTCTATATTTGTGTACGTTAGACTGTAAGCTCCTTGCCTTTTTTTTTTTGTTTCCCCAACACTTGGCACGATTATCTGACCCTAGTAGGCGCTTCACAAATGTTTCTTGACTATTATGATTACAAAAATGTAAATGAAGAGAACAACCAAAACTCCCCCCAAGCTGAGCATTGTGAAAAGAGAGGAGAAAATACACTCCCTTCCCTGCTCTCTGGAGTTGGGGAATCACTAACTTCCCCAGGGTGTCCCCCAAATCTCAGCCCTTTGGGACCTCCTGTATCATCAGCTTTGGTTTTGTTTTGTTGACTGAACTGGTTTTCTTTTCTTTTCTCTTTGTTTACATTCTTTGTTACATGGGATGGATCTTTGGAAAGAGCAGCCGGCTGATGGATTTGGAAATGCAGGTGACACAAAAAGTAAGAAGCAATAATACAAATGAATCAAAAGAACCCATGAGGCTTGGTTGGAGAGGGTTTCTGAGGATCTGCCATCCAAGCCTTCTGGGCTTCTCAGGTTTTTAGGGGAAGTCATTCAGCAGCCAGTGGGGGTTTGTGTGGGGAAACTGAGCTCCTTAGCCTTCAGCTTGGGCCCCACTGGGGTGTCTCTCTGGGGCTATCTGGGGTGATCCTACCTGGTGATTGCAAGTGGTGTTTACAGAGGCCTTTGCCCCATGGAATAAACCTGACTGTCCTGTACAGGAGGAGAGTCCTTTGCCTTACAGAGAGAGTATTCTTTGCTCTCAGCATTTTCCCAAGAAGAGGAGGGGGAGGAGGATGAAGAGGAGGAGAAGGGGAGGGGAGGAGGGGGAGGACGGAGGAGGATGGGGAGGAGGAGGAGGAGGAGAAGAAGAAGAAGAGGAGGAGGACGAGAGGAGGAGGGAGAGCCCAGCCTTAGGCTCCCAGGCTCCTGCTTCCAAGAGCTGGAAGGGAGCTTTGAGATCTAGTTCAACCCCATCTCATTTTCCAAGTGGGGAAGCCAAGATAAAAGGTAGATGAAGGGCCTTGACCAAGGTTACTCAGATTATAAAGGATAGATGTGGGATTTGAACCTAGGACCTCCGATTCCAGGTTTGGCACTCTTTCCCCTGAACCTCTTTGCCTTCCTGGGACCCCATGTATCATCAACCATCAATTTCTCCTCAACCGCAGTCAGTGGCCCAGCACTTGTTATCTGTGTGCAGCCTAGAGAGGCCTCAGTGTCTAGGGAGGCCCCAGTGTCTTTGCCTCACCCTGCAAATTTGATAGGAGCACAGCAGTGAGAGAGCTAGACTGGAGGGCAGAAGAAATTCAGCCTCAGACTCTTCTGGCATTTACTGGTGTGACCCTGGACAAATCATTTTACTTCTTAGAACCTTAATTCCAAACCTAGAAAATGGGGCGATAATGGCACCTCCTTCTGTTTGCTCTTGGAGTCCTTTGTAACCTGAAGCCTTCCTACCCTGGCAGCTTTCTCACACTTGCCTCTCCTCTGTGTAGTCTATAATATCCACAAGGGCCTCCTTGTTGTTCTTTGGATATGACTCGCTCTGCCTCTGTTTCTCTTTCTTCCTCCCTTTTCCTGCTTCCCCCGTCCACTCCCTTCCCTCCATTCTTCTCTTTCCTCCTCCCTCACCCTCTCCTCCCTTTCTCCCTTGCCCTCTCTCCCTTCTTCTCTCTTGACTCTGGTTTTTTTCATTGACTCTGCCCCATTCCTAGAATCCACTCCCTCCTGGCCTCCATCTCCTGCTTCTGTCCAGTCTAGAAACAGAAAGCCTTTCTTGGTTCCCTTCCCCTCTTAGTACCTTTCCCTACTAATGACCCTTTAGGTAGAAAATGGGCACAGCTGGAATTTGAACCTAGATCCCTCAGGTTCATATTCATTTGTCTTTCTCCGCCCCTAGCAGCCTCCCGGGTGCCATATTGATAAGCCTAGCGCTTTCTCCAAAGCCAAAGGGAATTGCTTTTTGGATTATCTGATGTTTGGCATTAATTGATACTTGGTTCCTCCTCCTTTAGTGGACAACCTTTGGCTCCCAGCTCTGTGCTGCGTGCATGAATAACAAGCTATAATAACAACGATGATACCTAGTGTGTTGTAGCTCATATGTTCTTCTGAGTCCTCTTGTGATATCCAACTTACAGGGGAAGAAACTGAGGCCAAGAGGTTAAACGACTTGCCCAGGTTACACACAGAGGGCATCAGGACTCTCGTTTTCCTGTATATATATGGATATATATATATGTGTGTGTGTGTGTGTGTGTGTGTGTGTGTGTGTGTGTGTGTGTGTGTGTGTGTGTGTGTGTCTGAGGATGGAACTCTGTGCTATGATGGCTTAGGTGGGTTTTGGTGGGTATTCATTGAGGAGATGTAAAGAGTCTGCCAAAACATCTTGGCCACTCATTACATACATGACTCTAACCAAGTCCCTCCGCCTCTTTGCCTCCGTCTCCATTTTTGTAACATGAGGGCATTGTGTTGGGTGATCTCTAAAGTCCTTCTCAGTTCTTGCCATCCTGGGATCTGGCCAAACTTGTTCTTCTTCTGTAGAGGATAAGGTAACCCCTCCCAGGGACATTTGCATTTCCAAGAAATGAAGCTCTAATTAGAAATTTCAGTCATCAGAAGACAGAAGAGGTATGTTATTATTAACATTAATATGCATGTTACATGTCAGCTGAAGGGTGCCCCTGTTTATTTGTGTTTGTGAATGTGTGTGCACATGTCTATTGTGTATGGGTTTGTATGCATATTTGGGGGCCATATGTGTCCTCTGTATGTTTATGTACAAACCTGTGAGTTCCCTAGTAACTTCAAACACCCTTTGAAGGAGTTTACCATTTGCAGGGACCTCCTTCTTCTAGCCAGACAAAGCATGGTATCTCCCTCCCCAGTCCTCCTTCTCCAGCTGACTTACCCAAGTTGGGAAAATCCCAGAGGAGGCGTGTGCCCATGTGCCTAGAAACAGCTGTGGATCCATCCAGGTTTGTGGCTGTGGGCTGGCCTCAGCTTTCTCCAGCCAAAGCATTCCCTGGCCCTGGTCCTGACCTGCCCTCTCCCTCCCCCATCACTCAGAGGGCTTGCTGGGGGGTAGGAAAGGAACATCTCTGGACTGACAGTTGAGAGGGATCTTGGGGAGCCCCTAGGGCAGCCCTTCCTGGACTTTGCCAGTTTGATGAGTGTTTGACAAAAATGAACAGATGTCATGGGTTTTCCCAGTAAGGACTGGTTAAATCCTAGAGAGAAACCCAGTGAGGAGTTACTCTGAATTTAGTGACATCATTCAATGGATTTGTGTGACCTCCAATGGCAAGGAAGCCACTGGCTCTCAGGGTGGGTCTAATAAGGCAGGCATTTTTGTGACTTGTGGAGGGTCATGAGCATCGGACTCAGAATGCCGCTGTCACTTTCTGTGTGATCCTGGGCAAACTCCTTCACCTCTCTGTGCCTCAGTTTCCTCATCTCTATGATGGTGACAATAATATTTGCACAAACTACTTTCCAAAATGGGTCTAAGATCAAGTGAGAAAATGCAGTCAACCCAAAAGAAATGATCAAGGACTGCTAGAGCACTGGATCTGGCGTCAGAAAGACCTGAGTTCAAATCCTATCTCGGACATTCACTAGGGATGACTCTGGGGCAAATCTCTTTGTGTCTCAGTTTCCTCACTTGTAAAATGGGAAAGGAGTGATTGGACTCAATGACCCCTGAAGTCCCTTCCAACTCCAAAACTATGATCCAGCCACCTTGCTAGAGATGCAAAATCAATAAACATTGATTAGGCATTTAGGGTACACTGTGTCCAATGCTAGGAAGGAAATAAGCACTTCTTATACTAAATAGTCCTGCCTTCCAGGGTTTTATATTCTATAGAAATATCAGTTACTATGGTTACTAGAAGGGTGTGGAACCAATCTGCAGGTATCTAAAAGGTTATCCAAAGAAGTGGATTTTGGCTGCTTCTTA
Organism: Macrotis lagotis; assembly: GCF_037893015.1. Classification (NCBI taxonomy): domain Eukaryota; kingdom Metazoa; phylum Chordata; class Mammalia; order Peramelemorphia; family Peramelidae; genus Macrotis; species Macrotis lagotis. Next base: position 693,358,172 of record NC_133666.1, read on the forward strand.
GGAAACCTAGAGCCAATGAGAACTGATGGAGATAGTAAGACCAACTTGGTGCCAAGGTCACCCCTTTCTTGGCATAGCATAACCAGGATGCTTGATTGGGTAGGAAGGTGACATTCTATGAGGAGAAACATGATTGCCCCTTTTTTCAGAGCAGTAAACTGAGGCTTTGAGCAAGGAGCTCATAGCTCCACACAGCTGGAGAGGCCCTCAGATTCTCAGATACTTTCTGCCACCCCAGCTGGCCCAGGTCTTTCTCCTCTTCTCTTCTTGTCTATCAGAGATCCAATGTGTCTCCATTCTTTCTTCTTGTCAAACCTATTGATCCCCCAAAGACTGAAAACTCATTCAGGCTGAGGCAGGTATGTACCTATGCTAGGAGCACCTAGGCAAGGTGGTCGTAGTGGTGTAGTGGAGTAGTGGAGTACATTTTTCTAGGGTTCCAAGCTTCCAGCAAAAGGAATAAAGCTCTAAGTGTGAATTTTTTTGGCATCAGCAGATAGAAAAAAATATTTTTGATGGGAAAGACTGGTTGGGGTAGGTAGGAAGTTTGTTTCTCCTTAAGAGGGGAGAGCCCCAGAGTGTCATCTGGGCTATTCTTTCATTTATAGTGGAGAAAACTATGGCCAAAGGGATTAGGGGACTTTGTCCAAGGGCACACAGGTTACAATGAGCAATACTGAGATTTGAATTTCTTAGGCCTTAGACTTCCAAGTCTACCACACCCTGGTTGCCTCCCATTCTGCCTAGGGGAAAGGGCCCTGGGTATCTGATGGATGATATCTAATGGATGATAACGTTTGCCCACCCTGAAGTTGGAACTGCCAGGAGGCCCTACTGCCTGCGTAGGCTTCCCCCTACCAGACTCTCTAGGACCAGTTCTACTGGTTTCTATCTGGCAGGAAGATGCCTTCAGTGTCTGTGGGAACAAGGAAGACAGTCAGCCAGGCTGGCAGTCAGGTACAGTGTGGCCCCAACAGTTTCTTGGGGGCCCTTAACTCTACTCTGACAAAGGCCCATTGACATTTCCCTGAGAGTTGCCAGGACCCAGCTGGGGATGGAGCAAGCCACCAGTCAATCTGTCTCCCAAGGTTCTGCCCATCTGATTCAGATCTCCTCATCTTCCCCTTCTAAGCTTAGCTTTAAAATTCTGCTCCCCTTAGTTCTCTTCCCCTCTCCTTCCCTTTCTAAAGCTTTTCTCCTGTCAACCCTCGTCCTCCTGTGCCCTGCTCCCCTCTCCCTTCATTGTCCCCTGATTCTGACTTGTCTCTCCCTTAATTCAAATTCTGGGGTCTTATGTGCTCTAGCTAGTCGAGTCATTTGTCTCAAATGAGTGTGACCTGAATGCTATTCCTATCTCTGGGGATCACCAGGAGGAAAGTGTTCATTCTTTTGAATATTTGGCCTTCTTTGTGCTCCCACCTGGGGCTTGGGTAGGAGAATGAGCATAAACTCATGGTGGCCCAAGCTTTTTGTCATTCAGCTTCCTTCCTCCCTCCCTTCTTTCCTTCCTTCCTTCCTCCCTCCCCTCCTTCCTTCCTCCCTCCCCTCCTTCCTTCCTTCCTTCCTTCCCTCCTTCCTTCCTTCCTTCCTTCCTTCCTTCCTTCCTTCCTTCCTTCCTTCCTTCCTTCCTTCCTTCCTTCCTTCCCTCCTTCCTTCCTTCCCTCCTTCCTCCTTCTTCCTTCCTTCCTTCCTTCCTTCCTTCCTTCCTTCCTTCCTTCCTTCCTTCCTTCCTTCCCTCCTTCCTTCCTTCCCTCCTTCCTTCCTTCCTTCCTTCCTTCCTTCCTTCCCTCCTTCCTTCCTTCCTTCCTCCCTCCCTTCCTCCCTCCCTCCCTCCCTTCCTTCCTTCCTTCCTTCCTTCCTTCCTTCCTTCCTTCCTTCCTTCCTTCCCTCCTTCCTTCCCTCCTTCCTCCCTTCCTTCCTCCCTCCCTCCCTCCCTCCATCCCTTCCTTCCTTCCTTCCTTCCTTCCTTCCTTCCTTCCTTCCTCCCTCCCTCCCTCCTCCTCCCTCTCTCCTCCCTCCCTCACTTCCTTGTTCCTTTTAGCCATTGCTATCTCATCTGGCTACCAATATCTTCCAGTTGTCTTCCTTTAGTTTTCACTGTGCCGATGCTTTTGGTCTTCCTGTGGTCTTCCCGCCCTTTGCCTGACCCTTTAATATACTTATCAAGGTCTCCTTCCAGGTAACAAGTCTCTTTTCTCCACCCCAGTAATTCTCAGGGATCTGTTCAGTGTCCCTTTCACCTTGCCATTTCTGGACCCCCTTCTTTGTCCATCCCTTCTTTTCCCATTGTTCCCTTCCCTGGACATCCCAGATCCCAGCTAGGTTTTTGGAAGTGGAGAAGGGATGCGCACCTACAGGCATTGTGCTTTATGAATGTGCTCTCATTTGAATCTCACAACAATCCTGGGAGGTAGGTACTATTTTACAGTTGAGTAAACTGAGGCAGGCAATATTAAAGGACTTGTCAGGGTCACCCCGCCAGTAAATGGCTGAGGTTGGGTATGCACGCTGGTCTTTGTGACTCCAGGCAAGATACAATATATATGGCATCACCTACTTACCTTTTTTGTTTGTTTTGTTTTTGTTTTTGTGGGGCAATGGGGTTAAGCTTAAGGTCACATATCTACTAAGTGTCAGGTGTCTGAGACTGGATTTGAACTCAGTTCCCCCGACTCCTGCACCCATGCTCTATTCACTGAGCTGCCTCATTCTACTTGCCTTCTTGATGGCTCAAATAACTTGGTTGACAAAGGAGTCACCCCCGTGACTGTTTTGTCTCTGTACTTGGGATCCTGGAAGCCAGGAGATCTAACTCAGTGAGGAGCACCTGAGTACCGTATTATTGTAGGGTTTTTTTTTATTTTTTAAGCAGAAATGGACAGTAAATGTCCATTCAACAAGTGTCTATCTCCTAATGTGATTTAAAAAAATTTCCCACTTCAATTACATGTTAAAAGAACTTTAAACATTCTTTTATTTGAAGTTTTAAGTTCCAATTCTCTACCACCCTTCCTGATATAGGTTATCTATGGACAGTCATGGAAAACATATGTCCATATTAGTCATTTTATGGAAGAAAACAAACCAAAAAAATTGAAAGAAGAAAAGAAAGTGAAAAAATTAGTATACTTTGGTCTTTCTCTGGAGGCAGAGTTTTCATCATGAATCCTGCTGAGTCTTGGATCATTGTTGAGAGTAGCTAAGTCATTCCCAGTTAATCATGATGCTGTATATGTTTTCCTGGTTTTGCTCACTTCACTCGGCATCAGTTCATGAAAGTCTTCCTGGGTTTTTCTGAAATCTGCCTACTCATCATTTCTTATACCACAAAAATAGCTGCTATGAATACGAGGTTTTCTTGGCAATTAGGGTGGTGTGCCATTTCCTTCTACAACTTATTTCACAGAGGAGGAAACTGAGGCAAACAGGATTAAGGGACTTGCCCAGGGTCCCAGGCCAGTTTGAACTCCGGAAGATCAGTCTTCCTCAGCCCAGGTCCTGTGCTCTAGTCACTGTGCCACCTAGTTATGTTACAAATTGTCATAATGTACCTGTAGACTCTCGCCTCTTGGGCCTTTGACGTCCTCAGGTGTGAGACTTTACACTGATCTCCCTCGCATTCATTCCTCTCGTGCCTCGAGACCCTTTGGGATTCTTAAGCATCAGCTACAAATCTGATCAACACACTTTGCACTTCTGTCTGAGAAATGGATTAAAACTGCTGAACAGCCCAAGAGAACCCTGCAGCACTCCCCTGGAGACCTTCTACACTGAACCATTAGTGCAATTCTTTGAGTCTGGCCAAACTGTCAGGTCAGAACTCACTTGATTGTCTTGTCTAATTCATCTGTAGTTACATTCTCCACAAGAAGAGTATGCTGTATGGCATCAAAATTTTTGCTAAAATCCGAGTGCACTCTATAGATAGGATTCCTCTGGAAGTTTGGTCATTCTAGGCAAAAGGAAATGAGCTCAGACTTGCCCAAGGTCTTGGTGGCTCTTTGTAGACTACATTTCCAATCGTTGAATGATCTGCTCCAGCCCTGCTCAGGACTGAAAGGCAAGTTCACTGGCCTCCAGTTTGTAGATGTTGGTCCCCTTTACATTTCTTTTTTTAAAAAAAATTATTATTTAAGGCAATGGGATTAAGAGTGACTTGCTCAAGGTCACACAGCTAAGGCAATTATTATTTAGTTCAAATTTGAACTCAGGTCCTCCTGACTGCAGGATTGGTGCTCTATCCACTGTGCCACCTAGCTGCTCCCTCCCCCTCATATTTCTTGAATTCTTCAGGTAGATATAAGAACTCCATTTCCCAGTCCCAGAACAACTTCAAGTTTTCAAAGTATTTTACAAACATCATCCCATTTGATTCCCCCTCCAACTGGGAGGGAGCTGTTGCTGTTGTCTCCACTTTTTCCGATGAGAAAGCTGAGGAAGACAGGTTAAGTGCTTGCCCAGGGTCACACAGATAGTATCTGGGTCAGATCTGACTTTAAGTCTTCCTGACTCTAGGTTCAGTGTTCTACTCACTGTGCCAACCAGTTGCCAATTCAAGAGACCTCATTCCCTCTTATACTCCTTGGACTAAGGAAAGATGGCACTCCCTTCCCCCCCAACTGGCCCTCCCATCTCTTGTTGCCAGAGTCTTTCAAGATCTGACATCCCCTGTTCTGAGGTCCCTCCCATTTCCAACATCTCCTATTCTGAGGGACCTTCTAGCTCTGACATCCCTGTTCTTTTTTTTTTTTAACTGAAATTTTATTTTATTTTTCCAATTACATGCCGTGGTAGTTTTTCAACATTCATCCATTTACAAATTTACGAATTTCACATTTTCTACCACCCTCCCTTCCCTTCCTTCTCCCCATGGCAGTGAGTGGTCTGGTAAAAGTTGTACATTCACGTTTAACATATTTACATATTAGTCATGTTGTGACAGAGGAATTAGAATTAAGGAGGAAGGAAAAAATCATGAGAAAGGAAGGAAGAACATAGAAGAGTTAAAAAATGAACATAGTATGCCTTCAGACTCCGGAGTTTTTTCTTAGGATGTAGATGGCATTACCCATAGCAGGTCTCTCAGTGTTGTCCTTGATCTCTAAACTGCTGAGAGGAGCTGCACCATCCAAGTTGTGTTGCTGATGTGTACAACGTTCTCTTGGTTCTGGTCACTTCATTCGGCATCCATTCTTTCCATACTTCTCTAAAATCTGATCTTTCCTGATTTCTTATGGAACAATAGCACTCCAGAACATTCCTGCTATAACTTGTTCAGTCATTCCCCAACCGATGGGCATCCCCTCATTTTCCAATTCTTTGCTACAGTAAAAAGAGCTGCTATATATGTTTTTGAACATGTGAGACTTGCCCCGTTCTTTATGATTTCGTTGGGATATAGCCCTAACATTGGTATTGTTGGCTCAAAGGGTACGATCGGTTTTATTGCTTTTTAGGCCTAGTTACAGGTTGATGACTTAGAGAATGTTTTCAAGTGACTATAGTTAGCTTTGATTTCCTCTGGATCTTCTGGCCCCAACATTCCAGGCTTATTGTTTTAATTTGACGAAGGGGGTTAGGGTTGAAGGTAGGTTTTTCTGTAACAAAGGGTGAAACGTCGCAGAGGTATATATATTGGCATATACAGAGTATATATTGGTTAGGTGGTAGGTGAGGGAGCATCCATGCTTGTGGTGGTCAAGGGGAAGCACTCTGCTCACCAAGACTATGGGAGATTGGTTATGAACAATAAGGCAATAGTGGCGCCAACTCCACGTCATGTTTGCAGGGTTTCCAGTTATTATTTCTAACAATATACCATGGGCGAGTTTCCAGCAGCAAAAGGGATGGGGGTGAAAGGGTGATGGGTTGCTTTGAGCTGCAATCTCCCAAATATTACCCACTTTGGGTGTTTGAAGGGGAAGAACATGGGAGTTGGGATGATGACTCAATCTTTGCCAGCAGCTGTAGTTTAAGGCTAGATTGCTTAATCTCATGGATTGCAAGAAGGAATAAACATTTACTAGTTCAAACATACATAAGGGATTTTACTTAGCATTTTTCACTTGCATTTATTTTCTCCTTCTCAAGTTTAAATTTATCCTGGTGTAAAGACAAAATCATTAGAAATCATTTCTGGGGTGGCTAGATGGTGCCATGGATAGAGCACCAGCCCTGGAGTCAGGAGGACCTGAATTCAAATCCGGCCTCAAACACTTAATAATGACCTAGCTGTGGAGCCTTGGGCGAGTCACTTAACCCCATTGTCTTGCAAAAAAAAAAAAAAGAAATCATTTCGCTTACAGAAATTTTTGATTACAAAAAAGTCCAGACAGTTACAAAATAAAGGCTGATAAATAACATTGTTCATCGAAAAACATTTCTCCACATTTTTCTTTTAGTATCTTAAAAAAAATTATTTAAGGCAATGGGGTTAAGTGACTCGCTCAAGGTCCCACAGCAAGGTCATTATTAAGTGTTTGAGGCCGGATTTGAACTCAGGTCCTCCTGACTCCAGGACTGATGCTCTAGCCACTGTGCCACCAAGCCGCCCCTCTTTTAGTATCTTTAAACAATAATAACAACTAAGAAATTAGCCAATTTCCGATCTATTTGCCTTTAAAGACCTTCAGATCTACAAATTGAAAACTTTTGATGGAGATCTATGACTAGATATTTCTAAAAATCCTTTTTTCCTTTCAAGATTTTCTTTGTAACTCAGCTGACAAACTTATGAATTCCAAAGTCATTACCAAAATATTCTTAAATGACTTTCCTTTCAAAACTTCAAAGTTTCCTTAAAAGCCTTTAAATTTCTCAACTTAGGTATTCTTCTACTTGCCCAGTGTCGTAGTTTATGAATTTGTCCTTATTTGAAATCAAATGTTAAGAATTTCACTTTTTCTGGTTATATAGTATAATTATGTAGTGACCATATTGTTAATAAATGACTTTACAGAGCTTTCTGTTGGCATAATTCCCAGAATGGGGTGGGTCTTATATTACCCAGGAATTAAACTGGATTTGATAGCAATTTTGTCTTTGGAAACATTCCTACTATGAAAAGAGGAAGGATTGACTGTAGAAAAATTCCCAGAATAGGGTCTGAATTAGAGCAAGGAATGGGAGGATAGACTATCTCCTTTCAAGGTGGCAATTTCCAAGCCACTTTGGCCAAGGATGACTGATTCTCCTGTCCCCTAGCTGGAGAATATGAAAAGGAAACAGTAAAAGAAAGCTAAGGCCCGGAGATTCTCAGAGGGAGGATGTTTTGCTAATGGAAGGATGGCATTTTTGATTTATTGACCTATTCGAAGTTCATTTCCCCTGATTTTTTAAATTGAATTGGGGCCAGCTGGTGTAAAAAGAGACCATACAAATCCTATGCTACAGTGTTCTCCCGATTCTTTAGGAGACACCCCCAGGGGATTCAGGATTGTTGCTGTCCAGCAACAAGGAAGTCAGGGTACAGTCCAGATACTGGGAGGTCAGGAGCTGTAGGACTGGGGGTAGAGATGGTGAGGAAGGATTGAGAGTATGGGGATTTGGACTCATTTGGGGTGGGCTGGGTTGAGGAAGGAAGATCTGAGAAGCAGATCAGGGCTTGCTTGCAAAGGGAAGGGGCACTGCCTTAGTTGGAAAAACAGCTGAACACATGGGATTTGATTCTACTTCCCTTGCTTTTGACACAGATTGTTCAGCTCAGTGAGGGTGTTGGGGGAGTCGGGGTACCCATGAAAAGCAGGTTTAGGAGAGGTGAGGACCCACAGATTTATTGGCCTCTTCAGGGTGTCCCCTGAGTTGTTCAGTTCTTTAAACAGAGAGAAAGAAAGAGGCATCTTAGTTCCACTTGTATGTTTTGAGTTAGTTCCTCACCTGGCTAGGATTTCAGAAGGGAATACCTGAGTTTTCTGGCAAGGGGGAAGGGGTAGCACCTGGGAAGGAATCTTACCTCTTGTGTGGCAGTTGTCTTTAAATGCCAGGGGCTTGGTAGGTCCAGGAGAGGGTTGTAAGAGTTCCTTCTGGCAATGTCAGGGAATTAGCCTGAGCTGCTGCAGCTCACTGCTTCCCCGGTGGTGTGTAGTCAGCATTCCTTGCCAATCCTCTCCTGGGTTTTAGCACCAGAATGAAAGGTCAGAAAGCCCACATAGAAGGTGGACAGCAATGTGAATGGAAGGGGGGTATTAAGCTATTTATTGAAGGACAGAATGGTGGTCCTGCACCAGGGAGTTGGGAGAACATGCCTTTTGTAGGGTCAGAACTATAGAAAAGTAAGGTATTGTGGTTTCCATGAGGTTTTGAGAATTATTTGGGGGTCTCTTTGGAGGTTGTGGATTGTTTGGGGTCTCTATGGAAGTTTAGAATCTTTTGATGTTTCTATGGAGGTTAAGATTTTTTTTCCTTAGGAAATGATACTCAACCAGGTTCAACTGGGCAAGAGAGAAGTCCAGGTCTGGATCCAACAGGCTTCATATCCAGTAACTCATTCACAAAATGCTCCCACACAGACCTTACCAAGAATGATTTTTATCTCATGACTCCTCTGGGACCCAGCCTGGGAAGGACCTGTACCTTGCTCCCTACACCTATGGGGTCCCCCTTTTGCCCTGCCCTCCACTGCCTCCTCTCCCAGAGCCTTGACACTGGCTTGATGCTTTCAGGTCCTAGCTAAATTGCTTCCTGCCAACATGGTTTGAGTCCTGGTTCTACTATTTACTCTTCTTCCAAGCCCCCACCCCCTGCCCAATTACTTTATTTTAACTTCCTTCTTACTTTATCTTTCTGTTCCCCTAAAAGAATGTAAATTCTATGAGGATGGGGACTGACTTGGTTTTATCTTTCATATTTTCTGATGATTGAGCATTTATAAAATGCTTGCTGGGTATTGGAGATCCCAAAACAAAATGATATCACCTACGACTTCAAAAGGCTCAGAGGGTGGGATGGGCAACATAAACACAGATAAACAAATATAAGCTCATACACACCTAGATAATCCATCTATATGAAGGACAGAATGGTGATCCTGCAGCAGGGAGTTGGGAGAACATGCCTTTTGTAGGGTGAGAACTATAGAAATTATACATAATATCTAATAGGTATGAACATATCATATCTATATGATGAACTTATAGTCATAGTTATAACCTGCAAGCCCAGGCTTATTATGATAACAAAAGGTGGCTGCTTGGGAAGGCAGGGGCAATGCCATTCTCCATAGACTAATTTCATATATACATTTATATGACTACAAAGGTAGGTTGGGAGGTCAGGTTCAATTAAGAAGCTATAATATTAATAACATACCATTCTGGCACTTTTTATCATTGCATCAAAGATCTATGATTTCAATGGGAGTGGTGCCGTGAATTATAGATCTGGAAGGTTCTTGGGGCTCAAATCAAAGCCAACTTCTTCGTTTTACAGATGAGAAAACTGAGACCCCAATTCCTCTGAGTAAATTGAACCCAACTCTTCTGAGTCCAACCAGGACTGCCTCTCTCTCCACTCTAGGGAGATGCTGAAGTGTCCACTCTAAAATTCAGTGTCTTACTTTCTGGAGTCTCAGAGGGGTGACCTGTCTAGTCACCACAGCAGGAGTGAGTCAACCCCTGGGTTAAGTGCTGGAGACTTAAAGGTAAGGGGAACAGTCTCAAGGGGGCTTGCATTCTTGACAGAAAATATACAGATGTATCTACAGCCATAGGCATATGTAAGTAAATACAGCCATGGGCTTATACAAAAGGGACTGAAGCTACTTTTGGAGGTGGGGAAGGGCAGGAGTACTGAGGGATCAGGAAAGCTTTATGTCTCAGCTATGCCTAAAAGGTGAAGAAGGAGTACAACCTAAGTTTGATAAACAATGGGTGCAAAGTCAGGGAAAGAGGAGATGGGTTGTCCAAAGGAAGGACTCAAAAGGTCAGTTGTTTGGGTCAGAGTGTGTGATGGGGAGAAATAATAACAGAGATGGCGGCATACAGGCCAGTAAACAGCTAAACAATCCAAACATCCCCCTCTAGACAATTTTTAAAAAAATGTTCCAAAGACAAAAAAAGTTTAGAGGGAAACATTTATTCAGCCCAAGACAACTTTGGAGGTCTATGGCAGAGGTCCAAAATGCAAGGATGCGCAAAAGCCTGGAGAGTGGTTCTTGGAGGTGGCCACTATAACAGCAGCAGCTTCAGTGAGGGGATTGGACAATTGGTCAGAAAGAGATTACAGGGGACCCTTTCCTGGCATTCAGTGCAGCTGGCATCGATTGGCAAGTCTATTTCTCATAAGCAGTTTTAAGTTGTAGTTCCAGGGCAGAGAAGAGAGCTGATGGTTGGTCACTAGGGAAGCAGTTCCAAGGCAGGGAGGAACACTAGTACTTGTGGCGGCAGGGAAGCAGGGGCCCTTCCTGGGCAAAGACCAGAGTAGACTAGAAGATCAATGACCACACCACTTCCAGGATCACAATACTGTGTAAGCACTGAAAACTTGCAGACCCCCAGAACTAGCTCTGAAAACAGACCCCTGAAAAAATCTGATGCTTGAGAGAATGCCTCCCTCATGCCCAGGTGAGAAGTCCAAAGTCAAGTAATGGGTGAAAGATGAGCAAATAACAATATAAGCTTAACCATAAAAAGCAGGGAAGACCAAGACAGCAGCGTAGAGGGAGATGACAATGTGAAAGTAGCTATAACCAATGCCTCAAAGAAAAATGCTATTTGGACCCAAGTCCAAAAAGAATTCCTGGAAGTGTTGAAGAAATACATTACAGTGGTAGAGGAAAACTTGGGAATAGAAATGAGAATGATGCAATAAAATTGGGAAAATAAAATTAACAACTTGAGTTAAAAAAAGTATGAAAATACCAAAGAAAATATCACTTTGAAAAACAAAATTACATCAAAAAGGCACAAAAAGTCATTGAAGAAAAGAACTTTTTTCAAAGTACAATAGGTGTTTTATTTTTTTCAATTGCTCAGTTTGTCTTTCTGAGTGAGCTTTTCATTTACATTGATTTGATCACTATATATTTGTGCCCCAGAAAGTCCCAATACAACTTGAAACTATTAAAACTTAAGAAAATTCTACAATATGTCCAAGATCATAAAACTAGTAAATATCATAGCTGTAGCCATATTACAAACCTTATGATTCCAGGATTCTATCTTATCAGGAGCTTCAGCCAGCATCTCTTATTTTAAAGATTGCCCTTTGTGTCCAATGCACTGACAAGATGTTTCTTAAAGTCCACAAAACTGTTATGGATCATTAAAATGAAAGAATTCCTATTAAAATAAATATTTTTTACACACTTTCTTTGGCCTTGAGAATTTAATGGTTTACATGTCTTTTTTTTTTTTAGGTTTTTGCAAGGCAAACAGGGTTAAGTGGCTTATCCAAGGCCACACAGCTAGGTCATTATTAAGTGTCTGAGACTGGATTTGAACCCAGGTACTCCTGACTCCAGGGCCGGTGCTTTATCCACTACGCCACCTAGCCGCCCCTACATGTCTTCGAAATGGCAAGTCTGCAATGTTCCTCTGCTGTCAGTAAAATTAATGAATTTTATCAAGATAAGGTCAAAATTGGGGCGGCTAGGTGGCACAGTGGATAGAGCACCGGCTCTGGAGTCAGGAGGACCTGAGTTCAAATCCAACCTCAGACACTTAATAATGACCTAGCTGTGTGGCCTTGGGCAAGTCACTTAACCCCATTGCCTTGCAAAAAAAACCCCAACTTTAAAAAAAAGATAAGGTCAAAATGAGTACAAGATTTAGATATAAAGGATGATTCCATAAGCTAATCAGAAGAACAAAGAATAGTTTATCTGTCAGACCTATGGTGAAGGGAGGAGTTTATGACCAAATAAGATATAGAGAACATTATAAATTGCAAAATAGATAATTTTGATTACATTAAATTAAGAAGTTTTTGCACAAATAAAACCAATGCAAGTACAATGAAAGCTGGGAAACAATTTTCACAGTTAGGGTTTCTGATAAAAGACTCATTTCTAAAATATATAGAGAACTGAGTCATATTTATAAAAATACAAGTCATTCCCCAATTGTTAAATGGTCAAAGAATATGAACAAGCAGTTTTCAGATTAAAAAAAATCAAAACTATCTATAATCATATGAAAAAGTGCCTTAAATCATTATTGATTAAAGAAGTATAAATTTAAAAAACCCTGAAGTACCACCTCACACCTATCAGACTGGCTAAAATGACAAAAAAGAAAATTGATCAATGTTGGAGAATATGTGGGGAAAATGGAACACTAATGCACTATTGGTAGAGTTGTGAACTGATCCAATCATATGGAGAATAATTTGTAACTATGTCTAAAGGGCAATAAAATTGTACATATCTTTTGATCTAGCAATAACACTACTAGGTCTATATCCCAAAGAGATCATATAAAGGGGAAAAGAAAAGGAAAAATATTTATGGCAGCTTTTGTTTTTTAGTGACAAAGAATTGGAAATTGAGGGGATGCCCATCAATTGGGGAATGACTGAACAAATTGTGGTATATGAATGTGATGGAATACTAGTGTTCTGTAAGAAATCATGATGGAGCAGACTTCAGAGAAGCCTGAAAACACTTGCATGAACTGATGCTGAATGAAGTGAGCAGAACCAAGAGAACACTATACACTTCAACAGCAACACAGTGAGATGGACTTGGTTCCTTGCAGCAGTTCAGTAATCAAGGAAGGAATGTGATGGGAAATGCCATTCATATCCAGAGAAACACTATGGACCTGAACATAGTATTTTTTTTTTTTTGCAAGGCAAAATGGGTTAAGTGGCTTGCCCAAGGCCACACAGCTAGGTAATTATTAAGTGTCTGAGGATGGATTTGAACTCAGGTCCTCCTGACTCCAGGGCCGGTGCTCTATCCACTGTACCACCTAGCCATCTCAGTATGTTTATTTTTTAAAACTTCTTTTGTGTTTTTTCTTTCTCATGTTTTTTTCTCCCATTAGTTCTGCTTCTTTCACAATATGACTAATATGGAAATATGTTAAACATGATTGAATATGCGCAGCCCATATCAGATTACTTCCTGCCATGGGGGGGGGGGGAATGGAGGACAATAGAAAAATGTGGAACTCAAAAGCCTGCAAAATGATGAATATTGAAAACTATCTTTGCATTTGGAAAAATAATGTAACATAATAAAATAAATGAATGAATGATTATCTTTTAAAAAATACCGGGATACGTCAAATGGAAGCGAAGGCACAAAAATTTGCTGAAGAAAAGAATGAATAAAAAGAATAAAAGCAGAATTGGTCGAATGGAAACAGAGGTTAAAAAAGCTCACTTCAGAAAATAATTACTTAAAAATTAGCACTGGCCAAGTGGAAGCTAATCTATGAGACATTAAGAAACAGTAAAACAGAATCAAAAGAATAAAAAAAATAGAGGAAAGTGTGAAATAATAAATACATTGGGAAAAATAACAGAATTGGAAAATAGATTGAGGATAGATAATTTAAGAATTATTGGACTGGGGCAGCTAGGTGGCTCAGTGGCTAGAACACCAACCCTGGAATCAGGAGGACCTGAGTTCAAATCTGGCCCCAGACACTTAATAATTACCTTTGTGACTGTAGGCAGGTCACTTAACCCCATTCCCTTAAATAAGTTAGAAAAAAAAAAAGAATTATTGAACTATCTGAAAGAAAAAATCAAAGAAAGGCCCTAGATATCACATTTCAAGAAATCATGAAGGAAAACTATCCTGATGTTTTGATGATGTTTGTTCTTCATTCTCAAAGAGGATCATGCCATCAGGCAGTGATATCATGACAAGCACATGAACTGGAGTTGAGTGTGCTAAGTCCTCAACCTCACTTTCTCCTTCAGAACAATCTGGGTCCAGTGATCAGATATGAATCAAGATGACAGGAGATGATACTGGATGGGAGGCAATCAGGGTTAAATGATTTGCCTAAGGTCACACAGCTAGTAAGTGTCTGAGGCTGGTCCCAGTCTCCTGATTCTAAGGCCAGTTCTCTATCCACTCCACCACCTAGCTGCTCCTCCTTGATATTTTAGATCCAGGGGGTAAAATAGAACTTGAAAATATTGATTTCCTGCAAGAGATATCCCAATGGAAACTTTTTTTTTTTAGATTTTTGCAAGGCAATGGGGTTAAGTGACTTGCCCAAGGCCACACAGCTAGGTAATTATTAAGTGTCTGAGGCCAGTCAAATTTGAACTCAGGTCCTCCTGACTCCAGGGCCGGTGTTCTATCTACTGCACTACCTATTCGCACCCCCCCCCCCCATGAAAACTTTAAGGAATATTTTAGCCAATTTCTAGATCTCCCAGATCAGAGAGAAAATACTTCAAGCAGTCATAAAGGAGCAATTTAAATCACACAAGATTTATCTGCTTCCCCAATAAATGAGCAGAGTGTTTAGACTATGATATTCTGGAGGGCAAAGGAGCCAGAATTGCAACTAAGAAAAACCAGCTCAGCAAAACTGAATATAATCTTTCAGGGGTAAAATGGATATTTAATGAAATAAAGGACTTTTAAGCATTCCTGAAGAAAAATGAATGGACAATTTTGACCCTCAACAAAAGACTAAAGAGAAGCATAAAAAGGTAAACATGAAAGAGTAATCAATCATAAGGGACTCAAACTGTTTATATTCATGTATCGGAAGATGATATATGTAACTCTTAAAAATCTTAATTATTATTATTTTATGTCTTTATCATCATCAGGGCAATTAGAAGGAGGCATCCTAGACAAAGAGCACAAGTTTAGGAGTTGATTATGTGGAATGATCTCCAGAAAAGAATGTGGGGATGAGAAAGAGGGATGCACTGGGAGAAGGGGGAAAAGAGAAGTAGAATAGGGCACATTTTCTCACATTAAAAAAGACTTGCAAGGAAAAGCTTGTTTGGTGGAGAGGAAACTGGGTGGGTGGCAGGTAAGGTTTGACCCTTACTTTCATAAGAATTGGCTCAAAGAGGGAATGTACCCACATAATCAAACACTCAGTTGGGTATAGGAATCTTTCTTGCCCGATAGGGATATAGGAGGGGAAGGGGATAAGAGATTTATGGAAGGATGACAAGAGAAAAGGCAAATTGGAGGAGGCAGTGGTCGGAAGCAAGGCAGGGTTTTTGAGGAGGGACAGGACAAAAAGAGAGAGGCAAAAACAGAGGAAAATGAGATGGAGGGAAATGCACACTTAGTAATTATCATTTTTAATGTGTGAATTGGGGGGGAGCTAACCTATAGAATAGAAGCAGAGAGCTAAATGAATTAGAAACCAGAATTCAATAATGGTTTTTACAAGGGATATCATGGATCAAAAAGTCAAACACAGAGTCAAAATAAAGGACTGGACAAGAATTTATTAGGCTTCAGTCAAAGAAAAAAAAAAGGCTATTTACTTCCTAAGAGAGAAATGATGAACTCCAAGGGCAAATTATAGTATAATTTTCTCAATTTCTTTATTTATTTTTTTTGCTGATGTGGCTAAGGTAGAAATGTATTGCATGATTTCACATGTCTGATTGATTTCTTGTTTGCCTTCTCAGTGGATGAGGGAGGGGAAGGTGGGAGAGAATTTAGACCTCAAAATTTAAAAGAAAAGAAGATGAAAAATTATGATGATGTGAAATTAGGAAGACCTGAGTTCAAATCTAGCCTCAGACCCTCACTAGCTGTGTGAGCACCTTTAACTTCAGTTGACTTAACTGTAAAATGGATTAGACCATCTACCTTGAAATGTCCTTTTCTTCTGTTAAAAGGCATTTTACAGATACTATCTCATTCACTCTTACAACCCTATAAGGTTGGATACTATTCTTATATATCTATTTTAGAGATGAGAAAATTGAAGCAAATTTACATTTCACAGCTGTAAAGTATCTGAAGCTGGATTTGAACTCAGGTCTCTCTACGTTCAAGGCTAGCATTGCCTTTTCCCTTAGTTCTCTTTCCAGTAGGCCAAACTGCCTCAGACCAATGGATTTCCTCCCAAGAACTTTTCATTCATTCATCCATCCATCTATCTATCTATCATCTATCTATCTATCTATCTATCTATCTATCTATCTATCTATCTATCTATCTTTCTATCTATCTATCTATCTATCTATCTATCTATCTATCTATCTATCTATCTATCTATCTATCTATCTATCTATCTATCATCTATCTATCTATCTATCTATCTATCATCTATCTATCATCTATCTATATCTATCTATCATCTATCATCTATCTATCTATCTATTTATCTATCTATCTATCTATCTATCTATCTATCTATCTATCATCTATCTATCTATCATCTATTTATTTTAGGTTTTTGCAAGGCAATGGGGTTAAGTGACTTGCCAAGGCCACACAGCTAGGTCATGATTAAGTGTCTCAGGTCGAATTTGAACTCAGTCCTCCTGACTCCAGGGCTGATGCTCTATCCGCTGTACCACCTAGTTGCCCCTCAAGAACTTCTTAAGGTAGAAGGTGCGAGTGAGAGGAGGGCCATGCAGGCATCCAATAGCAGAGCTCATATTTGAACCTGGTTCCCAATACAGTGCTCTTTCCTTGATTGTGCCCATTTTCCACATGGTAAAGGGACTTGCCCAGAGTCTCACAGGGGAAGGTGGCAGAGTCCATATTTCAACTTGGGAAATCAGTTTCTTTCCACTTGGCTATTCTGTCCATTTTTACAGCTGTGGAAACTGAGGTCCCCAGAGGGGCCTCAATATGCCCAAGGCCACGCAGGGCCCCCAGGGTTGGTCAGGGTAGGAGCCTGGCACCAGGAGTAGCCACTGTTCTGGGGTCCCAGACGGGCACCCTCCCTCCTCCTGCCAGGCACCTGGCTTCTCCCCGCCCCCTGCTCCATACCTGCCCTGCCCCGGCCCTGCCCCGGCCCTGCCCCAGCCCGGTCCCTGCCTTTTTCGGGATCCCAGGAGCCTGGCACTCCACTTGTCCCAGATCCACTCCCGGAGCGGCGCCCAAGGAACGTCTGCCCAGGAGGGACCCGCTCCCCGCCGCCTCCCCCAGGCCCAGAGGGGCCCTCCCTCTTTGCCCCTGCCTCCAGCCACTCCCCCGGCCGGGGCTGATCATTAACCCGGCACCCCGGGCCAGGCTCTATAAGGCGGCGGGCAGCGCGCCCCGGACGCCCCAGGACGCTCTGTCTGTCGGCCGGTCCGGACCGAGCTGCCCCCATGGACCCCACGGTGACCCCCGCGCCCCCGCTGCCGTCGGACCGCATCAAGAATGCGGCGGACATCTCCGTCATTGTCATCTACTTCGCGGTGGTCATGGCCGTGGGACTGTGGGTAGGTGGGGACCCGAGAGGACCAGGGCCGGGCAGGAGAGGGTGGCCCGCGGGCTGACTGTGAGACCTGGGATAAGTCACTCACCCTCGGGAGTCTGTAAGTGAGGCTCCAGGACCGTGAAGCTCTACTCAGTGCCAGCTTTGCCTGGCATTGCCATCCAATGCTCTGTTGTTCTAGGAATCCCCCTCACCTGGCCAGGCTATTTTCTGAAGGGTGGGTGGGCTCCTTCAGCCTTGCAGCTGGAGAGGCTGGGATCCTATGACTTGGAGAGGACTGGTGGATGGGAGGTGGGTGCGGGGGGGCCAGGGGGGCAGGGGTGCCAGGGGGGCCAGGGAGGCAGGGGGGGCAGGGGGGCAGGGGGGCCAGGGAGGCAGGGGGGCCAGGAAAGCAGGGAGGCAGGGGGGCCAGGGAGGCAGGGGAGCAAGGGGGCCAGGGAGGCAGGGGGGTCAGGGAAGCAGGGGAGCAAGGGGGCCAGGGAGGCAGGGGGGTCAGGGAAGCAGGGGGGCCGGGGGGCCAGGGAAGCAGGGGGGTCAGGGAAGCAGGGGAGCAAGGGGGCCAGGGAGGCAGGGGGGCCAGGGAAGCAGGGGGGCCGGGGGGCAGGGGGGCCAGGCTTCCCCACTAGAGAAGGGAAGTGCGGGAGTATGGGGAGGAGAGGAGAGGGGGCGGTGTGGGCACTAAGAATGACTGAGGCAGCCGGGGCTGGGAAGGTGGGTGAGGGCCGGGGCTGAGGCTGAAGGAGAGGGCACCCACGGAGGTCGGGCTCACGACAGGCTCAAGGGGCAGGGAATTGGGGGGTAGATGTGAGGAGAGAGGGAAGGGGCCACCTGTTAGGTATTATGGGAGGGTCTGGGAAGGGAGCTGGGGAAGGAGGAAGGAGGAGAGTCAGCAGGGAGAGGGTATAAGTCCATGAAGGGGCGGGGGAGTTTAGAGAAGGCTAGTGGTAGAGAATGAGGGGCTGGGTACTGGAGCCAGGGAAATCAGGGTCGGGTCCAAGCTGGGAGGCCATGCTCCCCTAAAGGCCAAAGGTGTTCCCCATGTAGGGGCTGAGAGAATCGGACTTGGGCTGCCCTGGTGGATCCTGGGGAGGAGGGGGCTCCAGAAGGGTCCAAGAAAGTTAGCTGTCTGGCTTCAGACACTGGCAGCTCTCCCTGGCTTCTGAGGGAGGTACTTCTGGGCCATGGCACCTAACCAGAGAAACTTGTTCCTAGGGCGCACCCAGGGGACAGGGGAGGGGGTGGTTTAGCCGGCAAACTTCCCTTGTGCCCTGTGATTGTTACTGAGTGAGGAGGCAGGGGTAGAGTGGCTCCCTTGCTTAACTCTGGCCGGCTCAGAAGATGAGGAAATCGAGGATTAACTCCTTAGAAACCACCTTTTCCTCAGAAGTCAGTGACAGAACTGAACGAATCCCTCAGGAATTGTCCAAAGCAGACAGGGCTAGAACTTTAACCCAGCCAGGGTCCCAGGATCATTTCAGCCTCATCAACTATCAGGTAGAAGAGGACTCTTGTTTGTTTGGCAAGGCAATGGGGTTAAGTGACTTGCCCAAGGTCACACAGTTTAGGTAATTATGGTCTGAGCTCAGATTTGAACTCAGGTCCTCCTGATTCTAGGGTCTGCTCTATCCACTGTGCCCTAACCCCCTCTTTCTACAGATGAAGAAACCAAGGCACAGGGAGTTTCCACAATATGACTCCTAGTCTGCTTTCCTTTTCCTTTGTATCTGTGACCTCAATTTTCTCCAAATTGAGATGCTAACCTAGGAGTTAGCAGCAGAGCCAGGAGCAGAGCACCCAGATCCCATGGTTCCCCAGCTCTGAGCTCTGGCTATTGGAGCTCATGGCACCAGGACGTGGAGCTGTCCCTGGGCCAGTTGGGAGTCAGAGCCAGCTAGTCCACTGGTGGGACCCCATCTTCCCTTCCACCCCAGGGACCTTCGTACCCATCGCTGATGGTGTATTCTCCAGGGCCAACTCTTCCAGATGTGCTCTGCTAATCTTTAGCCCCTTCCTCTGCTCCTCTGCTCTCTCCTGCCTCCGAGGTATTTACACCTTTCCAATGTTCATGCCTCATTAATAGCCATTTAATCTAACAAGGACCATTTCAGCTTTTATTTCTGCTCATAAACTGCCCTATCTCTCTCCTACTGCCTCACTTTATGACCCGAAAGACTGCAGAGCTCTGAGAACATCCCTGGGAGATGCTATCAGACTACCCTGGACTGGCCCTGCCTGGCCTCTGCCCGTCTTCAGCCCACTGGTCCTTCCTTCCGAGGTTTCCCTCACTCCATCACAAGGCCCTGGGTCTGTTAGTTCCCACGCTGCTTTAGCCCTTGTATCGATTTGGACAAACCTCCCCCAGTTTTCCTGCCAGCACATTGTGTAGATGGAAGATTAAGAGCTGGGAGTTACCTTCAAGGCCATCTACACCGCACCTCCCCCATTTTACAAGGAAGGAAACTGAGAACAGAGAAGCAGAATGCAGGAGAAGGTCTGGATTCCAATCTTACCTCTGAAAATGAATATGAGTCATCCTGGGCAAGTCACTCTTTGGGGTCATTGTCCTCAGTTACAAAATGAACTAGATTTCCTAGCTGCCTCTGGGATCCTTTCTAGCTCTAATTTCAGCCTCCTGAGCATTTAGGGATGTGACTTATCCAAGGTCACAATGGTAGAGTGAAGTAAGTGGTAGAGAAGGGAATAGAACCCAGCTTCTCTGGCTTCCAATCTCATAATGCTTCTCTATCCCTTTGGAGGGCATGAGCGTCTTTGAGTAATCACTTATGTTAGAAAGGGAAACATTTACAAAGTCCCTCTGATGGGCGTGACAGCATTTTCTAAATCCTTTCTTATTTTATCTTCACAACAAACCTGGTAGATAGGTATTATTATTTCCACTTTACAGATGAAGAAACTGAAGCACAAGTTGAATGACTTGTTCAGGGTTACACAACTGTTCCTTGAGTTTGGACATGAATTTAGGACCCAACTCTAATCACTAACCCAACCATCTCTCTATTATGAGTTAAACAATGTTGAGTCTTCAGCTTTACAATCATGGACAACAGGAGATGCCTGGGACCTCAGAGATCATTCCGTTCCCTTCCGCAAGCATTTTACAGGACAGGAAACGGAGGCTCAGGGAGATTTTATGATTTACTTGCTCAAGGTCTTCTAGGCACTAAACCTCAGGGGTCATAGGATCAAAAAATTTAGAACTGGGAGGGATCTAAGAAGTCCCTGAGGCCAATCTCTCCATGTCACAGATGAAGAAAACTGAGGCCCAGGGAAGTTAGGAACCGATGATTTAAAGCCTGGTGTCCTGATTTCAAATGCAGCCATCTTTTGGCTGAACCTTAGGAATATAGTGTTGATAAGAAGGCAGAAGCACAGGGAGGGGGAAACCAAGGGCCAGTTGACTTGGAAGCTTCATTGCACTACTCCAGGGGGCCTGGGGAGGAGGCAGAAATTCAGCCAAGGAGACAATGATGGGAGACAACCAGAGAGAGGCGAGAGGCGGGTCTGGACAGAGAAATCTGAGAGTCTATGCATGAGGATGTAGAAGGAGGAAGGCAGGCAGGCCAGAAGGGACAACCAGTTAGTCAGTCAGTGAACAAGCATGCTTACTGAGTACCAGGTATTGTGCAAAGCACTGGGGATAGGCCCTCAAGAAGCCCCCATAACAGGAGATAATGAAAGGTCAGCCCAGAGGAAAGGGATTAGCACTGGGAGCCTTGGAAAGTTCTGCTCAAGGTTGGAGATGAGTCCAGAAGAAGTGAGGAGTGAGGGCATGACAGGCAGGGGGAACAGCCAGTGCAAAGGCTCCGAGGTAGGAGAGAAAGAGAATTCAGTATAACTTATACTCACTAATGAATTACCTTCTTATGGTAATAGAGTCCTGGACTTGGAGTCAGGAAGACTCCTCTTCCCTAGGTCAAATCTGGCCCCAGACACTTACATATGGGTGACCCTGGTCAAGTCACTTCACTCTGCTTCTGTTTTCTCCTCTGTAAATTGAGCTGGAGAAGGAAATGGCAAAGCAGTCCAGTATCTGTGCTAAGAAAACCCCAAATGGGGACCACAGAGAGTCAGACACAACTGAAAAATGACAGCATTCTCTGTATAACACACAGTGTCTGATCTTGCTATGGTACAATAGACTAGATATCTGAATCTGGAGTCAGAGGACTGAGAATAGAGATGTCAGACTGGGAGGGGCCTTAGAACAGGGAGTATCAGAGGACACTTCAGAAGAGGAATCAAGCAGGGCCTTCCAGAGGCCACATTTGATCTGGGTCCTGAGGGAGGGAGAATGATTAAGGCACCAGCGACATCATTGTTCTTTCCAAGCACCCTCATCTTTGGGGGAGATGTCCCCTTCCTGGCCCCCCCAGAGTGTTTGCCTGGGTGACATTCACTTCAATAGATCCAAACTAACTGGCCCCTTTGCTGGCCCAATGGAAATAGTCCAAGGGTCCTCAGGCAGAGGTAAGTCAGTCTGTCAATAAACCTTACTGGGTACCTATTGTGTGCCAAACACAACCAAGAGCTGGGGATACAAAGAAAGACAGAAGACAGCCCCTGCTCTCGGGGAGCTCCCAGTCTAACGGGGAGACACCACACCGGCAGCAATACACCATGAAGGCATAGACAGGAGAAATTGAGAATCATCAGTACAGTCAAGGAGCTAGAATTCAGAAGGACTGGAAGAGTCTTCCTTTAGCAGATGGTGTTTCAAGAGCCATGACTAGGGTCGTGTAATGGGGAGGGGCCTGGAGGAGTCAGGAGACTTAATCCTTACCTTCAGTTGTATCCCTAACCAACTTGTGGTCTTTGGTCCATTCTATTCTTTGTGTCTTGGTCTCATCTGAAAATTGGGAGAGTAATCTTCTTCCCACTCATTCTCACGGGGTCATTGATAAAAAAGATGTTTTGGAATGTCTGGGATCTTGCCAATGTGACCATGTTTCCAGATAACAACCCATCTATAGCTTTCATCTTGTCTTGACTCCCACCCACTGACTCTCACAGATGAATCCCAGAGGGTTTATGGACAACCGCGAATTTAGGGTATTGATGACTTGGCGCTCTTTGTAACATTCACCCCAGTCCCTGCCTAAACAGAAGAACCAGAGCCCCCACCACAGCCAAAGACCATTTTATATTTTACTTTGTTCCATGGTTTGCTGTGACTCAGCAATCCATCCCTTCCTGTAATGAACCCTTCGGTGCTAGTTAGCAGACAGTAGGCACAATCTATTGCCAGCCTTGTACCCAGAGCCTTTCTAGCTTGGTAGGACTTCTGAGGACCCATACTCCAGTGGTGTAGCCTTTGAAGGACCACCACCAGGAGCTATTAGAGTAGAATTTTGTAGAGTTGGGATGGGGTATGATATGGAATGAGAAGGGGGTATTCTTTATCAGATTCTTCTGAGAACCTATTAAGTTTCTGATCTTATTTTTCTAGGCCATGTTTTCAACTAATCGCGGGACTGTTGGAGGCTTCTTCCTGGCAGGCCGGAGTATGGTGTGGTGGCCGGTGAGTGTTACCAAAGATGGTCCATAGCTAAAAAGAATAGTAACCCTTGGGGACAGGCTGTGTTTCAACTTGTTCTCTTCTAAAGAATCCATCTATTTCTTGGCTATATAGGCATTTCTGTGTCCTGGGCCTGGCTCCATAGGGAACTTTTTAATCTTGGCATGTGGACACCTTTCTTTCCTATCCAAGGGTGATCTCAAGACCATAAATTATGATTATGGTTATTATAATTATTATTGTAAAGGTTTTGTTGGTGACTTCTGTTTTTCTATCTCTTTTATTTTTGAATCTGTCCCTTCTTCTCCAGTCAGAGGTTTCCCTTATAACAAAGACAGTAAAAAGAAAAACATGGGTTAGCAAAACCAATAGACGTATTTAACAGCAACATTTCACATTCATAACCTCCTCCACCGCCTGTCTCCAATAAAATGATGAGCTTCATCTTCTCACAACTTCTCCAAGGCCAACAGTTCACAGCATATGGTTTTGTCTTTTTTGTTCTTATTGTTGTGATCACCACGTAGAGTGCTTTCATGGTTCTGTTTACTTGGTTCTGCATCACTTCATGGAAGTCTTCTCATGCTTCTCTGTATTCCTCTTCACTACTCCTTCAGTGTGATAATGTGATAATTCATGCCCCATGACTTGTTTAGCCATTCTCCAACAAAGGGCATCCAATTTGTTTCCAATTCTTTGATATGACCAAAAGTGCTGGTATGAGAAATTTGGAGCATGTGAGACCTTTTTTTTTCTAAAAAAAAAATAAAAAGAAATTGAAATGAAATGAATCAAATCCCCCCAAACAGTGAACATCTAAATGCAAAGTAAATCAAAAAGAGGATTATAAATTGCTTTAAAATATATTAGAGATTCTATATATTAATTTCCAATCTATCTCATGTATGCATTTCCTTCTGAACTTTCTTTGGTTCTCTTCCATGCATAAAAAAAACCTTCCAATGGCCACTTTTCTTCTCTGAGGACAACAATATTGTAAAAGAAAAAGAGAGAGAGAGAGAGAGAGAGAGAATCATTGAAAACAAAATTGCATAATCAAAGCAAACAAAAAATCTCATGTGTCAACCATGTCCAAAATGTATTTCTCATTCTGCATCTTGGGTCCACCTCCTCTTGGTCAGGAATATATGTGGCATTTTTTTTTTTCTGTTTTTTGCCACCTAGCAGCAGGATCTCTGGGTCAAGGAGCATAAATATTTTAGTCACTTTTGAAAGGGCCTAATTCCAAACTGTTGTTAGAATGGATGAACTGATGGTTTCACAGACAGTATATCTGTATGCTTATCTTTCCACAGCCCCTCCAACACTGACTATCCTCTATTCTGGCAGGACCGTAGGATTTGGAGTTGGCAGGGATCGTATCTAAGACTTAAGATTATAATTCATAACTAAGGGCTCTATGACCTGAGTGGGCACTGGTGCTTGTGGGCAGAGGGAAGGAAGTCAGCTCCCCAGAACCTCTGCTGTGCCCACTTATTTAGTTGGTTTAATCATTCTGATGGCTGAATCTGTGCAAACAAGCTGACATTGGCTTCTGGATTGATTGCCTCCTCTTCTCTCCCTCCTTTTCCTTCTTATCTTCCTCCCATTAGGTGATACTATTAAGTTTGGAAAGGGCTTTATATATCTTTTTTGATTCCTGTAATAAATGCTCTCAATCTCTCTATTTTTATAGAAGAAGAAATTGAAACAAAAAATAATCATAGCTTGAATTTCCCAAGTGTTCTGGGGTGGCAGAGCCCTGACATAGATTATCTTGTCTGATCCTCATCATGTCCTGGCACTATTATTGCCATTTTACATTTTTACATTTAACAAATGAGGAAATTGAGCCTGCAACAGGTGAAAAGTCAAGGGTCTTCTTGATTCTAAATCCACTGAATCTTGTTGATTGAAATCCAAAGATTAAGAGATTTTCCCAGGATCACCCAGACTGTAAGACTTCACTATCATGGACTCTTTGCAAAGGACCTCAGTTATTTTATATATGAGGGAACTGAGGTTTATAGGTTGATAGCTATGTATTGCTTTTCAAACATATTATCAATTCTATATATTTATTTCCAATCTATCTCGTGTATGCATTTCATGAAGTGGGAGGGGTCTCAGGATTAATCTAATCCAACCGCTTTCATTTTATAGACAAGAAAACAGGTTTAAAGAGGGGAAATGAACTGCCAAGGGTCACATAGATAGTGACAGAATCTGGGTTCTGTGACTATAAATCCATCACTTTTTCGATCTCACATCAAAGTGTGACCTTGAACCCCAAGAATATATGTGACACTCAGCACTTGAGGTCCCCCACCCTCCTCCTGAAAGGAGAAAGGTGCACTTCATTATCTGGCCATTCGCTGCCTTCCACCTGAATTCAGTTGCCAGAGATTTTTCCTTTGTACTTAGCCACTTCCATTATGCCATAGTTACAAATACTCTAGTCTTCTCCTTCCCCCGCAATCATTAGATTTAAGACTATTGAAAGTCAGAGCCAGGTCATATCTCTCATGAGTGAGGCTCAGGGTCTTTAATACACTAAGTATTTCATAAACATTGGCAGAATTTTCTTGAATTCCCCAGGTTTTTCTATAGTTTTCTCCTAGGGCCTTAATCATAGTTTCCTCTTCATTTCATCTTGAAAAAAAAAGTCCAGGATTAGTTTATTGGGCTGAACCTTGATTGTTAAACTCTGTTCACTCTGGAGCCAACTCAAAGGTCATCTCAAAGGCTGAGCCTTGACAGTGCCAGATTATACAGTAGATTAAGCCAATTCTGGGAAGAAACCAGTCTGGCCAGAGTCTTAGAGGCAGCAAAACTCAGCTGTGGTGTCTCCCTTTCCCTGTTAGGTGATTGATCTTTCTATCTCCTTCTCCAGCCATGGGTATCAGAAGATAATTGACTGTTGGGAAAAGTCAGCAGACAATAACTTCCCTCAATTAGTTTCTAAGTGACCCAGGGTTTGAATGGAGTTAGTTTGTGAGTCTGTAGCCCTACACCCTGTTTCTGTGAACCTGACCCAGCAAAGGCATGAGTATGAGGCCATGCTCCATGACAGGTGAAAATTCCTCTGATTCATAATGACTGAGTATCTGGGGAATCTCACGGTCCCAATTTTCTCATCTGAAAAGAGGTAGTATGTCTTCTCTTCTTCATCTATCTACAGAACCCTGGATTTAAAGACATTACTGAGGTGTTCTCTCTCCCCCAATGAAATCAGAGATCTTTGGTGTGTTGATGTAAAGAGCTAAAGGTGTTGCTATTAGGGTTGAGAAAGATGAAGATGCCAGGGGCATTGTCCCCTTTCCCTGATCCACATTCACAGTATTGTAAATCTGGGACAAAAAGGGACCCCAGAGGCCATTGAATCCAATCCCCCCACCTTACAGAGGAGGAAACTGAGGCCCTGGGGAGCTGCATTCTTTGGCTAAGGTCACATTGTCAGTCAGTGGCAGAGCTGGGATCCAACTCAGGTCTTCTGTCTCCTTCCATTCACATCACTTTTTCTCCTTGGTCCTGGCTTTATCTGCATAGCCAACTCTTAGCTAGTCTTGTACTGTACCAGCTGATCCTCTTTTCCTCTCTAAGCCTTAGTTTCCTTAACCACAAAATAAGAGGGTTAGACTAGAGGAGCCCCAAGGTTCTCTCCAGTCGGAAGACTCTACAAAAGAGAATAACAGTGTCTATGGATCCCTTTTGTAGTTTTGCAAATCTTCCTAAGACACTTAGTCCTGATCAGGTGATAAAGTGATAGCTGGACATTCATACACAAAAACCTTGACTAAACTGGGCCCTGAGATAAGTAATCTGCCTTCTCCCTTCCTCCTCCCCATCTCCCTTCCCCCAACATCCTCCTCATTCACTGTTTACCAGAAAGAGGCAAGTCCCAAGCTAGTAAGTTCAAATCAGGAATACACACATACCTCCCAGACAACTTTCATGGGATGTTCTGGGTATCCATTTCTTTCTGGCACTAAAGAATCATGGAATAACAGAGCTGGGAGGAACCTTAGAACAGAGAAAACAGAATGGACCTTCGAGGTAATCTAGTCCTATCTCTTCATTTTACAAACACATCCATTGGGGGTCCCAGGGAAGAAGATGTTTGGCAACTAAGATGTCCACATTGCATTGGTCTTGCCCATTGGCATCCAACTAGGAGCAGACAGATAGCTTCCAACTCTTTCTTCCCTTTCACATGCTCTCTGGGAATGCTCAACTCTCAACAGCAAATTAATCCTTAGTCATTTCTTCTATCATTCACATCTTATCAGAAAGTCCAACGTCTTCCTTGCCCTGTGATGAATCAACCAAGTCAAGATACATTTATTAAGAGCCTATTATGTGCCAGGTCCTTTGGGAGGCACTGGAGATATACTGACAAAAATGAAGCCATTCCTACTTTAAAGGAGTTCTACCATGCTCAAAAAACTCATACCAAGCAAATAATAGAAGGTAGTTTCAAAAGGGAGAAAATTTAATAACTGAAGGTTCAGAAAAAGACTTATGTGAGAGATGGCACCTGGCTTCTGCTTAGAAGGAAGCCAATCTAGAACACTGAGATGGAGAGGTGAATGTCAGACACGGTGGGCTGCCTTTTGTTCAGAACTATAGTGGTGAGAGGTGGCATGTCATAGTCCTGCCAATAGGTAGTTGGCCAGTTTGGCTTGGGCAAAGAAGGCATGAATATAAGTCTGGGAAGGTAGGCTAGAGCTGAAGTGAAGAGGGCTTCAGATTCCAAGGCTGAGGAGCTTGAGCTGTGTCCTCAAGACCCTAGGGAGCTGTTGGAGTTTTTTGAGTTGGGGAAATGAGGGGATGACATGGTGAAGTCTGTGTTTAGAAAATCATTTGATAGCATTGTAGAGGATGCATTAGAGAGGGAAGGAACAGAAGCAAGGAAGTCATTTAGGAAGTTTTTACAAGAGTTGAAATAGTGTTTGTTGTTTCTCCTTCATTTTTTGTTGTCATTTTTTTTGCAAGGCAGTGGGGTTAAGTGACTTGCCCAAGGTCACACAGCTAGGTAATTATTAAGTATCTGAGGTCAGATTTGAGCTCAGGTCTTCCTGACTCCAGGTCCAGTGTGCTACCCACTGCACCACCCAGCTGCCCCTCTTATTCTTGTTTTTTTTTTAGTTTCTGAGACTGGATTTGAACTCAGGTCCTCCTGATTCTGGGGCTGGTGCTCTATCCACGGCACCACCTAACTGCCCCATCCTTTCCTTCATTCTTTAAATTTTTTTTTTTAGGATTCTTTTGCAAGACAATGGGGTTAAGTGACTTGCCCAAGGCCACACAGCTAGGTAATTATTAAGTGTCTGAGGCTGGATTTGAACTCAGTTCCTCCTGACTCCAGGGTTGGTGCTCTATTCACTGTGCCACCTAGCTGCCCCATCCTCTCCTTTATTCTTGGGAAAAGATCATGATATCAGGGAGGTGATGCCATGCCATACATGTGAATTGGATTTGAGTGAGGGGGCTGTGCTAAGTCATCGGCCTCACTATCTCCTTCAGAGTCATCTGGGTCCAGTGACTAGTGATATGAATCAGGACAGGGCAAATGGAGATGACCCTGGATTCAGTGAGAGAACTTGGCCTTATAAAAAGCTGGGTCTTTTCTATGTCACAGTTCCATGAGGCAATGCCCATTGAGCGATTAAGGCTAGGTAGGAGAGAGATGAGGCAAAGAGGCAAGAATGACCCCTTACTTAGTCCAAAAAAGAGGGCAAGAGCCCACTGGGGCTGTGTGAGTGATGAGAAAGGTACATATGTAAGAGGATAATCATGGCTCAAATGATTAAATCAGTTATTAGACTCTCTCTCTATATCTCTATGTCTTTATAAATACAAATAAATATATAATTAAATGCTATATATGATATTTATTAATTATATAATATCATATGGAATAAATAACATATTATAATATATTACACATATTATTATAATATATAATTAATAAAATATAATATACATGTACCTACATACACACAAATATGTCAAAAATAGACAGAGAGAAAGACAATTTGGATCGATATCAAAATAAGCCATCCTAAATGGCTGTGGAGTCAATTCTCCAGGTAACTGAGCACTCTGAAGTGTCCACAGAGAGGTTTCATTCTACAGTATCTTCCATTTTCTCCTGCCCACTGAAAAAAGACCTGGTAGGGATAGCTGTACAGGGAGAGTGAGAATTTGGCTTGCAAAATCACCTCCTAGAGTTGGAATAGTTTTTATCAGTCATCAGGTGGAATACCTACATTTTACAGATGAGGAAACTGAGGTCCAGGAATGTCATAGAATCATAAATCTAGTGTTGACTTTAGAGACCCTTTCTTTCACTCTCCTCATTTCCCAGTTGGGATCCATGGAAATCAAGTGACTCATCCAAGGTCACTCTAATCCCAGAACCATTGTTTTTTTACATTTGAAATGAGCCTTAAAGAGGTTTAATAAGAAAATAAAAGAATCCTAAAGTGAATCCTTCAGTAAGATATCTGCATTTCTTGGAAGCAGTCCCTCCCCTATTTATGAATTTTTATGTGTTCTCATTTTCTTAATCCTTTTTAAAACCCGACTCATGGTTAAATAGTGAAGGATATTCCAAGTAAACCTTGTTCCAGATCAGCACCTATGGGAGGCATAGTGTGTAAGGGGGCTGATCCCTCTCTCCCCCTGCTCATCCATGCTTCAGAGGGGTCTTCATATTTCACACTGCCGTTTCCTCCCAGCTTTCCTTTCCTGTTAACCTTCGTTTCCTTCAAGCAAATGATTTCCAGGGCCTAGCAAAGGAAATCAACCAGGGCCAATGTTGGAATCTGTGTGGAGGAATATATAACTGAAGAATGCACCTTCTTCACTGACTCAGGGGGCTGAGTGCAACACTGATTTGTGAGGAAAAGAGAAAGGAGAGCCATTAGAAACTTTCTGGGAATGAAACATCCTGGGAGTGTAGATTTAGATCATCAAATCCAAACCTCTCATCTTATAGGTGGGGAAGCTGAAACCTAGAGAGGGGAAGTGACTCACCCAAGGTCACCCAGCTAGCCTTTAAGATTCAGAGTAAGGATTTTGTGTTTCTTTCTACTGTAATATTCTCTATGTGAGAAGCAATATGCTGAGGTGAACAGAACTGTATGCATATTGTGATTCCCAATAGAATGGAAGCTCCTTGAGAGCAGGGATGAACCCAGAGTTAGGAAGAGGCAAAGCCTTGTTCAACCAGCAGGGGTCTGGAAGAGAATAAGACTGGAGGTGCTTCTTTCCATACAGGACCTTGTGCTCTCTCCATGGGCCCCTCGGTGGGGACAGTGGCCCCTGAGGCCTCCATTATCTCCATATTCACAAATGGTCAATGGTGTTGTTGTTGGATAAGCCAAGATGGGATGAATCCCCACTCTGCCACCTGGACAAACTTTGTGTCTGATGAGAAATTGCATCTGATGACCTTTGAGATGCCTTCCAACATTAGAGCGAGTGTTTTATGACATATTCTCCTTCATTTTAGCACAGTGGGGACCCTTAAGCAGAAGAGGACAAGACCAATCAGGTCCTGCTGGGCTCGAAGGACTTCCAGTGTGAGCCTGCTGATGTCTATTTGATTAGTTAATCAATCTATTGGTGAACATTTATTAAACACCTACTATAGGCCAGGCTCTATAGTAAGGATTATTGCTTAATGTCCGCTCTCATTACCAGCCCAATACAAGGTGATGAGTTTTGAGGGTCACAGAATGTCTCAACAACCTTTTTTCTTTTTTTTTCCTTTGGCCATTTTCTTTGATAGCTTTTGTTTTCACATTGTTTAAATTTCTGGCCCCCATCCTTTTGCTTCCCTTTCCAACAAAGCTCTCTTCTACAACAAAGGATTTTTTTAAAAAGAAGAGGAAAAAGCTCAGCAAAATCGACCAATATCAAATCAGGGTGACATCTTATGCATTATTTCCTAGGAGTTTTCCCCCCACCTCTGTAAAGGAGTGGGGGGATATCAAAGACCATTTTCTAAATTACAGGGAATGTTCCAACACTGATGATAAAATTTACAGCCAAGTCCCAACTGGTATGAATAATGAATCCAATGAAGTAATTCATGCATTTTCATTTAAGCTGTTCTAGGTTCTAATTATATAAAACATGGTACTTGGTTCTGGCCCAATGGAAATAACCAGTCTGAATTAGAGTAACTTGACTACTTCATGGAATGGATTCTTCACATTAAACAGGCCCTGGCTGTAGCTTCTTGGAAACCCAAATTACAGAGCCACAGAGTTTCAGAGTTAGGAAGGGACCTTGGCAGCCAACTCAGTTCAGTTCCTTGCTTTCCATCTTCATTTGAAGACCTCCAGGGACAGCAAACTCACTACTTCTCAAAGCAATCCATTCTTCTGCCATAGAATTCTGATGGTTAGGAAGTTTCCCCTGATATTGTGGCTAAATATGCCTCATTGAAGCTTCTTCCAATGGCTTGCATTGTTACTCTGTGTGTCTTCTCTCCCCAAACTGGCAGGACTCCAGTTTCCTGAGTTCCTAACCCTTTGACTCTTTGGGGAGGTAAGGTGTTCATGAATCTGCCGGAGAAGAATCCAGTCATTGTCTCTAGGAGAGCGTTGTTTGCTCCTAAGCAGAGAAACAGATAGTTTTGCTTTCTGGATCTAGTGTTTAAATATTTATTTAAGGCTCAGAAATGGAATATCCTGCACTTATAAGCCCCAGCTTATTATCTACCCAATCCCCATGCTGAGGCTGCCATTATTCCCATGTTCACAAACAGACAATAGTGTTGGTGTTGGATAAGCCAAGACAGTATGGATCTCCATTCTACCACTTGTGCAACTTTCGTGTCTGGTGAGGAGTTGCACTTGATGACCCCTGAGGTCTCTTCCAACTTCAGACTTAATGTTTTATGACACATTCTTCTTTGAGACCTCATTTTAGCACAGTGGGGACCCTCAGGTAGCAGAAGTCAACTGACCAAGAAGTGTTTGACACCTTCTCTGTGTCCAGCCATGTTTTAGATATCCAGTAAGTAATCAATGAACACTTGTTGGTAGATGGATTGATTGCTAGGTGACCCTTGATGGATTAAGACCAAGGTCAAAGGATATGCTACCCCACATATTGACCTCCAAAAGGAGACATTCAAATGATAGAAAAACGGACCATTGATCCTACGGGTTATTTAATCTACCTTGCTCTTCATTTTATAAGTAAGGAAACTGAGGCTGGGTTAGGGGCCTCATTATTCAGTGCTGCACAGCCAGGACCATTAGTCTAAAATTGGAAGGGATCCCAGAGAGCATCTAGGCCAAACTGTTCTTTCTGCAGATAAGATACTGAGATACAGAAAGGGGTAAGGGCAAATTCAAGGGCATTCAATCATTGTTTTTCAGCTAAAAGGCTCAAAACCCAGAAAGTCTCATTCTTCACCTGTAGGTGAGGAAACTATGGCCCCAAAAGTGACTTACCCAGAGTCACACAAATCATAGGCATAAGA
This sequence comes from Macrotis lagotis, assembly GCF_037893015.1. Lineage (NCBI taxonomy): Eukaryota > Metazoa > Chordata > Mammalia > Peramelemorphia > Peramelidae > Macrotis > Macrotis lagotis. The sequence goes on from NC_133666.1 coordinate 693,390,528, forward strand.
GAGAGGATTTGAACTCAAACCCTGTGTCTGTAGAGTCAATACATCCTTAATTGGCAAGTCTGGGTTTAATGTGGGACAAACAAAACCAATTTTGAATATTCAGTGGGATGAAGGATACAGATGAAGTTTCTTCCAGCCTTCAGGGAAATCCAGAAAGAAATCATATGGAAAGACGGGCCCAGGTTCTAGAACATAGGAAGAGCTTAATAATGTCAATTGGCTGACCGTATATTCAAATCTATGGGACACCAATGTAGAATCCCAGGGAAGAAAAAGCTATATAGGGGCAATGGAACTAGGCTTCTAGTTCCGAAATCCTCCTTTGTGTCTGTAGTCTAACTCCTTTTTCTCTTTGGGTCTCAGTTTCTTCTTCTGTCAATTGAGGAGGTTACATTATTTAGGCTTGGGTTCCTTTCCACTGTCAACTCTGATTTGAATGGTTTAAGGAAAGCTTCCTCAGGGAAGCGGACGGGCAGGAGGGGCAGCTGTGACTGCCCATTTCTCATGTCCAGTGAAAAGAAGGCTCAATCTAGAGCTAGAATGTGTAGGTTCAAATGTTACCTCTGACACCACCTGTCCAAGTCCATTGGACTTTGTGGGTCTCAATTTCCTCTGTAAAATGAAGGGATCAGACTAGATAGCTTTTAAGGTTCCTTCCAGATCTGAATCCATTTGGATTCTCTCTGGAGAGAAGATCATGGTGGAGAAAACCACCTTTCCTCAACCCCACTCCCCCCCCTTTTTTTTAAAGAAAGATTTTATTTTGAGTTTTACAATTCCCCCCCCCCCCATTCTTGCTTCCCTCCCCACTCCCAGCAGGCATTCTGTTAGTGTTTCCATTGTTTCCATGGTATGGATTGATCTCAGTTGAATGTGATGGGAGAGAAATCAGATCCTTAAGGAAGAAAAATCAAGCATGCCTCTCCCTTTTCTTAATTCCCTCCTCCCACCCCCAATTTCAGGGTCCTACTCCTCAAGGGCAGCACCAGCAATGAGGCCAGGAAACATTTGGCATCCCCTAGTAACTTTGGAAACCATGGTATTCAATAAGCAATGCTCTGAACTCAGCCTCACCAGGTTTCCATTTGAGTTGTGATCATCTTAATCTGGTTAAGAGAAACCTATTGTCCTGTTGCTTTGGGGAAAATCAGAGTCTCCTGGAAAAGGCTGGGCTGTAGGAAGCTTCATGCCATAATAAGAATTGTCCCAGGAGTCCCTGCCCTTCTCTGAACATTCCTTAGCTCCTTTACATTGAAGCTTTCACCTAATGTTCCAAGTGGACCCCCAAGAAATCCCAGTTTCATATTATTGTTCAGTGGGTTCCACTATGCCTGACTCTTTGTGATCCCATTTGGGGTTTTCTTGGCAGAGATACTGGAATGGTTTGCCACTTTCTTCTTTAGTTCATTTTTCCGGATGAGGAAACTGAGGCAAACAGGATGAAATAACCTACCCAGGATCACACAGCTGGCAAGCATCTGAGGCTGAATTTGAATTCAGATCTTCCTGACATCCAGGCCTGGCATTCTATCCACTGTGTCATCCATCTGCTCTAATGATCCCTGGATTATAGAATCTCAGATTTAGAGCTCAAAGGGACCACTGGTCTGTAACCCTCATTTGAAAGAAGAGGAAACTGAAGTCCCTAGAGGTCAAGTGATTTTTCAAGATCACATAAGGAGTCAGGATTTGAACTCAGGCCCTTTGAATCTATGTTCTTGTGTGACTTGCCCAAGAATACAAAGGAATTATTTTTCAAAACTTCTCACATTTATAACCAACCTATCTATAAGCATTTAACATACATGAGATAATATTTGTAAAGTGTTTTGTAAGCCTATAACATTATTTTTAGCATTTGGATGTAAAGGAGTGGGGGGGGTATTAAAGACCACTTTCTAAATTACAAGGAATGTGCCAACACTGATGACAAAATTTACAGCCAAGTCCCAAATGGTATGAATAATGAATTCAATGAAGTAATTCATGCATTTTCATTTACGCTATTCTAGGTTCTAATTATATAAAACATGGTACTTGGTTCTGGCCCAATGGAAATAACCAGTCTGAATTTGAGTAATTTGACTACTACATGGAATGGATTCTTCACATTAAACAGGCCCTGGCTGTAGCTTCTTGGAAACCCAAATTACAGAGCCACAGAGTTTCAGAGTTGGGAAGGGACCTTGGGGGCCAACTCAGTTCAGTTCCTTGCTTTCTGTCTTCATTTGAAGACCTCCAGGGACAGCAAACTCACTACTTCTCAAAGCAATCCATTCTTCTGTCATAGAGTTCTGATGGTTAGGAAGTCCATGCTCTCAAGAAGTTTACATTCATTCATTCATGCATGCAATGAGCATTTTAACATGCTTACAACATGCTAGGCATTAGGGATACAAAGAAAGACAAAAGATAGGACCTGCCTTCAGGAACTTCCAATCTCATGAGGGAGACAACATGTAAAAAAACTATGTAGCAACAAGGTAAATAGAAGATAAAGAGGAGATAATTAACAGAGGGAGGGCACGGGAATGAAGAGGGGTTGGGGAAGGCTCGCTGTAGGCAGTAAGGATTTGAGATGGGACTTGAAGGAAGCCAGGAAGTAGAGATAAGGAGCTGGAGCATTCCAGGCAGCAGCATAGCTGAGAGATAGAATGCTTGAGAAATGGCCAGGAGATTAGCATCAGTGGATAGAAGAGTACACAGTGGGGGAAGAATGTAAAGAGGAAGAAGAAAGTTATGAGGAGCCTTGAAAACCAGGTTTGTTGTGTTGATCCTGGAGGTGATAGGGAGCCACTGGAGTTATTGAGAGTGGTTCTGACCGCAGCAGATCTGTTCTTTAGGAAAATTACTTTGGTAACTGAATGATGAACTGGAGTGAGGAGAGACTGGAGGCAGACAGAATTCTCCCTCTGTGTGCCTCCCCCCCCCCCCCCCAGTTCTCTGCAGTAATCCAAGACTAAAGTTATGAAAGGCCTGAAGGAAGTATTCATGTATACACTTCCAGATTTTTCATTCATTCTTTCAGTAAGTATTAAAGGCAGACTTTGTCTCTGAGGGCTTTGCCTTTCCCCAACAAATACCCTGTCCTCCAGACCTTCCCTCATCATAATGAACTGCTCCTCTGGTCTTAGCATGTGCTGGTCTATGTCATCTCTTCTTGGTCTTATTTCAGAGGATTGTTTAACTCTGCATATGTTCAGTATTGTCCTTTCCATTAGAGCATACTATGTCCCTGATCATTAGCAGCAATAATAGCAATAATGGGCATATCTGTCTTTCATCTATGTGTCTATGTACCCATCCATTTACCCACCCATCCATCCATTGATGCATCCATCTTTCTATCTGTCTCTCTGTCTGTCTGTCTCTCTGTCTGTCTACCCATCTATCTCATAATGAAAGGCAGTGTATCATAATGTCTTTGGAAACTGGGTTCCAATCTTACCTCTGTTACCTACTGATCGAGGAGTTACTTAATCTCTCAAGAGCTCAGTCAACTCCCTAAGACTAAGATTCAGAGAAAACAGTGATTTGTCTGCATTGATGGTTTGAATTTCCATACCAAGGGTTTCCTTATACCAATAAAATCATAGGTCTGGTCATCCCCAAACCAACTAACCAACTAACTAAGGACGTTCACTCTAGAGTTTTCAGATTTATAGAGCACTTTGCTCACAGTTGTGGTATTCGTGCTCTATATTTCTTGAAACCAGCTGGACTTCAGGGCCTCTCTAGGCACGGGGCAGAGAGTCCTTCTAGGTTGAATCTGGCGGCTTATTTGGTTTGGACATTTTGAGGGGTTATCTAGGTCTCATTGGAGTACTAGGGTACTTCTTGAACTTGGGGAAATCCCAGACCTGGTTGGTGGGGAGAGATCTAGTTCAGCAGGAACCAGTGGAGAAGAGAATTGACTGACAACCACAGAGGCCTCCTCTTTCCTGATGATTGGAACCCATAGCTAGCTGACAAGGCTCCATCAATAGCTGGGGTCAGGGTTTGAGTGGCAGTTGCAGTTAGGAGGATCACGATATGCCTTGAGGTCAGGGTTAGGTCTGGGTCTAGGGTGGAGAAAGGCAAGAAGAATCTGAGGAAGGTCACATGATAGGTGTAAAGCCTCCTCAACTTGTTGCCAGTGGGTTTGAGTTCAAATCCAAGATTGCTATGTAATCTTGGACCTGTCATTCGACCTTTGGGAACACATGTATTAAAAAAGCACAATGGGAAGCTAGGTGGCACAGGAGATAGAGTATTGGCCATGGAATCAGGAGGACCTGAGTTCAAATCCAGACTCAGACCCTTAATAATTACCTAGCTGTGTGACCTTGGGCAAGTCACTTAACCTCATTGCCTTGCAAAAAAAAAAAGCACAATAGTGCTGAGAAAAGGTACTAAATTTGAAGTCTGGATACCTGAAGGGAGGAAATAAGCATTTATAGAGCACTTACTATATGCTAGCACTGTGCTAAGGACTTTTACAAATCTCTCATTTGATCCTCACAAAAACTTTTCAATGTAAGTAATGTAACTATCTCCATTTTGCAATTTGTGAAATGGAGATGCCTGAGGTCATTTTACTACTTGGAATCATGGATGGCATCCTGGATACTTGGATCCTGGGTGGTGTTTGACTTGGCCTTCAAAGACTGGCTAACCAAAAAGAAGCAGCAACCAGGTCTTGGGATCAGAAAATCTGAATCCTAGAATCATGGACATTCAGCGTGGGAAGGAACTTTGTAAACCCATCAGTCCAACTGCCCTTATTGCCCACTCTAGTCATTTATTATATGTAATCTTGTAGCTAAATCTTCCTGGGTTTTAATGTTCTCTAGAAAATGAGGAGGTTGAGTAAATGATCTGAGGACCCTTCCAACTTTAGGTGTAGGAGTCTTTAAAATTCTAATACTTCAAGAGGGTTCACCAAAGTCTAGTGAAAGTCTAATGTCTAGGCTAAAACCAAGCTATGAATGGCCCTGAATGGTTTAGATAACTAATATGGGGATTAGGGGTCCTAAGCAATGATGCTTAAGAGAGGACTTGGTTGAATTTTGGGCACTCAAAACTGAGAGCCAAGGGAAGAGAGCCCCCAGGCTCCCCAAAACTTTCATGCTATATTCCAGACACAAACAGGTATCTTTAAATACCTGATTGTATGGGAAAAGTTTCTTATTAAGTTGTATAAAGTTGTATGTTCCAGGGACATCCCCTACCCGCTCTGCTGCCTTGAATCATGGGATGGTAGGGATGGAATGATTGGTTTTTAGAGCTACTATGGTCTAAGCAATGGTTCTGCTAAATCAAATGGTTTAAATTCCATCTCTTCTAGTTACTTCTTACTTGGACAATTCATTTAATCTCTCCTGGCCTCAGTTTCCTCATGGCAAAATGAGGAGATTGGAATAATTGTCTTCTAAGGTCCCTTCTAGCTCTAAATCTATAAGCACTTACATTTTACAGGAGAGGACACTGAGGCTCAGAGGGATGAAGTGACTTATCCATGGACACAGAATTAGGGGAGACAGCAAATCTTAGAATCCTGGTATTCTGACTTCTAATCTAGAACTGATTTTCACCAGGCTGTGAAGCCTAAACTACATTTAAGAAATGATAGGGAGATATTGAGGGGCTGCTAGGTGGTATAGTGGATGGAATGCTGAATCTGGAGCCAGGAGAATTCATCTTCCTGAAATCAAATCTGTCTTCAGAAACTTCTTGGCTGTGTGACCCTGGGCAAGTCACTTAACCCTGTTTACCTCAATTTCTTCATTTGTAAAATGAACTGAAGAAGGCAATGGCAAGCTACTCTAGTATCTTTGCTAAGAAAACCCCAAATGGGATCACAAGGAGTTAGAAGTGACTGAAGGAGACTGAAAAAGGGAACTATTTCAAAAGCAAGGGATAATATAATCAGAACTGGAAGAGAATGATGCTCCCAGTAGTTTTTCAAGGTGGAACAGTGAGTTGAATTGAACAAGATGAAATTTAATTAATATTCAAGTTATGTCCAATTTGCCCTATCTCTATCTGGTTTGCAAGTGGTTGTTTGCTTGTTGTCTCCCCTCCCCACATTAGACTCTGAGCTCCTTAAGGTCAGGGACTGTCTTTTGTCTTTCATTGATTCCCCAGCCTTATTAAGTGCTTGATTTGAATAATAGGAATGAATGTAAGGTCTTGCCCTTGGATGCCAAAAATCCATTTTACAAGGACAAGATGGGAGGGATGGAGCAGCAGCTCATCTAAGGAAGAGTTTGAGACTTTAGCAGAGAGTAAGCCCAATCGGAATCAGCAGGATAATGTAGCTGCCAGAAAAGTGACATTGCTAGTAAGGAGAGGACAATCCCATCATCCTCTTCCCTGAATTGACTGCATTGGGAGGCCTGTGCTTCAGAATTCTGGGTGCTGAAGTTTAGGAAGGATGTTGATAAGCTGACAAGAGGCCCGAGGAAGACAACCAGAATTGATAGGGGGACCTGTAGATCATAGCTTATGAGGTTCAATGAACTAAGAATATCTAGTCCAGAGAAAAGAAGACTTAGGAGCATCATAACCTCTGCCTTCTGTATTTGAAAGGCAGTGATGTGTGACCTTCTCTGCCTGAATTCAGGAAGTTGAAGCAGAAGTAATTGGTGGAATATCCAAAGAGGCAGATTTAGGTGGGAAATAACATTTAGGCTGGGAACAACTACCTGAGCTGTCCCAAAGTGGAGTGGACTGACTGGGAGATAGTGAGATCCCCATCTTTGGAAGTCTTCAAACTCAGGCTGAATGACCATTCATCAGGGGCAGTGGAAAGGAAAATTCCGCAGGTATAGGTTGGATTAAGAACCTTTAAGAACCCTTCCAACTCTGAAATTCAATCAATTCAGGATAGATTGGAGAGGAAGAAGCATGGAAGCAAGGAAATTAACTTTAGAGGCTATCGAAACAAGCTAGGCAAGTTGGAATGTCTGATTGGGGATGGGTGGGTGGAAATAGAATGAACAGGGATGAATATAAGAACCATAATGAAGGACTCCAAGACTGGGGGTGGGGGAAGGAAAAGAAAGAGGGAGGAATAAGGGGTGATTTCAAGGTTCTGAGCCTGATAAAATCATGAGAATGCTAGTTAGCAAAACCTTTTATCCCTCTAGAATATTAAGGTTTTCCACTTTGTTTTTAACCAAAATTTTTGATAGTTAATTATCACAGAATCATAAATCTTGGGAGCTGGAAAGTACAGACATCATTAAGGGAAGCTCTCTTATTTTACAGAATGGGAAACCCAGACCCAGAGAGGGGAGATCTCATCCTAAGAGCATACAACTAAGCAGTCCCCTAATCCATATGTATTTAGTATCCTTTATGTCTGGCACTGTCCTTGGTGCTGAGGGCAACAACAAAGTAAAAATAGTTCCTGCCCTCCAGGAGAATTACATTTTAATGAGGGCTGGGAGTGGAAAGAGGGGCAGACAACAAGAAAATATTTAAATACATACAAAACACACAGAGAGCAGATACAAGCCAACACAGGGCTGAGCTAAAATTCAAACTCGGTCTTCTTACTCCAGCTCTGAGCTCTTTCCATGAGATCTATGAAAGGCAGGAGAGACTATCATCCCATGAATTTGACTGAGCAAGCCCTGGTCAGATCTACAACTGTCATAGTGCAGAGCTGGGGAGAAGGGAAAGCCTTGAGGACTTTTCTTATCAGAACTGGTTCCACTCCAGGGTGCCCATTAGACCCCAGAGCTAAAACAGAGGGAAAGGGAAGCCATGAGAATTAGGGATTAACTACGGGCAGTTAATCATTGCTGGTAATTGCACCCTTAATAATCTAGCATTAGGATTAATAATTCATCCGGAGGTAAAGGTGATAGTGAATAGATAATAGCTGGAGATGAGTCAGTGCTGATATGGAAAGCCCTCTGAACTACGATCTCTGTAGGGTCCAATCCTGATTTTAGAAGAAAGACAGGGGCGGCTAGGTGGCACAGTGGATAGAGCACCGGCCCTGGAGTCAGGAGTACCTGAGTTCAAATTTGGCCTCAGACACTTAATATTTACCTAGCTGTGTGGCCTTGGGCAAGCCCCTTAACCCCATTTGCCTTGAAAAAGCCCCCCCCCCCAAAGGAGAAAGACAACTGAGTATCAGGTAATCAATAGATTTTTATCAAGCACCTACTATGAGCCAGCACTACAAGGTGCTAGGGTCACAAAGGCAATGAATGAAACAAGCCCTGCTCACAAGGCTATTGCTATCTAAAAGGGCAGATAAGCAGAAGTATATTTAGAAGACCTAGGAAGAGAGTAATTATATGTATAAATTCGCAAAGTAGTCAGTGACAAGGTGGTTGGGAGATAAGATACCAGCAGTTGTGGGGATCAGGAAAAGCTTCTCAAAGAAAATTGTGCTTGAGTTGAAACTTGAGGGATGAGAGAGATCCTTTGAGGTGGAGATGGGGGTGTCCTAGAGAAGGGGTGTAGCTAATGCAGGGGCTTGAAGGAGGAGATGGAGTATTGCGTCTAGGGGAACAAAGAGAAGACCATTTTGAGTGACTAGCACGTGAGCCAGGGAATGATGCCCAATGAGTCTGAAAAGGAGATTGGGTCAGGTCATGAAGAACTCTAAAATCCAAATAGAAGAGATAGATTTGCTTTTAGAGACAATAGGAAGCTAGTAGAATTCATTTAGCTGGAGAGGAGCAGTCAGTGCTAAGCTTAAGGAAAATTTGGGAAGGATAGACTAGGGAGAGACTTGCCATTGGGAAACTTTAGGGAGACCATCGGGAGACTAAATCAGACAATCATTCCAACTTGCCTAGCTTGTTTTGATAGCCTCTAAAATTAATCTCCTTGCTTCCATGCTTCTTCCTCTCTAATCTATCCTGAATTGATTGAACCCAACCCATATAGTTACCTTAATGATGACCTGAATTAAGGTGGTAGCTGTATGAGTAGAGAAAAGAGGTTGGATTTGAGAGATGATTTTATTGTTGGCTCATTTCAGATGTGTCTGATTCTACATGGAGAATCTTGGAAAAGATATTCGAGTGGCTTGCCATTTCCTTCACGGATTCATTTTATAGATGGGGAAACTGAGGCAAACAGGGTGAAGTGTCACACGGCTAGGAACAGTCTAAGATTGGATTTGAACTCAGGAAAATGGATTTTCCTAACTCCGCGCTCAACACTCTAAGCACTGTACCATCTAGCTGTCCTTGAGAGAAGTCACAGACACAAATGGCAAGATCTGGCAATACAGGGATTTGTGGAGTAGGGACGAGTAAGGATAATGTTGAAGTTACAAACCCAAGAGTCTGGAACAGTGGTAGATACCCTGTAAATATTGAAGAGTGGTATGCAGAAAGGGCAGCAAGGTGGTACAGTGATAGAGCACTGTCCTTGGAGTTAGGAGGATGGGAGTTCAAATCCAGCCTCAGACACTTGCCATTTACCAGCTGGGCAAGTTAACTTAACCCTGATTACCCCACATCCAAGGTCATCTCCAGCTGTTCTGATTCATATCTGACCACTGGATCCAGGAGGCTTTGGAGGAGAAAGTGAACCTGGTGACTTAGCACAGCACCCCTTCACTCAAATGCGATTCATTTGCTTCTCACGCATGGCATCACCTCCCTGATGTCATGGTATTCCTTGAAAACAAAGGACTAACTTCATCAGAGAAGCGAGTTTTGGTTTGGGGAGTTATGGAGATGGTAATGGAACTGTGGAGTTGACTCTGATCACAAGTTTTCCAGAAGTAATATCAATGCACATTTGGTAATTGGTTCCAGCCCAATGGAAATGGGTGGTTCCATTCATATTTATAAGACCCTTACTTAAATTCCATTGAAACTGCTTTCTCCAAAGTCACTAAGGCTCTTTTAGTTTGCTAAATACAATGACCTTTTCTGGATCTTTTCTCCTTGACCTCTCTGCAGTCTTTAACGCTGTTGATCACCCTTTTCAGGAAACTCTTATCTTTAGGTTTAAGAACAACCCCTCTCCTATCTTGCTGACTTTCTTTGTCTCCTTTATTGGCTCCTCATCCCAGTCAGACCCACTAACTGTGGGTATCTCCAAAGGCTCAGTCTTAGGTCCTCTTCTTCTCTTTCTACACTGCCTCATTTGGTGATTTCATCACATTTAACGATCATCTCTATACTGATGACAGTTTCCCTATCCCAACCTCTCTCCTGACTACCCAATTCATGTTTCCAACTGCCCTTCAGATAGCTTGTCAAGGAGACATCTCAAGCTCAATATATCCACAGAATTCATTATGTTCCCCTCTAAAGCCTTTCCTAACCCTGACTTCCATGTTATTATCAGGGCAAATCCTCTCCCTAATCTCCCAGTCTGGAAACCTAGGGGCCACATTGTATTCTTCCCTATCTCTCCCCTCTGCCCTCAGCTCCATCCAGTCTTTTGTCAAGGCCTGTCAATGTCACCTTTGTGGCATCTCTAGAAAAGCCCCTTCCTCTCCTCTGACACAGTTCCCACCATGGTACAGGCCCTTGTCACCTCATTCCAGAACTATTTCCATGATTGTTGGGAGGGGGGTCTGTCTGCTTCAAGAATCTCTCCACTCCAATCCTTTCTCCATTCAGCCACCAAAGAGAATGGTTTAAAGGCCAGATTGGCCATGTTATTCTATCATTCCCATCCCCTTACCCCAATAAACTCCATTGACTCGCTATTGTCTCCAGAATCCAATAAAAATACTTTCCTTTCCAATTCAAAGCCCTTCATTACCTAACCCTTTCCCACCTTCCCAGTCTTCCTGTTCCTTACTCCCCATTATATACTCTTTGATCCGGGGAGACTGACCTTTTGCCTCTTCTACCAACCAGACCCCCCCCCCTTTTTGGCTCTGATTGACCTTATGACTGGAACACTTTCTCTCCTCATCACCAACTACTGACTTTCCTGGTTTCCTTCAAGTCTCAACTAAAATCTCACCTTTTACAGGAAGTCCTTCCCAACTCTTCCCTCTGTTAATGACTTCCTATTTATCTAAGACATGTTTGCTTGTTTGCACATGGTTGTTTGCATGTTGTCTCCCCCATTAGACTGTAAGCTCCTTAAGGCCAGGGACCTGTCTTCTTTGCCTCTTTTTGTATCCCCTCAGACTTAGCAGAGTGGCCAACACTTAGAAGGTGTTTGATCAATATTTATTGAGATATTAGACACTTGCTAGGTCCTGATTGTATTATTTTGATGATGGTTCTCAGAGTAGGAGGTGGAAGAGTGTGTGGTGCCGATGGTAATAGGAGACAGTCATACGGTCTGGGGAGTCAGGGAGGTAGGAAATGGATGCAAAACTGCCAGACCATCTCATCCAGTTTCCTCATTTTTCAGAAGAAAGAGGTGAGACTCAGAGAGGGGAACTTGAGGTCCCACAAGAAAACTGTGACAGAGTAGAACCTAGAGCTTGATGCTCTCATATTCTCCAGGAACCCTACCATTTATTACTTGTGTCCAGAAAACATTATTTTGTTCCTTGTTTTCATGCATGTGCATCTTTTCTTCCCAACTAGATTGAGTTCCCATGGGCTTCTACTGTTACCTTCATAGCTTCACTGCGCCTAGGTTTGGACACAGTGGGTGCTACTAAGAAATCAGATTTTCTGATGGCTTGCCTTCTGTCCAATTCCTCCTCTTCTTCCCTTCTTCCCCAGTTTTGTTCATAGCTCTCATTAGCATTGTCTGAGAGTTCTCCCCATCTATTTTTTTAGGGTTTTTTTCCAAGGCAATGGGGTTAAGTGGCTTGCCCAAGGCCACACAGCTAGGTAGTTATTAAGTGTCTGGGGCCGGATTTGAACTCAGGTACTCCTGATTCCAGGGCTGGTACTCTATCCACTGCACCACCTAACTGCCCCTAGTTTTCCCCATCTAGGTCAGGACTTAGGATCCAGATAGACCCCTATCTTGGCCAGGTCCTTGCTCTCTTTCATATTTCCTAATGGTGGCCAGAGCTCCAGGGAATGAATCTTCCTGGAGATGACTGCCAAGTCCAGAATGAAGGATTCTGACCTTGACTTATGTTTTGCTTCCAGATTGGCGCCTCTCTCTTTGCCAGTAACATTGGCAGCGGCCACTTCGTAGGGCTGGCTGGGACTGGAGCAGCTGCAGGCATCGCCACAGGAGGCTTTGAATGGAATGTGAGTAAAACTAGGATGTGGAATGTCGGAGGTAGGAGGAATAGCTCCAGATGGGGAAGAGAAAATGTCAGAGAATGAGAACCTTAGAATAAAGAAGGTCAGAGCTGGAGGGCCCTTATAACAGGGGATGTCAGCTGAGGAGCCTCAGAACAGTTAGGGTCAGGGCTGGGAGAGGCCTTAGAACAGAGAATGGGAAGGGAACTTATTTAGGCCAAGCTCCTTATTTTATGGAGGAGGAAATTAAGATAGAAGAAATGACCTAGTTTATGCCATATAGCAAATTTGCAATAATATCACTGTTCCTTCATATCTTATTTTTTATTATTATTTTTTTAGGTTTTTTTTTTTTTGCAAGGCAATGGGGTTAAGTGGCTTGCCCAAGGCCACACAGCTAAGTAATTACTAAGTGTCTGAGACCGGATTTGAACCCAGGTACTCCTGACTCCAAGGCCAGTGCTTTATCCACCTAGCTGCCCCCCATATCTTATTTTTAATGCCACAAACCCACCCTATCAGTCCTTGTCGGTGCTATTATCTTTCAAAGGCATATGGAAGTCAGAGTACTTGGAAAGTTGTTGCTAGCCTTGGGATCCTACTGAGAATGTGCAAACTTCTGAGTCCTTCTGCATTGTCCATCAAGTCCTGTTTCCACTGGGACCATTGACTGGGGAGCCCTCCACTTTATGTGTGTTGTCCAAGAAATTCTATCCCTAAGCTTCTTTATGGTCAAAGGCTAGATAAGGCTGAATTATATTGTACTGAATGCCAAAAGACATCTCTGGGTCATTGTAGACCCCTCTTAGTTGAAGCCCTCTGGGGGTGATTGGATTTACAGGTAAGGCATGGGTCAGGATGGGAGAGAATTGTGTTGTTTTCTAAAGTCTTCCTTCTTGGTTTCAGGCCCTGATCCTTGTGGTTGTCCTGGGCTGGGTGTTTGTACCAATCTACATCAAAGCTGGGGTGAGTATTTATACTCAGTTTCTTCATTAGCTCCCTGAAGGTGGTCTGATAGAATCCTGGGAAGCCCAGTTGACTTGTCCTAGTGAGGAAGTAGAGAAAGTTTAGCTTCTGCTCTTTGCCCTTGAATTTCGCAGATGTGTAGTCCAGAACCATGGGATTTAATTGATGGGAAACACCTCAGAAACCAGTTGGACCTGGTTGAGAATTTCATCCCAACTGACAAGTGTTACTTGGTGTCTCTTCTGGTGTGGTGAGGGAAGCTACACATTAGTCAGAAAGTGAAAGTGTGTGCATGAGACACATGGTATGTTCCCAGAGGAGTTTGTGAAATGTGTGTATGTGTTTTTGTATGTATGCGGCAATGTCTATGGGAGAGTGTACCTACCAGTTGTGTGAATGTGTTGGTATTTACCCTCCAATTGTGTCAGTGTCTCTAAGTGTGCACCTGCCTGTTGGTTTTGTAATTTTTGCGTGTGTCTGAGAGATTCTGTGCTTGAAAATGGTTGATACAACTTTCCTTCCAACACCTTGATAGCTCTCATTTTTCTTCTCTTACTAAATGCTGAATTGCTTCACTCATTTGTTTTACTTGGCGCTTCTCATACTTGCCTCACCAACTACTTTCTCCTTTCTATTTTTCAGGACATCTTTTCCTTAATTCTTTTCTTTTTCAGATTGATCCCTCCATCTTCTTTCATAGAGGTTGTTCTCCTTTGCTCCAATGTCCAGTTCTTTCAAATTTCTCTTTCCCAAATTTAATCTCTGACCTTTTTCACAAGTCTAAGCTGCTTCTTTTCCTTTTTCTTCTCTTTCAGTTTTTTCTCTTATTCTGTTCTTATTGTGTAGTTGTGGGAATATGTATATAAAACACTTTGATCTTCAGGGTTTTTCCTTTATTACATTATCTTTATTATTTATATATTTATTATATCATCATATATTTGTTATATGTTATATATTTATATTTTTATTATTATTTATTCTTTATTTAGCTATATTTTTTATTATTTATAGGCAAATAGACCTTTGGGAATCTTAAGTCTCAGATAAAGGAATCAAAACTAATTCTGTGCCATTCATGTCTAAACCAGGTCCTGGAAACTCAGAATTATGAATTGATGCCATCTTGAACAAGGGGAATTTCCCCGTCTTTTAGACATCTATGTGACCCTGTCATATACTGATCTTTAATCTTGCCTACATTACAGGTGGTGACAATGCCAGAATATCTCAGAAAGCGATTTGGTGGGAAGCGCATACAAGTCTATCTGTCTGTCCTTTCGCTGTGCCTTTACATTTTTACCAAGATTTCGGTGAGTTCCTTTTCCCTGACTGTCATTTCAGTGAATGTCTTTGTTTTAAGCTTGTATCATCTGACTGATGAGAATCAAGGTATACACAGTGATGGGGGCTCATGAGCTACACAATTTAGGATTGCAGACCCACAGAGTTCTTTTGACCTGGGAGCAGTCCTAGAATCATTTATGATACTTCAACCTTGTGATGTTTTCCTCCTCTACTTTCCTTTTTCTTCTTCTTCCCATTCCCCTTCCTTAATAATTTCCATTTCTAGAATACAGCAAGGTTAACAAGGTGCTTTCTCCATGCAACAATTTATTGCAGGAACTATTGTGCCTGTGTTGCTGTTGGGAAAACTGAGATCTAAGTGTCATGACTTCCCCATGGTCACATAGCTTAATCCACTCCTTCAAGTGGATTATCATTTCCTCAGAGATAAATGGGGATCTGGATTGCCAATCCATTTGTCCAGACTCCCACTATACCATGTGGTTACCTCTCCTGTAGAGAAGGAAAAGAAGGAATTTTATCCAATACCATGAACTTGGTCTCAATAAGATAAAGAAATAAAAACCTACCTTATGTGGAGAGAAATTAAGAGATAGAATTTATCATTCATTCATTCATTCATTATCTCCTTGGAATGATATAGGCTGAAAATATAGTTGGAGACTAAGAGAATTTCCACAAATGCATGGATATAGGATCTGTTCTTCAGAATTGAAAGTCTGTGATTTTTTGAGTTCAGAGGACTCTTGAGAGTCATCTAGTCTGCATCTTTTATTTTATTTTTTGGATTTTTTGCAAGGCTGTGGGGTTAAGTGACTTGCCCAAGGTCACACAGTTAGGTCATTATTAAATGTCTAAGGCTGGATTTGAACTCAGGTCCTCCCGACTCCAGGGTTGGTGCGCTATCCACTGTGTCACCTAACTGCCCCTGAGCCTCTTGTTTTTCAGATGAGAAAATGATAGAGCAATTGATTTGGTCTCCTTGAAACCACTCAACCAGTAAATAGGAGAGGCAGGATTTGAATCCAGGTCCTTGGATTTTCTTGTCTCTTGTTACTGATCTATGATGACCAAACAGGGCACAAGGCAGCATTGATTTGGAGGCTGTGAAAATAGTTGAGAGCTTTTTCTTTGGAGGAGAGGGATTAAAATCTTCACAGAACACCCTCTTTCTCACTTCTTCTCTGGCCTTGTGCAAGTCCAATTGAATCCAATTAAATAAATATTTACTGATTACCTAGTTAGTACTAATTACCCAATTAGATCCACTTATCAGAGGATCATACATAATTCAATCAGTCAACAAACACTTATTAAGGTCCTACTATGTGCTAAGAAACCAGTCCCTGCTCTTCAGGAGGGCCAGCCTAATAGAGACAACAGTGCATCTAGGTGGAAATAGGGAAATAAATTAAGAGAAACTAGATTTGGATTTAATGAATGGAGGTCCAGATTTCTGTTCTTACTATCTGTGTGACTTTTGCCAAGTCATTTCCCTTCTCTGGGGCTGTTTCCCCACGTGTAAAGTGAAAGGATTGGACTTGAGGGGTCCTGAGATCCCTTCAATGGGGACCTTCTGCAAGGTAGCCTGGAAATGGCTCTGGTTCAGTCTGTTTATTGAGGCGTGAAGCACCTTGTAGCAGAGGAACTGTGCTCAGCCCTTCTTTGAAACCACCAAGTCCACAGTTCAGCTGGTGATGAGGGGCTGTGAGTCACAGTTACCATGGCAGATCATTCTTTGCCCTCTGAGCCTGTGCTTGGGATAATAATATAAATTAACCTAAAAGTACTGACCTTTCTCACCTCCCTCCCCCAACCCTTTCTATCTCTGGTTACTGATTAAGCTGGTCTTGCCTTGGAGTATCCAAATCACCTGTAGGGCTAGCCCAGGCTCCAATGCTGGCAGAGACTATGGGGATGTACATGGGCCTATCCTCTGGGTTCGTCATGGCCTGGGATGCTAATGGGACTGCCCTCAGTGTGGTTGGTGTAGGTGACTGCTCTCCCAGTGGGATGTCACAGAAAACCACAATCTCTGAGTTGGGAGGACCCAGTGCAACCCATCTCTAAACAGTAATCACCTCTGCCATATCCCTGACCATTGGTTACCCAGTTCTCTCTACCTCTCAGAATAGCTACTTTTTAAAACAGTAGTATTTTATTCTCCCCATTAGATGTAAAAATGATGTTTAGCATTCATTTTTAAATTAAAGGTTTTATTTATTTTGAGCTTTACAATGTCCCCCCCATCTTACTTCTCCCCCCCCTCATAGAAGGCAATTTGCCAGTCTTTACATGGTTTCCATGGTATACATGGATCCAAACTGAGTGTGATGAGAGAGAAATCAGATCCTTAAGGAGGAAACATAAAGTGTAAGAGATAACAAGATCAGACAATAAGATAGCAGGGTTTTTTTTTTCTAAATCAAAGGGAATAGTCCTTGGACTTAGTTCAAACTCCGCAGCTGTTTCTCTGGATACAGATGGCACTCTCCATTGCAGAGAGCCCCACATTGTCCCTGATTGCTGCACTGATGGAATGAGCGAGTCCATCCAGGTTGATCATCGCCCCCATGTTGCTGTTAGGGTGGACAGTGTTCTTCTGGTTCTGCTCATCTCACTCAGCATCAATTCATAGCATTCATTTTTTTTTAAAGATTTTATTTGAGTTTTGAGTTTTACGATGTTTCCCCCAATCTCTCCCCGCCCCCCCCCCCACGGAAAGCAAGCTGTCAGTCTTTATTTTGTTTCCATGGTCTACATTGATCCAAATTGAGTGTGATGAGAGAGAAATCACATCCTTAAGGAAGAAGCATAAAGTGTAAGAGATAACAAGATCAGACAATAAGATAGCAGGTTTTTTTTTTCTAAATCAAAGGGAATAGTCCTTGGTCTTTGTTCAAACTCCACGGTTCTGTCTCTGGATACAGATGGGATTCTCCACCACAGACAGCCCCAAATTGTCCTTGGTTGTTGCACTGATGGAATGAACGAGTCCGTCAAGGTTGATCATCACCCCCATGTTGCTATTAGGGTGGACAGTGTTCTGGTTCTGCTCATCTCGCTCAGCATCAGTTCACACAAATCCCTCCAGGCTTCCCTGAATTCCCCTCCCTCCTGGTTTCTAATAGAACAATAGTGTTCCATGCCATACATAGACCACAGTTTGCTAAGCCATTCCCCAACTGAAGGACATTTACTTGATTTCCAATTCTTTGCCACCACAAACAGGGCCATAGCATTCATTTTTTACAAGATTTTGACTCCCAAATTTTTCTTCCTCCCTCCCCTCTCCCTTCCCAAAATGTCAAGCAGTTTGATATGGTTATATATGCCCAGGGCAGCCACTAACCACTTTTAGACAATTCTTATTGTGAGGAAACCTATCTTGTTTTTTATTTTTTGTTCATTTATTTTTCAGTTTGTGTCTGACTCTTCATGACCTCATTTGAGATTTTCATGGCAGAGATACTGGAGTGGTTTATTAGTTCCTCTTTAGATCATTTTATATATGAGAAAAAGGAGGCAAACAGGTTAAAGTGACTTGTCCAGCTAGGAAGTAACTGATGAACAGTCACTGGGGTCTCTCCCAATTCTCCAAATCCTTGAATCTATGGTACATTTGGGAGCACTTATTGGAAGACATGGCATTTCAGGCAGCTTCGAAAGGAAGGGGATCACAGTCAGAAGGATGAGATAAGAATAACAAAGACATCTACCTCCATTTCCTAGGTTTACAAATTACTGTACTGATATTACTTCACTGAAGTCTCATATCAAACCCATGGCTGTTCAGTCATTTCAACCAGTCATGTCTGAAGACAAATTCATTCTTTTTTTTTTTTTTTTTTTTTTTGGTTTTTGAAAGGCAATGGGGTTAAAGTGACTTGCTCAAGGTCACAAAACTAGGCAATTAATTAGTGTCTGAGGCTGGATTTGAACTCAGATCCTCCTGACTCCATGACCAGTGCTCTATCCATTGGGTCACCTAGCTGTCCCAAATTCATTCTTGAAGCCTTTAGGACTTCTTAAAAATATTGCTTTGCCCCTGGGAAGTATGATTGAATAGTATGCTTAGTTCAGTGGCATAAAGGCTTATTAGCTGACTTATTGATTGAATCCCAGAAGTGTCATAGCTTTTCCAGGGACCATCCTTACCAGTGGGTTCTTTACATGTACCTGGGGGCACAGGTCAGTGATGATTAAGCCTATAATTTTACCAATTCCATGTGATGCCCTAAAGCACTCTTGAGGCTTTACTACAATTAGGATCCGTAATCTTATCTACCATAAACTTTTACAGTGACTCTAGTGACCACTTTGAGTCCTCAGGTCACATATGTGAGCTTTGACTCTTTCTTAAGCTGTGTCAAAGGGATGCTAATTTGGGATTCCACAACTCAACTTCATAAGCACAAATGAGTAGAGTTCTGGGTGGCAAGTTTATCTGAAAAAGATCTGGATATATGAGTGATCTCAAGTGCAACTTAGATGAATAGTGTTATGGCTGCCAAAATAGCTCATGTGACTTTACGTTTTATTAAGAGAAACAGAGTATCCAGGACATACAGTATAGATGCATAGTATTCTGCCTAGAGTGCTCTGTTCAATTCTGGGTGACATTTTTCAAGGACATCAGTAATTTAGAGAGGGCAGGAGGGCTACTGGAAGAGTTAAGGATCTCAACATTTTGAGATATCCTAGAGTGCAGTGAACTACCCTGGAGGGGTAGTGAGCTTCCTATCACTGAAGGTCTTCAATAAGGGTCTAGCTGGCAGGGGCAGCTAGGTGGCATAGTGGATAAAGCACCAGCCCTGGAGTCAGGAGTACCTGGGTTCAAATCCAGTCTCAGACAATTAATAATGACCTAGCTGTGTGCCTTGCAAAAACTAAAAAAAAAAAGAGTCTAGCTGGCACTTCTTGCTTGGGAATGGTGGAGAGGTCATTTCTCTTCAAGGTGGCTACTAGTGTGATTCTGGGATGGCATTTTTTCAGATGTAGAAATTTGGGTGCAGAGAATGTGAAACTATCTGTCCCTTTATGAGAAGGGAGCAGAGTAATCATTACTGTGTAACTTTAGAGGGGAAGAACCAGATTAGGACTAGAGAAATTCAGAAGAAGATGACATTTTGAGAAGGAAGAATTTTAAAAAGCTGGAGCTGTCCAGCATGAGATTCATGCACTAAAACTGCTCAGGAGGAGAATGAATGATTGCTATATCTGGGCAGCAGACCAAACTAAATGTTCTCTGGCCTCTTTTTTAATCCTTAGATACTTTGATGCTACCTTTTCATGGGAAGAAATCATGCTTCATAATGATTAGTTGAAAGAATTAGGAATGTTTATCCTGGAGAAGAGAAAAGATGGTGGGGGTGGGTCAGAATACATCTTTGTTGAAGTATTTGAAGGGCTTCCATGGGGAAAGAGAGACTGGACTTGGTCTGTTTCATCTCAAAGGGCAGAATATGGAGTGACTGGGGGGGCCTTGTTGAGGTAGATCTCATTCTGGTGTCAGGCAAACTTTCTAACAGAGTTGTCCAAAAGAGAAGTGGGCTGCCCCAGGATAAAGGATTGAGATATTGGTAGTGAGATTCCCCAAATTGAGACCTTCATGTAAAGGCTGGTTGACCACTTCCAGGGATGCTGTAGATGATGTCTTTGTTTGGATTGGGTGGCTTGGATGTGGGTTAGTTGAACTTGATGGTCTTTAGATTTTCTTTTTATTCTGAGATTCTGTTATTCTGTGAAATGTATATACCTTCAGTCAGCACATTGTACATTTATCATTGCATTAAGAAGTAACAAAGAGGAGAAAGTGGCTAAAAGAAATGTGGCAAACTCTCCTCCCTGGAATGTCTAGATACCTTACGGCATAGCGACATATTTTGGCTGGAATTGTAAGGAGAATAATCTCATTCTGCATGGGGAGCAGTGGTGGTGGTGGTGGTGGTGGTAATAGCAATCTAGTGGAAAACTCTTTGCCTTTGGAGTCAGCTGCTTTTGGTTTGAATTCTGGCTCTGCCACTTCCTATCTGGGTGACTTTGGCCATGTTTCTTCCTTTCCTTGAGCCTCAGATTCTTTCCCTATTAAAATGAAGAGGGAAAGGTTTGGAAAACCACTATACAAAGCTAGGAGGCTGGACTTGCCCTTTTCATTCTTTTCCAGCTCGGTCAGGGTTTCCCAAGCCCACACTCTGCCTTCTGTGTCACTCTTCTACTGGGAAGTCCAAGGTCAGGTGTTGTCCTTGGAGCACAGTGTGAGTCGTGGAAGGAAGAAGAATTTGTCCCCGGGTTACCAAATTCATGGGAGGGAGAGGTGCTTCTTAGAACAGACTATCACTAGAAGATAGAGACTTCCGAAAACACATTTTGTCCCTAAGGCTCCCACTTCCTGCATGTCTCTTTCTAAAAGCTGGATGACTCTTGCTGGTGAATAGGGACCCCGGGAAAAAATGAATGGGGGAGCTCAAGCTTGTCCTTATAAAACATTAATAATGGGCAACCTGGCAACAAACCAGCAGTAGTCTTGTACAGTGCCCTGCTGTTGTTCTAAGGTGATGTCTCCCTTATTCGCTAATCTAGGAAATCAATCACAAAGGCAACTGATGACATTCTATTGCCTAATACTCCCTCATTTGGATAGATTTATGGGGTGTTATAGGTGAGTGTGTGTGTGTGTGTGTGTATTATGCTATAAAAACTGGGATCCCTACACTTTGGGGGTAGAGTCTGGAAGGAATGGCCCTGTCAGCAATGCAAGGGTGGAAGGAGGGCAGAATCTTTTGCTTTCCAGGTCACTTCCATGGGTGGGGTATTTAGTCTACCCCGTGTCATTTCAACAAACATTTACAATGTGTGAGATTCCATGTCCGACCCTGAGGAAACAAAGATGAACAATAATGCACTGAGTTCCAAAAGAAGAGGGAGAGGGAGGGAGAGAGAGAGAGAGAGAGAGAGAGAGAGAGAGAGAGAGAGAGAGAGAGAGACTTACTGAGAAACTGAGAAACCCAGAAGGTTTTCTAGAAGCTGAAACAGAATCTTGATTGAAAAGAAGAGCTTAACAGAAGGAGATGAATGAATGAATGAATTTATTAGGTGTTTCCTGGGGATACCCATCGTCAAAGGGAGCTAGTTTGTGTTTTCACAGGCAATGCATCAAGAGAGCTCAGCAGGAGAGTGGATGCAAAGGCCAAGAAATCTCAAGGATTTTGCAGCCAGGCAGAAGGCAAGGCCCAGGGCTTCTAACTGATGTAACATCCTTAAGTGGACATTCTGGTCTTCCTCTGTGACTCTCCCACCTAATCAGTTCCAGAAGCTTCCTGTTGCCTCCAGGCACCTCTCTTCAACCCCAGCCTATCTTGACAATCTCCTTGGCATTATCTGTCCCTCTTCCCCCACAATTCTTGCATTCAGTTAAACTGGGCTCTCTCTACACTGTTGCAGGAGCCATCCCCCATGCCTACAATGTACTTCCTCCTTATCTCTGCTTCATGAACGTCTTCCCTTATTTTAATAAACAACTCTGTGACAACTTCTATGAAGCTTTCCCCAACTTCCCAACTTCCCTCCCAAACCCTCTTGTATCTGTCGCTTTGTTTATATTTATATACAATGCGCCTTAGCTAGGATGACATAATAGAATATGCCTTCACAAAATCATCCACTGCCAAATTTGAAAACTACCTAGGGATATCGAGTCAGATTATATTCAACTGATGGTGGAATCTGATATCGAGTCAGATTATATTCAACTGATGGTGGAATCTGCATCATGGGAAGCATGTGCTTGAAGACCTCCAATGCTAGGGAGTTCACTAACTTCTAATATTAGAAGTTATATATACTCCATTCTTATATACTCCAACTTGTTCCTAAGGATAAAGACAAGAATATGATTTGGATCAATGATTTCATTAGCCTAGAGAAGTCTTGGACAAGAACATTCTTTACCAAGACAAACCAATGTCTACAACTAAGAATGGAGAATGATTGGCTAGTATTCTGAAAAGATAAGTGAGGGTCACACAGTCTGGATGTCAGAGACAGGCCTTAAATTCAGGTCTTCCTGGTTGCTATTAAAATACTGTATCTCATACATAAAATAGAAAGATAAAAATGAGGTGATTACTTGGGGTGTCAAGGGAGACACTGTGGCCCACCAAGAAAGTCCTTAGATGGGAGGAGTTTTCTCAACTTAGTTGGAGGTAGGGTGAGCAAAGAGAATGGTGAGATCGGGAGATATGATGTGGAGGAGGAGTCAACAAAACTGGACAACAGACTGGGGGCCAATGGAGAAGGAAGACCCCGGGGGAACTCTGAGATGGTGAGCCCAGTGCTGGGAAAATGGAAATTCCGTCAACTTAAATGAGGAAATTTGATGTTGGGATAGTGCTAATGTACCATGAGTTCTGTCATGTTATCCATTGACTATAATGGTCCTTTCTCTTTTTTTTTCAGGCTGATATCTTCTCAGGAGCCATATTCATTAAGTTGGCTTTGGGACTTGACTTGTACCTGGCCATCTTTATCCTCCTGGCCATCACAGGACTTTATACCATCACAGGTGAGACATGGGGGGGAGGAGAAATAACCTTGTAGTCTGTGGGTGCCAGGCCCTCTGGAGGGCCATAGAGGTGTGGGAGACACACTTTCTACTTAAGGAGCAAGGTCTGGCTAGAAAGACAAAGTTTACATCCATAAAATTATTAGGCATTGGGTAAGACAAGGCCTCAGCTGAATGTCCTCAAGGCACTCAGGGGCCACGTGCACCACGGGAAGGGTAGGGAGGAGGTCACTCTGGGGAAGCTGGAATGAGCCTGGATGGACCAGCTGGGACCCAAGAGATGGGAGGGATTGGCCAGCTCAACTAGTATCATTAACAGAATTAGAAGTCTTCTGACTCCACCTCCCAATACGAATGACGAGAGCAATCCCCAAAGATCCCAGCCAGCACTGCTGTAGCACTCCAAGGCTTCTAGAGCACTTTACAGTAATTATCTTATTTCATCTTCCCAACGACCTTGGGAGCTAGATGCTTTCATGACCCCCTTTTATCGAAGATTAATGTTTAACTAGTACTAATAAAATAGTAATAATCCAATAGCTGAGATAGAACTGGTTCAATGTTTGCCACATGCTTTATATGGTGAGTTTCTGTTGAAGCCCACAGCGACTTTATATGGGAGGTTCTATAGACAGGGAACTGCAGCAGAGAAGTGAGGTGCTTTGCTCGTGTTCATACTGCTGACTGCCAAGGATCTGCTGGAAGTGTTTAAACCCCAAGCTGAGTGCTCTCCCCGTGGCATCTCTCTTGGTACTATCGCTTTCTTCATTTGTAATCTGGGCTTGGGCACCAGAACTTCATTGAACCCATGGACAAACAATTGATTAATGTTTTATTAGGACTGGCAACCAGGAGGATGAGGAAAGGCAAAAAGCAGTCCTTGCCCTCAAGGAGCTCACAGTCTAAGGGTGCACAAGATTTACCTAGGGTAAATGGCAGGTAATCTCTGAGGGAAAAGAACCAGCAATTAGGAGAACCAGGAAAAGCCTCCTGCAGAAGGCTTTGATCTGAGTCCTGAAGGAAATCTAGATGTGGAGGGGCCAAGGAAGGACATTTCAGGAAGTTGCAAAGGTACAAAGTTGGAAGATGGAATGTTGTATTCGAGGAGCCCGTGTAAACTAAAGTAGTTGGCTCACCAAGTGCCTCACGTGACGAGGGGGCAGGTTGTGAAGAGCAATCAGTTTCAAACAGAAGATTTTACATTTGATCCTGGAAGCAACAGAGCATCTGTTTTTGGAGAGAGAGAGAGAGAGAGAGAGAGAGAGAGAGAGAGAGAGAGAGAGAGAGAGATGATATATTTTAGGAAAACTATTTTAATGGTTGAATGGAGGATGTCTGGAGTAGAGAGGAGAGCCTTGAGGCAGGCAGACTCCCCGACTCCCCAGCCCAAGTGTGAGATGCTAAGGTTTGCACCAGAGTGGGAGCAGTGTCAGAGGAGAGCAAAAAAAAAAAAAACCAAAACAAAACAGGAGAGAAGTGAATTCAGAAATGATAAGATTTGACAACAGATTGGACATGGAAGAATGAGAGTGAGGAATGGAAATCATACTGAGACTGTGAACCCTGATGCCTTGGAGAATGACAGTAATGGGTAAATTTGGATTTGGAGAACAGAGAATGAGTTGTGTTGAGTTCGAGATGTGTAATAGACAGTTGGTGACATAGAGCTCAGAAGAGAGATTAGAGTTGGCTATATAGATCTGGGAAGTATTTGAATCCATGGGAATTGATGATCAAGAGAGATTATTTAGGAGGAGAAAAGGATTGCTCAGATCAGAGCCTTGCTCCCCCTTTCCTGACTGTAAGTGGGAATGACCTGAATGAAGATCCCACAAAGGAGAAGTCTCTCAGGTGGAAGGAACCTCGGTGGCCACTGAGTCCAATCCAACCTTGAATTTGATCCCCCTATGACATTCAATCCCTATGTAAAGGAGAAGGGAGATTCACAAAATTCCCATGCAATTCTTTAGCATTAGTCACACCCTGAGTTTCCTTATCTTGTAAAATGAGCTGGAGAAGAAAAGGCAAAACATTCCAGCATCTTTGCCTTGAAAACCCCAAAGAGGGTCACAGAGAGTCAGACACAAATGAAAGGGGTGAACAGCAACCATGACAGCAAATCTTTACTTAAAAATGTTCTGTGGGGGTGGGAGGGGAAGGGAGGTTCATTAAATTATAAGGCAGGGACAGCTAGGTGGCGAGTCAGGAGGACCTGAGTTCAAATTTGACCTAGCAGTGTGACCTTGGGCAAGTCACTTAACCCCATTGCCTTGCAACCCCCCCCCCCAAATTCTAAGACAACTTGTTCAGCATTTAGTCACACTCTGAGTTTTCCTTGCTCTGAGGGATCAAGTGGAAAGAATGTTGAGTTTGGAGTCAGGGACTGGGTCCAAATCCTAACTTCCACCCTTACTAGTTGTGTGATCCTGGGCAAGTCACTTAACCTTTCTGAGCTTCAGTTTCCTCATTTGTTAAGTTGAGGGTGGAAGCAGATGGCCTTAAAGGTCCCCTTTGGCACAAGATCTATGATCCTGTATGAGCCCTTTGATCCCATCCAGTTACAATGGTCCTTGAATTTCCGACTAATCATGTCACTCTGCAGGCATACGAGCTCCCTCTTGTGACCAAGCAGTTAATGCAGGTTTTCCTCTGTCAGCAAGTATGATGGGGTCTGTGGCGGAAGATCCTGGAGAATAAATACAGTTTCCTTGTGCTCTCCTTCCATCGGTCTTGGAGCTTTGTCTGGGGGAATAGTGAGACGCTTCCTCTATACAAGTAGAAACTGAGGGATAAAGCTGATGGTTCAGAGGAGGGTAAACTTAGAGATCATCTAGTCCAAACCCAAATTTTACAAAGTTAGAAACTGAGGTAGAATGGAAGGAGATCACCCAAGGTCATCTCATCAGAGATGAGATGAGGAACTGAGACATTGAGAGAATAAGTGAATTGCCCACTGTTACTAGATAGCACATGGTATAATTAAAATTTGAACCCGGGTCCTCTGACCCAGTCTGGGCTGTCTCCCTTGTGCCACTTTGCTTACAGGATTTTCCATTAGTGTTTGGTCTGATGCAGTTTTAAAATATCTATTTGGAGTATTATGGAGAACAACCTGGCTTTCCTGCTTCTAACTCTTCCACCATTTTGGTTATGCCTCCATTCACATTGTTTCCAATAACAATAATGTATTCTGTGGGGTGGGGTCTGGACCTGTGATTTATTTGATGTGGGGACTTCCAGTATGGATGGAAACCTCCGTCACCATCGCACATGCAGGTTGGTACCTTATACCTTTAAATAGTTGCCTTGGACACTGAGAGGTTAAGTGCTTTACCTACAGCCACAGAGCTGATAAGAATAATGAGATTTATATAGATTTAGATTTATATATACATTTGCTATGAGCTTGACAATGTGTTTGAGTGATTTATATTAATTATCTCATATAATCCTCACCACAACCTTGGAAGGGAAGTGCTATTATTATCCACAGTTTACATTTGAGGAAAGTGAGGCAAATAGAGGTTAAAGGAGCCATTCAGGGTCACACCACTGGTATTGATCTCATTTGAATCCGGTTTATCTCAACTCCAAGCCAAGGACTCTAGAAAAAGTATTCTGATGGGGTCTGATTTTCTTTCCTTCTACTCCTCAGGGGGTCTGGCAGCTGTGATCTATACAGACACCTTACAGACTGGAATCATGCTGGTGGGGTCCTTCATCCTGACGGGGTATGGTAAGTAAGGTTGGAGGAGGTTGGAGGGGAGAGAAGTCCTGAAAACATTGGCCTTCTCTGATTTGGAAGTGGAGAAGGGTGGGGTGGACTGTGGGACTAATGATCTTTGAACTTGATTCCTGGGCAGGTTCCACCGAGACACAGACACAAAGAGTGAGACAGGGCATGGGGATGGTTTGGTGTTCTCTTCTCAGAAAAAATCCAAACAAACCAAAGAAACCCAAAGAAACCCCAGAAACACTCATCCTTTTTATTGTCTAGAAAGAAGTTTTCTAAAACCAAACTGAGTGAATAATTAGTTATGTAGGGACAGAGGGTACCTTCTCTCATGATTAATGGGACGGTCCAGAGGGCTACCTAGATCTTCCTGTTTTTAAAATATCAGTTGGAAAGAGCCTTCCAAGATATCTAGTCCAACTGGGTCCTCACAAAGGTTCCCTGGCAATAGAATAAGTGGTCATCTGGACTTTACTGGAAGAACCCCACAAGAAGGAAACTCATCACCTCCCAAGATGGTCCTTCCCAAACTTGGACAGTGCTCTAAGGACTAAGATGCTTTTCTTTCAATGAAGCCTTCATCTGCCCCTCAACTTCCACCCATGGCGCTTGGTTCTGCTCTGTGGTTCCAGGAAGAAGAAGTCAAATCCTTCTTTCCTCATGATGGTGTCCCTTCTTACATCTTGCCATGAGTCTTATCTTCCCCACACTAAATATCTCCATTTCCTACCACCTGGACTCATATGGCATATTTCCCCAACCACTCCCCATCCTGGTGCCCTCTCCCGGATGCTTTCCTGCTAACCAAGGTCTTTCCTAAACTTGGGCCCCCATAGCTAAATACATACCCCAGCTGAAGACTAACTAAGGCAATTCTTTCCCTCATCTGTCTTTCTTGCTATAGCTCAAGTTATCTTTCTGGGCTTCTCTGTTACATGGGGACCTGCCTTTCCCATCTTGTACCCAAACATATGAATTTTATTTTATTTTATTTATTTGATTTGATATTCACCCTTAGGCAATATCTTTGCTGTGTGTGTGTGTGTGTGTGTGTGTGTGTGTGTGCACATGCACACACACTCCCAGATGTAGGGTAAGGGGTAGAGAAATCAGGATGAATCTGCTTCTGGCTAGGGGCAAATCTATTTATGACCAAGTCAATAAAACCTAGGAATTCACCAGAATTTATGAAGTCACTTGACTTGCCCAAGATCACACAGCTGGTAAGGGTGTGAATTTGGTTTGTCCTCTGGGCTATGCTGAGGAGGGGTATTTAAAAATAATAATAAACGTAATAAACAATTTCATATTTTTATAGGATTTTAGAATGAACAAACTGACTTTTATCAGATGCTTAATGAAGCATTTATTTAATGAATAAATAATTTGATTTGGTTCTTCCGTAAGACCCCCTCCCAGTTGAATTTTGCTTAGGGTCACCAGGGAATTTGTGGCAGAGAAAAAGAACTCCTGACCTCTCTCTGGTCTGAGGTTTCTTCTCTCCTCAATCAGAGACCTGCAGAACTTTAAAAGTCAAAGCTGGAAGGGGACCTTAAAGAGAACCTAAAATGATCCCCCTCAATTTACAAATGGGGAAACTGAGGTTTGGGAGGGCAGAAGACTTGCCCATCCAGAATGGAAGCTCAGGTTTCTCAGTCCTTTGCCCAGTAGCTGTTTTTGCCTTTCCCCTGGAGATTTCCTTGGATTTTAATGGATTGCCATGGGCAGGGGCTGACTGCTCACCAGTGTTTGTGACTTTTTTTTAGCCTTTAATGAAGTGGGGGGCTATGAAGCCTTCATGGAAAAGTACATGAAAGCCATTCCATCCAAAATCTCCAGTGACAACATCACTATCAATGCTGAGTGCTACACGCCAAGGGCAGATTCCTTTCATCTCTTTCGTGATCCCATAACTGGGGACCTCCCCTGGCCAGGTCTCATCTTTGGCCTTGGCATCCTCGCCCTGTGGTATTGGTGCACTGATCAGGTAAGAGGCTCCAGTGAGTGTGGTGTGTGTGTGTGTGTGTGTGTGTGTGTGTGTGTATGTGAAAGTTTGTGATTGTGTGTGTGAATGTGAGTGTGAGTGAGTGTGAGTGTGTGTGAAGGTGGGTGTGTGCTTGGGTATATGTGTGTGAATGTAAATGAGTATGAGTGTGTGGACTGGTGTGCAAGTGTGAGTGTGTCAGTGTGTGCATACATGGGTGTGCCTGGGCACACTCACTGTGTGAGCATTAATGTGAATATGAGTGTGTGAATGTATTCGTAAGTGTGTGTGTCTGTGTACATGTGATTCGATCCTACCTGTCCAATGGGTCAATCTTTGCATACTCTTCACTGGGTCCTCTCTCAAGAGTCCTGCAATGACCCTGCTGTGCATGAGGGAAAGTCCGGGGCTCCATCCTGCTTTCTTTCCGTGGTGGCAGTAGGAGGACTAAAGGAATTAGATCTGGAAGAAACTTCAAAACCATCAAGTCTAACCTGCTCATTTTAAAGATGAGGAAACTGAGGCTAAGTAGGGTGATTTAATTTATCCAGGGTTACACAAGTGTCTAAGGCAGGATTTGAACCCAGGTCTGCCTGATTCTGTGGCTGCTCACCATCATACTATGCTGCTTCTCACCCTTGATCTCATTCTATTCAAATGTGTATTCTATTAGCCTTTTGTAATCAAAAGCAAAATAGCTTAAAGTTTTACAGTTTTAATTGTAATGTTATTTCAAATGTTAAATTTTGGGGGATGTCAAGTTTATAATGGGAAAAAACAAATCATTAAAAGAATTTAGATTCAGTTAAGGGACAGCTTGATAGAATCTATACACATCCCCAAACTTTTTGGTCTCTGAATCCCATTACAATCTTAAAAAAATTATTGAGCCCCCTCTTTAAGAGAATTTGTTTATGTGGGATTTATCTTCCAATGTTTACCATAATAGGATTTAAAACATCTTTGTATGATCATGAAAAATAGTTTAAACCCCAAGGATCCTCTTTTTTTGGGGGGGGATTGGTAAGACAAGGGGGTTAAGTGACTTGCCCAAGGTCATATAGCTAGGTCATTATTAAGTATCTGAGGTCGGATTTGAACTCAGGTCCTTCTGACTCCAATGCTCTATCCACGGTGCCACCTAATGGCCCCCAAGAATCCTCTTGAAAAAGGTTTTAAAGCTGTCCAGGGGTCCCCAGACCACACTTTGAGAACCATTAGTCTAATGAATAGGATGCTGAGATTGGAGTGGGGAAAATCAGAGTTCAGTCCTGCTTCATTCACTTACTACTTCAGCTCCCTGGGCCCAAACCCTAAATTGAGGGGGTCGTTCTCAATGGTTTCTGAGGTTCCTTCTGCTCTGGAGCTTAAGGCCTCATGGAACAGAGCCAGAGACTTGTGGTGATGGTGATGATCTGAGCAGCAATGGATCAATCAATAAGGAACCAACCCTTGCCCTCAGGGAGCTTCCCTTTTGAGGCAGATCATACATATCTATGTAGGGACATACAGTTAATCAGCAAGCATTTAAATGGTGTCTTCCTAGGGCCCCTTCCCTGAGTTTCTTTCTCTCCACTCCAGTCCATTTTCTACCCAACTATGAAATCAATCTTTCTAACTTACAAGTCAAAAAGCTATGACCTCCAGGATCAAACATAAAGGCTTGTTTGGCCTTCAAGGCCCTTTCTAACCTGTCCTCATCCCCATCTTTCTAGTCTTCATACATCTACCATTCCCCTCATCTACCTGGACACTGATCTTGACCACACCCCTCCATCCCCAGGCATTTTCCCTGCCTGGAAGGTTCTCTCTCTCCCATCTCTACCTCCTGCCTTCCCTGGCTTCCTTCAACTTCTCATGAGAAGTCTTTCCGGCATTCTTTATGAGTACAGCCTTCCTTTTGTGGATTATTTCCCACTTTCCTATTTTATCTTGCTCATCCATGGTTATTTTTGTGTTGTTTCCATAACTCCTTAAGAATGAGGGTTTTTTAGCCTTTTAACCTTTAATGTGGGTTTTTTAAACTTTTCTTTGTATCCCCCAAACCTTCTCACACAATAGGTGCTCAATTAATGGGTACTGACTAGACTTGACTACTATGAACATTTAACAGAGTGAACCTGGCATAAGTGCAGAGAGAGCCAGTCTCTACTTACTATACTCCAATGCTGCCATGGACTGGCCATGTGACTGGGCACCTTTCTGGACCCCAAGCAAGGAGCAGGGGGCCCCTTATGCCAGTTCCTATTTAGTGCCAACCACTGTGATAAGAATTGGGACTACAAAGACCAAAATATTGACTCTTAATGGGAGAGATAAGTATAGCTAGGGATTCACAAGCTAGATACCAGATGGTTAGCAGTGTTGACTTCTGGGTCAGGTGGCCTGAAATGCAGGGGTAATGAGCAGTCAAGGGAAGATGGCGATTCTACAGAAATCAATTATTCTTTGTGTTGAGCTCAATCCTTCTTCTCTGCTGCTGAATGCTGCCAGCCTACTTCTCGCTAAATGGAGGTTCCCAAGGGCTCCAGCTGTGGAGTTGGCAGGAATTCTGGGATGGGGCCCTGGCCATAATCCTCATTCTCTGGGTTTTTGGCAGGTCATCGTGCAGAGGTGCCTCTCAGCCAAGAATATGTCCCACGTGAAAGCCGGCTGCATAATGTGTGGTTATCTGAAGCTTCTGCCCATGTTTCTTATGGTGATGCCTGGCATGATCAGTCGGATACTCTACACAGGTAGCCACCTCCTGCAACCCCAGGCCCACCTGCAAGGCATCCTGACCCCTTCTCAGCAGCTTCTTCTACCTCTTCCTTCCTTTTTTTTCTTTTATTAAAGAATATTTTATTTCTTTTCCAAATAAATACAATAGCAGTTTCTACCTATCATTTTTTGGTAAGGTTTTGAATTTTACAATTTTCCTCCCACCCTCCCTTCTCTCCCCTATCCTTCCTTTTCCTTTCTTGCCTTGGCTCCCAGGGGAGCCTGATCTGGCCCTGGACTTGAGGATGCTTGGCAAGATCCTTCTGATCGTCTCTCTCCAACCCATCTCTCTCCTCTTTACCTCCTGCCTTCTCTGGCTTCCTTCAACTTCTCATGAGAAGTCTTTCTGGCATTCTTCATGAGTACTGCCTTCCTTCATCACTTGATCCCTTGATAAAAAGATCTTTTTATAGGAGGATGTTACCTGTGCTCAAGATAAACCAGATGAACGAGTGACATTTGATGGGGATCTAGGGAGAAGGAAGCAAATCAGAGCTCTCTGAGAAGGTCCTTGGAAGAGGGAGGGAAGGAGTCCAAGGAGTCTGTTTGCTCAGAGGGACCAGCCTAGAATCCAGTGTAGTCTGGCTTCAGTCAACAAACATGTAGCTATTGTTTTCTTTTGTTTTCACAGCACACTAAATTCCCCTTAAATTGTAAAAAGGCATGGTTAATTATTCATGGGAATGTGAGATCTTGAGTTAAAAAGACAAAAGAGGAATCATTTCCTGTCCTCAAGGGTTGACTGGGATAGACCAACCATCAGCAAGCATTTATTAATCACGCGTAATGCCCAAGACTCAGTGCTGGGTGTTGGGGACTCAAGGACATAAATGAATTAACCCTGTATCTCAGACCACTCACATTTCACAGGGGGCTAAAGATTGCTCATCAATGTGTATATTCAATACAAAACATTGCATTTGTAAACTCCTTTAGTACAGAGACAGGGCTAGCCCTGAACAGAGAAGGAAAGGCTCATGTGGGAAGGGACACCTGTGCGGAAGCCAGGAATTTTGTAAAGTGATGGCATTTTAGGAATGCGGAATGTGCTGTGCAAAGTTACAGAGGTGGGAGATGAGAATGTGGTGTCTAGGAAATAGCTAGTCAATCCATTCGACAGGAATAGAGAAAGTGAATGAAGGGGAATAATATGAGACAGAGTTAGGAAGACAGGTGGTGGTGGATTTTGAAGGAATAGAAGGGACCTCAACAGATAGAAATGATGGAGGTGGAATGGATGCTTCAGGGGATAGAGGAGGAGGGGAAGAGGATGTCCCTCATTAGAACAATCTCCTTGAGACCAGGGACTTTGTCATTTTTCTTTGTATCTCTAGTCTTTTGCATGTAGCCATGCCTGCTGAATTGAGTTTCTGGGTTACAACTGTCAGGAGAAATAAGACAATTGTCCCCAGAGCAAAGCGGTGTAGGACTCCTCTTCCAACTCCATCTTCAATCTTTCCCCTCCCTCTACCTTGCCCCTCATTTAGGCTTTGGGATGAGGCTGCAGAAACAGGATGTGGGCATATGGGTGACTGGATCTTTAAGGAAGATTATAGGGTCTGAGGATGCCAGGCAAAGGGCACAGATGGGGAACCAAGGCGGGTTTCTGAGTAGGGGAGTGATTAGATGACAGTAGGCGTTTGAAGAATTTCCAGTGGGGCAGAAGACTCAGGGTCAAGACTTCATTCCAACCGCTGTCCTTTTCTTTCCAGATAAAGTAGCCTGCGTCCTTCCCTCAGAGTGTGAAGCTCAGTGTGGGACCAAGGTAGGCTGTACCAACATTGCCTACCCGACTCTGGTGGTGGAACTCATGCCTAATGGTAAGGACCTTGCTCGGTGGTAGAGCCAGTTCTGGGAGGTGCATTAATTGTCCGTGGGGATTGGTTCTCGAGTCTGGATATCAAAGGGACATCAGCGTGCATGCAGTTCTAGATCACAGATTTGGAGCTGGAGGCTCCATCATCAGTCATCCTGTCCAATCACCTTGTTTTATAGATGAGGGGATAAGACCCAGAATTTAGCTGGCTTGTCCAAGGTCACATAGAGTAAGATCACCGATGGGATCGGTGCTTCAGAACTGGTAGGGGTCTCAGTGGCAAATGCACCTGGAAGGGATGGATGCTCAGGGACAAAAGGTCATTCTGTCTCCAAGGAGGGTGAGCTCTTTACCTTTGCTGGCTACCATCTTGGGGCAGCTGTCATGGCTCACAGGTTTTCCCTGACATCTAATCTGATTTTACTTCTGTGCCACTTTCTGCCTCTGCCCTTTGGCCAACAATTGGAACCCCTCCTCTACACAAAGCCCCTCAGATGCTCAGACAACTTTCATATCTCCTTCAGATTCTTTTGTTCTCCAAACACTTCCAGTTCTTCCAACTGATCCTTCTCTATATAACGTGTTCTCAGGACTCTTCCCTAGCCTTTCAGATGAGGTCTGAGTAGGCCAGAGCACAGTGAGGCTGCCACCTCTCTGTTCCTAGAAACTAGACATTTCTCAATGAAAACCAACCACCCATTATTTTTTTCCTTTTTTTGGTCCCTGTATTGCTGTACTGATTGATTTTGAGCTTGTGATCTCCCCAAATCCCTAGATCTTCCCAGTGAACTAGGTCTCTCCCATCTTGGGCTTGTTTGTACCCAAGGAAGGCTCAGGATGGGGAAAGGACTTCCTCAAGGTTATACTTGAAGTTATCGATTCCACCCGCTGGCCTAGCACATTCTGCCTGGCTTGAGAGGCAAGTTTTTCCACATAGATGTAGTTAATAACCTTGGGCAAAACATTGTAATCCCATAACAACCAGGGGTAATCGTTAACCACCTCACAAACTGGGGCTGCCTGTTGATTAAGCTCCATCATTAACGAAAGGTTGAAGTGGCTCTTTGGGTCCCAGCTGGGGCTATGGTGACCTCCGTGGAGGACAGTTGCTGCCTATTGGCTGAGAAAATGGGTGATGGCATCCCCTTTCTCCTCTCCCCCAGGACACTCTCCCCAATAAACTGGAAAAACAGTAGCGGATAACCTCACAAAACTTTTCCTGGGCCTCCTACCTTGCCTCCATCATCATAGGTGGCTAATCCACACTTGGATCCATGTCCTGATTTTAACTTTATAATATCCTTTTTTTTTTTTTTTTTGGTCTTACAAGGCAATGGGGTTAAGTGACTTGCCCAGGGTTGCACAGCTAAGCAATTAAGTGTTTGATGTTTGAGCTTAGGTCGTCCTGACTCCAGGGCCATCCTGACTCCACTTCACCGCTTAGCTGCCCCATTATATCCTTTTAAAGTGGGCAAATCAAGTTTTTCCATCTCCATTTTACAGATGAAGAAACTGAGGACCCAAGAAGTAAAGTGATAGTTTTGGTAATCTCAAAGTGAAAGGAGCTGTCTTGGTAGACTATACTGGCCAACATATGCTGTGGGGCAGTGGGAAAACCACAGAGCTGGGAGTCAGGAGCACTGGCTGTGTGGTTTAGTGGTTAGAACTCTACTCTCTGGATGACCCTGGACACTTCCACCAGGGCAAAACCCTAGCTTTCCTCCAGGTTTCCTAACTCCCCAATCCAGACGCATTTCTGCCAAATGTGACTAGCACTGGGCTATAAAAGACACTCTCCTCAATTGGGATTGCAAATATAACTGTGAACCAGGCAGCCTGCTGTGCAGCAGCTATGCTGGGGAATGCTGCAGGGATCCTGAGGACTTGCCTTCAGGCTGTTTGCAGTCTAGTTGGGAGGACAAGGGCTATGATAACTTTCCTCTGCCCCCCCCCCCCCCAAGCTCATTGAGGAAGGTGCTGTGCGCTATTCTATTCGCTACCAAGCACAAACTCATAGAACTCTAGATAGAGGTGGGAGGGTCCTTAGAACATGAAATGCCAAAGCTGGAATGGCCCTTAGAACAGAGAAGCTGAGGGCCAGGAAGGGCTTTAGGACAGGGAATGTCAGAGCTGGAGAGCAAGAAATGTGAGAGATGGGGTGACCTTTGAGTCAGAGAGGACAGATGTAGAATGGATGGTGGGAGAGAAGTTAGATCATAGAACGGAGAGACATAAGACCACAGAACAGAGAATACATTTAGAGGAGACTTTACAGATCAGATATGATTAAACAAATGAAGAAACTGAGGCCCAGACAGAGGAAGTGTTGTCCTCAAAACCAGTCAGTCAACAATTTATTTACTTGTGATTCAATGAAGTAATTGCCAAGGCAAGACCAGAAGCCGGATTACCTTGGGCATTTGTGGTGGTGATGTGGTTGGAGAATAATGCACAGCCAGTTTAGAGCACAAAGGTCTTACGATCCGGGGCCATCTCCAGTCATCCTGATCCATATTTGGTCCCTGGAACCATATGGCTCTGGAGGAGAAAATGAGGCTGATGACAATGCAGCCCCTCCCCCCCTCACTCAAATCCAATTCACGTGCTTACCATGGCATCCCTTCCCTTATGTCATGGTTCTCTTTGAGAATGAAGACAGCGCATTGGACAGAAGGGGAACAGTTACCAGCATGGTGGGGGGGGGGGAGGAAGAGGAGAGGGGAAGAGGGATGGGGAGGGGAGGGGAGTGAAGTGATCAACTGTGTGACCAGCCTCTGAGAGCAACTCCTCCCAGACTCAAGCTCAGGAGCCTTCTTTGTGTTCTAGGTCTTCGTGGTCTGATGCTGTCTGTTATGTTGGCCTCCCTCATGAGCTCCCTCACCTCCATCTTCAATAGTGCCAGTACTCTGTTCACCATGGATATCTACACCAAAGTCCGGAAGAAGGCATCTGAGAAAGAGCTTATGATAGCCGGAAGGTGAGACAGTCTGTTTGTCTTACTTGAGTCATGAAATCTAGCAGGTTGTAGAGGGTTAGTACCGGAGGATCCCTTTTCTAAGGGGCCCCAAATTATCTGAGATGGGAAGGATAGAGAATAGCAGAACCAGAAGGAGCCTTAGAATCCAAATAGTCTTAGAACAGAATGTCAGAGATGGGAGGTGATTTAGAACATGGATTAATTGAACTTGGAAGACCTTTGGGACAGAGGATGTCAGAGTTGAGAGTGGAGAGCAACTTAGGGCCCCAAATGTCACAATTTTCAGAGCTGAAAGGGACATGAGAACATAGAATGCTAGAGTTGAGAGAGGGCTTAGAACAGAAATTGTTGGATCTGAAAAAGACCTTAACAGTATGAACTGGAAGGGTCCTGAGAACACAGAATATCAAAATCTGGAGAAATTTCCATGCCTGAAAAGAATGAACTGGAAGAAACTTATTCCAAATCTGAAATTATTATTATTTCCCCCCACCCCGTATCCCAAATTCTTTCTATTTCCAAACATTCTTGTTACTCTTGAGGGCACCATCATTCTCTCCATTGCCCAGGGTCTCAACCTAGGAGTCATCCACTTTCTCTCACATCTCATAATCATGATGCTGCCAAAACCTTTGTGACATCTCTCAAATGAGTCTCCATCCCTCACCACTCACACCTGGTCATCGGTCATTGCTTGCCACAGATCTCCAAAGTGATTTTCTCATCACATAGATCTGATCATGTCACTCCCTCTCCCATAACTCAATCAACTCCAGGACTCCCTATCACCTCTAGGATCAAATACAAAAACCTTCTGTTTGATATTTAAAGACTTTTCTAACTTGCCCCTCCTCCCTTTCCAATATTCTTTTATTTCAGCATCCCCCCTACTCTACTCTTTCCTCCAGTGACACCAATGTCCTGAAACAAGATCCTCCATTCCCCGCCCCCTCCCCATGCATTTTCATCGGCATCTTCCATGCCTGGAATCCTCTCCTCCTTTTCTGCTTTTCTGGTTTCCTTCAGATGCCAGATAAAGTCTCAACATCTCCAGGAAGCCTTTCTCAACCCCGACATTCTAGCGCCGTCTCCCTCTGAGGGATTTCCTGTTTATCCTTCCATAGCTTATTGGAATATAGTTTGCATGTTTTTGGATTGTGAACTCCTGAAGGGCAGGGATTGGCTTTTGTCTTTCCTTTTTATCCTCAAAACTTAGAAAAGTGTCTGACTCATAGTAGGTGCTTGATACGTATTTATTGGTTGAAAGCAGAACATGTCAAGCCAAGGTTGAGAGGGATCTTAAAACAAGGTGTGCCCAGATGATGATGAGGTTTGTCCTTGACCATGACTTCAAAGAGGCGATTCCATGATAAGCAAGTGCCCAGATAGACCTACAGTAACTCTCTTCTTGTAGCCTTCTCTCTCATCCTGGCCCAGGCTTGGGTGGATCATGAATATCCCTCTGTGGCTACCTTTCCCCCTCCTTCCACACTGAAGCTATCCTCATGGAGTTGCTTTCGGTCTCAGGGGTTAGGCCAGATCATGGAATACTAGAAGAAAGAAGGAACTTAGAAATCAGCCATCCTCTCCAACTCCATTTTGTAGACCCAGAGAAGGTCAAGGTCACATGATAATTTGGTAGTAGAGTTAAAGCTTTAGTCCAGGTTCACAGGACTCCTTGTGTCTAGAGCTAAAAGGAACCTTCAAGAGCATGAGGTCATAAAATAAAAATATTCCATTTGGAAGGGTCCTGGGAGACCAACTAGTACATTTCCCTCATTTTTCATATGAAAAAAACTGAAAACACAAGAGTAGTTGTGGGGCGGCTAGGTGGCGTAGTGGATAAAGCACCAGCTCTGGAGTCAGGAGTCCCTGGGTTCAAATCTAATCTCAGACACTTCATAATTCCCTAGCTGTGTGGCCTTGGGCAAGCCACTTAACCCCATTTGCCTTGCAAAAACCTAAAAAAAAAAAGAGTAGTTGTGACCTGTCTAGGACTTCACACCCAGTGGGTGTCATAGCTGGGACTTCACACAAGTCTTCATGCTCCATTTCTGCTTCCACCACAACATACCCAAATGCTTCTTTTACAAGTGAGGAAATAGCATCCTAGAGAGAAGAAATCACTTGCTCAAGGTTACCCAAGTAGTAGCGATTCAAACCTATATCCTCTGCCTCCAAATCTGGGGCTTTCAGCCTCAGACATGTGCTAACTGTGTGACCCTGGGCAAGTCACTTTGCCAATGTCAGCCTCAGTTTCATCATCTGTAAATGGGCATAATGATGACATTTATCTCCCAGGGTTCTTGGAAGGATTCAACAAAATAATAGCTGTGAGGCACTTAGTCCCAGTGCTTAGCACATAGAAATCACTATACACACATATACATGTATGATTTCATACACACATAAATAAGTGTGAACTATTATTGTCATCTTACACTGCCAATCTCATGACTCCCAGCCCTGAACTTTGCCCACTGTTCCACAATGTCCTTTTTATTCTATTTCACAGAATTCCAGGAATTCAGAAGCCATTTTGGCCAACCCAAGGCCAATCCTACCTGGCTCATTCAGTCTTGGTGGATGAAATCCCCATATCCAGAGGCAGTCCATTCCTTTTATCACTTCTTAAAAAAGTTGCATTGTATTCTTCATTTTTATTTATGCCCTTCATCTCCTCCTTTCCCAAAGAACTATCCCTAAAAAATAAAAAGAGGTTAAAAAAAAGCAATTCAGCAAAGTTGAAACCAGACATTAACCAGGGCTGATGGTTATGCAATGTTCCACATTCCTAATTTTTCACTTGCAAAGAAGGGAGGGAAGTGCATTTCCTCATTTCTTTTACAGGACCAAGCATGGTCATTGTAATTACATAGCTTTCAGTTTCAGATTCTTCCCTCTTTGTGGTAGTCATTGTGTAATTTACTGTTCTTCCTCTACATCAGTTCATATAAGTCTTCCTATGCTTCCATGTATTTTTTCATGCCCAACATTTCTCTTTTTTAAAATTTATTTAAGGCAATGGGGTTAAGTGACATGCCCAAGCCACACAGCTAGGTCATTATTAAGTGTCTGAGGCCGGATTTGATCTCAGGTCCTCCTGACTCCAGGGCTTGCACTTTACCTACTGTGCCACCCAGTTGCCCCTTACCCAACATTTCTTATGGTACAGTAATATTCCATTCCTTCATGTACTGAAATTTCTTTAGCCATTCCCCACTCCATGGGCAGATCCTTTGGTTTCAGTTCTTTATTGTCACAGAAAGGGCCGCTGTGAATTTTTTTTTCTTTAACATTTTTTAAACTTTATTTATTTATTTTTTAATTTATTTTTTATTCTAATTTTGTACAAATGTTTTTTTACATTAATAAAATATTCTTGTTTACAAGTAAACAAAATACCCCTCCTCCCCCATGAATATAGATAGACTTGCTTGGGTGATAAAGTAAAGGGGGGAGAAAAAAATTACAATAAAAAAATAATAGTAATAATTGTAGGTAGGGCCAGGTGGCACAATGGACGAGGTACCAGCCCTGGAACCACGAACACCCGAGTCCATATCCAGCCTCGTAAACCCAACAATCACCCAGCCATGTGACATGCAAGCCACCCGATCCCCACTGCCCTGCAAAAACCAAAAAAAGAAAAAAAAAGACCCAAAATAAAATAAAATAGTAATAATAGTAGGGGTGGCTGGGTGGCGGACAGAGCATTGGCCCTTGAGCCAGGAGCACCTGGGTCCAAATCTGGCCCCAGACACCCAAAGATCACCCTGCTATGTGGCCCCAGGCAGGCCATCCAGCCCCACTTGCCCTGTACCCTCCCCCAAATAATAATAACAAAAGATGTGCTTGAGTCTTTGTTCCAACACCAGAAACTCTGTCATGGGTGGATCTCATTCTTTATGGTAAGTCCATCACAAAAGTTACTTCCATATTTTTCCACTGTTGCCATTGCTGATTGCAACTCCCTCCTTTCTTATTTCTCCACTACCATGTACTCTATTTTCTTTCTCCTTTCACTCTGACTCTTCTGTAGGGTCGCTGAGTGGCGCAGCAGACAGATCCCTGGTCCTGGGGCCAAGAGGCCCTGAGCCCCCATACCACCCCTTAGGCCCAGAATCCACCTGGCCCTGTGGTCCTGGGCAGGCCTTCCAACCCCAGCCCCTTGCAAGAAGTAAGAAAGAAAATGTGTTATATCTGACCACTCTCCCCCCATGGTCCATCCTCTCCTCCTTTATTCACATCCCCACTCCTTCCCCCTGCTCCCCCCCTCCTTCTTACTCCAGATGTCTATACCCCATTGAGTATATTTGCTGTTTCCTCTCCTAGCCATCTCTGATGAGAGCAAAGGTTCCCTCATTGTAATAAAAAAAAATCTTATGTGAAATATCTTGGACTATTCCCCCCCCCCTCCTTTTTCTTTCTCCCATTCCATTTCCCGTTTTTTCTATTGACTCCATTTTTACACCATATTTTATCTTTGAATTCAGCTTTCTCCTGTGCTTCAACTATAAAAGCTCCCTCTACCTGCTCTATTAACTGAGATGGTTCATATGAATATTATCAGTATCATTTTTCTATACATGCAGTTCATCCTCATTAAGTCCCTCATATTTCCCCCCTCTCCTCCAATCTCCATGCTTCACCTGAGTCCTGTATCTGAAGATCAAACCTTCTGTTCAGCTCTGGCCATTCCAATAGGAACATTCGAAATTCCCCTGGTTCATTGAAAGTCCACCTTTTCCCCTGGAAGAGGACATTCAGCCTTGCTGGGTAGCTCATTCTTGGCTGCATTCTAAGCCCTTTTGCCTTCCGGTATATTGTATTCCAAGCCCTAGAGCTTCCAATGTAGCTGCTGCTAAGTCCTGTGTGATCCTGACTGCAGCTCCACGATATTTGAACTGTGTCCTTCTGGCTGCTTGTAATATTTTCTCTTTGACTTGGGAGTTCTGGAACTTGGCTATAATATTCCTAGGGGTTGGTTTTTTGGGATCTCTTTCTCTGAGGGATCAGTGGATTCTCTCCATTTCTATTTTGCCCTCTGCTTCTAGAATACCAGGGCAATTTTCCTGCAGTAATTCTTTGAAAATGATGTCAAGGCTCTTTTCCTGATCATGACTTTCAGGTATTCCAATAATTTTTAAATTATCTTTCCTAAGTCTGTTTTCCATATCAGTTGTTTTTTCAATGAGATATTTCACATTTTCTTCTAATTTTTCATGTTTTTGGTTTTGAAGTATTGATTCCTGATTTCTGGTAAATTCATCAATCTCCCTGAATTCTATTCTTTGTCTGAAGGATTTGTTCTCCTCAGAGAGTTCTCTTATCTCTTTTTCCATCTGGCCAATTTTGCTTTTTAAAGCATTCTTCTCCTCAATAACTTTTTTGAACTGTTTTATCCATTTGACCTAAGCTGGTTTTTAGCATGCTATTTTCTTCAGCATTTTTTTGGATTTCCTTGACTAAGCTGCTGACTTCATTTTCATGTTTTTCCTGCATCTCTCTCCTTTCTTTTCCCAGTTTTTCTTCCAACTCCCTCATTTGATTTTCAAAGTCTTTTTTGAGCTCTGTCATAGTCTGAGCCCAATTTCTGTTTTTCTTGGAGTCTTTAGATGCAGGAGCTTGTGCTTCCTCATCTTCAGACTGAGTATTTTGATCCTTCTTGGGCTCATATGCAAAATATTTCTCAATAGTGTTCCTCTTGTTTCTCTGCTTGCTCATTTTCCCAGCCTGGGCCTGGTTTGGGGGTGCTTCCTGAGCTTTTGGGACACTCCCACAAGGGTCTCAGTGTGTGAGGCTCTGTCCTCCCTCCTGGTCTGTGAATGACCATAAGCACCTCCCTCTGCCACGGGCCTGAGGTAGGGGGGCCCTGCTGTTCTATGGGGGGGCCTAGACTGGGATCAGGATCTGAATGTGGTCAGAGCCCCAGAGTCCTGTTCCAGAGGCAGAGGACAGAAGAACTCTGCAGTCTCTCTTCACTCCCCTCCTTCAGCTCAATGGGCTCATGTCCTGGGGGCTCCTGCTTACTGGCTCCGCCTGCTTCTGTTTCCTGGATCAGGGCTGGGGAAAGACCTGTGTGCCCTGAGGGCTGGGCTCCAAGTGCTCGCCCCGGCAGGGGTCCCCCGCTGCTCCCCCACTCCGTGCAGGTGCTCCCCGGGGTGCAGCTCAGGAGACTCCCCGCTGCTGTGAGCCGGGGCTCCCAGTGCCCTGGGGCTGCCTCCGGGAGGCTGAGGTTCTTTGGCTCTGGCGGGCCACCCCTCTGGCAGGCCGCCCCTCCGACCCCAGGGAGCAGAGCCTTTCTGCTCTTTTCCAGGTTACCTTGAGTAGGAGAACTGCCGCACTGGGTCCCTTTGTGGGTTCTGTCTCTGGAAAGTTTAGTTAGAGTCCTTAGCTGATGAATTTTAGAGAGCTCCTAAGACTGGATCCCTTCTTGTTGCCATCTTGGCTCTGCCCCCCCCCCCCCATGAATTTAATGGCATATACTTGGGACCTATCTTTCATCTTTGGTCTCCCTGAAATAATATTTAATTGTGGGACCTCGGCCACTTCCACTTGCTGGGTCTCAGTTTCTTCATCTGTAAAATGAGGGAGTTGTTCCAGTTGATATCAGTAGAGGCAGAAAAGCATAAGGCAAAGAACTCCCTCTGTGAAGGTTAATAGTTAATTAGTTTAATATTCCATGCCTTGACTATATAGGCAAGCAATGCCTGGCCCTGGGTTCCTGGTAGAGAACGTGGTTATTGGGGAAAGTCAAACACATTTTCAATTACTAATGGCACAGATGACTTGCACAGAGGTAGAACATTCCATTCAAAATAAATGATTAGCCTTGGGAACAGTCAGAAAAACGGGCTGCTAATTAATGGACTTGCTCATTATTCTTCTCTGCTGCCAATATTAGGTACCTTTTGCCTTTGGATACTTTCATATGTTTTGATTGTTTCTTTAAATGAAGTCTGATTACTGATTTTTGTGGGCTGGTTTCATTTGCAGAGTGTTCATCCTGTTCCTAATTGGCGTCAGCATTGCCTGGGTTCCTATCGTACAGTCGGCTCAGAGTGGGCAGCTCTTTGATTATATCCAGTCGATCACCAGTTACCTGGGGCCACCCATTGGAGCTGTTTTCCTGCTTGCCATTTTCTGCAAGAGAGTCAATGAGCCGGTGTGTGTGAGGCTTGGAGAAATGTCATT
Source organism: Macrotis lagotis (assembly GCF_037893015.1). NCBI lineage: Eukaryota > Metazoa > Chordata > Mammalia > Peramelemorphia > Peramelidae > Macrotis > Macrotis lagotis. Next base: position 693,433,969 of record NC_133666.1, read on the forward strand.
GTACTCTGAAATTTTGGAACTCTTCCCCTAGAGTTGAATCTTTCCCCATGCCAGTGGGCTTGGTGACCTCCCCAGACTTCTTAGCTATAGGCACCAGTGAAGGATTAAAAGCAGGACTTTTAGAGACTCTAAGTGAACTAACTAAAACCTGGAAATGGACATCACACACCTAAGGCTTTTGACACAGACCCATCTTGGCTCTGTGATTTATGAGTTTATGTGATCTTGACCAGAGTTGAAGGAACTAAGGATACCTGGCCTGGAGAAAAGACTCCGGGGAGACATTTGTTATGGAATCATTTTTTTTTCAGTTGAACCCTTCATGACCACATTTGGGGTTTTCTTGGCAAACATACTGGTGTTGGTTGCCTTTTCCTTCTCCAGCTCTTTTTTACAGATGAGGCAGACTAGGTTAAATGACTTGACTAGTTAGTAAGAGTCTGAGACCAGATTTGAACTCACAAAGAGGAGTCTCCCTGACTTCAGGCCCAAAAATCTTTTTTTTTTTTTTTTTTGCAAGGCAGTGGGGTTAAATGGCTTGCCCAAAGACCACACAGCTAGATAATTATTAAGTGTCTGAGGCTGGATTTGAACTCAGGTTCTCCTCATTCCAGAGCTGGTGCTCTATCCATTGTGCCACCTAGATGCCCCCCAGACCCAACAATCTATCCACCGCACCACTTAGTTGCTCCAGGGGAGACAGAGTTGTTATCAAATACTTGAAGGAATGTTAAATGTATAAGGAATTAGATTCATTGTGCATAGCCACAGAGGGCAGAACTAAGACCAATAATTGGTGGGCAGTGTGTAGACCAGTTTAGGTTTGATGTAGGAAAAAAAAATTTCTAAAAATCATGTGCATTTATATAAACATACACACATATAAACATAGACATACAAAGAGCTGCATAAATGAAGTTAAATGTGTTAGACCATCCATCTGGGATATGTTAGGAATGATTCTTGCTCATTGATTCTTCCTCTAACTTTGAGATTTTGTGATAACAAATCCCATATAAATGAGGTAGTTAGAAAGTTAGGAAGGTTGGGTGACTTATCCAGGGTCATCTGGCTAGTAAGTTTCAGAGTAAGCCTTTGAGATTAGGCCATCCAAGACCACCATCACACCTATAAGTCCATTGGTCCCTCACAAAAGAAATGAAAGAATCTTTGTTTTTTTTCCTCTCAAGGAGTTCATTAAGGAGACTTAAATATGCATTACAAAATAATGAAGTAGATGGTAGAGGGTCATCATTTCCATTTTACAGATGAGGAAATAAATGCTTGGAATGGTTCCATAACTCAACTGAAGCCAAAATTCAGATCTCATTCTTTTGAGTTCAAGTCTAGCACCTTCTCCATGATATCAAGCTATCTCCTCAACCTTAGAAACATGGACACTGTTCCAGTCACAAGTTAACATGCCTTCTCTGTCCTTCTTTTGCAGGGGGCCTTCTGGGGGTTGGTTATGGGACTCCTGATTGGACTGTCTCGAATGATTGCAGAGTTTGCTTATGGAACAGGCAGCTGTATGGAGCCCAGCAATTGTCCCAAGATAATTTGCGGTGTTCATTACCTCTACTTTGCCATTATCTTGTTTGTGGTGTCTGCTCTCATCATTTTAATTGTCTCCCTCTTTACGAAGCCCATCCCAGACGTGCATGTGAGTATTACCACTTTTGCAGGAGTTTTCCATTGATAGCTGTTGTCTACTTTGTTATTTTGTTTCTACTCCATGAAAATCTATGGCATCCATAAGAAACCTGCAATCTGACTGTCAGATCCCCCAGGAATTCCCAAGCTTACTGTCAGATCCCTAAAGTTACTGATGAGTTACCATAGCATCAATTTCCTGATTGTGAAACTTGAGCTACACTTAGAGTGTCAGTGGGTGACCTGATCACCATGATCTCAGGCCAGCCCAATCTGCTTGATTTTTAAAAATATCTTTTGTTTTTATAACACCTAAATCTCCTCCTTATAACTCCTTTTCCCCATCAAGAGAACCATTCAATATATCCAAGAATTTTTTAAAGAAAAAAAGATAGAGGAAGAGGAGGAAAGAAATCAGCAAATCAATCAATACTTTGAAAAATTTGGCAACCTATGTAGTATTGTGGTCCTATGTAGCCTATATTTCTGTGAAGGAGGAGGAGATGTCTTCTCATTTCTCTTCTTTAGGATCAGGATTGTTCTTTGTAATTTGGCAGCATTTATTACTGATCTATTCAATTTTTAAAGAATTGGGTGGGTATGGGTAATTGATGGCATTCATCATTGGAGAGAGTACCTATATGAGATAGCACAACTTTTGGAGAGTTGGGGCAGGATCCTAAACACACTCAGCTTGATTCTTCACCATGGTTTAATTCAATTCAATTCACCAAATGTTGATTAAATACATCTTCTGTGCAAGGCACCACCCTAGGTTCTGGGGAGGTAGAGGTAAAAATTCGACAGTCCTTGTCCTTGGAGGGTTCGTATTCTGCAGGGGAGACACCACATGTACATAATTCAGTAAATAAGAGGTTATTTCAGGAGATAGAAGACATTAGTAAAACACCTCGGCTCTCCAGAACACGGGGAAGTTACTGTGATAGAATCTCACACCAAGCACTGCTGTCAGACATGTATCTGAAAAATCCCATCACAGATTCAGTCCTTCACAAAACATGGACTCCAATCCCAAGCCACCCAAGTTTGGTACCAAGCAGTAGAACAGGTCAGTTAGGAGCTAGAGTAGTTCTTGAGTCCAACATTTCCTAGTTCTATGACCCTGGGCAAATCATTTCATCTTTTTTTTTTAAGGTTTTTGCAAGGAAAATGGGGTTAAGTGACTTGCCCAAGGCCACACAGCTAGGTCATTATTAAGTGTCTGAGGTTGGATTTGAACTCAGATCCTCCTGACTCTAGGGCTGGTGCTCTATCCACTGTGCCACTTAGCCGTCCCCTATTTCACCTCTTTTAAGTTCATTTGCCCGGTCTGTAAAGCAATGAGGATAATGGCACTTACTTCCCAGGGTTATTCTGAAGATCAAGTGAGATAATATATGTAAGACCTTTGTAAACCTTAAGCACTAATAAATATTGTTATTAATATTACCTTCAGGAAAAGGACATGCAGGCCTACTCTCTCTTGCCTGGATCCCACTGTCAGTTAGCAGATCAGAGAAGAATTATCATGGACAATGCAGGAAAATGTATCTTTGAGGAAACCCACTAATGTGGTGTCATTCCATTTATATATATATATATATATATATATATATATATATATATATATATATGGAAATTATATGTATATATTTATATCTATAGATCACATTTGAGCCCACAGCAACCTTGTGAGATAGATGTTTATATTATCTACAATTAAGAGTTGAGGAAGCTAAGACTGAGTTTTATTGCTTTTTAATATTGTCTTTGTTTACATGGTTACTGTCAGTCTGTATACCCCATACCGTCTATCTGCTTTCTTCTCTTTGCATCACTTCCTACAGCTCTTCTGCCATTTCCATTATTTCTTCATATACATGGTTATTGTGGTACAATAATGATCCCTTTTATTCACCTAGTACAATTGTCTCAGACATCCTTCAGTTGTTGGGGATATAATTCCTAACCTTTTGCCATTACACATAGTGCTGCCATGAATATTTTTGTGGTGTTGTTGCTCAGTTGTTTTTGGTTGAGTCTAAATCTATGCAATCCTATTTGAGGTTTTCTTGATAAAAATGCTGGAGAGGTTTGTTATTTCCTCCTCCAACTCATTTTCCAAATGAGAAACTGAGCAAATGGGATTAAGTGACTTGCCCAGGTTTTCATAGCTACTAAATGTCTGAGATCAGATTTGATCTCAGGAAGATAAGTCTTCCTGATTTCCGGTCTGGCACTATGAACTGTTCTCATTAAGCTGTCCTGAATATTTTTGTACAGATAAATAATTCCTTCCTGCCATTAGTTTCTTTGGGAGATTAATCTAGCAATGGAACTACCATGTAAGAGTATTGTCATGTCCGGGGTATCATTTCATTTTTTCTTTTTAATTGGATCTATGATGGCATTGGAACAGGAAACTTTCAGCAAGGAAACTGCACCTACTAATAGAGATGGATCCCTGCTCTTTAAATTATAGTCTTAGAGAGTTATCTACAGCTCCTAAGAAGTTAAACATTTCAGGGTCACACTGTTAGTGTGTGTCAGAGACAGAACTTGAAACCAAGTCTTTCATCTATCTATCTATTCTCTACATTGCTTTCTAAGAACAGCTGAATTCATTTACATAAACAGTGAATCGGGGTGCAGAATTTCCCAATCTAGCTAACACTAAATTCTTCCCCCCCATCCCCAAAGAGCTTTCCTTCATTGGGATCTGATATACACCTTCTGGGAATTGTAGGCGACCGAACAGCTATGACCCCATTGTGTGGCCAGCAGTTTTGTTTGTTTTCCTCTGCTAATCTACTTCTGTTTTTTCCATCCCTTCAGCTTTACCGCCTATGTTGGAGTTTGAGAAACAGCAAGGAAGAACGTATTGATCTGGATGCAAACGATGAGATAGGAATCCCAGATGAACCTGAAGACAAAGTGGAAATAGGTGAATTAGAACTTCAGTTCTTTAGATAGCCCTCTCATTGATGTAGGATTTGTTATCACAAAATCTCAGTCAGAGGAAACTACCTGAGCAAGAATCACTCCTAACATATCTCAGATGGATGGCCCAACACATTTAACTTCATATATACATATGTGTGCATCTATGTATGTATGTATATATGTTGATGTGGGGTCATAATCAAAGCAGAAGTAGTATTAAAAATGTGCCATGTAACCAATCCCTTTACAAGTTTTGTTAGTTAAGAAGAGGGACCTGAATTCTAGCACCAACTCTGCCATTGATTTGTTGTGCATTCCTGCTAAAGTTGTTTGTCAGCCATGGGCCTTCAGGCTTCTCCTCTGCAAAATGAGCTTGGATAATATGACCTCTTATTAAAGCCAAAACATCCATGGGCATATTGGAGGACCGGGCTTGAGCCTACTACTTTTTTGACTGCATCTCTCTGTCTCAGTTTCCTCAACTGTAAAATTATCAGGGATAAGTAATGGGGGGGGGGGGCGTTGCCAGATGAGCGCTAGGATTCTTTTCAATGCTGAACTCTAAAATTTCCTTGTAAAATTCAGACAAAAATTGGCTTGGAATCCTAGAAGATACTCAGGAGCTATCCACGGTTTTGAAACAAGACCTCCACATGCAGGCTCTCCAGAGTAGGCTAGTATATGCAGAAGCCTTCAGTAATTCTCAATGAAAAAAAAGAGCCCACCTACTGCTCTGTTTGATCACATGACTATTGACAAATATTATTCTCAGAATAAAGGGAAGGGATGAAAGTTACTCATGCATTTTGGCCCAGATATATTAAAGCATGAACTATGTAAAGCATTGGTCTCTAGACCTTCTGAAAGATAATAGCTACTCATTCCTGCACTATATATAAAATAAATTATTGGGGAGGCTAGGTGGCGCAGTGGATAAAGCACTGGCCCTGGAGTCAGGGGTACCTGGGTTCAAATCCGGTCTCAGACACTTAGTAATGACCTAGCTGTGTGGCCTTGAGCAAGCCGCTTAACCCCATTTGCCTTGCAAAAACCCAAAACAAACAAACAAATAAATTATTAAGTCATAAAATTATTACCATTTATAATTAATGCATTTACATCTACTTTTTGAATGATTTATTTAATATTTTATCCCCCCCCCCCAATTATATGTAAAACCTTGAGTTCCAAATTCTCTTTTCCCCTTATTGAGAAAGCAAGCAATTTGATATGGGTTATGCATGTGTAGCCATACAAAGCATATTTGCATATTATTTATATTGTGAAAGAAAACACAGACCAAAAAAGTCTCAAGAAAAATAAGGTTAAAAAAATTATTCTTTGTTCTGCATTCAGATTCCACCAATTCTTTCTCTGGAGTTAGGTAGTATTTTTCATTACAGTTCCTTAGGAATTTTCCTGAATCATTTTATTCCCAAGGAGTGTTAAATCATTCACAGATGATCATCATGCAATGTTTTGCTTATTGTGTGTGTGATATTCTCCTGGTCCTTCACTATATTAATGCTATGAATAATAATAAAATAGTAATAATAACAAAATAATAACAAAAATACATTTACAGAATGTGTTAACACCTTGCACAAGCCATTTGATCCTTACAACCCTGTGAGATAGATATTGTGACCATCATTATTTTTTTGCAAGGCAAATGGGGTTAAGTGGCTTGCCCAAGTGCAGTGGTCCAGCCTCCGCGGGGTCCTTGGAACCTGACAGGAGGGAGAGAGGCGGCGAAATGAGTTGAGTCAACAAGTGGGTAAAGGCAGGAGCAGGTTGACTGACTGTCAGCCGCTTGGATTTATTTTTATAGTTTCAGAATCATTTATGTTTCAAGCAAGCTGAGATCATTTCTTTGGTTACAAGAATGTACAGTTTTCATCATCAATCATATAATTCATATGGTTACAAGTTTTAACCATGTGATTACAAGTTTAAGTAATAATCATATAGTTAATTGATTTCTTATCCCTACTCAGACCATGATGACCTTAACCTGTCTGTTACCATATTTATTACTACATTGTATAATTGTTAATTCATTTAAAGTTATTAATTAAGCAATTCTTTTAATGGAAAGTTTTTTATATTTTTTGTGTAGGTAATGTTTTTCGACATACTTCCTTAACAGTCTGTAGTGAGGGTCTTTATGCTTGTCCACCCATCCGTTAGCTCTTACAATAACCAATTTTTCTTTCTGGCCTTGTTAGTAGAAACCACAGTTTCTGTGACTTTTTTATTCTTTCCCATGAAACTAAGGCTGCTGGAATTCACATATCGGTCACCTGTACTAACTATTTTCTCACCATCTTTTTCATATATTCCTGTGCGTGGTAAGGGGGGCAAAACTATTAATTTCCCTGGAATTCTATCAGACCCATCTTGTATCTGTTTTCCCTGTATATATTCTGACATCTCCTTGGAATTCCCAGTGTTGGGTTTTCCAGAGATTTCATAATGTTGAAGCCTTTTGTATGCCTCAGAGAGAGGCAGTCCTGTTAAATTTGGACAGAGTTTACAATCTGTTTTATTCAAGGAATTTTCCTGAAATCCTTCCTTTATAGTCATTTCAGTATTAGGGTAAGTAAATATTGTAATCAATAATAAACCTATAAATATTGGTATGCTTGAAATCCATTGAAGAAGGAAATGTTCCATCAGGCAGTGTGACTACCTTGAGTCTTCTTGCTGCACCTGTGTCAAACAGCTTAGAGACCCTGGCTCCCAACACCCAAGGCCACACAGCTAGGTCATTATGAAGTGTCTGAGGCTGGATTTGAACTCAGGTTCTCCTGATTCCAGGGCTGGTACTCTATCCACTGAGCCACCTAGCCGCCCCTCATCCTTATTTTTCATAAAAGGAACCTGAGACTGAGAGAAGTTTTGTGATTTACTCAGGGTTGCAAAGCCATCAATATTAATACAGTCTAATTTAAGGAACCATAAAGGATTGATTAATAACACAAGTGAGCATATACATGTATTTTAGGAAGGGTTTAAACCCCATCCCCAGCCTTTCCCTTACTATAAATTCATCACTCCAAGGCCCCTGTATAACCTGATCTGCTTTGGAAGACCAGTGGTCTGATTTCAAAGCTATATATACAGCTTCCTGGGTACCTTCAAGCACTCTCTAGGATTTATAACCAATTTCCCCAACACTTCATGAAATAATTGATGGCATTTTAGCCTCACAGGTTTTGATGTTGAAGGAGGCTTTGGGACCCTCTAGTTTTGGGGAATGTCTCCAAATCTAGCCTCATCATCTTCAGCTTGGGAAGGAATTGCCAGAGTTTGTACTCCATTATAAGAGACTTGGAGAGACCAGAATCACCTCCAGGTCCCAATGTACTATAGGAGTAAGACATCAGCAGCATTAACTTCTATAGTAGAATCAATATCAGCCTTGCATGGAAAGGGACAGCCTTGGCATCAGGACAACCTAGGTTCAAGACTGCTAGTGATGTGACCCTTGACAGATCACAATATCTCAGTGCTCCAGACAATTTTCTAGGACTCTAAAATGCAAGACAGGTTGCTAATATTCATTTGGTAGAGGGCATTTCCTCATTGTGGGGTTCACTTCATGAATGAAATCATGCATCTGGAAACAAATAGAAAAAGTCCAAAAACATTAACAAAGATATTTCTGATTGCCAAATACCTTATCATATGTACGCTTGAAGTGGTACAAATCCTGCTTCTCTCTTTTATCAGCTTTATCACAATGGGCAAGTTGAGTCTCAGTTTCCTCATTTGAAAAATGGGAATAGGAGTGGCTAGATGGTGCAAGGGATAGAGCACAGGCCTTGGAGTCAGGAGGACCTGAGTTCAAATCTAGCCTCAGACACTTCATAATGACCTAGCTGTGTGGCCTTGGGCAAGCCACTCAACCCCATTGCCTTGCAAAAAAACCTAAAAAAAAAAAGAAAGAAAAATGGGAATAATAGTTTCTACTTCACAAGGTTGCTTAATATAGAGTGAAAACACTTAGAAAGTGCTTTCTGTGTGTATTACATGCACACATATAATCTCTAAAGAAATATTGGTCCTCATTATGGTCTTATTTTCTTATTACAATAAATATAAATCTCATTTCCTATACTGGATCCCAAGGATCCTGACCCAAAGACTTAGACTCTTTCCACTCCTCTTTGCTGACCTACTCGCTGTGGAAAAGTTGAATACATTCCTGATAATATTTTATATCATTTCCAGTTTTATAAGCAAGTGTGGAGAAAGTCATCCTTGAGACAGCTGGTAACCAGAGGGGGAAGTTGCCCTTTTAACAGGAGATTGGCTATCTTTTTGCGATTTTCTCATAATTCTCTTGTGCTTCTTTGACACAGAAGTCCCTCAAGAGGATAAAAACTGCCTAAGGAAGACCTATGACATGTTCTGTGGACTGGACCAGCAGAAGGGACCCAAACTGACCAAGGAGGAGGAGGCTGCCCTCAAGATGAAGTTGACAGACACATCTGAAAAGCCCTTGTGGAGAAATGTTGTCAACATCAATGGCATCATCCTCCTGGCAGTAGCTGTTTTCTGCCATGCTTTCTTTGCATAAATTCAGTTGGCCTTCTGTTGCAAACCAAGTTCCTAGAGGCCAGTTTCTCACCTTTTCTCTACCCACTGGATCCCATGCTTCATTTCATGGGAGAGGGAGAGAGTTGTAAATTATAATTAAAAATATAAGTGTACATATGTGTAATTAGAGACTATACAAATTAAACTAATTTTCTCATTGTTAAATTATATTTGAAGCAAAATGAAGAAAGGTGTATATATATGAAAAGCCCCAAAGAGAAGGGGAAAAGGCCACTCTAGTTTTTCTGGCCATTCGATGCAATTCAGTTGAATGGAACTGATATTTATCAAGCACCAACCATTGTGCTAGGTGTGGGGAAGACGAAGATGAAGACAAAACAGTCCTGAGGTTGTGCAGATGGAGACTGTGGGTGCCCAGGAGATCAGCTGCATTTTGGCTTCCTGTGGTTTCATTGTGAACACCCTGGTTTGAAAGAATAAAGTTACTAGCTTTGTGGTATCATTCTAGTTAGTGATTCCTTTACTCCAGAGAGCCGTTCATGGCATCCTATCTCATCCTTAGACCCTGGCAATCAGATAATTATCAGAAGAACTGGAGTAGTTGGTAATCCTGAGCCTTTAGCTTGGAGTCCTGATTTTGCCCCTAATTTTCTGGGTTAACCTGAGCAAATTCTTTCCCACCTCTGGGGCTTAATTTCTCCGAAGGAGAATGGACTACCTTGGACAGTGATGACTTGCTTTTCTTTGGAGATATTCAAGCAAGGGGGACACAACCACTCATCAGTCATAGTATTATGGAGATCCCTTTCCCATGTAAGTTGGACTAGGTAACCACCGAGGCCACTTTCAAAATTCTCTGAATTGTTAACTGGATGAATGCTGAAAGTTCCTTCCATTTCTAACATAAGAAACAATCTGGTAGGAAGAAAAGAGCCGGCCTTAAGTCTTGCCTCTGGTTAGGTGACTCTCCTTTCTTTGTCATGAGTCTATCTTTTGTACTTGCTAAATGTTCAGAGACTGAAGGGATTGTGTATCTGTTGTCCATCAAATAAATGTTTTTGAACATTTCTGAGCCTGGTTCACTGAGTGGATCAGCAAAATACACCAGAGAACATGAGTCTTTACTTATAGGGATTCCTTACGAGAGAAGAGTAAGTGTTAAGTGTTGGGTTGAGAATTAAGAAGACTCATGTGAGAATTCTGCTTCAGAGATGTAGTAATGGTGCAACCATAAGCAAATCACTAAGCTTTAATAGATGGAAGCTCTTTCTTCTCTGAAAGGGGAACAGTAACACCCCTTTATGCTCTTCTGTAAGGAGGGAGGCAGGTCAAAAATAGTGTATATCAGTGAAGGGCAACTTCAACTGCAGGAGCTCCCCAGACATGTGGGCCAGCTGTGTATCTTCATGTCATGAACCTGAAGCAGTGATTTCCTATGAGATGGACATGATCATCATGAGGAAATAGAGGCTTTTTGGCTCACCTTAAATTCATTCCAAGTCACAATTCATTCTAGGTTTTAGGATGGAGCAAGAGAAAACCAACATTCCAGGGATCCTTAGATATCTTCCTGGGATAATCTCCATAAATGAGGAATATTCTGGGATGGCTTCCTACTCAGCTTATCTTATAGATGTAGGCTTGCTCAGCTTGAAGAATGATAAACTAAGGAATGTGCACCATGGGGTAGCAGTGACTGCATTGGGAGAAATGGGAAAGGAACACGTTCTTCACCATGACTATCATCCCATAAATACTTACTGATTGACTGAATCCACTAGGCAAAAGGTAGAATAACAAATGATAAATATTTTGCTACATTTCCCTGAAAATATTGAAATATGAATTTCCATATAATGAGGTATATCTGTCTTTTGGCAAATGGGGCCAAGAAAAGACATCAGGTCACTTCATAATTCTCGCAGGATAGTGCAGTTTACAGTCAATGCTTCTTCAATCTAGCATATGCATGAGAGGGGGTGTTCCTTTTCATAAGAGTACTTGCTTTATATTAGCAGGAGAGGTGAACTCACCCATAAGGTGGTGGTTGTGGAAATGTGCTTACCACCAGGGCTTCTTCTGCCTCTTTCCTAAGGGGGCAGGGGAGGAAAAGCAGCTCGAGATACTACATGTGGGTATGCCACCAGATGGTACTCAGATCTGAGTTGCTTTAGTTCCTTTCAGTTCAGCTTTTACATGTGCAAAGCAGATAGAATACTCTAAGTTGGGGGTGGCTAGGTGGCGCAGTTAACACAAAACATCTACCTTTGCTAATTCTTTGATAAAATCTTCCCTCTTTATGTACAGTCTAAGGGGGAAGAGGGCTCAAACTTAGAAAATGTGTGGAAAAAGAGTAACTCATAATTCTTGATTGCTAAAAGCATTCTTCTCTCTTTTTCAAGGTGTTCAACAAATTGAAGATAATTAAATTTATAGATAATTTTAATCAAAATTAATTTTAATCAAAAGATTAAAATTTAGAATTCAAGATTATGTTGCTTTCAGGAAATGCTATAAAAATAAGGGATACACACAAACATTAAAAAAAATAAGTCAGGAGTGGAACTCATTATGTAAAAAAAACCCCAGAAATAATAATCATGATCTCAGACAAAGTTAAAGCTAAAATAGATTTAATCAGAAGAGAAAAAGAGGGAAATTACATACTATTCAATATTGTTTTAGACTATTTAAAATTACTAGACAAAAACTAGTTTTCTGTTGGAACCATGGAGAGGGGAGAAGTTTGTGACCAAATGAGAGAGAAATTTACAAATTGCAAAAGGGATGATTTTGACTATTTTAAATTGAAATGTTTTTGCACAAATAAAAACAAGGCATCTAAGATTAGAAGTCATGCAGAAAACTAAGAAGCAATTTTCATAGCTAATGTTTCTGATAAAGGACTCTTTTTAAAATATATATTAGAGAACTGAATAAAATTTATAAGATTACAAGTCATTCTCTGATTGATAAATGGTCAAAAGATATAAATAGCAAGGTGGCTAGGTGGTACAGTGTATAGAGCGCTGGCCCTGGATTCAGGAATATCTGAGTTCAAATCTGGACTCAGACACTTAATAATGTCCTAGCTGTGTGGCCTTGGGCAAGCCACTTAACTCCATTGCCTTGCAAAAATCTTAACCCCCCCCACAAAAGATATGAACAGGTAGTTTTCAGATGAAGAAATTAAAGCTATCCATAATCATTTGAAAAAATGCTCCAAATCACTATTGATTAAAGAAATGCAAATTGAAACATTTCTGAGGTACCATTTCAAACCTATCATATTGGCCAATATGACAAAAAAGGACAATGATCAATAATGGAGAGGATGTGGGAAAATTGGGACACTAATGCAGTGTTGGTGGAGTTGTGAACTGATCCAGCCATTCTCGAGAGCAATTAGGAACTTTATCCAAATGGCAACAAAACAGGGCATACGAAATCTTTGATCTAGCTATACTAGTATTAGGTCTATAAATTCCCATCAATTGGAGAATGACTGAACAAAAATGTGGCATGTAAAAGTGATGGAGTACTATTGTTCTGTTAGAAATCATGAGCCACAGGACTTTAGAAAAGCATTGGAAGACTTGCATGAGCTGATGCTGAGTGAAGTGAGCAGAACCATTGTATACAAACATATTGTGAGATGATCAATCATGATGGATCGGGTGGCTAAGTGGTGCAGCGGATAGAGCTCCAGCCCTGCCTGGAGTCAGGAGTACCTGAGTTTAAATCTGGTCTCAGACACTTAATAATGACCTAGCTGTGTGGCCTTGGGCAAGCCACTAACCCCATTTGCCTTGCAACAAACTAAAAAAAAATTATGATGGCTGCAGCTCCTAGCTGTGTGGCCTTGGGCAAGCCACTTAACCCCAGGTGGCGCAGTGGATAGAGCACAGGCCCTGGAGTCAGGAGGACCTGAGTTCTAATTGCCATTGCCTAGCAAAAAAACCAAAACAAAACCCTAAAAAAACCCAATTTATGTTTTTTTCTTTCTTTCTCATGGTATTTCTCTCCATCCCATTTCTAATTCCTCTTTTACAACATGACTATTATGGAAATATGTTAACATGATCATACATGTACAATTTTTACCATATTCTCTGCTATGGGGGGACTGGAAGTGAGGGTGTTAGAAGAGTGTGGAAACTTGTAAATGGATGAATGTAGAAAATTACTTTTGTGTGTCATTGGAAAAAATAATAAAGAGATAAAAGAAAATGACATGACTAGACAGTATAAACATCTGAGAGTGTAGCTCCAAAATAGACACAAGAACTTCATGAACATAAGCATGTCTTATATAAATAATAATATTACAATATAAATAAATAAACATCTTTAAAAGTTAACTATTTCATCCATATGAAGAAAGATCTAAATAATTGAAATAGTAGTTACTGTTCATGAGTAGGTAAAGTCAATATAATAAAACGTGATACCTTTCACTTATTTATTTATGCGATGTCATCCGGATCAAATTGCCTGCAAATTGTCTTATGGAGTTAGAAAAAATACCAACAAGGTTCATTTGCAGAACAAATGATCAGGAACACCAGAGACTGGGGAAGGAAGAGCTAAGGGAGACAGATTCAGCAGTGTCACATCTTAAATCACGTTAGAGGGCGAGAGCTTTGTTAAAGTATAAAATGGATAATTTCTTGTATAAAGAAAACACATGAAGCTAAGAGGAGAAGGAATGCAGAAAATTGGGAAGAGTTTTCATGGACAATCTCTCCAACAGAATGTGATTGGGTTGGACTGTTGCTTTGGTGTAGGAAATGATGATCTAGTTGTTTTAGAAAAGCATGGAAAGCCTTGAGCTTACAAAGGAGGCTATTAGGGGTGGCTAGGTGGCACAGTGGACAGAGCACCAGCCTTGGAGTCAGGAGGACCTGGGTTCAAATCCGACCTCAGACACTTAATCATAACCTAGCCATGTGGCCTTGGGCAAGCCATTTGACCCCATTGCCTTGAAAATCTAAAAAACAAAAGCAAAAACAAAGAAAGGAGGATATTGTCCACCTTCAGGGAAACAGAAGGTAGGTGAAGATAAGCATGGTTGGTCTGGACTTACATATATGTGTCTGAGTGTATATAGGATTAGAAATACACATGCATATATGTACTCATGGACATCTACATACATGATACACATGTGCACAGATAAATACATATAGGTATACAAATATAGTTAAATATCCATGCTTAATTGAAGCCTTCTTTGGGAGAAGAAGGGTGGGGAAAATAAAATAAAAAGGACACTACAGAGAACAAAAGTAAAACTTACAAGGAAGCAAAGAAAACCTGAATAACTTTGAATACAAGTAGTATTTACTAAACAGACTTTCTTGAAATGAAAATTTACTATTTTATATTGAATCCTCTCCTATGTTCTGTTGTGTCCTTGGCAACATTATTTTTCTTTTCTTATTTTGTATTTGAGTTTAAAATAAAAAAAAATCATATAAAAAAGAAATTTCAAGGGGCAGCTAGGTGGTGCAGTGGATAAAGCACCGGCCCTTGGAGTCAGGAGTCCCTGGGTCCAAATCCGGTGTCAGACACTTAATAATTCCCTAGCTGTGTGGCCTTGGGCAAGTTACTTAACCCCATTTACCTTGCAAAAGCTAAAACAAACAAACAAAAACTTTCCCTCAGTCATGAGGTAACTCCAGTGCTATTTTGAAGGCGGTGAGCATGTCTTCTTGTATCATATCCAAGTACCATTGTTTGGAGAGGGAGGGCCTTGATGCTAAGAAGCTGATAGGATACCCCAAATTCTTTGGAGCCTTTGAAGCTCAAGCAAAGATGGTGGAGAAGGAGACTAGGCTGGGGTCAAAAACAAGGCTTCTCTTTTCCTCACACTCCCTAATTGATGCCTCCTTGGACTTTTGCTGGAATGTCACAATTTCTCTAATCTCTGGAATAATCTTGACTCTTAATTAGCTTGATATTTTATAGAACGCTTCTAGATATGACATGGTTCTTGAGAAATGTCATTCCAGATCCTGGGACTTTTCAAATTTAATCTAACATGCTTGATTGATTGATTGAAATTTATTCTCACCAGTTGAGATATCAGGGTGTCTACTCACTGACTTTGAGTGGGCTGGACTGATTTGATTGATTCACACAATTTATCCCACCCTTACAGTATATCAGAGGAAGTTTGATTTCCTGTAAAAAGAGTATAAGATTAAAAATGTAAATGAGAAATTCCAAATAATTGATAGTCCATTGTTCCCAGTGAGGTCTAAAACCTCAGCTGTCCAAACTTCCAGTGAAAACAAATTTAACCTCTGCACTGACATCCGGGTACACCTAGGAAGGTATCACATCCAATTCCCTAGCCATTCTCTGAGTTTGCTAATTTTCCTGACACATTCAAAGAGCACATAGGGAAAGGATAATACCTTAAGCATTTTGGTATCAAAAATAAAGGGCATGAGGTGATCTTCATGTGAATTTTACTGTTTTATGAGCTTTAGTTATGGCAGCATAAGATAGAAATTTTCCTAATGTAATGAACAAAAAATGACATATTTCTCAAACATTTTTATACCTCTACTTCTACCCATCAGCAAGGAGGTTTGCATGAAATTAAATTATGAAGAACTAGAAATTGAGTCACATGATCTGGGTCTATTATAGGTTTCTTTTCTAGAGTACTGTGCATACCACCCACTATTTATGGAGATAATAAATCATGTTAAAATTATATGGAGTAAAAACACCAAAAGATAATACCCATCAGGTGGCAGCAGAGGCTTCTAATATCACCAAGAAACTATTTGTAGAGAGCTTCCTCAGGAGTACAGAATCACAGAATTTCAGTGTGGAAAGAGATTTCAGAGGCCATGTGGTCCTACCTGCATTTGCTCAGGAATTCCTTTTCTAACATGCCCTCAGATGCTTTCTCTTGAAGATGAGAGAAGATGAAAGGAGTGACTATTCCTATTATGGCCTGATCACCCTGATAAGAGCTTTACTTAGAGAAGTCTAGGGCAGGAGGGCTGCCCCATTTAGTGGCAGCTCATTCCATTCCGAGACACTGCCATTTGTTAGGAAGCTTTTCCTTGGGAAGAATCACAAATCTGTCTCTCTGTAATTCCTCCCATCCCCAGATTGTAATCCTAGCTTCTGGAACCAAGTCAATAATTTTTTCATTTGTAAAATAAGGAGGTTGTCCTATGTGACTTCAGAGGTCACTATCAACTCTCGATATAAGGTCCATAATCCTGCTCTTATCTTCAGTTTATTCACATGTATGAAGAGGGGCCCAGAGTAGATGACTTCCGAAGTCCCTTCCATCTCTTTTGCAATTTATGACTATGACTCTGAACTGATAAGCCTGGTCAATATTTAAAGATTTAAAATTTTAAAGTTATCATGTCATGCCCCTGTATCTTCTCTTCTATGGATTAAATATCCCCATTTTCAAGCCTGGTTACTCTAAGCCAAACATCATCGCTTCTCAGTGATCTCCTAAAATCTGGGGCCCAGAACTGAGCATAGCCCTAACACAATGTGATCTGAATAGGCAGGGCCCAGTAGGACCACTGCCTCCCTAGTTCTTGGGCATTTTAATATTCAAAGGCAACCTAATCTCTCACTTTTTTGACTTTCTTATAGAATGAGCTACTTCCTCCTTTTTGGGCTTGCAGTCTATTAATTCTTCCTTATCTGGGCTTTTCAACCCCCTGATATTTGGTTTTCTGAAAACTCTTGTCTAACCATGTCTCACTTGTCTCCAACCTGTGAAGTTAATTTTTGATGCTGCTACCTTTCTCCAATACTGAACTCTATGAAATTGAATAGAGAGAAAATTTTGTAAGCTTTAATCTAATGTAGAATAATTTTGCCATTGGACATTATTGTTGAGTACTTCACTCCTTCCTTTATCTAATCTGCACAAAAGACATAGATAAAATCATTAAATAGTGCAGGAAGAGCAATACTCTGAACTTCCCGTTCCTCAGTCTACTCAGTTCACATGGCCAACTTTATTCCTTTACTCTCCATATAAAGATGGCCACCCCCTTGATCTTGTTAACACATGCAAGTGCTCCATTCCATTGCTTAAAGAATTCTGAAATTACTTATCAGATTGGGGTTGGAAGTTATCAGGGGAACTTTTATTAACTGAGGGTCCTTGGCCTAGTCAGCTGATGACTTTCCAAGTCCTTCAGACTTGAGGATATCATACTTTCTACTGGTAAAAGGCAAGGGTCTTTCAGAATCTGAGTGTATTATTTTTGCCATGCAGAAAATGTGAGACCCTGGATGGCATATCCTGAAGGGTCCAATTCCAGGTGGTAAAGATAATGAAATAGGAAATTAGTTCATTAACAAGTTTTAGGGG
The DNA here is from genome assembly GCF_037893015.1 of Macrotis lagotis. Classification (NCBI taxonomy): domain Eukaryota; kingdom Metazoa; phylum Chordata; class Mammalia; order Peramelemorphia; family Peramelidae; genus Macrotis; species Macrotis lagotis. The sequence continues at coordinate 693,451,502 of NC_133666.1, forward strand.
CAGCTAGGTGGCACAGAGGATAGAGCACTGGCCCTGGAGTCAGGAGGACCAGGGTTCAAATCCGCCTCCAACACTTAATCATTATCTAGCTGGGTGGCCTTGGGCAGGCCACTTAACCCCATTGTCTTGCAAAAAACCTACCCCCTCCCAAAAAAAAAAAACCAAGAAAAGATTAAGAAAGATTCAAAAAAGTTTTATATTCCATACTCCATTAAGGAGCTTACTCAGTATTTGATGGAACTATGAGAAGTCTAGTCATCAACGATAAAGGGTTAGCCTTACCTCTGGTGGCCTTTAAAAAAACCAGTTAGCCAGCTTCACAGTCGATCACTAAAAGAATCCTCTCTGGCAATTGAAAGGGTAATCTCATGAAGTTGAGAAGAGAATCAACTGTGGGGAAGGAATTCCAATTTACCTATTTCCTTTGCAGTGGGGAGGGAAGGAGCAAAAGAGGAAGGGATTTCCATTTTTGTGTGTAGATGGAGTTTTTTATTTGTTGCTTTTCTTAGTTTTTTTATTTCACAGCATCACAGATTTTGAGAATGGAAAGGGCTAGTTGGTCTATCCCACACATGCACAGAATCACCACTATACCATATTCAACAAATGGTTGTCCAACTTCCATTGGAGGAATCTCCCTTCTCTATACATATCTCAAATCACTAATTTATTCTTTCTTTCTATGTTGACCAAAGCATTTATAGAAATGAAATTTCCCCTAAGGACTACCTTAGCTCCATCTCAAAAGTTTTGGTTGGTTGTCTCATTGTTGTAATTTTCTTTGATAAAAGTATTTGCTATTTCTATCATTTGCTCTTTGGCCATCTTGCTATTTTATTTAGTCTTAACTTAAGTTGGAATTCTTTGTTCAAATTCCTATTTGATTATAATTTTTGTTGGTTTGTGATCCACAAAAGTTATGTTTAATAAAATTTATATAATTTATGATCAGCAACATTTACAAATTTTTATGCATTAGCACGTGGGCATGATTTTTAAGGTGTTTGAAGATTCTTTTTTTTTTCCCCAAGGCAATGGGGTTAAGTGGCCTGCTCAAGGCCACACAACCAGGTAATTATTAAGTGTCTGAGGCTGGATTTGAACTCAGGTCCTCCTGACTCCAGGGCCATGCTCTATTTAGCTATCACTCTTGAAGTCTTTGTAGCCAAACCATTCCTTTATTTTTTGACATTTTTCTCATTTTTTCTTCTTAGTTTACTTCTTGGGTTTCTTTAGACTCAGTATTTATTCATTGTATTAGGAGTTTTATTCCTTATTTGCCCATATCTTCAATCTCAGTTCCAGAGCTAGGTTCTGTCCTCTCACAGTTTTGGACACAGAGCTGGTCACGTTCTCACTGAAGTCTGGATGCTACAGTCACTAGCCTGCCATAGTTCTGAAGGGAACGCCTGGTTCCCAGGCCCCTTCTCTGCACCCTTTCACAGCCTTAGCCCAGGGGAGAACACTGACTGTGAAATTGGGACAGCCCTCTGCCTCAGTTCCTGCCTGCCTCCATGTCCTGGTAACCCCACATGGGTACTGGCCTTAACCCCGTGACCACTTCCTTCTCTTTGCATAGATCCCAGTTAGAATTTGACTTTTCCTCCTGACATTTCCTTGACATTTCCTTGACTTTCACTCCTAAAATGAGTTGTATGGATTTCTTTGACTTCAGATCAGTGCCTGGACTGGGTTGCTCAGGATAGAGAGGGTGGGGATAGGGGTCTTGAGGGAGGGGGAGGAGAGAGATGGAGAAAGATAAAGAGATGGACAGATCAGAAACATTTAAGAGGGTGTGATAGTGAAATGGAGGGACCCTGGGAGTGACTCTGAACCTCTGTCCTGGTTTTACCTTGCCCCGGAACCCAACACTGCAGGCACCTGAAAAGTCTCATGGGTTTAGGATCTAACTCAGCCTCTGGGCAGGTTACTAGTTGGGGGGGGGGGATCAGGTGACAGGGCAGCTGGGGAGAGAAGGGTAGAGCTGCTTATTCAATGTATAGATAGTGCAAGACTAGGAGAGAGAGCTAGAGCATTAGAAAATTAGCTTAAGGTCTGGCAATAGGGGTTTAATACATGTTTATTGACGTTAGACTCAGGTTTCAGAAAGATCTTGTCGGGCTCAGACAATGGATCAAACTGAAGAAGATGAAATTTCAGAGGTCATAGAGTCACTTACCTGACGAACACTTATTAAGCGCCTACTGCATACCGGCCACTGTGCTAATCACTCCACATGACAGCCCGGAGAGGGAAGTGCTATTATCACACACATTTTATAGATGAACAAACTGATGCTTGGAGAAGTTCAATGACTTACCCAGACTCAAACAACTGGGAAATGTCTAAGGCCAGATTTGGCTTCTAGTCTTCTTGATCTCAAAGCCAGAGCTTTATCCGTGGCACCACCAGCCACCTCGTGACATAGCCCAGGGGGAAACGGAGGCTAAATGATCATTTGTTGGGCATGTTTTAGAAGTGCTTGTCCAGGCAGAGGTTGGATTGGATAAGCTATTTTTGTGTCAGCTGGTGTCCTTTGTTGTGTTTTGATGGGAAGTGTCTTGGGAGACCTGGGCTTGACTAGAAACTTTCATGTCTTCATCTTGGCCAGAAATGTTCCTTTTTTGTTTCCAGTGGAGTCATTGTCACTAGTAGAGTTTAACCACGTGGAATTCTGTTGTTTTATTAATATTTTAAACCCATCATAGCAACGGGACTCTAAGATCTTTTGTTTCCTCAATACTTAGTATGGCATGGCCATATAGTAATAGGAAGAGGAGATGGGAGAAGAAGAGGATGAGGAGGAAGAAGAGGAAAGGAAGAGAAGAGAAGGCGGAGGAAGAGGAGAAGGGCATGAGGAGAAGGTTGTTGTCTTTTGTTTTCAAAGAGGACCAACATGACATCCCTCTGTTGGATGTAGCTGACTGCAGCTGAACTCAGAAGGCTCTACCACAGATCAGGCACAAATAGTCCATGTGAATACCTGGAATGGAGATATCTCTAAATTTGCACATCTCACATGTCTTTTGAGCTACTTCAATTCTTCTTTGTTCATAGAGCACAGAACCTTTTTTTTTGATGAAGGTACACCATGCTGAACAGTCCTGTGCCAGTGTCCCATATGCCTCACAACTGATTCCAAGAGTCTTTAGAGAGATCTTGAGAGTGGTCTTGTGAGAGTTCTCTATAAAACGGTCTTCCAAGCTAATGTATATTTGGCCTTTGAATGTGGCCAGCCCATTGGAGTTGCACTCTCTGCAGTAGAGTTTGAATACTGGGCAGTTTAGCTAGAGGAGGGCCTCAGGGACTGGTAGCTTGGCCTGGGACCAGGTGATCTTCAGAATCTTCTGAAGACAATTCAAATGTAAATAATTTGGTTTCCTGGCATGGTGTTGGTAGGACTGTCTGGGTTTCACAGCCATACAACAATTGGGTCAGAATAAAGGCTCTGTAGACGATTAGTTTGGTAGGCAATCTAAAACCTCTTCTCTCCCATACTTTCCTTCAGAGTCTCCCAAACACTCAACTATCTCTGGCAATGCATGTGTCAGCCTTATCATTGAGGAGCACATCCCCGGGAAGTATAATGACAAGGGAAGTGGACTCATCTACAGGATGCAAAATTTCTTCATTTGCTCCAATTGATGGCTTCATGTATTACAGCTGTTTGCTGGTGAAGAACCTGTGCTTTTGCTCTTAGTTGCTAGATCAAAATGAGCAGAAGCAGCACAGAACTGATCAATATTTTGTTGCATCTCAGCTTCAGAGTCGCACTGAGCACCTAATCATCGGTAAATAAAAAAGTCGCACACCAATACTCCCTCCACTTTAGTCTTGGCTTCTAACTTTTCAAGTTAAATAATTTACCATCGGCGTGGCTGATCTTGGTGTACTTTTGAAGGCTTCTGATGACATTGCTGAAAACATCATGCCGAGTGTGTGAGTGTGTGAGGCTGAATTTGAACTTTGGTATTCTTGATTCAGATGTCACACTCTCTGCACCACTCAGCTCACATTCAAGAGGGTTTGCTGACTGGTGGACTCAGATTCAGCGGATACAAAAGTGAAGTAAATGCTATCTCTAACCTTCTGGACTTTAGAGTGCAATAAAACATAGAAGATATGTACCCAAACAAGCACAAACATCTTAGAATATCAAAGGAGTCCAAAGCTCGAGCAGGGTTATCTGCCTTATCTCCCCAAGGGGATCACTTTCAGAGAGATTTGAACTGAGCCTTGAAGAATGGAAAGGACCTTTGCAGAATTTGGGGTATCTGGACAAAGAGCAGGACCTCTGTTGGGCTAGGAAATGTCTGAGGCCAGGAAATATATCAAGACTTCTTGATTTTAGGGTCAGTGACACCTCACTACCTCTCAACCCAGGTCACAGGGAGGTGGGATAGAGGCCTTCATGCAAAGAGAATGTTGCTAGGGATCTCAGAGTCTGGAGATTGCTCCTAGGTACTCTGTTACAGATTATCCTCTGCCCCCACTGATGACCCAAAATGTAAGAACTGAACAGGTCCTAAGAACAGAGAATTTCAGAACTTGAAGAGTCCTTAGGAAAGGGAATGTGAGAGCTGGGAGAGCCCTTAGAACAGAGAATGTCAAGACTGAGAAGGGCTTAGAACACAGAAGGGCAGAGTTGAGAAGGCCAGAAAATAGGAATTGACAGATCTCTGAGGGACCTGAGTGAAGAGAATATCAGAGGGCAGGTAGGCAGTACAGTGGATAGAGCACCAGCCCTGGAGTCAGGAGAATCTGAGTTTAAATCTGGCCTCAGACACTTAATAATTACCTAGTTGTGTGACCTTAGGCAAGTCACTTAACCCCACTGCCTTACAAAAACCAAAAAAAGAGAGAGAATATCAGAGCTGAAAGGGGTTTTAGAATACAGAACATCAGGTCTTAGAATAAGGAATATCAGAGTTGGGAAGGGCATTAGAACAGGGAATTTCAGGACAGGAAATGTCAGTGCTGGAGGGACCTCATAACAGAACATATCAGTTGGAAAGGGAAGTAGAAATGAACCCCTCCAGTCTCCTTTCACCATTATCCAAACTGAAAACTACATGCAGAGTGGGGAGGGGACTTACCCAAGGTTACACAAGTGGTGACTAGAGAGGAGGCCTTTGAGCCGCAGCTCGGTGATCTTCCCACAGCATTGGCCACCGTATCCCTGGGCTTGCAGAATCTGGAGGAGCCCCCCTCCCCACTCCCAAGCAATATTATCATACACTTCAGCTAGATTTTCCTTTGCTTGATCACAGGCTCCAGGCTCCAGCATCACTTCACTGACTCAAGACTTGCAGAATAGGCTGCTAGACTCAGCAATAGTATGAGAACAGAAAGCTCGGGAGCAGTGGTGAGGCCAGATGAGATGGGGAAGAGCAAGTATTCCTTTCCCGCGCCCCCCATTAATGCTCATGTTCATCACCTTGGTCTCCTAAGTCAATCCCAGGCTTAAAACATCTCAAGAGTTACAAAGGGTCTCTAGGGTGAATGAGGCCATCTCTTCTTCAAAAGGAACCCTCTCTATAGCATCCAGGAGAAATGTTCAACCCCATTTGACTTGGAGTGCCCCCCCCCATTAAAAGGGATTCACTTAGAGCTCATGGGACAGCTCTAAATTATCTGAAAGTTCTTCTGACATCCAACCTAAATCTGCCTTGCTAAAACCCTTTCCCTGCTCTTGTTTCTGTCCTCTGAGGCCAAAGAGAATAATCTTTCTTTAAAAAGTTAATCTGGGGGCAGCTAGGTGGCGTAGTGGATAAAACACTGGCCCTGGAGTGAGGAGTACCTGGGTTCAAATGTGGTCTCAGACACTTAATAATGACCTAGCTGTGTGGCCTTGGACAAGCCACTTAACCCTGTTTGCCTTGCAAAAAATACCTAAAAAAAAGTTAATCTGTATTTATAACTTTGGGAATTAAAGTGATGAAAAACAAAGGCTATCCATAAAATTTAAATCATTGAGAACAGCCACATGGAGTGGTATCTTTTGCTTTTAGGCTGTCTTCATTTCCAAATATATCCCTTCCCTCTTTCCTATTTCATCATCTGTTCCTTGTAAGATGTTCTAAAAAAAGAAAGAAGAGCAAGAGGCAGTTCGGTGAAATCACTCAGCAGGCCACCTGAGTCCGCTGGTGTAATAATTCATAAGCATATCAGCGTTACTTAGTGTTACGAGGCTTGCGAGGCGCTTTGCAAGTGTCACGTTTCATCCTCACCACTTGCGTGGGAGGCGTTATTATTATTATTATTATTATTGTCCTTATTTTATAGATGGGGATTGAGGGGCCACACAGCTAGTAAGTGGCCGAGGTAAGATTTGAACTCAGATATTCCTGACTGCACATCTAGTGCTCTATTCCCCATGTCACCTAGCTTCACAGTGCTCTGTCCCTTCACAGAAAGGAAGGCGGTGAATCTTCTCATCTTTGGGGCTAAGCTTTTGCTATTATAATTATAGAATATCTTGTTTCTTCCTTTTTTTAACATCCACAGTAGTATGGTGGTTGTAGGGTTATAAGAATTGAAGTCAGCAAAAATCAATTTTCAGTCATATCTGACTCTCCATGATCACTTTCAGAGGTTTCTTGACAAAGATACTAGAGTGATTTGCCATTTCCTTCTCCAGCTCATTTTACAGATGAGGAAACTGAGGCAAACAGGGTGAAATGACTTGCCTAGGGTTTCACAACCAGCAAGTGTGTGAGGTTAGATTTGAACTCAGGAAGATGAGTATTCTAGGTTGTAGCCTTAGCTCTCTGGAATATTTTTTCCCCTTCTAAATTATGAGGCTCCTGCTTGACCTAAGAAATTGGAGTCAGGAAGACCTGAGTTCAAATCTGGTGTAGGACACTTCTTAGCAGAGTGACCTTGATTTCTATTTGCCTCAGCTTCCCCTTAAAATGGGGATATTAATAGGACCCCCCCCCCACCCAATCCCAAGGATTGTTGTAAGGATTGAATGAGATGATGATTGTAGAGGATTTAGTTCAGCATTTGGCAAAAGGAGATGCCATATTAATGTTCATGTTATGATTATTTCTATTGTTTTCCTGGTTCTGCTTACTTCACATCAGTTCATATAGATCTCGCCAGGCTTCTCTAGATTTTTCTTACTCTGAGTTTCTTAGGGTACAGTTATATTCCATTACATTCCTATTTTGAAATTTGACCATTCCCCAGTTGATAGATACCAATTCTGTTTCTCATTCAGGCAGAACAATGTTAATCGTTCTCCCCGAACATTTGAAGACAGTTCTCATATTTTCCTTCATCTATCTTTTTTCCTGATCAAACATTTCCCATTCTTTCAGCTGATCTTCACATGCCATTGATTTGAGGGTCTTCATCATCCTGGTGGTCCTTCACTGGATGTTCCCTGGCTTGTCCATGACCTTTGTGTTCCTCAGAACCAATCACGATTCTCCAAATGGCATCTGACCAGAGCAACACATGAGAACCACAGAATCAAGGATATCAGAGGTCACCCCCACTCAAACCAACACTTTCTCTCAACATGGTGGCCATCTAGTTTCTACTGGAATTTATTCTGAGGTCAGAGTGGAAGATGAAGAAATTGGTTAGAGGCTCCTAAATGTTCTGATCTTTCTATTCTTGGCAGGCTGTCTTCTCTGCCTTCATCAGCAAATTTCTTAGGTCAAGAAGGAATCTCATAATTTAGAAGAAAAAGATGTTCCAGGTTCTTGATTTCTTTCTATATCACCCTGGTTATAAATCAGTTTCTGTGTAAGGCTCCTTCAGTATTCAATATTCATCCAATAGAATGTGTACCCACTGACAGCTGTGTAACCAGAAGCAAGCCTCTACCTCTCTCTGAGACATAGTTTTCTTCTCTGCAAAATGATGCGAGATTGCTTCCATTTCTAAATCTTATGATCTTATCAGACAATTCCCTATCCTGCTGCTACTCCACCATCCTGGCTCCGTCCCAAAAGGGATGAGAATTGCCCATCCTTGGGAAACTTTCAACCTCGTTGGGAGGCCAAGATTTAGGTTTCTGAAGCATTTAATTTAATTCAATTGGACAAACATTTAGTAACTGTTTCCAGATTTTCAGGAACTGTTCTAGGTTCTAGAGCCCCAAAGAGGAGAAAGAAGATAGTCCTTTTCCTTAAAACCCATACATTCTATGACAGGAAGGAGAGGAGAGCAGTTTTAGCCTGTGAGGGGAAGTATAGGACAAAAGACCAAAGATAATAAACACAAGACGAGCTAATAAAAACCACAGCAAGTCAGTTAACCTTTATGAGTCTCAGTTTCCCCATCTATAAAATAAGGGGGTTGGATTAGATAAATAGTCTTAATGTTTTTTCTGCTTTTAAATCTATGATGCCATGTGCCTGTTTTTACTCCTATTAGATAAGGGCCCAGAAACTAGGCAGATTCAGGAAGGGAAGACTGCAACACTGGCTGGAGTCACTGGGGAAGCTAGGAGCTGGGACTTGAAATAAGCTTTCAAAATTGGGCAGGACTCAGATAAATAGAGAGTGAAAGAAGTACATTCCAGAGAAAAAGATCCTGGGCAAGTCCTTTATTTTCTTTGGGACTCAGTTTCCTTACTTGCAAGAACATAAGTAGCCTGGCATGGGAGACAGTGCTTGGATGAAGGAAGGCCTGGACTGGAAACTCACCTTAAGTATTAACTATTTGGAATTTTAAGAGTTCAAGAGATGCAGTTTAGGAGTAATTTAATCATTTTATTAAATAAAGCCAGTACAATAATTATTCAAAGACGGTCATTTGACTATCTCTTAGACCAAAGACAAACATAGAAAAGCTTGCTCACAATTCAAAAAGTAGGTATTCCCCAGAGTGAAAATCAACCCTAAAGGTTAACAATGAATGAGAGATGAACATTATAAGGAAGGTTCTTTCTCTGGAGGAGGAGAGCATTTTTCATTAAAAACAACTGATGAACTCTGAATGCAGATTGAAGTAAACTTTTTTTAACCTTTCTTTTTAAAATTTTTCTTTGTTTTCTTTCACAAGATAACTAATATAGACTAATGTAATGTATTGATTAGGAAGACCTGAGTTCAAATGTGATCTCAGGCACTTCCTAGCTATGTGACCTTGGGCAAGTCATTTAACCTTGCATTCAAGGTTATCTATCCTGACTCCAAGGCCGGTGCTTTGTCCACTAAGCCACCTAGCCGCCCACATCTGGTTCTTTGTGACACCATTTGAGGTTTTCTTGGAAAAGATACTGGACTGGTTTGCTATTTCCTTCTCCAGCTCATTTTTACAGATAAGGAAACTGAGGCAAACTGGATAAAGGGACTTGCCCAGGGTCACACAGTTAGCCTGAAGCTGGATTTGAAGTCATGGGCTCTATGGCTCTGCAAAGCTTTATTTCTCTAATCTCAATGGATTCTTTCTCTAATGATGATGATGATGATGATTGTATGTGCAGTGTCCTATTATGGCACCTAATTTTATGAAAAAAAATTGAAGTTCAAAGAGTTGACTAGGGTTACCCAGGCAACAAATGTCTGAGATGTGATTTGAAACTGGGTCTTCATGCAACCAAATTCATTGCCTTGTTGCTTTGTTCCCATGTTGCTTTGCAAAATTTAAGAGACTCTAGAAAAGGGAATTTTTATCTAGTACATCTCTCCTATTTTACAAGGAAGGAAGAAAAGGACCATAAGGAGTAAGTGACTTGTCCAGGGCCACACAGGAAGTCAGCAGTAAGGCTGGGGTTAAAACGAAGTGTTTGGAATAGACAGCCTTCAAGATCTCTTTCAACTATATCAAGGGAGGAGGGCTGATTGGGTAGGGCTTGGCACCCATGACTGGTGAGCCAGATGCCTGCTACAGAAGACCACTTGTGGCTCCCAGCAGGTGAGAAGTGATTAGAATACCAATTAATTTAAAAATGTGACCTTTCCCCCTCTACGATGACAGATTTTTCACTAATCAAACTTCATTTAAAAGAAGGAAGGAGAATTCTTAGAGTATTCTTTCAGAACTGGGAGGGAGGAGATGGAGAGACTCTAATTCAGGACCTTCATTCTATCGAGGAGGCTTGCAGGTCAAGAAGGAGCAGAAAGGTGATAGAATGAGCTAGAGGCAGATCAGGCACTAGAATCTAGGTGTCCTCACTCCCCGATTGATGTGGCCCCTGATACTGCATTGCACTGATCTACTGGGCTTCCTCCATTTGTCCCTTACATTGAATGAGTCATTGAAGATGAGATTATTCACACAGTATGAAGAGCTGGATGAGGGCTAGTGGGGCTGAAATGCATGGAGGTCTTCACAAAGATTCTGGATAAGCTCCTGTTGGGTATGTTTTAGATCAGATTCTTGTGAAATGCCAGTTTGGGGGTAAGTCTCTGAGGGCCCCCTTGATGGAACACATCCAACAGGTCTACACTTTTGTAGTCTGAAAGGGCAAACCAGAAGTCATTTAATCCCACTCTTGCTTGACCAATGCATCTGAGGAATGGTTATCCAGTTTTAGCTTCTCTAGGGAGGGCAGGAGAAGTTCATTCATTACTCCCTAAGACACTCCAGCTCCATTTGGGACAGCTCCAACGTGGGTTAGGAGCAAACTGATCTTTGCTCCATGGCTCCTGGTTCTCTCCTCTGGGGCCTAGCCGAACAAATCTGTTTCCCCTCCCACAGACCAATCATTTAATCATTTAAACAAAGCTATCAGGTCTCCCCTGAGCCTTCAGCTCTCCAGGCCAACCATACCGAATTCCTTCAAACAACCCTATCAGACATAGATTCTACAAGCCTGGTGAAGCATGCAATAGCAATAGCTAGCTAGTTTTTACACAGGGATTTGTTTTTGCTTTGTTTTTTAGTTTTTTTACAAGGCAATGGGGTTAAGTGGCTTGCCCAAGGCCACACAGCTAGGTCATTATAAAGTGTCTGAGGCCGGATTTGAACTCAGGTCCTCCTGACTCCAGGGCTGGTGCTTTATCCTCTGCGCCACCTAGCCGCCCCTACACAGGGATTTGTTTTAGAAAGAATATTATTATTAGAAAGAATATTATCTCATCCGATCCTCAAAAGAACCCTGAAAGGCCAAGGCCATTTTCATTTTACAAATGAGGAAACTGAGGCTGAGAGCTTGATTTGACTGGCCCGGGATCACACAGCTAGTAAGTATATGAGGCAGCATTTGAACTCAGGTCTTCCTTACTCCAAAGTTAAAAATCTGTCCCTCCATTTTTGATTGATAAATTTATTCAGTCATCCCTGTTGTCTTCTTGTATACACTTTCCAACTTTTCAATGTCTTTCTCAAAATGGATTTTGCTCTTTTCTATCAATCCAAGGTAATAAGAACTCCCTTGACAGCATCAACATCCCTGCAGTCCTGCTAAGCCTTTCTTCTTCTATTTTATGTTTGGGCAGTTGATTTTTTTGACTCTAAGTGAAAGACTTTGCATTTATCCCCATTAACTTGTATATTGGTAGATCTGGCTCATTGTTCCCATTTGTCAAGGATTCGGATTGTATTATCTTATATGTTAGCTTTAGCTTCCATGTTCTCTCTGAGCTTTAATTTTTCTAATCTATAAAATGTAATTAAGATCCTAGAATTCAACGCTAGGCGTCTTCTGAGGACCCAAGTCTATCGCCCTTATCTCTCAGAAGAGGATGTGAGATGCAGAGAGGATAAGTGATTTGCCAAAGTCACGAAGTGGCTTGGAAAAGTCAGGTCTGGCTTGATATAGGGGAGATTCTGTTAGGTCCTGAGCCCCACAGTTTAGGGGACATATTGATAAGCAGGAGTGTGTCCAGAGGGGGGGTAGTTAGGACAATTGAGGTCCTTGAGTCAATGTCATATGGGGGTCCATTGAAAGAACTGAGGAGGGGTTTTCCCTGTAGAGAAGAAAACTCAGGTGGAACATAATGGATTTTTTTCTTAAATGCTATTAAACCTAAAAGGCTATCATGGGGAAGAGTTTGTTCTGTATTGTAGAACCAGGGAGACCAGGGCCAAGATAGAAAGATGCATCCTAATAATGAGAGCTGTACCATGGTGAGGGTGACTTTGGCACCTCCTTCTGACTGGAGGTCTTTGAGCACAGAATGGGTGACCACTCATCAGAGAGGAGGTAGAGGGAGTTTAAATGGACTAGAAGAATGATCATCTCTGAGGTTCCTTATAGCCCTGAGATGTAGCTTAAACGTGGATCATAAACTGCAGGAAACTGTTCATGTGTTTGTCATGGCAAAGGGCCATTAAAATCTCTGGTTAAACATTGAATGAGTAGATTGGGCAAGCCTTGACCCCTTTATTATCGCTCGATGGAGTATTTCTTTCACTCCCCTCATTAGACTTCAGCACCACATCCAAAGTGTGCTTGAGAAACCTATAATTAGCCTTGGCAAAGGAAGACTAAACACAAGCAGGATTTGCTCGACTTCCCCAGCTCAATGAATAACATTTTGTTAAGATAAAAATCTTCAATAATCACACAGGGTATCAGTTAAACAAACAAACCATTATTTTGGTGAAGAAAAAGGCAACAAAGATACTGGGAAATAAATGGGTGGTCATTTATGGGTGTCCGCCAGAAAGTAGCTATTGGCTGTCAGGAATCATAGATATGAACACATTTAGCTATGGATACAACTAACTATTTCAATACCTATGTCAGTGCCTATGCTTGAAGGATTATTCTAATTGTAGAACATCACATTTGGGAGAAACCTTAGAACAGGGCATGTCAGAGCAGGGAGGGGCCTTAGAACAGATGAGGACAAGCAGCAACATGAAATTATATATATATATATATATATATATATATATGTGCAAATCTTAAATTGCTATGTAAATAAAAGCTGCTGTCTTATTGTCATTCATTCTCCTCTTCCTCTTTCTCATCATTATCTTCAATAGCACCTACTCACCCATCCATCTTCATTCTTTTTTATTCATTCATTTTCATCACCATTACCATCTAGTCATCTATCTGTCCATCCTGATTATATAGAAATGGATGAAAAAAGTATTATTAAGTTCATAATGTGTGCCTAACACTGTATTATGCTCCAGAGATATAAATTCAGGGCAGATAGAAAGATCCAGAATTCTAAAGCATGCAGCAGTGGTCAGATAGGAAGTCCCAAGGGTCTTTAGGTTTCTTAAGTATATTTACTGACAGTTCTGAGGGACTACATAGTGCAGTCATCTATCCGTCCTCCTTCTCTGCATTCATACATTCTCATTATTATCCATCTACCTATCCTCTTACTTCTCTTCCTCGTCACCATCAATTCAGCCTTGCTAAATAACTTCTTTTTCATCTTCGCCTTCATTTATCATCCATCCATCCATCCATCCATCCATCCATCCATCCATCCATCCATCCATTCATCTGTTCGTCCGTCCATCTGTCCGTCCATCCATCCATTCATCCATCCATCTCCTCCTCTTCAACTCCTCCATTAGTCTTCTTCCCCATCTATCGCCCCACTGATGGACATCTTTATGTCCATCCATTGTTTATCTTCCCTTATTCTCCTCCTATTCATTGTGATTATCTGTTTCTCAAAATGTGTTGCACATGACTCTGAGCACAGTACTATAGATATCCTCTGACCAGGGTGGTGCACAAGAAGATGATGTCACTTTTATCATAATCCCCATTGTCATTATTATCATTATTAAACTGGGCAATGAGAAGGCAATCAGGAAGGAAGTATAAACATGATGAATGCATGGGCTAACCATCAAATCAGAGACCAGGGAAATAGGCATGGGTTAGGAAAAGAGTACTGGAAATCAGGGCCAAGTTCTGGGTCTGAGGAGGTCAGGTGACAAAACCCACTGGAACAAATATATCAAAAGACAATTGAGGGGCAGCTAGGTGGCACAGCAGATAGAGCACCAGCCCTGGAGTCGGGAGTACCTGAGTTCAAATCCGGCCTCAGACACTTAATGATTACCTAGCCGTGTGGTCTTGGGCAAGCCACTTAACCCCATTTGCCTTGCCAAAGAACTAAAAGGAAAAAAAAAAGACAATTGAGGCATGAAAAAGTCTGCACTGGGAGCCATGAACAGAGTCAAGAACTAGAAGCCAAAAGAAGCCAAAAGAAGGCCAAGCCAGACAGAATTTGGGACTGAAGGCTCTAGGAAGGAAATATTAGGCCTGAGCCAAGTTCTGAGTTGTTCACAAGCTTTTTACCTGGCTCCTCACGGATTCCTCTTAGCCCAGACCTTGCAGATGAAGAGTGGGCGGGGGCGAGATATAAAAAGGCAGATAAACAGACGCTGATAGATGTTCAACTAGATAGGTATGAAGAGAAAAAGAGCATCGCAAGGACAGTTACCAAAAGAAGGTCAGAAGGGTGGGGATGATGAGAAAGAACATGGTTGTCCTCTTTTCCTTGTTCTGGAATCCTAATGCCCTCACTGTTCTTATCTCTGGCAGGCAACTTGGTCCCTGGGATTTATGCTGATCTTCTGTAGATTCTGGGCATCCTGCTCAGCTCCTCCATCCTTATAATTTTTAGCAAGTAAAGAGAAACAGTGAGAGGTAAGGAAAAAATCCCTGGGATTGGAATCTGAGACTCGGGTTCAAATCCACTATTGGGTAAATTACCTCACCAGGAAAATGAGGACAAAAATGAATGGAAAGGGTGAACTCTTGGAGTCACTGATGATTTAGTGGACAGAATTCTAGATTTGGAGGAGTCAGAACTGTTATACTTACTGCATGACCTTGGACAAGTCATTGAATCTCTTTTTGGACAATGCTCTCGTGACTTTCCAGTCATCACTGGAGTGAAAGAAGTCTGTGTCCTTGCTCCCATGCTTTTTAGCATGATGTTTTCAGCCATGTTATCAAACACCTTCACTAAGGATGAACAGGGCATCAAGGTCAGCTACTGCACTGATGGAAAATTCTTCAACTTAAAAAGGCTTCAAGCCAAGACCAAAGTAAAGGGAGTGTTAGTGCATGATCTTCTATTCGCAGGTAATTGTGCCCTCAATTAGACCTCTGAAGCGCCATGCCAAGAAATGGAATTGCGTCCATGTAAAATGTCTTAGGAAGATTTTGAAGATCACCTGGAAGGAGAAGATCCTGGATACTGAGGTCCCTCCTCCAGCTCAACTGCCGAGCATTCTAACATTACCATAGAGAGCACAATTATGAGGGACTGGCCACAGTGTTCAAATGCCAGACCTACTCTTGCCAAAAAGACTATTTTATGGAGAACTCATACAGGACAAGAACTCACATAATGGACAGAAAAAGCTATACAAGGACACTCTGAAGGTTTCTCTTTAGAACTTTGGAACTGATTATGCAGCATGGGAGACACTGGCATAGGACCACCCAGCGTGGCGTGCCCTCATCAGAGAGGGTGTTGTGCTCTATGTGCAAGGCAGAATGGAAATGAGAGATGATCAAGTTAAGAGAACCCATCCTAGGTGTTCACATGGACTACCTGTGCTTGACCTGTAATGTTAACATTCCGAACTCATATTGTTCTGATCACCCTAGTCAGATGTAGTCAGACACCCCTACGAGACTCTAAAATAGTGATGCCGTTTTGATCCTCTTTGAAAATGAAAGACAAGAACCACCAACTCTGCTAGGCAATATGTGTTTGATTAATGAGTTTTGGTTTTGATTGGCTCCTACAAAATGACAGTTCACACCAACAAAACTAAAAAAGTATATTCAATAAAGTGATTATAAAACAGGTAGAAATAAATCAGTTTTCAGCAAAAGTAACCAATAAGTCCTAATCATAACAAAAAGAAGAGCAAAACCTACATAAGCATAAATATTAAGAGAAAAACATCATTGATTTGGGGGAGCTCCAACATCTGAACCAATGGGCTGGGGAGTCCTGGGGTACAGCCTCCAGTGTCCTGATCAGGAGGGTCCCAGGCAGAGCATCCTCTCCATGGGTGAGACACCAATTAGGCTAAGGTCTAACTAGATCTTATATAGCTTGAGAACAAAGAAGGCTTCTTGCCAATTTTTGTGGAATAAAACCAAATTTCCCAGGTTGTCTGAGGAGGGAGCCACCCCTCCCTGAACCCCAAGAATGATGGTGTTTACATTCAGGAATGGCTAGTTCCTGAAGAGACAGGCAGTGTTCATCAAGTATGGCCTTGAGAGTCTGGTCAAGACCAGTTAAGGACATTCAGCGGTACTTTTAAATACTGGAGTTGTTTTAAAAACATGCGCAAGATCAATCCTGCTCACCTCTCCTCCCTGTACATTGGGGTTAATTGGGGGTCAGTGATTCTCTGTACACCAGAGGTAAATTGAGGGCCAGTAATTCTCTGTAGCTAAACTATAAGGCCTTACCATGGAAAATCTTATATCTTATGTGTTAACCATACAATATGCTAATCACTAGAGCTATAAAGAAAAGCAAAAGGAATTTGGAACTGATCCTAAGTGAGGAAACAGAGACTGGAGCAGCATTGGAATCCTGGGACAAGAAAAACTGAAGCAATGAGACCCAAGAGCAGGTATGGGCAGAGCTGGAGGGGTGGAAGGGCAGGGATAAGGAATCAGTGAGCAAAGCTGGAGATCTTTGAGTTGGAGCCGACTCGAGGGATGTGAGGTCTAGGTTGACAAATGTGGAAGTCTTGGGGATTCAAGGAGCAGAGGGTATAATGGAGTGAAAGCTCTGGCCACTGTAACACCCTGCTGAGTGATGGACGCAGGACAAGAATGGGAATGGGGGTGGTACTTACTGTACAAGCCATATATAAAAAGAGGTACTTGGAGTGAATGGTTTCTGAGGACTCTTTTGACCCTAAATTTATGAACTCATATTCATAGGTGCTCTCAGAGGGAATAGTAAAAGGGATAGGCAGAATGAAGACTGAGACTCAACTATGTAGGTTCAAATCTTGACTCTTCTGCCATTACCACATTGACCTCGGGCATCCCACTTCTGAGACCCTGAGTCTCAGTTTCCTCTCTTGAAAAAATGATGTGCTTGCTCCCTGAGCTCCCCTTGAAGTAATGAACATGATGATGTCCCATGACTCGTAATCCAGAGCTCAGCTCTTTTCTCTGGAGCCACAGGAGGGTTAAGGCAAAAGATGGAGCCCTCTGTCACTTTCCCATAGGTCTCTGTCATCAGGTTCGGCATCCATGTGAAGAGAAAGCTCCAGACTTCGCTGAACCAGCTTCCCAGCTAGATGGGCAGCTTGGATGGGAGTGTGCTGGAGAGGACCTCTTCCATTCCCTCCCAATGGGAGCACAGGGACAGGTAGGAGAGGGCTAGAAGAGACGGAGGGAGAGGTATCCAAGCCGTAGGGCCACGAGGTACAGGAATGAATGGAGTAAATAAAGGCCTTGGGGATAGGGAGTGGGCAGAGTGACTTCCAGGCAGGAGCAGGCTGGCCCAATGAATGCCCCTGTCTGATCTTTCTGAGCTACAATTTTTCATCAGGGAAGAGGGGAAGAAGACATTACTTACTGTTCAGGATTATTGGGAGAAATGTGCTTCAAATAAAATGAAATGTCACAAGGCCTCATGTAGGGTTTTACACTTGGGCTGATGTTTGTCTTTTGTTCCTGATGAAGCCTATGACTTCAGAGGAGGTGATTTAAGGCATTTAAATTGGCTTTGAGTGAGGGAGGGCTGTGCTAAGTCCCTAGTCTCATTTTCTCCTCCAGAGTCATCTGGGTCCAGTGGCCAGATAGGAATGAAGATGACTGGAGATGGCTCTGGATGTGAGGCAATCAGGGTTAAGGGACTTAGCCAAGGTCACACAGCTAGTAAATGTCTGAGGCTGGATTAGAACTCTGTCAGGCTCTGTCCACTGTGCCATCTAGCTGCCCTTCACTCACTGCACCCCCCCACTCAAATCCAATTCATATGCATTTCATGACTTCGCCTCCCCTGACGTCATGGTCTTCAAAAACAAACATGAACCCAAGTGGGACATGAGGCCTGTGGAATTTTCTCCCCTGACCTCCCCTGACATCATGGTCTTCTTCAAGAATGACGGACAAAAACATCAACACACATGACACACTTGGGCTAAGGTAGAAAAGACAGAAGGTTGGGGCTCAGGTTTGTTTCACTCACAGCTCTCTCCAGCAGGGACTAGCACAGGCCCTTCAACTGGCCCCTAATGCCACACTTCAATCCCTTTCCCCCTCCTTTCTCAGTACCCAAATTTGCTCCCTATAATCTATGATTAGACCTCCCTTACCCCTCATTCCCTTTTAATTCTCCCTTCCTCAGTCCCCATGCCTATTTCCGCAGACTTCCTTGTGTCTCCCCTCATTTGGTTGCTCCCTCAGTCACCTACACCCTTCAGTCATGATTCAGATCTCAGATCTCTGAATATAAGTCCAGTATTTTTGTTTTGTTTTGTTTTGTGTTTTGCAATGGGGTTAAGTGATTTGCCCAAGGTACACAGCTGGGTCATTATTAAGTGTCTGAGGCCAGGATTTGAACTCAGGTCCTCCTGACTCCAGGGTCAGTGCTCTATCCACTGTGCCACCTAGCTGCCTTAAGTCCAGTATTTTTGCTGAACTTCTTGCTGCCACCGGCAAGGGGATGAGGATGCAGTGATTTACCTCTGAGTGACGAACCCTGAGTTCCAGGAAGGGCCAGGGACTTTTGAGTTGGAAGAGAACTTGGACCACCTTTGATCCCATAGGTAACTGATCTCAAGCTAGAGGTTGACTCCCTCATTTTGCAGATGAGGAAACAAAGGCTGAGGTCCAGGTGGGGATAATTAATAATACTAATAAGCATGAGAAGCAGGATTAGAACCTGGTTCTCTGAGTTCTGAGCTGGCACTCTTTCTCTTGTTCCAGACTCATTTAGCTTACGAATGAGGAAAATTCATTCCAGAGAGATGAAGTCACTTGGCCAAGCCACATAAGTAGTAAGTTCCAGAGAATGAAATACAAACCCAACCCTCTTCCCATTGCACCAGGCTGTCCCTGATAATACCCACTGGGAAACACATATAATTGGAATGTAAAGTGCCACAAAAAAGAGAAAAACCAAATGCTTAGGGTGGTTGAGGAGGAGAGATTAATTCCCTCCCTCCCCTCCGTGTTTGGATTAGGGTAGGCTTCCTATAGGACTCAGCATTTAGACTGGGGTTCAGTGTGGTCTCTGACCAGTACCATATGCCTGCTGCCACAACCAAATAGTTATTGTTATAGTATGTGGCAGGCTCTTTGTGACAGACGAGAGGAGAACAGGAACTAAGGAGAAGCTGGAGACTGGAGAGAAGCAGGTAGTCTGTGGCTCACTGTCCATTTGTCTCTATTCATCTGGCTCTCTTTGACTCTTAGACATCCTGCCTTAGGTCAGCTAGGTGGTGCAGTAGATAGAGCATTAGCCTGAAGTCAGGAGGACCTGAGTTCAAATTTGACCTCAGACACTTACTTAAAAATTACCTAGCTTGGGCAAGTCATTTAACCCCATTGCCTTGAAAAAACCAAAACAAAAAACAAAAACAAAAAAAAAAAGAAAGAAAAAAAAAGAAAGAAATCCTGCCTCACACTTGCATGAACTGATGCAAAATGAAATGATCAGAACCAGACCACTGAACACAGTAACATCAACATTGTGTGATGATCAGCTTTGAATGATGTAACTATTCTCAGCAATACAACAATTCACAATAGTTCTGAAGGAGTCATGATGGAAAATGCTATTCATATCCAAAGAAAGAATTGCTGGCATCTGAATACATAGTGAAGCATACTATTTTTTTTTCTTTTTCTTTTATTTTAGGTTTTTTCAAGGCAATGGGGTTAAGTGGCTTGCGCCAGGCCACACAGCTAGGTAATTATTAAATGTCTGAGGTCGGATTTGAACCCAGGTACTCCTGACTCCAAGGCCGGTGCTCTATTCACTGCGCCACCTAGCTGCCCTGAAGCATACTATTTTCACTTTATTTTTGTCTTTTTCTCTTTTTTGATCTATTTCTTCTTTCACAATAGGATTGATATGAAAATATATTTTATATGATTGAACGTATATAACCTATATCAAATTTTTAGGATTAGGGTAGGGGGAGGGAGGGAAAATTTTGGAATTCAAAATTAAAAAAAAATGAATGCTAAAAAATCTCTTTTGTAAAGACAAAAAATTGTCTACAAATGATTGGAAAAAATTAAATTTTTTTTAAAATTCTTTTTGTTAGTTAAGAAATAAAGAAGGAAGGAAAGAAAAAAGAAATCCTGCCTTGTGGCAAAGCATTGACTTTTTGGCAAACTGTCTGGGATAGGTAGCCCAACCTTTCATCTGCTGAAATAGAGCTATCTGGGGCTCCTGTTTCCATCTATTTATGGTTGTCTTATAAGAAAACAGGAGCATTAAGAAACCAATGACTGCAAACAAAACACCACCCAGGGGAAGGGAAAGATTGATTTTATTGGAAATCAGTTATGAAGGTCCTGAAAATCTTGTAACTACTTACATGGACTTTCCTCCATGATCCCTGCTCATTAAAGATGTCTGTGGCAACTGGTCAACTCTCCTCCTGGTCCTTGTCAACATTTCTATCTCTGATATCAAGAGAGGCATAGTGTACAGGAACTCTACCCTAGTCAGACTGCATCTAGAATGTTGGTACCTAGGTGATGCCATGGCTAGAGTAGGGGATTAGGAGTCACAATTGAGCAGGATTGATATCCAACTTTATATATTTACTGTGTGACCCAGGGCAAATTACCTAACCTTTGTTTACCTCAGTTTCCTCATCTGTGAAGTGTAGATAATAATAGCCCCTGCCCATAAGAGATGTTGTGATGATCACATGAGATAATATACAGAAAGCCTTTTGTCAGCTCCTTTTATGAGTAAATTTCCTGGCCTATCTCCCTCTTCCCCAGATAAGCCCAAGGAATCCCAAAGGTGCATCCAGAGGGCAGGAAATGTGTTCCATGGACTGGAAACAATTAAAGAAAGGTCCCAAACTGAGTGAGGAGGAGCTGTCCTGCAGAAGAAGTGGAAAGAGTCCTTCAGGAGGATTGTGGTGAATGTCAATGCCATCCTAATCTGGGTCATGT
The DNA here is from genome assembly GCF_037893015.1 of Macrotis lagotis. Taxonomy (NCBI): domain Eukaryota; kingdom Metazoa; phylum Chordata; class Mammalia; order Peramelemorphia; family Peramelidae; genus Macrotis; species Macrotis lagotis. The sequence goes on from NC_133666.1 coordinate 693,472,527, forward strand.
GTGCTACCTATCACCCCTTATGCCTGAACCCTGCCTCCAGAATCCTATCTCTTCCCTCCCCTTTCAAGGTAAATTTGACCTCGTTGGTATTGATGAGACTTGGTGATATGAAACTCATAACTAGACAATAGCTCTGGATACTTTACTCAAAAGAAACAGAATAGAAAAATGTGTGTGTGTGTGTGTGTGTGTGTAGCACTGTATATTAAGAAAGCATCCCCAAATGAGGAAATCTAGGAATAAGAAGAAAGAATGGTGGAGAGAATTTGGGAGAGGATTAAAGGAGAAAAAACAGAAGCTACAGACAACCCAGAAAAAAAGAATTAGATGAAGAGTGTGGGGAATAGGACCTAAGCCTGGCTTAGAGACATGACACACTAATGGTAGAGGAGGAACTCCAATTATTTGGACATTGTCCACAGCTGGGCACCTTTTGATAGCAGAGCAACTAATAACTCCATGATTTGCCCCAGTGGTAACTTCATCCTTAAAAAAGATGGTGGAGACAACAGGGGGAAATTCCATTCTGAATGTGATTCTCACTTGTTTATGGGGGAGAAATAATGGAAACTTTGAGACAAAATGACTGTGCTGTCCTAGAATTTGTGATAGGGAAGGAGAGGAAGTCTAGGCATAGCTGATATTCACTTTAGATCTGGAGAGAGTAGATTTCATTTTCAGAAGAAAGAGATCTTGTGGAGATAATTAGGGCTTCTACTTTTCATGTTTGTGAGAATCAAATGAGATAACAATTGCAAAACTGCTCCATGGCCTGGAGTGGAGGAGCCTTACATAGAACCTGTCACTTTCTGTTGTGTTGTTTCAGTTGCGTCTGACACTTTGTGCCTTCATCTGAGATTTTCTTGGCAAAGACACTGCAGTTTCTTTTTCTTTTCTAGCTCAGATGAGGAAACTGAAGCAAACAGGGTTAAGAGACTAGCCCAGGGCCACACAATTATTAAGTGTCTCAGGCTGGATTTGAACTCATGAAGATGAGTCTTTCTGACTCGAGGTCCTGTGCTCTGTGTACTAGCTGTCCTTTGTTTTATATTGGTGCCATATAGTTTCATGGCATTTATAGATATCAAGTAATAGGTATAACATTTTGTTTCAGCTTGAGAAATTAATATTTAATTCTTTTTAGGAGAAATAATAATAGTTTAAAGACAGAAACACAAGGAACTTGATTCTTATGACCTTAAGAAAGAACCTCTTTCTCAAACTAAACTCCCAGCAGAGTGTGCCCTGGTCAGAGGGTGCTGTGTTCTATGAGCACAGGTGAAGGGGCATGTCAGTCTTATTACTGTCTGTTACTACAGTTACAGCAAGGATGCTTTCAGTGAACAATATAAATTGTCCTTATCATTTTTTTTGTTTTTGCAAGGCAAACGGGGTTAAGTGGCTTGCCCAAGGCCATACAGCTAGGTAATTATTAAGTGTCTGAGACCGGATTTGAACCCAGGTACTCCTGACTCCAAGGCCGGTGCTCTATCTACTACACCACCTAGCCACCCCCCTTATCATTCTTAAAACATAACATGTTTTAAATGGAAAATAGTTTTTCATCTAAGATACTTGGACATGTTTTATATGCTTAAACTACATGAATAGGCCATGAGTTCAGAACTGAGTCAAAAGCTTTACAGTTTTATATATATATATATATATATATATATATATATATATATATATATATATATATATACATGTTAGGTTTTTTTTTGCAAGGCAATGGGGTTAAGTGGCTTTTCCAAGGTCACACAGCTAAGTAATTATTAAGTGACCAATAAATATAATAATGCATGTTACTGTGCTTTGTAGGACTTGTGTAATGATTACTGGATAAATAATAAACTTTATAACCCTGGAATTTTTTGGTATGCCTCTTTTGCTCTTTACCATATTACTTTTTTGTAGATTATTTTTGGAAAGTAAACCAAGTTCTAATAGTTTGCAAGTCACCTAAAGCAGCATCACTGAAGCATTCCTAGCCCAAAGGATGTTTGTATTTCTTTATCTGTGCTGATGTAACCTAACTTTATTGGAACTAAAGAATGAAGGGAAGCTATTTAGTTAGCCAAACTCACACCAGTCTTAAGACCAATCTACAGCTTCAGGTTATCCTGCCTATTTCTTAGATTCATGGGAGCAGTCTCATTTCTCAGTGATAGCCCAATCAGTCTCCAGACTCTAATTGAGTAGAAATCCAGGATTATTGCCAGGCTTTCATGTTAACTTTAACAACCTCAAGATTCAAGGATGCCTCCATCATCCATCTCTATAAAGGTAAAAGGAATAGGTTGTCCTAAGACAATCACAAGGGTGTTTCTCTTTATTGCTGGTAAGATTCATGGAGTCCTTCTCAAGAGGTTGATCCTTTACCTGGAAGACGGTCACCTCCCTGAGAGCCAGTGTGGCTTCAGAGAGGGTCAAGGAACAGTCAATATAGTGTTTGCTGTTGGACAACTCCAGGAAAAATGCCAGAGCAGAATAGAAGTCTGCATACAATGCAGCTAGCTCTGATGTAGGCCTTAGATACCATTAGTCATGAGGGTTTATGGGAAATAATGTCAAAAGTTGGTTTCCTGGAGAAGTTCATCAGTATTGGAGAGGCTAGGTGGCGCAGTGGATAGAGCACCAGCCCTGGAGTCAGGAGTACCTGGGTTCAAATCCAGCCTCAGACACTTAATAATTGCCTAGCTGTGTGGCTTTGGGCAAGCCACTCCCATTGCCTTGCAAAAACCCTAAAAAAAAAAAAAAAAGAAGTTCATCAGTATTGTATATCACTTTCATGATGGCATGCTTGCCTGGATTCTGGATAGTGCTCTTGAGATTTCCCTGTCATCAATGAGAATGAAACAAGGTTGCATTGCTTACTCAGAGGCTTCTTAGCATGATGCCTTCAGCCAATGTTTTCACTGAAGATGAACATGGCCTCAAGGTCAGCGCAAATTCTTCAACTTGAAAAGGCTACAAGCCAAGACCAAAGTGGAGGGAGGGTTGGTGCGTGATCTTCTGTTTGCAGATGATTGTGACCCCAATGTAGCCTCTAAGGCTGAGATGTAACCCAGTAGGGATCGATTCTTTGCTGTTTGTGCTCTCTTTGCTCTAACAATCAACACTAAGAAAACCCAGGTGCTCCATCAGCCAACACCAAACCATCCCTATGTGGAACTATGGATTACAGCAAATGGAGAAGTTTTGAGGACGTGGATAAGTTCCCTATCTTGGCAGTGTCCTTTCCAAGGAGGTTCACCTTGACAATGAGGTTGGCACATGCATTACCAGTTGTGTTGACCTCATCACTATATGCCTGTGAAGCTGGACAGTCTAGCTGGGCCAGGCCAGGAAACTGAGTCACTTCCATTTAAATTGTCTTAGGAAGATTCTGAAGACCACCTGGCAGGAGATACCAGACCTTGAGAAAGAAGCTCTTTCTCAAACTAAACTCCCAGCAGGGTGCCCTCATCAGAGAGGGTGCTGTTCTGTGAGCACAGGTGAAGGGGCACATCATTCTTCTTACCGTCTGCTACTAGAGTTACAGCAAGGGTGCTTTCCGTGAACCTACGGAAGATGAGGGGCATTCCAAAGCTTTTATTGAATTACAAGAAGGTATTTTTATTTTTCTGGACAATTATCTATGGAATATTACATATAAAAGGGGTGTAGGAAAGTGACTTGTTCCAGGAATGTTTGTATCTGAAAACTATTGGAAAGAATGGGAAGAATGAAATACTAATAAGGATAGATCCTCAATCTGTGAAGGTGGGGAACTCCCAGAAAGGGAAAGGACCTTCACCAATGAAGTTCAATGAAGTTCATTCCCTTTCATTTACAGTATTAAAGCTTTGCTTAGGGCAGAGTACTCCAAACCTTTTTGACTGTGTAAGCAAATTTTCTGCCCTCATCCCCAATATCTGAATACATATTTATAAATTAAATAGGCGCTGTTGTTTATCAATTGTTTCAGTTGTGTTTGATTCTTCATGACCCCATTTGTAGTTTTCTTGATGCTGGAGAGCTTTGCCTTTTCTTTGTTAGCTCATTTAACAGAGAAGGAAACTGAGGCAAACAGGATTAAGTGATTTGCCCAAGGTCCCACATTAAGTAAGTATCTCAGGCCAAATTTGAACTCAGGTCTTCCTGACTTCAGGGCGAGTGTTCTATCCTCTCGCAGTTCCATACTACTGTATTGATAATTATGTATATAAAATGCACACAAAATTATAAATTTAAAAGGATGAAATAAAAATAAAATCATATTTGGTCTTAGTATCAAAAGGGAGCCAATGGGATTTATTGAATAGGAGAGTGACATAGTCAGATCTTTGCTTTAGAAAATCACTTTGGGGGCAGCTAGGTGGCACAGTGGATAGAGCACTGGCCCTGGAGTCAGGAGTACCTGGGTTCAAATCCTGTCTCAGACACTTAATAATTACCTAGCTGTGTGGCCTTGGGCAAGCCACTTAACCCCATCTGCCTTGCAAAAACCTAAAAAAAAAAAAAAAAAAAGGAAAAAAATCACTTTGGCAAGTGAAGGGAGAATGGCCTGGAGTGGGGAGAGATTGGAGGCAAGGAGACCAGGAGGAGGTATTGCAATAGTCTGGGAAAAAGATGATGAGGATGAGAATTGGGGGTATGTTGTGTGGGAGTCACTGTGGAATAGAGAGAAGTGGGTGGGGAGAGATTGAAGAGACACAGAGAAACAAATGATAAGATTTGGCAAATGTTAGCTACATTAGGTGACGGGGGAGTAAGGAGTTGAGGGTGATACCAGGCTATGTGCTGGAGTGACTGGGAGAATACTGGTGTCCTTGAGAGGAATGGGGAGGTTTTGAAGAGAGGAGGGTTTGGGGGGACAGATAATGCAAGAAGATCTGTGATGCAATCTAGTCCAAAATAAATTAAAAAGGCATCTTACTTCCTTCGCCACAGGCCCAGGGAGTAGATCCTGTCATCTCAGGGGCACTTGTAGTAAGGTAATCTGGTGGAAAAGATATGGACACACTGGTAGAGGGGGGGAATTTCACCTTGAGATGCCTGGGTCTCTTTTGTTTAATCCTTTAGGGAAGGAATCTGGCCCAGGCAGGAGATGTGGTGAATAAAAGGAGGCAAAGTTAGAGGAGTGTGGGGCTCTAGTGGCTGAAGGGGAGTGGTGGGGTTGTACTGGAAACAAATCCACAAGTGCATTTCCTTTGAGTTTATGCTTATGGGACCCCAAGGAGGGTGGGTCTTATGACTTTAAAACTTGAAGACTTATGACATTAACAGTGAAGCGACTTGCCCAGGGTCACAAAGTCAGTTTGTCAAAGGCAGACCTTGAACCTAGATCTTACTCTTGCTGGCACTGGTTGTTTGCCCATGCTGTATCATTATTATAATAATTATCAATACAATAAATATTTGTTTCTATTCTTAATAGCCAGCATTTCTATAGCCCTGTAGGATTTGTGAAGCACTTGATATCATGCCATCCAATTAGGGGGCAAATAGACACACCCGAAGAGAAAGATAATGACCAATCTTTGGTAGGCGCGTTGTTGAGGAAGGGGCAAAGGGCCATGTGAAGAAGTGCCCTGAGCTGGAGGAGGCCACAAGGATGGGGAAGGGTCGTGGACCCACACCCTTGGAGGATCCATCAAAGGAAATGGCAGTGCTTAGCTTGGAGAAGAGCAAACTGTAGGGGGTGGCACGGAGGGGCCATGAAAACTGTGTTCCAGTATCTGAAGGGCTGCCACGGGGAGGAGAGAACAGCTTTGCTCTGCCAGGCCCGGGATGGGGTGGGGAGACAGCACAGAGCGTCATGGGCAAATTTGCAAAGAGGCAGATTTGGTTTGATATTGGGAAGACTGCCTGACTAATCAATGAGTGCTGTCCCAAAGAGAAAGGGGCTGCTCCAAGGAAATCGGAGGGCAGGTCTCACCGGGGACCTTACGCAGAGGCTGGAGGCTTTAGAGGGGACCCTCGGTCTACCCCACAGACTACAACATGGGGAGAGTGACTGGGGCCATGTTCTGAGGAGTCCTTCTAGTCCAGGGAGGTACAAGCTGGGGCCCGAGGAGGTTTCTGGCTCCTCAGTACTGGGGACTCGAGTTCGAGTTGAATTTTCCTGGCTCTGACCCTTCCCTCCCTTATTTTCTCTGGTGAGCCTGAAGGAGCCTGGAGGGGCCAATCCTTGTTACCTAATTTGCCCTCCCTTCCTCTGCTGTCCCCTCTTCCCCCAGTCTGGGAAGTATCACCCCCCTGGAGATAGACCCCTTGTCTCTAAAGGACCTCTAGCTGGGAGACTTTCTCCTTCCTTCACCCCTCTCCCTCGGAGCAGGGACAGACCCGTCCCCCCCCCCGGGGTACTCCCCTCCTTGCTCTGCCCCTTCTTCCACCTCCTTCTGGATTCTGCCCTCCTCCTCCGCCCTGCCCTCCTTGTCTGCCCTCCCCTTGGTGGCCCGGGGCTGATCATTAACACAGCCAGCAGAAGGAGCCCTGGCATAGGCCCCATAAAGAGGCAGGCAGCTGGGCCCGGGCCGCCACCGAGGTTCTCGAGGTTCTGTCTGTCCGTGGAGACCAGCCTGCCCGGGGGCAGAGAGCACGGAACCTGCCACCATGGACAGCACCACGAGCCCCAGCTCTGCGGGGACCCCCGCGCCTCCCCACCCCTCGGAACGCATCAAGAATGCTGCGGACATCTCCGTCATTGTCATCTACTTCGTGATGGTCCTGGGCGTGGGGCTGTGGGTACGTGGGGGACCCAAGCTATGGACAAGGCAGGGGATTGATGGGGAGAAAGGGGCACAGCAGTGAGGAGGCAAGGGCACGGAATTTGGAGCTCTCTCACTACAATACATATTACCTCCTCCCTCTGAGCCTCAGTTTCTCCAACTGTAAAACGAAAGGGATGACTTCTGCCTTTGACACTTCAGGTACTAACACCCCTTCTGTCTGACAGTGTGTGTCACCATGCCTGGGCATCCTCTGTTCCAAAGTCTCATCCAGCTCTAATATTCAGTGATTCTTTCTTTGACAGAGGAGTTGAATAGAGTCAGAGCTGAGGAAACTGAGGCACTGTCATCAATTTATTGCAGTTGTAGTTAGCCAGGTGTCTCCTTTTCCCCTCCCTCAACAAGGGCAGGGCAAGGCATTCAATATGCCAGATCCAAGAGGAGAAACTATGCCTGAGAATGAAGAAAAAAGGGTGCTGTCCCCCAGGATTTAGCAGGATGGGGTAGAAAGGACCTAATACCCAGAGTCTGCTGTTCTGATCACAATTTTTTGGAACCTTGAATAAGTCTCTTCCCTTCTCACATTTTCTCACATATAAATGGGGGATAATCCTTCCCCAACATCTTTCTTGCAGTCTTAAGGGAAGGATTACAGTAAATCACTAGGCTCTATAGAAAATGGGGTTAGCTAAGCTTCTCCTTCAAGTCTCACTTTCCTCATCTGTGAAAGGAAGAAGAGAAGACATGCTATTCCTAGTGATATGGACTGGGGGGCTCATTTAACTGGAGCTCAAATGAAGGTTGAAATACTGCTTAGGATCCTAGATTTAGGAAGGAACTTCAGAGATCATCCGGTACAAACCCCTCATTTTACAGATGAGGAAATTGAGGCCTCAAAAAGGTTAAATGACTTAACCAGAATAGGAAGTCTCAGAGCTGGGATTTGGACCCAGATCTTCCAACTCCAAATCTAATGCTCTTTCCACATTGGAGCAGAACTGACCCAGCCCTACCATAGCCACATACCTGAAGGATGGGATTCCCAAGCAAAAGGTGAGGCATCTTCATTCTATGGCCCTCAAACTCCGAAGCCCTTCTTGCTACAGACACCCCCTTCACCTATCTGCATTCAGTTGAAACTCCTCCCATCCTCCTATCAAGTCTCAGGCACGTACCTTCTCAAGTCCCTTGCATCCTCCTGTTTTAGTCTCCCCCTCATATTTTCTTTTTCACAAACTCCCCTTGGTCCCAGACCTCTTCCTGCTGCCCTTCTTCTATCTTCTGACCTTCACAGAGACCTGGCTTCTCCTCTTTCCCTTCCCCAGCCCAAAGAGACCCTGCATCCCTGGTCATTGTTCCCAGAGTTTATGAACCTTCTCGTCTGCTCCCAGGAAACTGGTCCAGGAGGAAGAATGGAAATACTTCTCTTCCCCATCATTTCCAGACCTTCCCCCTGCCACCAGCTCTCAACTATCTCTCCTCTTTTGGGGTTTATACAATAAATCCCTTCCTCCAAAGCCTGGTCAACAGTTACCTTGCCACTTTTGCCCTTATATTAAAGGATTTTAACATTCATGTTAATGACTCTTTGAGCATCCTAGACAGCCTGGTCACCAGCCTTCTCTATTCCCACAGCCTGGTCACCAGCCTTCTCTATTCCCACAGCCTGGTCACCAACCTTCTCTATTCCCACAGCCTGGTCACCAACCTTCTCTATTCCCACAGCCTGGTCACCAGCCTTCTCTTCCTCCACTCCACACAAATCCTAGATGAGGAGTTGGAACAGAGCTTAGAGATCCATAAAATTCGACTCCTTCATTGTATGCAACAGGAAATTGAGATTGAAGAAAGTGAAATGATTTGCCCAAAGTCACATGTAGTGGTTACACAACTGTGATTACACAAATCTTCTACTTTCAGGATGGAGAGTTCTGAAATTCCTCTGTATGAGATCATCACCTCTTATAAGCATCTCTCTTTGTACCTCATTCCTCCTAAATCTATTCTTCAATGTTTCCATTATATCTAGGTCCTTTGAGCAAGACTCATTCTCTGGTTTCCCTTTCTTCCCTTCCAATGTTTTATATCATGCTTGGTTAACCTGATCTCATGTTGCTTGCTCCCTTGTCCTGTTAATGTTCATGCCTCACAAATCCCCCACCATTCATCTCTTTTATTCCTACACCCTAGCTTTTGAACTGAGCTGAATGAAGTCATACAACTGAGTCAGCCAGATTCACCACAAATCATGTAGCTCATAAATCCTCATCTCAACTGGACAATCCTTGCATTCTACCCTAATTGAATCTCTATCTTCCTCTCCATGGCCATTCTTCCAAACCTTCTCTCCTTGGTCCTATCACATTCCTCCTTTTCCTATCCAAGCCTATCAGAAGGTGACATAATATCATCTATTACTGAGCAAAGACTCTATGAGCTCCTTCTCAATCGTTCTCCTCTCACATCCCTTCTCTCCTTTTCACTCTCTCTAGGTATGAACTTTCATGACCTTTCTCCTTTACCATTGCAATAGCATTTGACTAGGTCTCTCTGTTTTCAGTCTCTCTCTCTATTTAACCATATGACTGCTGAATTGAAACTGAGGCACACATTTGATCATGTCATTCTCCTTCTCCAGAAGCTCCTGAGGCTCCCTATTGCCTCTAGGATCAAATAAAAACTCATATTTAGCATTACAAATGTAGCAATCTGGCTCCAGCTCCCCTTTCTGGGCTTATTCCACATTATTCCTCATCACCATTCTCTAAGGCTAACTGTCCCATTTGCTCCTCTCTATTCACTATATTCTGTTTCCTGTCCCAATGACTTTGCATTGCTTGTACCCCATACCTGCAATGACCTTCCTGATTATCTCTGCCTCTTAGAATCCTTCCTTTAAGCCTGATTCTGGACTCCCACCCTATTTCCCCCAGTTTCTAGCCCCTTGCTTATAAATCACTCGGCATGTATCTTGTGTTTTACTTACCTTCATTCGTGTTGTTTCAAGATCAGATGAGCCAGCTCATGTGAAGGGAAGAAGAGCTGTGTCCATGCAAGGACTTTTCTCTCCCCAGGACTGGCCAGTCTGGCCTAATTACCCTGACCCCAAACCAGCTCTGTACAATACATCCTATGCCAATGGCAACAGTGAGTCCAGTTTCACCACTGGCTTTCCTCTTTTCCCACAGAGCAAAAATGTAACCAGCAGCAGGAGATAGAATTCTACAGATTCCAAAGGGGAACATAGCACTGAGTGTCGTTTCTCCAAAATATTAGTATCTGATTTGTTACTATGCAGAATTCATCGTATGTGGGGAGCCAACAGGGTGTGATGGAGAGAAATGAATCTTGGGGACAGGAAATCTAGGTTTGAGTCCTTTCTTCTGCCATTTACTAGCCAATCATTTCTTCCTCTCTAAGCCTCAGTTTTACTCTCTATTAAAAGGGGAATGCATCTCCCACATAAGGGGAATGATTAGAATCATGAAAAATCATAGAAGGTTGACAACCACCTGGTCCAAACTATCTTAACAAGGAACCCTTCCATAAGTCACCTTCTTGTTACCTAGACTTTGCTTGAAGAACTCCACTGTTGGAAATGCCACTCTGTTCTGGGTAACAATGTGGAGGCAGAGGACCTGGGTTCTAATCCTGCTTCTGATGTCCACTAGTGCCTTGGAGTGACACAAGCAAATCATTTCACTTCTCAGTGCCTCAGCTTCTTCAGCTATCAAAGTGATACTTTGGGTAGATGGTTTCTAAACTCCCTTCCAGCCCTAAATCTACAATTCCACGTCATTGAATTTCTCTGGGCCCCAGGAAACTTGTTAGGAAGCCATTCAGTCCATTTTTTTTTCTTTTCATATATGGAAGAAATTGAGGACCAGAAGGGTTTAAGAGACTTGTCCAGGGTCACAGATTACAGCGCAGCCTGAGATGGTCTCTGTGATCAATGCTCTTCCCATTGTGCCATGAATTTAGAGCTGGGGTCATTGACATATTTCAGAGGGACCAACTTATTTAACTTGATGAGAGGGGAATGCTTGGATGGATGCTGAAGTTTGCTGCTGAGAGTGGCTTGGAAGACTAGAGGGTGAACTAGCCAAGGTGGATAGTCTGCTTTTGAATCATCGTTTAACATCTTTGGATCTCACTTTTCTGAAAAATGAGGGGCTTGGACTCAGAAGATCCCTATGATCCTACAAGGCTATAATTGTGTGGGAAGGTCACAAACACTTACAGGACATAGTTTAATTGCTGCCTTGGGTATTTCTTTTCCTTTATTTTGCTAGATCTCGAGAGAAACCCAGAACAAACCAGGAGAGAGCAAATGAGACCTTTCCTTTGGGCAACTCAGACTTAGAACAGAGCAGCCCACCTTGTAGCCTCATTCTTAGCACCCAAGTTTAAGGTCCACACCATGTGTCCTGACAGGTCCCTGCCTTTCACTGGTCTTCAAGTGACTCATTGCAACGCAATGGATCCCAGAGGATAGAGAGTGTGTGTGATTAGTTTTCTCTGAGAAGCTTCTGGCCAAATATCACATGCCATTGTGTTACAGGTGGGATCTGAAATTGTGTCATTAAAATAGGATTGAATTAACAAGGAGGTCCTCTAGAGCAGGGGCCTGAAACTTCTTGTGTCATGGGCTTTTCTCCATGGGGCAGTCTGGGGAATATATGGATCTCTAAAAAACCAGAAAAATGGTTTTTAATGAATAAAATAAAATAATATAAGATGATCAAGGAAACCGATTATATAGAACTATGGTTGTATTTTTTTCACATGAAAATTCTTGGACCACTTGAAATCTCTTCTTAGTCTCCTTGGGGAAGTCTAGGTTAGGATCTCACTTCTAGTCCCTCCTAAAGATGTGTCTGCTGTTGGGATTTCAAAGGAGAGAACTTTCAAGATGGAAGGGTCTTTAGGGTCTAATCTTTCTTTTACAGATGGAAGAAAGAGGAGCTCAGACATACAAAGTAAATTGCAATGGGTCATATCATCTCTGCAACTTTTTAAGTGTGGATAACAGGAGGCTTGGGGGAGCTTGGGCAGATGAGCCAGTCAACATCACCTTTTGCCTAAAATACAAACCTCATTAAACCGACAGTGTAAATAATGGATCGACATTAATTACCTCTTTTAATGTTGTTCAGTCTAACTGTTCCTGACCCCCATAAGGGTTTTCTTGGTAGAGATACTGGACTGGGTTGTCATATTTTTTGTAGGTGAGGAAACTGAGGCAAACAAGGTGAAATGATTTGCCCAGAGTCACATAGCTGATGTATGTCTGAGGTCAGATTTGAACTTAGGTCTTTTTGACTCTAGGCCTAGGGGGTCTATCCACGGAGCCATCTCTTTACATAATAACATTAAATTTCTTTGGAAATACATTTGAAAAAGTCAATCAGTTGCCAGTCAATAAACGTTTGGGCAATGAGGAGACTCAGTGGAAAGAGCTGGGTTTGGAAACAGGGAGATTTATTTTCCTGAGTTCAAATCTAGCCTCAGACACATATTAGCTGTGTGACCCTGAACAAGTCCCTTCACCCTGTCTGGCTCAGTTTCCTCATCTGTAAAAAGAACTGGAGAGGAACACAGTCTAAGTTTGAAAAGTGTCAGGAGAGGTGGGACAGGTCATGTAGGGCTGGAAATGCCAAACAAAAAGACTTTCTAGTTCATTCCGGAGGAAATAAGGATTGAGCCACCCAGGTGGAAGTCATATGTCTTGTTGACAACCTCACCAGGAATCAACCTTTACTTAAATTTAGCTTCGCATTTGATCATCTAAATTTCTGTCAGAGACGAAGGGCTTCTTACAAGGACCTTGCTTTTTAAAAACTATAAATTATTGAAACCTGTTTGAAGAGAAAGGTGATCAGGGTTGAGGAGGGAAGTTAGACTGGATGAGACTTTCTGAGTCTGAAGATTCAGTAATTGTGGGTTTTTAAATGAAGCTATGTTGGGCTATTTGGGCAGCTAGGTGGTGCAGGGGATAGAGTACAGGTCTTGGAACCACAAGATCTGATCCATAGACATTTACTAGCTGTGTGATTCTGGGCAAGTCACTTAATCATATTTGCCTCAGTTTCCTCACCTGTAAAGTGATCTGGGGAAGCAAATCGTGAAGAATGGTGTAGGACTAACTGACCAAACAATAAATACTGGTATTTTCTTAGAGCACATTAGGAGTAGGCATTGGTGAGAAGAGTCTCCTTTGCTTGGGGTGGGGTCACTTCTCAGTAGTGTATGTGCCAACTTGTATGTGCATCCTCAGTTCCCTTATTTCTTGTGTCCTGCTTGCTTCCTTTTACCCAGGCCATGCTGAAGAGCAACCGAGGGACAGTGGGGGGCTTCTTCCTGGCTGGCAGGGACATGGTGTGGTGGCCAGTAAGTATATCCCCACTCCATTCCCTTGTTGTTTATTTGAATAGTGACTGTCTCTACCTTCTTCCAAATTTCAAACTCAGGAGACCTGAAACTCAGTTGAGGGTCAGCTCAGATCGTAAATAAAAGAGAGGAGAAAGGCCAGGCTTCCCCCCAGACCTCCTACTCACTCCTTTTTTTCCTGTACTTGCTAAGAATGGAAGTGAGGTACAGGGAAAGAAAATTTGGGGGTCTTGCCCAATGACTAGGAAAGAAGGGTGGCTGTGAAGGGACAGTGCTTGAGAGAGAGGTTCAGGGAGGGTTCCGTTGATTTCCCTTCCCCTATTCTGCCCCTTCCTCAATGTTATTTCTTGCTCCAGAATTTTTCAGCTCCCATATGAATGAAAGGAAGTGTCGTAGGAACCTTGGTAGATCCAAGAACCGGTGGGTAGCACACTGGGCCAGCAGAAAATAGAAGCAACTTGTTCTTACAGCAGAGGGGAGAGGGCCAAGCCACCTTGTTGCATTATAATAGCCCCCCCCAAAAAAGATGGGTTTGAATCCCACTTCTGCTCCTGCCTAGCTGTGTGCCCTTGGGCAGGAGTTCTTCCCTCCGTGGGCCTCAGTTTCCTCCTCTATAAAGGGAGACAAATAGATGAGATGTTCCCTTCCCATTCTTGTGTCCATGATCCTACATTGCTATAAAAATCTCTAATGATTTCACACTCTGATATTAGCAGATTCTTTCTTTGGATTCCAGATTGGTGCCTCTCTCTTTGCCAGTAACATCGGCAGTGGCAGTTTTGTGGGACTGGCTGGGACTGGTGCGGCCTCAGGAATTGCTGTTACTGTACTTGAGACTAATGTAGGTGATGCATCCTCGATGTTTTTCTCTTGCCTACCCCCCCCCCCCCCCTCAGGGACAGCTCCTTCGGAACCTAAGGGAACCCATTCAGCCTTTATTACACCTTCATTGTGCTCACCACTGAGGTTACAAAAGAACTCATTTTATTATTAGGGGGCAATAGAGAGCTGACAAGAACCATCCGGAAATATAGAGGGATCAGATGGAAGGTAGTCTCAGAGAGGATGACACTAGTGGGGGTGGGAGAAACCTGGGAGGAAGGAGGCTCAAAAAAAAATCTCCAACAGAAGGTGAGACTTTAGCTGTCTTTTTTGTTTGTATTTTGGCAAGGCAGTAGGTTAAGTGACTTGCCCAAGGTCACAGTTAGGAAATTATTAAGTAATTATTAAATGTCTGAGGTAGGATTTGAGCTCAGATCCTCCTGACTCCAGGACTGGTGCTCTATCCACTGTGCCACCTAGCCACCCAGATGGCTTTCTTTTTGAAAAAAAAGATGCATACAATTTTTCCTTATATCACCTTCACCTTCTAGCAGATCTTGCCTCCCCTTCCTCCAGCTACCCCCCACCATGAAGAATAAAAGAAGGAAGAATCTTCAATGAAACCAGACAATCCATCAGCCAACTGACAGTATATTCCTAAACCGTAATTCCTCACCGCTGCAAACAAGAAAGGGAGAAAGGTGCATTCTCCTCTCTTTCTGGGACACCAAGGCTGACCATGTCACTACATTCTGTTGGGAATTTTTTTTTGTCCTTTTCCTGGGTCTGTGACCTTCAGGCCTTAAATCCAGCTCTTGCTTCCCCATCTTAGAGTTGCCTCAGTCTGAGGGGCTTCAATCTTTTAGTTGAAGAAACTTCCAGGGAGCTCGTTGCCAGATACAGAGGTGGATGAAGTGAGTGGCAGTCCAAGAGTCATGTCTGTTCTCTGACTAGACCCTTGAGGGTGACAAAGCCAGAATTCCAAATTTCCAAAGAGCATCAGCTGTACCAACTGACTAGGTGCCCACACCAAATGGACTGGAAACAGTCAGAGATGCCAAACAGGGAAACCCTGGGACACAGTTACAAGTTACAAGATTCTTGCAGGTTCAGCCACAATCCAAAGGTCTAATTTCCATTTGGTCCTTAAAGAGGTTGGTCCATGATGGACATTGACAGGCTCCCTGAGGGCAACTGCATGATGGTTTTACCCTAATGTAGAAGTAGGATTCATTCATTTATTCATCTGTTTTATATACAAATATATATTTATATATGCAGTGGGTCAGGGGGAGAGACAAAACTTAAATATAATGCTAATCCTTCTAGGAGGAGGAGGAAATAAAACTGTGATTAGCTGAGCAGGGGTATCAAAACATCTTGAACCTAGGGGTGGCTAGGTGGTGCAGTGGATAAAGCACCAGCCCTGGAGTCAGGAGGACCTGGGTTCAAATCTGATCTCAGACACTTCATAATGACCTAGCTGTGTGGCCTTGGGCAAGCCGCTTAACCCCATTTGCCTTGCAAAAAAACCTAAAAAAAAATCCATCTTGAACCTGACTCAGCCTTCAGGCTACAGATAGAGGTGCCATATGGCCTGAAAGGAGCTTGATGAGAATCAAGATCAAGCTGTGGGGAGTTCTGGGTGGTCAAGGGCAGGGCAGGGCAGAGAGGACACCTCAGGGTCTCATGCAAGCTCGACCCAGTCACAATGAGAATCTGAGCATGGACACATAATTTTGTGGGGCTGCAATCTGCTTATCTGTTGAGAAGTAAATGAGTGTCAGCAGGAAGGACCCCTGAAGTGTCTCTCCCTCTCTGTGTATGTGTCTTTGGACAGGATGTAATTTTGTTGAGTTGCCTCCAGGCTTCTCCTCTCTGACCTCCCTCTCCCCCCTTTAGCTCTGTGAGTAAGCCCTAAGTTCCTTGCTCATCCCCATGGCAACCTGGGGTCCCTCTTGCCAACTTCTGCCTGTGGAAAGGAGGCAGTATAGTTCAGTGGTTACAGCATTGTTCCTGGAGTCAGAGGACTTGTGTTTCAATTCTGTCTCTAAAACCACCCAAGTGACCTTGGACTTAATCTCCTGTGTCTGAATTCTTCATCCATAAAATGAGGGGACTGAACTAGATGGACTCAGAATTCCCTTCTGGCTTCAAATCCAGGGCCAACGTGTTGTTGTTTGTCCTTTGTTCTTGAAGAGGACTTCATCAGGGAGGTGCTATAACATGCACATGGATTCTTGGTCGGGTCTGGGTCAGATAGGAGATTTCTGAGGTCTTTGCCATATCTGACATCCCAGAATCCTGAGCCATCTAAGCACCTACTCTCCCAAACCCACCTCTGGTCCACTCCCATAAACTTCCTTTTGGACCCTGATTGCAGGGAACTACCCCTATTTGGAAGATCTGACAAATCAACTCACACTAAGGTGCTAGTATCTGATCACTTTTTGACTGTTCAAGATGGATGGCACCAGCGTCCAATCATCTCATTTATTCAACTGGCATTTTATAAAAACACCTACTACATACCGGAAATGTAGAAATGACCAAAACAACTCCTGCCTTCAGAAAGGGCCCATTTTCCTGGGAGGAAAGAACACTCCAGATACAAGGAAATACAAAGTAATTTCTGCTTTATGGTAGAATGTAAGTTCCCTGAGAGCAGGTGCTGACTCCTTTTGGTCTCTGGCACAGAATATGACCTAGGTAGGAATTTGTTGAATTGAATCTGGGAGCTGCTACCAAATGTAGAAAGCTGGGAACTTTCATTGGGTATTTTTAAAATGGTGGTCTGGTCATGCAAGCTCATTGGAAAGAAGAATGTTAATGTAATTAAGGAGGCACTCTCTGGTTCCAGGGCAGAGAGCCAGGGGGTTGGCTTGTTAGCGGCCAGTTGGGGGAGGGAGGAACGAGGAAGGAGGCAGCATTGACCTAAGTTATGATGGATGCTGGGAATCATCCTTCAGAGGCAGAAGTGAAGAGGAAAAGCATTCTAGACACAGGAATGATTTGTGCCAAGGCAAAGATGGAAAATGGAATGTGTATATGAGGTGAGGCAAGAAGGAATCTGAGGCAGAGAGGGAAGGGGACTCACCTGGGATCACTCAGCCAGGAAACCTCAGTCACAACAAGGACCCAAGTCACCTAATTCTACATCTGGAGTTCTGTTGATAATATCAGATTGTAGTCTAGATTACTCAAGCTGGAAGGGGCCTTAGGGAGTTTCTGGTCAAATGTCTTTTCAGAAGAGGAAACAGACTCAGAGAAAGTCAGGAACTAGACCAAGTTCTAACGTGGCCCTCTATCCAGAGGTTATTTGTATTTTGAAAGGTGAATCCCATAGACTTTCTTTTAAAGACTAAAAATGTCATGCACAAAGGAATGACTCTCTCATGGTGGGGTCCATTGATTAAATCTGTAAGACAATTCTTTCTTGGCTGCCATATTTCCCAATGCCTCGTTAAAGAATACCACATGGGTGTCAGGTGAATGGAGAGGAGAACCCCAGAATCATGGGGACTCTAGGACTATTTGGCTAGAACAGGTGAGAAGATAAGCCTGATTGCTATATAATCTGCCCTTGATTTTTTGCAGGGTTTGCCATTGCTGCTGATCCTAGGCTGGCTCTTTGTCCCCATTTACATCAAGGCTGGGGTGAGTACCCAATAGCAGGGGCTCTTTCTCTTCCAAAACTTTGCATAATCAGTTCCCCATTCAACAATCTTGTTAGGATATTTGCTCAAATTTATATGCTCCTTCAAGTTTTCCAAATCTTTTTTAGCCATAACAACACTGGATGATGCAGTATAATTGAGGTTTTATTCTTCTTTATTTTCTTCATTTCATAAATGAGGGAGCTGAGACCCAGAGAGGTGAGACCTCATTTGAGGCCTCAAATGATTTGCCCAAGATCACATGAAGGGCAGGACTTGTACTCTCTCTCTCTCTGGCTCTAAATCCCATGTTGGAATGTTTGCCTTCCAAGTTAGCAGAATTCTTCAGAAAGGTCCCTATTCTCCAATCCCACTGCCCACGTTCCCAAGATGCTTTGTGATTCAGTGCGACTCTGATGTCTTCCTACCTGTGTAGGTGATGACCATGCCTGAATATCTGAAGAAGAGGTTTGGAGGGAAAAGAATTCAGATCTACTTCTCCGTCCTTTCCCTATTCTTATCTGTGGCCATGAGGATCTCAGTGAGTCCATCTTTCTGCTTTATGGTAGAATGTAAGTTCCCAGGGTGGCTAGGTGGCGCAGTGGATAAAGCACTGGCCCTGGAGTCAGGAGTCCCTGGGTTCAAATCTGGTCTCAGACACTTAATAATGACCTAGCTGTGTGGCCTTGGGCAAGCCACTTAACCCCATTTGCCTTGCAAACAACTAAAAAAAAAAAAGAATGTAAGTTCCCTGAGAGCAGGTGCTGACTGCTTTTGGTCTCTGGCATGGAGTATGTCCTAGGTAGGAATTTGTTGAATTGAATCTGGGAGCTGCTACCAAATGTAGAAGGCCTGGGGTAAGAAAACTGGGAGCTTTCATTGGGTATTTTAAAAATGGTGGTCTGGGGTGGCTAGGTGGTGCAGTGGATAGAGCACCGGCCCTGGATTCAGGAGGACCTGAGTTCACATCTGGTCTCAGACACTTAATAATGACCTAGCTGGGTGGCCTTGGACAAGCCACTGAACCCCATTGCCTTGCAAAAACCTTAAAAAAATGGTGGTCTGGCCATGTTAGCTTATTGGAAAGAAGAATGTTAATGCAATTAAGGGAGAACTCTCTTGTTCTAGAGCAGAGAGCCAGGGGATTGGCTTGTTAGTGGATAGTTGAGTGGATCCTGTTCTGGAAAATACCCCTCAAGAGGTTCTTGGTCAATTCCATGATCTTTCTCATAATGTGGAAAGCCCCCAAGACAGCACTCTGTTAGACTAGAGAAGGCAGCGGAGCTGGCTGTGGGCGAATTACTTGTAGACCCCTTGGGGGGCTTGAGGGGTTGGAATCGACATATTCTAAGGAGGAAGAGCTGCTGATTACTGCTGGTGGATCGATAGAAGGCCGGGTAACCCTTGCTCTCTTTTCATTGACTTCTATTGGCTTGGGAGGAAGAATCATGGGATCATAGAATTTAGAAGGAACTTAGGGATGATCTACCTTAGTCTACCTATTTTATATGATGGGGAAACTGAGACCCAGAGAGGCTACGAGGCTTGTCCAAAATCACATAAACACCAAGTAGCAGAATTAGGATTTGAATTCATACAGATAGCACGGTGGATAGAGCACTGGCCCTGGAGTCAGGAAGACCTCATTTCAAATCTGGCCTCAGACACTTAATAATGACCTAGCTGTATGACCTTGGACAAGTCACTTAACAGACAAAAAACAAACAAAACAAACAAACAAAAAAAGGACTTGAATTCATGGTCCTTGATACCAATACTCGAACTCTTCTCACTGAGAATTCCAGAATTTTGTTGGATTTATTAAACCTGTTGTGTGGATTTCTTGGAATGAGCTCTCAGGTGCCCTTCCAGATCTAAGATATCATGATTCTTGGCAAACTACCTTCTTTATCTGCCTCTGTCTTCAAGTTTCAGATCATGTATGTGGCTCACTCTTCACAGGAAAGTGGACTAGTCTAAACTCTTGATTTTTAGCCATGTCAGACTGTCCACTGGAAGTTGTTGTTCAGTCATATCCAATTCCTGCTGAATTAATTTGGCAAAGATACTGGAGTAGTTTTCCATTTCCTTCTCTATCTCATTTTACAGTTAAGGAAACTGAGTCATTCAGCGTTAAGTGACTTTCCCAGAGTCATACAGCTAATAAGTGTTCCAGACCAGATTTGAACTCAGGAAGGAGTCTTTCTTGACTATAGGCCCAGCACTCTAACCACTTTACCATGTAGCTGCCCCTATCTTAAAGACCTAAATTCAAATCCCGCTTCAGATGCTTATTAGCTGTGTGACCCTAGGTCATATCTAATGTTCTTTTCCATTCAAACAACTGGGGGGCAAAGTTGGTAGTCTTAAGAGTTTCCAAGAATAATAATGCACAGCTTTTACCCTCAGTCAGCTTTTAGTCTAATGAGAAAGATGGGACTAAGGTCTTTTCCAGTTCTAACAGGCTCAGGGTCTATAGACACCCAAACCCATGGTCTAGGCCCTAAGGGGAGAACCCGTTAATAGCTGAAAGCTTCTTGGAAGTTTGAGCAGTCCAGGAGGAGGATCTGATTTCCTCTCCTAGATTGGAAAGAAACGTTGGAAATTACAAAGAGAGACAAATTTTGGATTTGTCAGGAAAAACTTCCTAATAGAGTTGTCCAGAATTGGAATGCGGATTCTTCCCTCTCAGATTCCTTATCAAGGATGACAGAAGGGGCAACTGCTTAACAGTATGAACTGTCCCAAGGCAGAATGGGGTGACTTTGGACAGAGCCTGGAGGAGCCTTAAATGGTGCAGTAGACAGGGCACTGACCTTGGAGTCAGGAGGACAGAAGTTCAAATCCAATTTCAGACACTTAGCTCAGTTGTCACCTCCTTTACAAAGATTTCCTAGATTTCTCCCCAAATATTCTTTGCCTAGATCCCTTTTTTGCTCCCTCAAATTATACTTATATGCATGGCTTGCATGGGAATTCTTTCATTTTAGTCTTTGGATCCCAGGAACTGAATACACAGTAGGTGCTTTATAAATGTTTATTGGATTGAATAGAAAAAATGGATTTCATGTTCTTGGAGGTCTTGGAGCAGAACCTGGATAACTTCTTGCTGGAGCTGTCATAGACGGGATTGTGGGTCAGTACAGATTATTCATTTAGCGTGCATTTATTAAGTGTTTACTGTATATCAGGTATCAAGCTTATTGAAAGTTGGAATAAACCTCTTCTGATATCCCTTCTTATTGCGGAAGGCTGTGATTCTGTGGCTAGGGCGGTAGCAGGCTCTCTCTCCTTTCCCTTGGTAGACCTGGGGCTTTGTGTTCAATCTTGAGCACCATGATTTATGGAGGACTTCAATAAGCTGGAGAGTGTCTAGAGGAGGATAAGAGGGGTGAGAACAGCCATAGGATCAAAGAACTGGGAATATCCTTGAGGGGAAAGTCAAAGAGAGCTTATGGGAGAGGTGGCACCCAAGCTAAAGGTTGATGGGGAGTATGAGAAGCAAGTCAACCCATTCTACTCTGGGACTTTCCATCTGGGGACATTCCACTTTGGTTGTTAGAAGACTTTTCCTTACATTGAGCCAAAATTTGACCTTCTTCACAAACTCAAAATTTTTTTCCAGCCAAGTAGAAGAAATAAAATCCCTCTTCCTGGGTAACTTCAGTTGGCACTGAGTTCTCCTTTTTGACTGATCACTCTACTGCTAGACCATATATGTGGGCATTTCTAGACACATAGAATATCAGAGCTGAAAGACCATCTGGTCCGATTTTCTCACTTTACCCATGGGAAAAACTGAGGTCTACAGAGGCCAAAATGACCTCCTCTATGTCACACAACTAGTCAGAACTCAAGAGCCAGCTATTTCAGTCTTCTAGCATTACAAAAGAGAAATGAAATGTTAAAGGTTAAGAAAAGTCTTATTGGGGAAAAGCTAAACCAATTGTGGTATATGAATATGACGGAATACCACCACGCTATCCTTAGCCGGTTGAGTTTAGGAAAACATGGAAAGTCTCACATGAAACAATGAAGAGTGAGATAAAATCAAGAGACCCTTGTCTCTAATATTGTTTGAATATTCATTGTATATGTATTTTATGAACTGGACTTGAACTTGAGAAGGGGTGTCATTTGAATAATTCATCTTGAGTATCATAAACACTCAAGCCAACAACAAAGGACCTAGGAAGATACTGTCCACCTCCAGAGAAAGAACTGGTAACCAAAAGAATATATGATAGAGTGATATATATAAAACTATGTAATATATACATACGTGAGTGTGTATGCTTAATTGCAGCCTTCTCAAGTGGGTAGTGGGAAGGAGGAAGGGAGAAAAAATAAAAAGTGCACAGCAAAGAACAAAAGAAAATTTGGAAGGGAGGATAGAAAAGCAGGATAGTTTTGAAAACAATATATAGTATTTCTTATAGCTTTTACAAAAATAAACAATCCAAAATGAAATGCATGCTTTCATATTGAATCCTATCTCTATGTTGTGTTGTGTACATACATATGTTCTTTTTTCTTTTTTGTATTTAATATCAAAATGAATTTTAAAAATTTAAAAATTAAAAAAACGTAAAAAAAAGAAGGCAACAAGAGCTGGAGTCAGGACACCTTAGGGAAGTGATAGCCTCTCTTCTGCCCTAATCAACTGTATCCAGGATACATGTTGGGCACTATGGCCGCAGAGGCAACAATGGAGTAATTCTTGCCTTCAAAGAACTTCTGTTATATTGGAGGAGATAATGAATGTTTATTTGATAGTCAGAAGAAGCATTAGCCTTGTTCGACCTTGTTCTGGACAGAAGAAGGAAGACTGGGAGGAAGTTGCAGGGAAATATGCTGGGATGATAGAGGGGATAACTGCTTAAAAGTTTGAATGGTCCCAAGGAGGAGTGGGGTGTCTTCAGACAGAGCCTGGAGGAGCCTTCAAGTGGTGCAGTGGACAGGGCACTGACGTTGGAGTCAGGAGGACAGGGTTTCAGACACTTGACTCTCACTAACTGTGTGACCTTGGGCAAGTCACTTAACCTTGATTGCCTTGCATCTAGGGCCATCTCCAGTCGTCCAGATTCTTATCTGGCCAGATGGCTCCGGAGTAGAAAGGGAGGATAGTGACTTAGCACAGACCTCCTCACTCCAATCCAATTCACGTGCTTGTTGTGGTTGTGGCATCACTGTCCTGATGTCACGGTCTTCCCATTCTCTCCTCCCCCCACCAGAAAAGGGAAGTGATCGAAATGTAGGAGTAGATATTGTTTGAGGAGAGCCTAAAGGTCTTATCAATAGTGAAAAACAACACGAGGTATGAGGAAGCAGGAGCAGTGGGGGTGACCTGGGCTCCTGCCACACCCTGCTGCTACGCCCTGGGTTCTGGCCAAGTCCTAATCCAACTCAGAAAACCGTGACATTGTCGTTATCCCACCTGTGCTTATCACTGCTCTTTGAAATGGCCATTAGTGGCTAAAGGGTTGAGAATGAAGGACAGATCATCAGAGGAAGAGATGTCTTTGGAGGGTATATTGAAAGGGGGGGGGGTTCTCATTCAGGTATGAAAGGAGCTTAACTTACCTGATGCTGTGGCCCCCTTGGGTGGTCAGTCTGGAGACCCCTTCTCAAATTCAAGTTCATAAAATAAAATACATACGTAACTAAGGAAACTGGTTATATAGAAATTGAGTCATCTCCCTCCTATCTTTATCTATCCCTCCATCCCTGTATCTCCCTATCCATTACCTATTTGTCTATCAAACAATCTACCTATCATCTATCATCTATCTATCTATCTATCTATCTATCTATCTATCTATCTATCTGTCTGTCTGGCAGAAGAGATCTATGAAACACATTATCCAGAATAGGTGGTAGGTACATACCCTTTCTCTCCCACCCCACCCCTCTTTTTACCTCTCTTTCAAGCCTCTCTGAAGCTCTTCCTAAACAGTATGAGCAATGATGTGGAAGTGGGAATAAGCTGAGGTGGGGAGCATTGAGGGTGGGAGGTGCTTGGCCTGCCTGGGGCTGAGAGTTCATGATAGGGAAGAAAGAGAGATAAGAGTGGCCTGGCAGGGTGAGTCCAGATTGTGGGAGGCTTTGAATGGCAGCTCCCTACTGTTAATATGGAAGCTTGCTCTTGCCTCAGCTTGCGGTGAGAGGTTTTAATAGCAATTAATCTCAAAGACATGACCTTTTGTTCAATTTTTCCCTGCCCAGGGTGATAAGAGATTCTCATCAGGTTTACTAATTAAGCCACAAATTCAAATGTGACTCTAACCTTTTCACAGCATCCTCTTAGAGCTGACAAGAGCCTAAAAGTCCATTAGGTCCCACCCTGTCCTTTTACAGATGAAGGTACAAGTCCAGAGTGGGAAAGACTCAGTCAAGGTCCCTCACAGTAAGCATAACAAAAGGAGGTATAATTTGGGAGTGCACATGGATGGAATGGTGAAGACACAGTGCTAGACCCCGTGGTGAGTGTGGAGCCCACAGTCTTAACTGAAGTCCTGCCCTTATTAGTGACCTTGGCTGAGTCATTGCAGCTCTCTCAGATTCATTTCCTCTTCTGTCAAATGTGGAGCTGGGACTTGTAGATCTCTGAGTTTTGTTTAACTTCTGTTTAGACATGCCGAGTTGAAAAGCAAAAGTAGAAAATGTCATCTCCCAGGATATAGAGAACCCTCACAAACCCTTTAGCCACTAATGGCCATTTCAAAGGGCAGTGATAAGCACAGGTGGGATAACGACAATGTCACGGTTTTCTGAGTTGGATTAGGACTTGGCCAGAACCCAGGGCGTAGCAGCAGGGTGTGGCAGGAGCCCGGGTCACCCCCACTGCTCCTGCTTCCTCATGCCTCGTGTTGTTTTTCACTATTGATAAGACCTTCAGGCTCTCCCCAAACAATATCTACTCCTACATTTCGATCACTTCCCTTTTCTGGTGGGGGGAGGAGAGAATGGGACCATACCTATGAAGGGAACTTCCAGTGTGGAAACTCCTTCCATGAATGCAGCTCATCTGTGATAAGAGTCTTCAAGAATTCTTTGGAAGCACTAAGAGAGGAAGTGGTTTGGCTTCCAGAGTCCATGAATGACAGATCAGGATGGGAACCCAGGACTTCCTGTCTCTTTCCACCATGCTAACCTACCTTTTTAGCATCTCAGAGCTCTACATCCTTTAATTCTTTGCACATTTCTCTCTTGTGGGTCACTATTTAGAACAAGGGCATTCACAGGTCTGGGGTTGCTCGATGGTACCATAGTGATAAGTCAGGAAGACTCTCATCTCAGATACTTACTAGCTGTGTGACCCTAGGCAAGTCACTTATTCTATTAACCTCAGTTTCCTCATTGGTAAAATGAGGTAGAGAAGAAATAGCAAACCTCTGCAGCATCTCTGTCAAGAAACACTTCCCCCCCCAACCCTGTGGGGTCATGAAGAGGCTGACATGACCAAAAATGACTGAACAACAAAAATTTACAGTCCCATAACTAAGGTGTCAGAGAAAGAATGTTGGACATAGAGTCAGTTGGCATGTCTTTGACCTTTCTTCAATGACTTGGAGCAAATCACTCAACTTCTCAGAGATTTCTTCCTCTGGGAAACAAGGGTTTTGGACCAGGTAAACTCTGGGGTCAGTTCCAATCCATTCAAGGACTCTACCAGTCCTCCTGCTGATACCCCATCATCTCAGGGAAGTGAGCTATGAGTCTCTAGGCAGACTGTGCAAGAATTGATTTTTTGGTCAAAGCAACCTGTCAAAAATTGTCTACTGAGGCACAGATGGACTACATTCTGCATTCGGGCATGGTGGGTCAACAGCCCATGGATAAAATCACACATTCTGAACTGTTGAAGAATTCATGGAAAATAAGAGCTGATGGGATTATCACACCCAGCTCATTCATTTCACAAATGAATAACTTGAAATTTCTAGAGGGGTAGGAACAGACAAAGCTAAGACTCAGAGATTTCTTCCAAACTCAAGGTTTTTCCATGACTTCTCCATCATCTTAGATGAGAAAATGGACAGAAATATCCAAAAGTCATGGAGTCTGAATTCAAACCCAAGTCTTGGGATTCCTAATTCCTCTGGACTCCATAACTTTCTCATCATCTTAGTCTTATCTCCCCATTGTATAGAGAAGAAAGCTGAGACCCAGAGAGGAGAAGCCAAGGGCCAAGACCATTTAAGCAGGAAGTAAAAGAGAGAGAGAGAGAGAGAGAGAGTTCAAAGTCAAATCTTCTGACTCCAAATCAGGTATCATTTTTGGTAGAATGCCCAATTACTTCTCCATCATCTTGGTCTGATCCCTTCTTTGACCAGATGAAGTAAATGAGGCTTAGAGAAGGAAGGGACAGTCTCAAGGTTGCACAGTAAATGAAAGGCACAGTCAGGCCAGGACTTAGATATTTTGTCTCAGAGTCCAGGTCTTTAGTCTGGAGCATTTTCTATCTCCTGTCATCATTAGCCCCTCATGAGCCTCCCTTCTCTTCAATCTTGACATCTTCTCTCATTTTAAGGCGGACATGTTCTCGGGAGCTGTATTCATCAATGTAGCCCTTGGGGTGGATCTTTACCTAGCCATCTTCATCCTATTGGCCATCACAGGGATCTTCACTGTAGCAGGTAAGTCCTTTAGACCTAGGCTCTGCTGGGTCGTCTCTATTAACTCACTGCCCACTACCCACCCCAGAATCGTGAGGATTGGTTTGGAAATACAAGACAGTGCCTACCATGATTATCAAAGGAACTTGGGGTGTTTAACCTGGAGAAGAGAAGACCTAGGAGGCTCACAATCTATTATATAAAGAATATGAAAGAATTTCATGAAAAAGGGATTCAATCTGTTTTGCTTTGCTGCATAAGGCAGAACCAAAAGCAATGAATGGCCATCGTGAAGAGACAAATGTGGGCTGAACAGAAGGCAGAACTTCCTAACTATGAGAGCTGCCCCAAGGTAGGCAGGTTGCCTCCAGAGGGAGTGAGTTCCCCATCCCTGGAGACTTTAGAGAAGAAACTGGCTAATCCCTCGCCAGGGATATTATAATAGACTTTCTTGGAGGACTTAGGTTAGACTCAGTGGCCTCTGAGCTCCATGGCAGCTCTGAGAGTTTGTGCTTCTGTTACTAAGAAAAGGAGGAAGGAAGCAGAGGCCCTGAGTTTGTGAGATATGGGTAAGTCATGACCCTTCTCTAAGCTCTTACCTGTAAAACAAAGATTGTAGAGTGGTAAGGGACTTCCAAGATCATCTAATCTCAGTCCATGGGTCTTTGCCCCAAGATGACAGCACCCATTCATTCCCCTCTGTGACTTGGGCACAGGCCACACCAAAAGAATGCAGTCCTGGGGCGGCTAGTTGGCATAGTGGATAAAGCACCAGCCTTGGAGTCAGGGGTACCTGGGTTCAAATCCGGTCTCAGACACTTAATAATTACCTAGCTGTGTGGCCTTGGGCAAGCCACTTAACTCCATTTGCCTTGCAAAAACAAACAAACAAACAAACAAAAAAAATGCAGTCCTACTTGCTGGATCCTTGGATATCCATGAAGATGCAGGTCAAGGAACAGGGTTCAAGAATTTAGAGGAATAGCGGGAAGAGTTAGGAATGGACAGTCAAGGCAGCAAGTGAATGACCCCTCAAGGGCCCCAGAAATGTCACACATATGTACAGACACTGATCACCAGGAACAATCCAATTGTTACACCAACTCAAAGGGTACAGGCAACACAACATCATGCAAAGAGCAGGTGGCTGGATTTAGGGGACTTGATTTCTCATCTACCATACCAGATCATGCAGGATTCCTGGCTATTGTGACAGAGAATTGGGTCATGGGCTGGGTAGGTTAGCAGAAGAGAATTAGGGAGACACAATTCAAAGGACTCTCTGAGGCAGGTGAACCCAAGGCACAACAGGGAGCTGGGACATGCAGAGAGGATGAGAGAAAGGAGACAAAACAACAAAGAAGCCATGGCTTCTATTGTGGCCGCAGATTCTCTCGAATCTAAGTGTCCTCATTTCTCTGCTTGCCCTCTGCAGGGGGCTTGGCCTCTGTGATTTACACCGATGTCCTGCAGACGGTCATCATGCTGGTCGGCTCTTTCATTCTCACTGGCTACGGTAAGTACAGCCAGGTCAGGTCAGAGATCTCTCTAAGGCAGTGGGAGGTGTGGGATGAGATCCAGGAGCCAGGGAGCTTGTTCCTGGCTCTGTCTGTCCATCTCTCTGGGGTTTCTATTCCTGTTCTCTGGAAAGTTGTGATTTTAGCACTGAAGGACTCTAGGGAGGAGAGGAAGAGTCCACTTTAATATGGAGAACAGTTTGGTCTAGTAGAGAGAACACTGACCCTGGATTCAGGATGACCTGAATTCAAATCCCAGCTTTGGCACTGAACTCTATGATCCTGGCCAATTTACCTCTACCCTCTTTGCCTCAGTTTCCTTATCTTTAAAACGAGATTAGACTAGATATCCTCTGAAGGTTCTTTTAGCTCCATCTCTATAATCAGGCCATAGCCCATATGTGGTCTCAACTCCCACATCTCTCCATCACCTTATGGTGAACTACTTGCCCCTACCTTCATTCACTTTCATAGGTTAGGGTAGGGTCTCCAGAGGACCTCTTTCTGTTGCCATCTCTCTCCTTCTCTTTCTCCCTATCTACATCCCAAGAATGATGTGTGTGTGTGTGTGTGTGTAGGGGGTATGTGGATGTTTTCATGTAGGCAATCCTTCTATATGCCAATAAAGCCCCTGAAGACCACCTGGTATGTTTCCCATTTATACAAAATTACTTACTATGATACCTTTGATTTTTTAAACATAGAATGATTACTAAACAAGACACATATAATAATCATAAAATTTACTCAATAGAAGCCCAAGAAAAAATTATCATAAATTTTAATTAAGATAAGGCAAATCATAATAGCCAGACATCTACCCATGAACGTGGGTCCTACTCTCTTTGACTTAATGAAACTGAACATATCCATGAGTGAGAACGCCACAAGCTGGACAGTAGATCTTGATGTCCTCAGTTTCTTCAGGAATTTTTCTGTTAGCTTCCCCTTCTTTTCACCATTCTTTTGTTGGGCAAAGCTGATCCTCTTTAGCTCTAAAGCCGATGAAGTCATTCCGAGCTCTTTTCACTTACAGTCACCCTCACAAGGCTCTGAGAAAAGTGTCCCGCCTTAAGCCCAGAATCTTTGAAACTTTTCAAAGTTTTAAATAACAAAGAGCTCTATTCAATCAGCTCCAAGTCTTCTCCAGGAAAGCCTAGTTCACAAGACATAAAACTTGCATTTCTCCTATTGAATCAAAGAGGGCAGTAGAGAGCAACTTGGAGCAGCATCTCCTTCTCGGGCTGCAGAGGGCAGTAGAGAGCACCATGCTTTGCCATGCTGCAGTTCTGCCATTTTTATTTCTGACATTTTGGAGAAGTCATCCTTCACTTTATCACACACTCCCTGCCCTAGTAAAGGGAGAATGGCCTCACCACCAGCCACACATCATCCTAAGGAACATTGCCCTCCATTTGTGGGTGCAACTACCATCTGGTTGAAGCAGACAGAAACCACCCTGAGTGTGACAGTGGCTCCACCTAAGGGAGGGAGGTCTACCCATTAATCTCAAGATCTAGAGGAACCAGCATATGGGTTCCCTATAGTGGTGGTTATCATATCCATGTCCTCATTTCACTGAATTTACCATCTGAAAGATACCTCTTCTTTCACCATTTCTCTCTTTTTTTTAAAACAAGTTATTTTTAAAAATTTTATTTTAGGCAATGGGGTTAAGTGGTCACACAGGCAATTAAGTGTCTGAGGTCAGATTTGAACTCAGGTCCTCCTGACTCCAGGGCCAGTGCTCTATCCACTGCAACACCCAGCTGCCCCCCCCACCATTTCTCTTTTGAATCATTCAGGAACACCCTTCTCTGGTTCTATGCTTTCTTTGGGATCCATAGGATGTTGATTCATTTTCAATTATCTTGCAATTGTATTGATAGCTGCCTGTACTTTTTTCAGTGATTTGGAGATCATTTCCCTTCTCTTTTTAATATGTTCCTGGTTGATCAATCTGTTTCTCCTCAAGGACTTTACTTGAGTTTTCTTGTTCCTGAGATTTAAAGTTATTTCATCCCCCCTCTTTATTTTTGCCTATTGCTCACTTTTTGTCTCCTTTTCCTTTGACGGTAGTTTCTCTAGGGCTGACCCTCCAAGCTGCCTCAGTGTCTTCCCACCCTGACTAATTCATGGTTCACTAATCTTTGCCCCTTTGGAGAAGGCAGAATTTGCCCCTGCTATGCTTTCTTTCAGGTTCAGTGGAATGCCCACATTCCCATCTCCTCAAATACAGACACACACACACACACACACACACACACACACATCCTGACCCATTCTCTGGTGCTCTGTCATGGCATCTCTCCTTGATTCTGCCATGATTTCCCTTGCTGCTCTCATAATCTGATCAAACATCTTCAGCTTGGTTCTCTGGCATCATGGAGGAGAGGATAGAGGGTAAAGGAGGAAGGTAGAGTTGAGTTCTGTTCCAAGTGTATGAGTGTGCTTGGGTTGGTTGGTAATGAGGGAAGTGATGCTGGGGAAGCATGGGAGGGGAGTAGATTATTAGTCTTCTCTGTTGTTAGTTCATTGATTTTTCCCTTTGTATTACTTCTTGGTATCCTACATGGTGGAGACAGATTAAGTTGCTTTATCTTTTGCAAATAATTCCTATTATGAAGAGTTCTAAGACCTTGTGAGAATCAGAGGAAGCATCTAGTCTTCCATTTCATTGATCATGTGATGCAGAAATATGCCTCTGCTTCTGTAACTCTGGAGAACCCAATTTTTATTTCTCTGGCATATTTCCCCCTCTGGAGGCTTATTTATATGGAGATGACCCTGTGTCCCTAAATGCTCTGCTAGAGAAAAACAAACTCTGTGTAGAGCCACTGAGCTGGAAAAGTTTTCCATTGGAGTCCAATGAAAGGATGCATCCTTACCATGAGCTGGACTGGAAATTCAAAGACAAAAATGAAGCCAACCAGACCTGGAGGAATTAGATTTCCATTATAATGTGTGGTGGTTGCCATCTTCATTGGCAATGGGAGTAACCAAATGAAAGTTGAATTGTAAGTTACATATGACCTGCCCAGGGTCAGAACACTTAGAAAATAGATTAGGGAAAACCTGTCTAATCATCAGTGCTTTCTGGGTGAGGGAGGACCCTATTGTGGGATTTCAGAGTGCTCTGTGTACAGTTGGGGCTTGGTGGTCCTAAGGAAGTAGTCTTGTGTTAACACCCTTCCCAGCAAGTCAATGATAAAACTCTCTTCTTGTCCCTACATCACTCAGTCAGTTCATAATAATTTCTTAAGTAGTTACCATGTCTCACACATTGGTCCAAGCATTGGTAGAGTGTGATGAGAGGTGCTAATTAACCCAAGAACAAACAGGAATATAACGCTAGGAAGTGGGTCGTGCTTCAGAGATCTGTAATTTCTTTGGGGGACTCCACTTACCCCCTCCCCTCATACTGATATAGATCATGCCTCCTTCAAGCTCAGAAGATAATTTATAGGTGTCCCTAGGAAAAATAATAAAATAAAACAAAAAAAATAAAAAATTCAACCAAACAGACAAAAAGGATCATCTGGCAAAGCAACTAGAGATGACCCTTTCTAAGCTCAGTTCAATTCCTCAGATGACAAGCACACATTATCCATCAACAAGCCAGCACTCAGACTTTCCAGTTGAGCAGAAACTTTCTGACCTTGCACTTTGCCATTTGAGAATCTAGGGTTACCCACCCTTGACAAGAAGATATTAGAGGAAGTATTATGGAGGATTATTCCAATCCCCTATTGGGCACCATACTATCCACTCGGGATACAGAAATAGAAAGGAAGTCAGCCTTGCCCTCAAGGAGCTTACATTCTCCTGGAGGAAAATGATGAAGCCACAAGTGAACATGATACAAAATAATTTGAGATAGGAAGGAGAATGACCTGGGGGGGGGGGATCAGGAAAGCCATTTGCCAGGGAGAGGGGTGGGAAGGACAATGGGCATATCTAGCATGGTGTGAGGATAAGTTCGCCTTAAGATATGAACTCTTGGCTCTCATTGGATGCTGCAAGTTAACTTTTTTCTGTTGTTTTTTAGCTTTTGCAGAAGTGGGAGGGTATGAGGCCTTCACTGAGAAGTACATGAAAGCCATCCCATCTGTCATCACAGACAAAAATGTAACTCTGAACCCAGAATGCTACACACCCAAAGCAGACTCCTTCCACCTCTTCCAGGATCCCATCAGTGGTGAACTGCCTTGGCCAGGAATACTCATTGGAATGAACCTCGTTTCTCTTTGGTATTGGTGCACAGACCAGGTCAGATGTCCATTAGAGAGGAAGGACCTAAGAACCACTTTATTTTCCCTATACATTAGAAAGAATGGAATCTTAGATCTTTTTATACCAGTCCCTTCTTCATACAGATAGGGAAATTAAGGCCCAGAGTGGCTAGGTAATTCTCCAAGGTTATTTGGCTAGTAAGAGGTAAAGGCAGGATTCAAACCCAACTCCTCTGACCCCCAAATCAGTGGTCAACCCACTGTACAGTTAACCCCTTCATTTTAGGTAACTAAACTCTGGCTTAGAGAGCTTAGGGGACTTGTCCAAGGTCACCCAGATAGTGTCTGCAAGACATCCCTTCTACCTTCCCTGTCTCTCTTGCCTCTTGGAAATCCTGGCTTCCTTCAAATCTCTTCTCAGGGACTTTCCTGACCCTCCTGATATTCACTCTTTCCTACCACTGGAAATTCCTATATATATATATATATATATATATATATATATATATATATATATATAATATATATATATATATATATATATACATATTTTGCCCTTTCTTACTTGTGTATATCCATTTAGAAGAATGGAAACTCTTTGAAGACAGGAAGTATGTCATTTTTGACTTTGTATCTTCAAGTCTTAGCACTTAGTGGGCAAGTCATAATTATTTGTTAATTTGAGCAGGAGAGAGGGATAAAATTCAAACCCAAAGCTGTCTCCAAGGTCAGTGCTGTTTTCATATTATCTAAGAAAAAGCTGATGTCCTTGCTTGTTCAAAACACTTTTATTCTTTTCAAAATGTTTTCTACTCATTCTTTCTTTCAAATGTCCCAAGGATGCTTCCAGGGAGGCAGGGCAAGAATGAACAGTTTCATTGCACAAAGAAGAAAGCTGAAGCCCCTAGAAGGTCAATGACTTGCCCAAGAACACAGCTAGCAGTGAGTAAATGTTGGAGCCAAGGACTTCACTATCAGCATTCCAATGTCAAATTGGCATCAAAAAGTGGGATAAAGAAAGAAAAGTGAGATCAGAGGAAGGAAGGAACAAGACCACTGAAGTACTGTGTCCTAGAATCTCAGAGCTGAGTTGGCCATCAGATATCCAGGCTGTGCTTGGAGACCTCCATGATGGAACACTATCTATTTCTGGAGAGTTTCATTGCTCTATTGAAAAGCTCTACTTTTTTTTTTTTTAGGTTTTTTTGCAAGGCAATGGGGTTAAGTGACTTGCCCAAGGCCACACAGCTAAGTCATTATGAAGTGTCTGAGGCTGGATTTGAACCCAGGTACTCCTGACTCCAGGGCCGGTGCTTTATCCACTGCACCACCTAGCTGCCAAAAAGCTCTACTTTCTAAGAAACAATCAATCTAGTCATCAATAGATGACTGAAAATTCTGATTTTCAAAGATCTATTATTTTTAACTTCCTCTACCTTTTTTCTTTTCCTCTCCTCATCTCCTCTTCCCTCTCTTATCCTTCCTCACTTTCCCCTTCCTTTCTCTCTCCCCCTCTTCTTTTATCTCTTCCTTTCTTATTCCTCTTCCTTCCCTCCTCCTTTCCTTTCCCCTCTTCTCTCCCAACTTTTCTTTTCCCCTTCCTTCATCTTCCACACATGTAGCTTCTTTCTCTTTTCTTATCTCTTCTTGAATGCATATGCACTCATTTATTCACTTGTTTATTCAGCAACAGTTTAAATTTCCTAGGATTATCATTCACAGACCTTTGAGATCTGCTTCATCTTGTTTAGGGGAAACAGGTCTAGTGATGGGAAAGGACTTGCCTAATGTTGCACAGTTAAGAATCCCAAACAAAAATTACTGTCACAGAATCATGGCTATATTCCCCACAGGTCCAGACTCATCCATCTCTAAAGTTTCTCTGATTAGAAGCAACAAGAGTTGGTTTGTGATGATTTCATGGTTGTCCTTCAGGCCAATTAACCTAATGAGATTAGGAATAGGTCCCCAAATATCCCCAGCTTGTCTCAATGAGCCAGTATGCACTAATCATACATTAACTCATCCAAAACCTTCTCTAAACTGTATTTTCAGCCAATACCCTTTGTGTTCCCAAAAATTATTTCCTAATTTCCATTCCCTACCTTGAATCCAGGTTTTTTCCCTCCACAAAAATTCTTGAAAGGCAAAGTCATTGTTCTCCAGTCCCTCTCCCCATCATTTAGTCTATATTCTACCCTTTCTTATGTCTGTCCATCAATAGGAGAACTGATAGGCTCATACTGATCATTGAGTTCAATATCTTCATTTTACAGATGAGGAAACTGAGGCCCAGAGATATTTAAATTACTTACTGGAGGTCACACATGAAGTAAATGACAGAGATGGGATTTGTACCCAGACTCTGACTGCAGAACCAATTAGTCAATGAATATTTATTATGCACCTATGGTGTGCCAGACACTATACTAAGTACCTGCAGGACAAAAAGAGGCAAAAAATTTCCATCCTTAAGGGAGCTCACAAGCTAATGAGGGGAGTCAATTTGCAAGCAACTGTATCCAAAATATACTCTATACATAATGAATAGCAAATAATTAACAGGGTGAAGCCACTAGAATTAAGAAAGGTTGAGAAAGGCTTCCTGTAGGCAGGAGGGATTTTGGTTGGTACATAAAAGAAGTCAGAGAGAACTGCAGTCAGACAAGGGGAAGGAGAGTGTTCTAGACATAGGAGACACAAAGAGAGAAAGTCTGGAACTGAGAGATATAGGGTCTTGTTTGTAGAATAGCCAGGAGGCCAGATCACTGGACTGAAGAACATGTATGGTAGAGTGAGGCATAAGAAGGCTTGAATGGGAGCAGGGGAAAAAGTTATGAAGGGTTTGAATGCCAAATAGTATTTTGTATTTGTTCCTGGAGGCTAGAGGGAGCCACTGGAATTTAATGAGAGAGAGAGAGAGAGAGAGAGAGAGAGAGAGAGAGAGAGAGAGAGTGTGTGTGTGTGTGTGTGTGTGTGTGTGTGTGTGTGTGTGACATGATCAGGGCTGAGAAAATCACTTTGGTGATTGAATGGAGGATGGACTGAAGTAATAGCCCAGGAAAGAGATGATGGGGGCCTGCACCAGGATTGGGCCAGTGTCACAGGAGAGAAGGGGACATTTTGGAGGGATGCAGAGAGACGAGAAAGTGAGGAGTCCAGGATGTCTTCTAGGGTGTGAGCCTGGAGGGACGCACGGTGTTGTTCTCTATAGCAACCAGAATGGGGGGCTCAAGAGAGCGTTTTTCAGGATGGGAATGACAAGAACACGTTTTTAAGCAGAAGAGAATGGTCTAGTAGAGAGGAAAGATTGAATATTGGTGATAGCGGGGATGACAGAGAGGAGGCAACGTGTTGGAGGAGAGGGGGTGCAATGAGATCATTTGATGGGGTGGAGGGCTTAATCTCGGTAAACAGTAAGGCTGGGTGAGGAAAAAGAGGTGGAGAAGATGCCTGAGTGATAGGAGATGGGGAAGAAGGGAGAAGAGAGTGAAGGACTTCAATTCTTTTGGGTAAAATATGAGAATCTTAATTCATGAAATTCATGGGAGATTTGCAGAGGAATGAAAAGGTCATTGGAGAGTGGGAGAGTGAGTTGATGAGAGGTTTGGTAGCATTGCCAAGCAATGGTGAGGGCCCAGTTGAGGTCATGGTACACTTGGTCAGAACAGTTTCATGATTTTCTCCACCTTCCTTCAGCAACTTATATGTAGGAGGTGGAGGAAGGTGGGAGTAATCTGAGGCAAGGGTCTGGCAGGGTACAATCAGCAAAATAATGAGATACAGCAAAATGCTGAGATACATTTCTCCCATTTGCTTCACACTGTGTTTTGGCCAGAAAAAAGCAAAAGCCCAAACCAAAAAACTCTTCACCTTCCAAGAGACCATGTAGTCTGAATTCATAACTACAACATTCTCATCAGGTGGTTGTCCAACCTTTCACTGAATATCTTCAGTGGTGGGGAACTCACTATCTACCTCCTAGGCTGTCCATTCCAATGCTGGATAGCTCTAATGCTAGCACATCCTTTCTTACACTGAGCTGAAGCCTGCCTATCTGACCTTTCCACCCACTGCTTCAAATGAGAATCAGATCACCTTCCCCTCTGAAAGGCCAAGGTACTCTCTAATTTGAGTAAGGGAGCCCTGGGGACCTGCACCATTCACACTTTCTCCTTCTCTGGCAGGTGATTGTGCAGCGATGCCTCTCAGGAAAGAACCTGTCCCACGTGAAGGCTGGTTGTATCCTGTGTGGCTATCTGAAACTGCTGCCCCTCTTCCTCATGGTGATGCCTGGGATGATCAGCCGCATTCTGTACCCAGGTAAATCCTCCCTATCATCTGTTCATCTTCAGGTCTTGGAAATCATGGCAATGGTCCAAGTGTTGGTCACATATCTTCTCTACTATTAGTATATGTTTCCCTGCAAACCTTTTTCCCTTCAACATCTCATTTGAGGTATGGACTATATTCAGGGGAATTTGTAGTTAGGAAGGGATATAGACCAGGGAAAAGAGCACTGAACTTGGGAGCCAGAAACCTTGCATTTGGGTCTAAGCTTGACCCTTACTAGCCATGTGACTACTTTTCACAACTGGAAAGTAACTCTCATCATGGTTCATGAGATTCCTTAGGCATGAAATGAAGGAGTTGGCACAAGTTGCTCTCTGGTTCTAGATTTGCTTTTGGATCTAGAGCCATATGGTAATTTCAAGTATCTGGACCTGATTCTGGATCTAGATCCATGTGGTACTTTCAGGTTGTGATGGAATTTTGATTACCTGGAACCCTTATGGAATAAAACATTTGAGTTAATTCAGTTTTCTTTCTTTTTTTCTGGTTTTGTGGTTTTGTTTATTTTTTTCAAATGAAACTATGAATCTGTTATGTACCATT
The DNA here is from genome assembly GCF_037893015.1 of Macrotis lagotis. Classification (NCBI taxonomy): domain Eukaryota; kingdom Metazoa; phylum Chordata; class Mammalia; order Peramelemorphia; family Peramelidae; genus Macrotis; species Macrotis lagotis. Next base: position 693,509,374 of record NC_133666.1, read on the forward strand.
TGCTTTTTTTGTAAAGATTTATAATAAAGTTATCATTTAACTTTCTTTTCCCCCTCTCTCTATTAGTCACTAATATGTATGTATATATGATATATAATATGTTTATATAATATATGTTATATATTATATAATATATTTATATATTTATATAATATATACTATGTTTATATATTTATATATAAAATATATTTAAAATCCATATTATACATACTTCTATCTTTTAGGTCTTTCTCTGGCTATAGAGAGTATCTTCTTTCAAATGTTCTTTGCAGTTAATTTGGGTATTTATAATAGTCAAAGTAACTTAATTATTCTTAAAACAATATTGTTGTTACTGTATACATTCTTTTGGTTCTGCTCATTTCACTTTTCATTATTTCATGCAAGTCTTTCCATGTTTTTCTAAAATCATCAGGTTCAATATTTTTTATAGCATGGGCATATTCCATCACAATCATATGCTATAATATACCATTCATCAATTGATGGGCATCAATTTCCAGTTCTTTGCCACTCCAAAGACAGCTGCTAAGAAATATTTTAGTGCCTATAGCTTCTTTTCCTTTTTTCCCCCTAAACAACTTGGGAAACAGACCTAATAGTGCTATAACTGGGTTGAAGGGTATAGGCAGTTATATAACTTTTTATACCTAATTCCAAATTACTCTCTAAAATGATTGGACCAGTTCACAGTTCCACCAATAGTAAATTTTCCACATTTCCAACATTTGTCATTTTTTTCTTTCTATCATTTTAGTCAATCAGATAGGTGTAAAATGATATCCCAGGGTCATTTTAATCTATATTTCTCTAATCAATAATGATTTAGAGAATTTTTTCATATGTCGATAAATTGTTTTGATTTCATCATTAAAAACTGTCTACTTGTATCCTTTGACCATTTATCAATTATGGAATGACTAATACTCTTGTAGCTTTGATAAAGCTCTTTATGTATTTGAGATATAAGACATTTATCTGAGAAAGATCTATAAAATTTTCTTTCCAATCTTCTGCTTTTCTTCTGCTTTTGGCTGCATTGGTTTTATTCATACAAACCCAATTTAATTTAATGTACTCAAAATTATCCATTTGACACCTTACAATGCCCTTTCTCTCTTATCATTCATAAATTATTCACACACTCATAAATCTGGTAAGTAATTTTTCCATTGTATTTTCCATTTTCTTGTAATATCTCCCTTTAAAAGTAGGTTATGTGTCCACTTTGACCTTATCTTCATAAGACGTATAAGGCATATAAGGTATAAGATATGCCTAATTTCTCTAGAATGCCTACCAGTTTTTCTAACAATTTTTTTGCCATATTATAAATTCTTATCTCTCAAACTTGTCTTTAGTTGTCTCGTTGTCTATTCCATTCCATTCCTACCTTTCTATGTCTTAGCCAGTACCAGATAATTTTGATAATTATTGACATACTATAATTTAACATCTAATACTGTTGGATTTCTAGTGCCAAGATGAGAGTGAAGAAGGAGCCCTCCGAAGCCTTCCCCAGTTGAATCCTATGTACTTTGTTTTATTTTGTGTACTTCAATACCACGATATTAAGATAGAGTGTAAAGGCTCTGTCAGATTGCTTAAGGGGTCCAGGGCACTTTCCAAAAGATGAAAAAATCCTAGTCTAAAAAAATTATATATTCTTTTTCATTATCAGATGAGGTCACTTTATTGGATGTTACTGAATTTATTGTTCTTTGTTCAGTCTTGGGATGTGGAAGCTGCCAGGTGAAATGACTTGGTCCCAGGTGAAGCCCATCATCCTCTGCCAAGGCAGATACTCAGAAGCTCTCTCTCTAGACACTACACCAGTGGGATTGGCTCTCCTCATTACTTGGACCCTGGAATTGGACAGGAATTCTTTCTGATTCTCTCCACAGATGAAATTGCCTGTGCCGTGCCTTCAGAATGTGAGAAATACTGTGGTACCAGTGTGGGTTGCACCAACATGGCCTACCCAAAGCTGGTGGTAGAGCTCATGCCCAATGGTGAGCGTCCCTGTAAGTTGCTCACGTCCCCACCATAGGGTGGTATGAGTAGTGATCTGAATGGTCTCTGACAAACATTTCTCACAAGTCCAGTCTCACAAGATTGGAAAGGACCTCTGGGATCATCTATTAAGAATCCCCTCTACATTCTACCCAACAAAAGATAACCCAGCCTCTGCTTGAAAACTTCTAATGGCCGCCCATTCCACTATGGGATAATGCCAGTTGTTAGGCTGGTTTCCCTAACATTGAATTCAATTCTACCTTCTTGGAACTTCCATTCTTGGCTACTGGTTCTGCCCTCTTGGGTCAAGTCAAACAAAACTGACCCCTCTTTCTTGTTATAGGCCTTCTAATATATGAGAACAGCTATCTTGTCCTCTCTCCTGCCCCTCACTATTTTTCTTGGCCTCTTATGTCCTCATTTCAACTTGTCTCTTTTAGGGTAAATTACTCAATCTTACTTTCAAATCTTGGGTTCAAAATTTGCAGTCTGACCAGTCATAAGGCATTGGAAAGTCACTCTTCCTCTTTCAAATTCCTTCCCTGTGCCAGATGACTTCCAAGTTTTCTTCCAGGTCTCAATCTATAATCCATTGACCCATCAGGCTAATCTAGAATACTTACGTTAAAAAAGAAGAAAAAAGATCAGCATCCCCATAAACTCATCTAATAAAGTCAGAGGACTAGAGGTCAACCAGACCATTTCCCTGACTTGATGCCATGGAGCCCCCTAGGAACTGATAGTAAAACTAAAAGAGATAAGATTCTTGTATAGACCTCTAGAGTTCCGAGAGGATCTTTGACTGAATAATAAGTGAAGTTCAGAGATGGCCATGACTTCATGATCATCATGTTTCTCATATATCCAGGATTTTGAAGCATTTTCTTCCCAACTCTCCTGTGATGCATAAGTATGATACATAATGATTAATCATATTTTTCAGAGTAGAAATCCAAGGTTCAAAGATGTGAATAAATTATCCTAGTATTACACAGCTAGTAAGGCAGAAAGGCAAATTCAAACCCAGATCTCTGTTGTGCTCTAGAAGGTGCCTTATTTCTGGAGTAAGAGGACCTGATTCAAATCCAATTTCTGTTGAGTCATTTTTGGGTCATTGACTGAACTGGGAAATCTCCAAAATAGTGAATCAGGTTTACTCATGTCAAGGTTTCTTTAAATGTGGATGAGGATCCTTAGATTCCATGTAACACTCATGGTATCAATGTAGATGAATATGGGTTGGCCTTTTTTTTTTGGTCAGCTCTCACCTTTTGTAAGCTATGGTACCTTCCAATATGGACATTCTATATTCTAAGGTCCCTTTTAGGTCCGACAATCTTTGCTTGGATTATTCTCAATGTTCCAAGAATTGTGGAAGGATAGAATAACGCCATGAGGATCCTAAGCTCAGAAAAAAAGGATAATTTCCTCTTTTTTTGGTTGTTTTTCAAGGACTTCGGGGATTGATGCTGTCAGCCATGTTGGCATCACTCATGAGCTCCCTCACCTCTGTCTTCAATAGTTCCAGCACGCTATTCACTATCGATATCTATACCAAAATTCGGAAGCAAGCATCAGAGAGAGAACTCCTGATAGTGGGAAGGTAACAGAGTCAATAATAATGGGTAGTATTTTATAATATATTATTGTCAAACGTAATATTTATTTTATACTAGCGTCACTATGAGGTTTATCAATGGACCTGCCTGTGTTATCACATTTGATTTTCATGACAAACCTATAATGTACATGCTATTAATATTCTCAATTAATGAAGAGGAAACTGAGACTGAGAGAGAGGATGTGTGGTTTGCTGTGGGTCACATGGCTAACATGATAGAAAAGAAAAATGATCAATGCTGGTGAGGATGTGGAAAAATAGGTACACAAATGCACTGTTGATGGAGTTCAACCATTGTGGAGAAAAATTTGAAACTATAGTCAAAGGGTTATAAAACTCTGACCCAGAAATGCTACTTCTGAGTCTAGAGCTCCTACTACTAAGGCAAATTGCTGCCTGCCTCTGTAAGTGTTTGGGAAGAAAAGATGCTAGGGAACATGTGGTGTAGTGGGAAGAACATAATCTATGGAGTTGGAGGGCTTGAGTTTGAGTCACTTATTGTGTGATCTTGGCCAAGTCTTTACATTTCTTTTGGTGTAGTTTTCCTTCACCACAAAATGAAGGCTTGGACTAGATGACTTCTGAGGTCTCTTCCAACTCTACATCCTCAAAGACCAGGATGAGTCAGTTGCAAGAACCTTAGGGAAAGAAAAATGATGAAACTGGTGATGGATTAAATTTGGAGGGGGGGGGAAGGAAGGAGAACTCAAGAATGACTCTGAGGATCAGAGATTGATTGATAAGAGAACAAGGATGCTTTATTGACAATGATCCAGAAAAATCCAACATTAACCCTCCAGGTCCTGGAAAGCTAGTCTGTGTGGAGAAAGAGAAACTCATCTTCATACCCTTCCCCTCTTCCCTTAATTTCCACCACCAACATTATACTCCTTTATACTCTCCCAAAGTCTCCTTGCCTTTTTCTAATTCTTATAGTATCAAGGGCTATTTTGTATTTTGCAATACAAGTCAAGTAGTCTCATGGGGAGAGAGGAGAATCTTTCTGGGGAATAAGTTCCAAGATGTCATGGGAAAATCCTGTCTGTCCATCCTAATTATAGCTCTGTGGTCTACTGATATAAATTTCCTTATAGGTTGTTCATCATCATCCTGATTGTCCTCAGCATTGCTTGGATTCCATTAGTCCAAGCGGGTCAAAATGGTGAACTCATCCAGTATATAGAGTCAATATCAAGCTACCTCGGGACCCCTGTTGCAGCTGTGTTCTTTCTTGCTATCTTCTGCAAGAGAGTTAATGAACAGGTGAGTCAGAACGGGAAGAGTTCAGGGTGCAGAGATGGGAAGGACTGACTTTAGTATTCATGGATGTCACTAAATTCCAAATTTTTCACAGCAATAAGACAAAATATTAACAATTGTCCATTGTAAATATATGGTAGAAAGAACCCTGAATTAGGAATCAAGCTTCTTGGGAGCACATTTAAGTTATCTGAGATTTGGGTTTTTCAACTAAAAAATAAGCAAGGTGGGACTTAATTTCACTTCTAATTCTGCCATTGTTAAAGTCATATATGAAAGCTTTGTGTTGTTTTTTGTTGTTATTGACATTCAATAATTCTTTCATTCCATAAGATGCATCTTGTGTGGTTTATAAAGCCTTGTGTTAAAAATGCCCTAAAATCACTCTTCTTGGCTTTCTTTGGCAGGGAGCTTTCTGGGGACTTATGTTTGGACTTGTGTTTGGCATGATTCGAATGATAGCTGAGTTTGTTTATGGGACAGGCACTTGCATGGTCCCCAGTCAGTGTCCCAAGTTCATCTGTGGGTGGCATTTTTCCTATTTCGCCATCGTTCTCTTCACGTTGACAGCCTTGGTCGCACTGGGTGTTTCTCTGATGACAAAACCTATTCCTGACATACATGTAAGTATGAGTTTGTCTTTATTATTATGAAATTATGTATATGATTTCATGATCCTCTTCAGTTACAAAGAATGAACATCACATCACATCACATCACATCACATCACATCACATCACATCACATCACATCACATCACATCACATCATGAAATCATTTCCTTTTCCTGGCTTCTAATTTAGCTAAAAATTCTAGATCAGAAAGACTTTAAGGTATATAATCCTAAATTCTCAGGGGGGAGGCATTTCAAAACACAGCATGTCAGAGTTGGACTATAATAAGATGAAATGTAGTAAAGTTGAATGTAAAGTTTCACAATTTGGTTCAAGAGATCAATTTCACAAGAAGATGAGGGAGGCATGACCTAAGGGAAGATGCTCTGAAAAAGTTTGGGAGGGGGAATAAAGTGCTCATTACCATGGTTACATGGCTAATTCCTGCCTGTGGTCTCTGGACAGTTGCATCGCCTTTGCTGGACTCTCCGCAATAGCCAGGAAGAACGAATTGACCTGAATCCTGAGCAGTATGGACAAGAGGATACTGGAGATAAGGGGAAAGAAGGTAATAGTTAATTTTTTAATGATAATTTTTTTAACCTGGCATCTTGCTTTTTGTTATTATTGAGTCATTTCAGTCATGTCTGATGATGTGTCTCCATTTGGGATTTTCTTCACAAAGATGTTGGAGTAGTCTGTCATTTCTTTTTCCATCTTATTTTACAGATGAAAAAATTGAGTGTTCAGTGACTTCCCCAAGGTCCCACAGTTAGTAAGTATCTGAGGTTGGATTTGAACTCAGATCCTCCTGACTCCAGGGTCAGCACATTATCCTCTTGCCTCTGTATATGCCCAGCTCCCTGGATTCTCAGAAGTCCTTCCTTCCAGCAAAGAAGTATCTTTTTGACAAACAGGCTGAGAAAACTTCCCATCTACTGTCCTTAGATGAACTCAAGGCCTCCTTGTGTATCTGTTCAAGACTACCTTGAGGGAAGCTAGGTGGTGTAGTGTATAGAGCGCCAGACCTGGAGTCAGGAGGAATTGAGTTCAAATGTGGCCTCTGACACAATAATTTACTTGCTGTGTGACCTTGGGCAAGTCACTTAATTCGATTGCCTTAAATAAATACATTATTTTAAAAAAGGACTACCTTGAAAATGGAAGCCCCCAGAGCCCAGGGCAGAAGAAGAGCCTTTCCTAGGTGCTTTCTCCAAAATATTTCAAAAATCTTAAAATTATGACTCTAAATTTTTGAGAGACAGAGCTCACAGAAAGATCCAGTGAGGCAATTCTCCAACCCAAATTAAACTGGAAAATAGTGGAAAAACTCTGTTCCACAGGGTTGGGGGGCAGCCCGCCAGAGTGAAGAAACTTCAGCCTCCCAGAAACAGCCCCAGGGTGCCTGGGAGCCATGGCTCTCTGCAGCAAAAGCAGTTTCCTAACCTGTACCCCAGGGAGAACCAAGCAAAACTTAGGAGATCAGCAGGGAGACCTCTGCCAGAACGAGTGTGAAGCCCAGGCCCTGAGCATGGTCATGGCATTCAGCATACTCAGACACCACAGCCAACAGCCCAGATCCAGGAAAGGGAAGCAGGCCTGTGGAGCTGGCCAGCAGGAGCCTCTAGGCAGCTGCATCCTGAGTGCTTATCCCACTGAAGGTAGGGGAATAGAGGGAGACTTCTGAGGTCTGTCCTCTGTCCCTGGAACAGGACCACATTCAGATCCTGATCACAATCTAGGCCCCCCATAGAACAAGCCCCCCTCCTCAGTCCTGTGGCAGAGGGGTGAGCATGTGATCATTCACAGACCAGGAGAGCAGTCAGAGCCTCATACACTGAGGTCCTTGTGGGGATGTCCCAATAAAACTCAAAAGCTCAGGAAGCACCCCAAAACCAGGCACAGGCTAGGGAAATAAATAAGCAGAGAAAAAAGGAACCTGACCATTGACAAATACTTTGTCTATGATCCCAAGGAAGATCAAGATACTCAATCTGAAGATGAGGAAGTACAAGCTTCTGCATCTAAAGACTCCAAGAAAAATGGAAGTTGGGTTCAGGCTATGATAGAGCTCAAAAAAGATGTAAGGGAAATAGAAGAAAAATTGGGAAAAGAAATGAGAGAGATGCAGAAAAACATGAAAAAGAAGTCAGCAACTTAGTCGAGTAAATCCAAAAAATGCTGAAGAAAATAACATGTTAAAAACCAGCTTAGGTCAAATGGATAAAACAGTTCAAAAAGTTATTGAGGAGAAGAATGCTTTAAAAAGCAGAACTGGCCAGATGGAAAAGGAGATAAGAAAACTCTTGAAGAAGCCAAATCTTTCAGATATAGAATGGAGCTAAAGGAAGGTGCTGACTTTATAAGAAGTCAAGACACAATACTTCAACACCAAAACAATGAAAAATTAGAAGAAAATGTGAAACATCTCATTGAAAAAACAACTGATATGGAAAACAGATTCAAGAAAGATCATTTAAAAATTATTGGGATGCCTGAAAGTCATGGTCAGGAAAAGAGCCTTGTCCTCATTTTTAAAGAATTCCTACAGGAAAATTGCCCTGATATCCTATAGGCAGAGGGCAAAAATAGAAATGGAGAGAATCCACTGATCCCCCCTGAGAAAGAGATTAAAAAAAAAACAACCCCCAGGAATATTATATCCAAGTTCCAGAACTCCCAAGTCAAAGAGAAAATATTACAAACAGCCAGAAGGACACGATTCAAATATCGTGGAGCTGCAGTCAGGATCACACAGGATTTAGCAGCAACTACATTAAGGGCTAATAGGACTTGGAATATAATATTCCAGAAGGCAAAAGAACTTGGAATGCAACTGAGAATCAACTACCCAGCAAAGTGAACATCCTCTTCCAGGGGAAAAGATGGACTTTCAATGAACCAGGGGAATTTCAAATGTTCCTGTTGGAATGGCCAGAGCTGAACAGAAAGTTTGATCTTCAAATACAGAACTCAGGTGAAGCATAGAGAGCAGAGGAGAAGGATAAAATATGAGGGACTTAATGATGATGAAGTGCATGTATTCATGCATAGAAAAATGACACTGATAATACTCATATGAACCTTCTCAATTAACAGAGCAGGTAGAAGGAGCTTTTATAGATGAAGCACAGGAGAGAGCTGAATTTGAAGGTATAATATATTGTAAAAATGGAGTCAATGGCTAAAAGGAAAATGTACTAGGAGTAAAAGAAAAGAGAGGTGAAAGATATTTCATATAAAAGATATATATTTTTTGCAATGCGCTTTTGCAATGATATGGAAGGGGGAACCTTCACTCTTATTAGAAATGGCTCAGATGGGGCAGCCAGGTGGCGCACTGGATAAAGCCCCGGCCCTGAAGTCAGGAGTACCTGGGTTCAAATCTGGTCTCAGACACTTAATAATTACCTAGCTGTGTGGCCTTGGGCAAGCCACTTAACCCCATTTGCCTTACAAAAACCTAAAAAAAATAAATGGCTCAGATAGGAAACAGCATACACACTCAATAGGGTATAGACATCTAGAGTAAAAATGAGAGAAGGGGGACAGGGGGAAGGGGGGGTATGGGTGATAGAGAAGAGGGTAGATCATAGGAGAGAATAGTCAGATATAACACATTTTCTTTTTTACTTTTTTCAAGGTGTTGGTGTTGAGATTGGGTGGCCTTTCCAGGACCATGGGGCTGGGTGGTTGCTGGGTCTCTGGGGTGGTATGTGGGCTTGGGGCCTCTTGACCCCAGGGCCAGTGCTCTATCCACTGCACCACTCAGCTGCCCCACAGCATTTTAGAAGAGGGACAGAGTGAAAGGAGAGAGAAAATATACTATATGGTAATGGGGAGGAGTGGATGGAGGGAATTACAATCAGCAACAGCAACTGTGGAAAAATATGGAAGTAACTTCTGTGATGGACTTATGATAAAGAATGTGATCCACTCCAGACAGAGCTGATGGTATCAGAGCACAGACTGAAGCACATTTTTTTCTCTTTCATTTACTTTATTTCTCACGAGGTTCTATATTTTTGTCAGGGAGGGGGTATTATGTTTACTGTTAGACAAGAATATTTTAGTAATATATAAATAAAGTCATATTGACCAAAAAAAAAAAAAAGAAAAAAGGAAAAAAAAAACAGGAGGGATGGAAATTCAGGGAAGCCTGGAAGGATTTGTATGAACTGATGCTGAGTGAGATGAGCAGAACCAGAAGAACATTGTACACCCTAACAGCAACAGGGGGGTGCTGATCAACCTTGATGGACTCGCTCATTCCATCAGTGCAACAACCAGGGACAATTCTGGGGTATTTGTGATGGAGACTATCACTTGTGCCCAGAGAAAGAATTGTGGACTTTGAACAAAGAGGAAAAACTGTTACCTTCAATTTAGAACAAACCCAGTATCTTATTATGGAATTTTGCTATCTCTTATACTTTATTTTTCTTCTTTAAATATATAATTTCTTTCTCTTCACATTTAATTGAGATCAATGTATACCATGGAAACAATGTAAAGACTAACAGACTGCCTTCTGTAGGGGGTGGGGGAGAATTAAGAATAGGGGAAAAGTTGTAAAACTCAAAATAAATAAAATATTTCATTGGAAAAAAAAAGAAAATGGAAGCCCCCTTTTCCTCTGGCACTAAGATAGAAACTTCTTTGGTGGTCCAAACTTTGACCAGGAATCTGAGATGCCTGAAGTCGTCAATATTAATCTGGAGGACCTTTTCCTGCAGGCTCATTTCTTCCAGGTACTACCTTTAGTAATATCAGGGAATAGTTATTGTTTTTGTTGGGATCCAATCACTTGCCAAAAAAACCCCAGCTTCCTCTCAGTTACCTTTAGATCTCTCTCTCTAGCACTGGCTGGATGGTGTTTTTGGAGTCAGGAAGAGCTGTGTTGAAACCTGTCTCACCTATCACCAAGAAGTCACTTTATCTCTCTGAGGCTCAAATTTCTCATCTGCAAAATGGTCAGAATAATACCTGTGGACAAGTAGGTCATACAGTGAATAGAGCACCAGTCCTGGAGTCAGGAGGACCTGAGTTCAAATGTGGCCTCAGACAGTTAATAATTTCCTAGCTGTGTGACCTTGGGCAAGTCACTTAACCCTATTGCTTATTTATTTATTTATTTTTAGTTTTAACCCTATTGCTTAAATAAAATAAAATAAGTAATACCTGTATTGATCACCTCCCAGCACTTTTGTGAGACTCAAATGACATCCTGGTAAAGACCTTTGCCAATTTTAAGTGCCCTTAGGAATGCCCATTATGAGCACATTTTCTTACTGGTTGCCTCTCTCCTCTTTCCTGCAGATGGACCCAAGGAATCACCAGGGTGCTTAAAGAGAGCCTGGAATGCATTTTGCGGACTGGAGTCAAAGAAAGGCCCCAAGCTGACTAAGGAGGAGGAGGCTGCCCTGGAGAAGAAACTGACAGACACATCTGAAAAACCCTTTTGGAGGAACGTAGTGAATATCAACGCCATCCTTGTTATGGCTGTGGGCGTCTTCTACCATGCTTACTTTGCCTGAGTCCTGCCAAGGGCTTTAGAGAAGGATCAACAAAGACTGGAATCAACCTTCCTCTCCCCTCTTGGTCATTTTCTGGACTGTAGAAGGGTAGTAAAGCTGATGAAGGTGGAACAAAGAAAGGAAGGAAGAGAGGGAGAATGAGGGAGAGAGAGACACACACAGAGACACAGAGACAAAGAGTGCATTTCAAAAAGGCTTCTCAGATTCTGAGGAAGACCAAAGGCTCTTGGAGAAATCTGGTCCAGTTTGTTCCTAATTAAGAAGCTCCTCTCTATTCTCTCTGATGAGTACTCATCCAGCTTTTATTTTAGGACATCCTGTGATGGGAAACTCACTACCAAAACAGCCTTGCAAACAACTCTAACAGGAGGATGATTTTTGCTTCACATCAAGTATAAATGCTTCTTGGCCACTCCCACCTATTGAATCTAATTCCATTCTCTGAGACACAGAAGATATAATGTCACAGAACCAATAAGAATCATCCATTTATAAGGTTCTATGAAAAAAAAATCAGCTCTCATTTTAAAGTGGGAAAGTCCTCACCTCATGTTTTAAATACGGTATCTGTGATACTCTAAAAATTGTTATCACAAATAAAACTGAGATCTACTAAGACCTAGAATACTCTTTGATATTTGGATGGACTCTCTTCAAGTGCATACTTTTATCCTTGAGGCTGATCACCGCCCATTCACATTTCCTTATCAATCAAGTAACCAATATTTATTTGTAGTTTATATAAATCATGGAGTTTTTGTCCATATTCTTCTATAAATCTTCCATGAAGGCCTCTATCCAAGGTGCTGGACACCGTCCCTCCCCTGAGCCCTTCACCATTCCACAGATTCCCTTGGGCATGATCATTTGTCCTGGATATTTAACCTACCTACCTCCGTTTCCAATTCTTTGTATCACTGAAGACATCTTTCACATCATTATCATGAATCATATAAATTGCAACCTCCTCATACTCACCATGTGTCCTTCTCTTGTCTTTTGGGCTGCTAGCAACTTCATACAATACACAAAATAAATACAGAATACATGGAAGATAACCTCAGTAATTGATACTGGGAGAGAGATGGAATCAAGGAAGGATTCCTTTAAGACTTGAGCCAAGTCTTAAAGGAAGTCAGGCTTTGAGGATGGGAAGGAGAACATTTCAGGCATGAACAGTCAGTGCAAGGGCAGAGAGGAAATGGGAGTATCACATGAAGGTATAGCAAATGGGCCAGGATGGTTGGGTTTTATATATATACATACACACACACACACACACACACACACACACACACACACACACACATATATATATCAAACAAAGGACTTTATATTTCATCCTTAAGGCCATAGAGAGCCACTAGAGTTGAGCAGTTTAGCTGTTGAGCAGAATGATGAGGATGAAGTGAGAAAAGTTTAGAAGAGAGGAGAGTATTGTGGATGCACCAATTAAAAATGACCTTCTCAAGGAGTTTAGTTGAAAGAGGAGAGATACAGAATGATAGCTGATGGGCAGGATAGAGAGGGGTTTTGTAGATAATTGGAAGTTCAAGGTTGATGGCTTTTGTGAGTCTCGTCACCAACTGCTGAATCTACTCTATCCTTGTGAAGTAGAGTAAACCTAATGTGTTGTAGTCCCACGTTCAGTTAGAGAACCTATAGAGAAGGTGGGAAGTGATTTGTCCCAGTTGGGAAGCTCCATGCTGCCCAATTAGAGGTAAACAAAACTGAAGACTTAAGTGAAAGAAATGAATTTTTACAAAAAATACAAAACACCCAGATTAACAGAACAAAAGGCTTAAGAATTAAAAAAAAATCCAGGACTAAATGTAATTACAAATGATATTTTCAAATATTCCAAAAGTTCATTCAAATATTATACAAACTTTAAAAAAATAGGAAGATAAGGGATCTGACCAGTTTTTTCTATGATGCAAAGGTGATCTTGCTACTTAAATCAAGAAAAGGAAAAAATGGAGAAAAAATCTTTAGACCAAAATCCCTAATAAAATATTGAAACAAATTTTTAAAAGTTATTATCAAAGAGATTCCATTCTATGCCCACATTGGATTCATACTAGAATTGCTGGATTGTTTCAATATTAGAAAAATTGTAATCATAAAAGACCAAATTAATAACAAAAAAATTACATGATTGCATCAGTGTGATTAGGAGCTTTTAACAAAATATATCATCCATTTTTAAGTCTTTCCTTGATATGATAAGTAATATCTATTGAAAACCTTTATGTTAGCTACATGAAAAAGTGTAGCCATGTTAGTTTAAGGTTTTGCTGGTCTGTGATGCTTCAACACTGGCACATGTGATCACCTGTTCCTTCATTTTCTGATTATGGGACACAAGTCACATGAATGGGCTTTGAGGGGCACATGCATTCCACAGGCTGCAGGATGGACACACTTGAAAAAGTCAGCATTATATGTAATAGAAATAAGTCAGAAGTTTTTCCATTAAGATCAAGAGCAAAGCAAGAATGTCTATTATCACCACTATTATTAGAGATAGTGTTAGGCAAAAAGCAAACAAAATTTTTTGCTTTTTATTGTTGAAAAAATTATTTATGGTTTATTTAGAAAACCCTACAGAATCAACTAAACAATTGAAACAATGATTTTAGCAAAGCATTAGTACATAAAATTAACCTACACAAGTATCAGCCTCTCTATGTAACCAATAAAAAGCTGAAGGAAATGATAGGAAGAAAAATTTTGTTCAAAATAACTGTGCTACATATTATAAAATTTTTAGGAGTCTAACCATCAAGACACACTTCAGAATCATATGAATACAACTATGAAGCATTCTCTTTAGAAATAGACAGAACTAAGCAAGTAGAGAGATATTACCTGCTTGTGATTGGATCATAACAATATAATAAATATGAAAATAATAAATAAATGTATTTGTTTAGATAGTCAGGTCAAGCAAGCTACCAAAGATTACTTTAGAGAAATAGAAAAATTTGAAAAATTCATCTAAAACATCAGAATTCTCAAAGGAAAAGTTTTAAAAAACAAAGCGAGAAAGAAGGGAACTTTGCAGTACCAGATCTGAAACCATACTATCAAGTAATAGTTGGTTTAGATTAAAAAACAGAAAAATTAATGGAACAGATTAAGTCAACCACTTATGGAAACAAACAAATGCAGAAGTATAATATTTGATAAACCTAAAGAGTTTTTTTACCTAGGATGAAAACTCTATTTGAGAAAATTGGAAAGTAGAAATTAGGTTTAGATCAACATGTTATACCATATTGTAGAGTAAGTTCCAAGCATATATATGACCTAAATAGAAGTCACACCATAAAGTTATTAGAACAAGGGAGACAATTTTGCAATTATAGATAGAGAATCATTTAAAGTTAGAGATGATCATAGAAATTAAAATGGAAAATTGTGATTATATAAAATTTAAAAGTTCTTATACAAATAAAACCAAAATAATTAAAAAGTGTTCTACTATATGAGAATAACAAAAATTTCCCAAAAGCTAGTCAAAGGACATGAACCAACAAATATAAAAGGAAGAAACGTATCAATAACATATTTGAAAAAGATTTTAAGTCACTAATATTTAGAGAAATGCAAATTAAAACAACTCTGAGGTCTTACCTCATTTTCTTTTTAAGGTGTGTGTGTGTGTGTGTGTGTGCGTGTGTAAGTATGTAATTCAACTCTACATTAAAGAGATTCATGAAATATTTATTTGGGGGAGTGTTTTTACATTCAGAAATTTTAAAAATTAAATTAAAACTATGTCAGTTGGTTAAAAATCCCCTCCCCTTTTCCCTCATTCCATTCACTTCAGGTACATCACTCTGAAATCATTTTCATCTTGACCTCTAGACTGTTCCTGCACTTCACCCCATTCTTTTGTTTACAAACTTCCCCTGATACAAATCTCTTCCTCTTGCACTTTTCCATCTTTCTGGCCTTCATAGAGACTTGGTCTTCCTCTCTTTTCTCCTCCCTCATCCCCATCAGGAGAGCCTGCATCTCTGGTCATACATTCCATGGTTAGAGGCTCCTTTTCTCCTGTTCCCACTAGAGGACAGGAGCTCATGGCTGGGCCATAACAATATAATAAATATGAAAATATTACATAAATTCACTTGTCTAGAGTCAAGCCAAATAAACTACCAAAAGATATCTAAGATCACACAAGTAGTATTACACTTGTTATTGGGGGAATCTCTCTACCACCCACAACTGTCAACTTCTAGCATCAAGAATTATGAAATTCTGGGGTGGCTAGGTGGCATAGTGGATAAAGCACTGGCCTTGGAGTCAGGAGTACCTGGGTTCAAATCCGGTCTCAGACACTTAATAATTACCTAGCTGTGTGGCCTTGGGAAAGCCACTTAACCCCATTTGCCTTGCAAAAACCTAAAAAAAAATTATGAAATTCTTCTCTCTGAAGAGAGAATAAGCTCTTTCCTTTCAACCTGTCCCTGTATCTCATATCTCCTAACCTAGACTTCATCCTCAGAAGGACTTTCTCAGTTTGTGATCCCAGCTCTGTCTTAAGTCTTTTCCCCTCTAGAGCTCCGTATTGTCCCATCTCACCAACTCCCTCTGGACATTTCAAAAGCTCAGAGCCCATCTTCTGTAAGGAGTCCCTGCTGCTACTAATCACTCTTCTTAATTGCCTTCTATTTATGCTATATGAATCTATTATCTCAACGTATTTCAGTGGTTTTCCTGCTACCTCTGATTGATATTTACTATTAATTTTATTCTGAACTTAACAAGCATGAAACATTTAGTATTGCTGAACACAAAAAGACCATTGCATATGAAACTGTGAATCTCTATTATATACCACCTGCCTTTTAAAAAAGTTTATGATAAGGGGCAGCTAGGTAGTACAGTGGATAGAGCACTGGCCTGGAGTCAGGAGGACCTGAGTTCAAATCCGATCTCAGACACTTAATAATTACCTTGCTGTGTGCCCTTGGGCAAGTCATTTAACCCCATTGCCTTGCAAAAAATTCCCCAAACCAAAAACCAAAAAAAAAAGTTTTTGATAAATTTAACCCAATACTTTCAAAGCCATTCAACTTGGGACAGCTAGATGGCACAGTGGATAGAGCACTGACCCTGGAGTCAGGAGAACCTGAGTTCAAATTTGACCTCAGACGCTTAATAATTACCTAGCTGTGCAACCTGGGGCAAGTCACTTAACCCCATTGCCTTAAATAAATAAAATAATAGAAAACCATTCTGTTTATCTGTATTTGCTTCTTTCTGAAGTCCTTTCTGATGTCTTCCATGTACTTTAAAAAAATATGTGGATCACCTTCCTCTTTTATCTTTTCCTCTTTTTTTTCTACATCACCCTCAATACCTCTTCTCTCTCTGCCAATCCTTCCTCAAATTAAAAATGGTGAATAGGGTGCAGGCAGAGAAAACTTGTAACCAATAAGCATAGTCAAATAAAACAAATGCATATAGCATTCAAGTCAAAAAATCTATGTATCTTTCTGTTCTGAGCTACTACAACTCCAGTAGGAGCTGGGTAGCAATGTTTCATCAAAGGTCCTCTGGAGACATAATTGATCATTATACTGATCACAATTCTGAAGCCTTTCAAAGATATGGTTTATTTTTTTTTTACAAACATTGTATAACGTGTTCTCTTGGTTCTGCTTGCATTATGTTACCTCAGTTTCATTCTTCCTAAAATTCTCTGAAATAACCTTTTAAAAATAATTTCTAACAATGAATAATATTCCATTCCTTCCTTAGACCACAATTTGATCAGCCATTCTGTAATTGAGGGTTCTTAATTTCCTGTTCTTTGCTTTGTTTTTTATTTCTTTTTAATTCAAAATTTTGGATTAGGAAATGGTCTTTGCTTAGTTGTATCCCTCTCCCCAGTATTATTCTCCCTTTCGATGGATCTTTCCTTCTTCCTGTCTAATTCCTTGTTGAACTGGATGCTTTTGAGTACCATATTACATACTTGTGTGTGTTCAATCCTCTTGTGAGTGAAGCAGCCATTCACAGGGCTGATTCCATTGCTGATTCCAAAGTTGATGAAAGCTTTGACTTTCTTCTGTCCTTGGTTAGTTTGTTTTTCTCTACAGCAGTCTGACCTACCTTTCCCTCCCTTCCACATAGGGTTCACCATATTGGCACCAGATCAGGGTAATTCCCCATATATTGCCACTCAGAATGCCTGGTAGATTCATTCTATTTTTCATTTTGCCCTCTGGTTCTACTCAATCTGGGTAGCTTTTATTTATAATTTGCTGGTTTCATTATGATTTATTGATTCTATTTACTTCTTTAGTGATTTCATTATGATTTATTGATTTAATTTATGATTTAGCTTGAAACTGAACTAAGGTTTCTAGGACATGATATATAGCTTCCAGATCCAAACTAGACCTAAGCCAGGAGCCTATTAATAACATACACTTGGCCATCTAGTCTTTATTTAAAGACCCCCTGTGTGCCTCCTGGGAGGCAATGAGGAGTCCAGTTTAAGATATCCAAAAAGTGATAGCAATGCACGTCCAGAGTTCAGGAGATAGACCAGGTCTGGGTGAATAAATCTAAGAATCATCAGCATAGAGATGATAATGGCACTGACAGAAGCGGATGAGGTCACCAAGGGACATAGTATAGGGGAAGAAGAGAAAAGGCCCAATACAGGTGGCCTATTTAGTGAGATTAGCAATGGTTTTGAGCCAACATCTTTGCCCTGTCCAGACCAGGGAGTACCTGAATACCACATTTCTGACAATCTCTGGACTGTAGACTAGGTTGCCTTATGTCCTGACTCAAGCTTGACAGGGTCCAGATCAGTCTGTGGGATAGGGGAAGGAAAGGCAGAGTCCAGAGGACAGAGAGTTCAGTTCCTGGATCATATGGGGAATCCAAAGACTGAAATACCTGTATCTTGCCCCAGAGGGATTGCTCTCTGCTAGGATAGTAGCTGGATGTCCATAGGAAGGATGGTGTGTGTGTGTGTGTGTGTGTGTGTGTGTGTGTGTGTGTGTGTGTGTAAGGGCTGTGTGAAAAGACACAGCCCACTCCTCTGAGACAACTCAGGGCTGGCCTGTGGCCAGATGCAATTCACTGGAATTGCCCCTGAGATTCTTTGCAAGGCCCTAGAAGCACAGATGCCCTCTGTGCAGTGACTTCTGTCCACAGATTGAAGAGAATGATTTAGACTAGAAGTAAGAAAACATTCTGATTAATTAGAATTACCCATAAGTGGGATGGGCTGTTTCAGGAGGTAGTGTGCTTGCCATCACCTTAGGGTGAATGAACATTTGTTGGAGATGTTGGAGAAAGGATTCTTAGATCTAGGTTGAATTCCATGCCTCTGAGGTGCCTCATGCACCTGAGGATCAAAATAATGTGTTTACCTCCCTTGAAGCACCTTTCTACCCCCAATCCCAACTAGTCAACTGTCCCATAAAACTCCTTCAGTGTTGTAGGGCTGGACAGCTCCTCTAGGCAGCTGTCCTAGGTACTAACATCTGGTAGATTATAGATGATTCAAACTATGGAGGCCTTAGTTTCCAATCTTCACATTTAATTTATAAGCATTATTAAGTGACTATTATTTGCTAAGCAGTATTCTAGGTGCTAGACATATAGAAACAAGACAAAAATAGTCCCTCATCTCAAAGAATTTACATTCTACTGTGGGGAACAATATGCACACATAAAAGAAAATGAAAATAGTTACTAAGTAATTGAAAGTGGCTCTAACAATGTTCATGGGGGCAGGATATTAGGCAAGAAGTAGTCCTTGAACTGAGCTGTGAAGGAATTTAGGGACTTGGAGGCAGAGGTGAAGAGGGAGGACATCTCAGGGGAGTGAGAAGCCTGTGCAAAACACAAAGGAATGATTCAAGGGCAACAAATAGTTCAGTTTGGCTACTGATTTTTTTTAATTCAGAAAGATTTTATTTATTTTGAGTTTTACAATGTTCCCCCCATTCTTATTTCCCTCCCCCACCCCCACAGAAGGCAGTCTGTTAGTCTTTACATTATTTCCATGGTGTACATTGATCTCAGTTGAATGTGTTGAGAGAGAAATCATATCCTTAAGGAAGAAAAATAAAGTATAAGAGAGAGCAAAATTACATAATAAGATAACTTTTTTTTCTAAATTGAAGGTAATAATATTTGACCTTTGTTCAAACTCCACAATTCTTTCTCCAGATACAGTTGGTATTCTCCATTGCAGAGAGCCCCAAATTATCCCTGATTGTTGCACTGATGGAATGAGAAAGTCCACCAAGGTTGGTCATCACCCCCATGTTGCTGGTAGGGTGTGCAGTGTTGTTCTGGTTCTGCTCATCTCACTCAGCATCAGTTCATGCAAATCCCTCCAGGCTTCCCTGAAATCCTGTCCCTCCTGGTTTCTAATAGAACAATAGTGTTCTATGACATACATATACCACAGTTTGCTAAGCCGTTCCCCAATTGAAGGACATTTACTTGATTTCCAATTCTTTGCCACCACAAACAGGGCTGCTATGGATATTTTTTGTACAAGTGATGTTTTTACCCTTTTTCATCATCTCTTCAGGGTATAGACCCAGTAGTGGTATTGTTGGATCAAAGGGGATGCACATTTTTTTGACCTTTTGGCATAATTCTAATTTACTCTCTAGAAAGGTTGGATGAGTTCACAGCTCCACCAACAATGTATTAGTGTCCCAGATTTCCCACATCCTTTCCAACATTGATCATTGTCCTTTCTGGTCATATTGGCCAGTCTGAGAGGTGTGAGGTGGTACCTCAGAGATGCTTTAATTTGTCTTTCTCTAACAAGGAATGATTTAGAACAATTTTTCATATGATTATGGATTGCTTTGATCTCCTCATCTGTAAATTGCCTTTGCATATCCTTTGACCATTTGTCAATTGGGGAATGGTTTGGGTTTTTTTTTGAAAATTTGACTCGGTTCTCTGTACATTTTAGAAATGAGTTCTTTGTCAGAAACATTAGTTGTAAAAATTTTTTTCCCAATTTACTACATTTCTTTTTATCCTGGTTACAGTGGTTTTGTCTGTGCAAAAGCTTTTAAATTTAATGTAATAAAAATTATCCAGTTTGTTTTTAGTGATGTTCTCCATCTCTTCCTTGGTCATAAACTGCTCCCCTTTCCATAGATCTGATAGGCAAACTACTCCTTGATTTTCTAGTTTACTTAAAATATTGTTTTTTATGTCTAAATCCTGTAACCATTTGGATCTTATCTTGGTAAAGGGTGTGAGGTGTTGGTCTAATCTAAGTTTCTTCCATACTAACTTCCAATTTTCCCAGCAGTTTTTATCGAAGAGAGAGTTTTTATCCCAATATCTGGACTCTTTGGGTTTATCAAACACCAGATTAGTATAATCATTTCCTGCTATTGCACCTAGTCTATTCCACTGATCCATGACTCTATTTCTTAGCTAATACCAGACAGTTTTAATGACTGATGCTTTATAATTTTAGATCTGGTAGGGCTAAGTCACCTTCTTTTGCACTTTTTTTTCATTGAATCCCTGGAAATTCTTGACTTTTTATTTCTCCATATGAATATACCTACAACTTTTTCTAACTCATTAAAGCATTTTTTTTTGGAATTTTGATTGGTAGGGCACTAAACAAGTAGTTTAGTTTTGGTAGAATTGTCATTTTTATTATATTAGTTCAACCTATCTACAAATAGTTGCTGTTTGCCCAGCTATTTAAATCTTATTTTATTTGTGTGAGAAGTGTTTTGTAATTGTTTTCAAAAAGTTTTTGAGTCTGCCTTGGCAGGTAGACTCCCAGGTATTTTATGTTGTCTGAGCTTACTTTGAATGGGATTTCTCTTTCTAGCTCTTCCTGCTGTATCTTGCTAGATATATATATATATAGAGAGAGAGAAGTTGAGATTTATGAAGGTTTATTTTATATCCTGCAACTTTGCTAAAGTTGCTAATTATTTCTAGCAGTTTTTTAGATGATTTTTGGGGATTCTCTAGGTATACCATCATGTCATCTGCAAAGAGTGAGAGTTTTATCTCTTCCCTCCCAATTATAATTCCTTCAATTTCTTTTTCTTCTCTTATTGCTGAAGTTAGCATTTCTAATACAATATTGAATAGTAGTGGTGATAATGGGCATCCTTGTTTCACCCCGATCTTATTGGGAATGCCTCTAGCCTATCTCTGTTGTATATAATGCTTGTTGATGGTTTCAGATAGATATTGCTTATTATTCTGAGGAACAATCCATTTATTCTTAGGCTCACTAGTGTTTTGGATTTTTTTTTTGCAAGGCAATGGGGTTAAGTGGCTTGCCCAAGATTACACAGTTAGGTAATTATTAAGTGTCTGAGGCTGGATTTGAACTCAAGTACTCGTGACTCCAGGGCTGGTGCTCTATCCACTGCACCACCTGGCTGCCCCCACTCTCTAGTGTTTTTAGTAGGAATGGGTGCTGCATTTTGTCAAAAACTGTTTCAGCATCTATTGACATGATCATATGATTTCTGATAGGTTTGTTGTTGATATCATTAATTATACTAACAGTTTTCCTAATATTGAACCAACCCTGCATTCCTGGGATGAATCCTACTTGATCATAATGTATTATCTTAGTGATAACTTGTAATAGACTTGCTAAGATTTTATTTATGACTTTGGTATTTATATTCATTAGGGAGTTGGGTCTACAGTTTTCTTTCTCTGTTTTAACTCTTCCTGGTTTAGGTATCAGCACCATATTGATGTCATAGAAAGAGTTAGGCAGAGTTCCATCTTTCCCTATTTTTCCAAAGAGTTTATATAGAATTGGATCCAATTGTTCCTTAAATGGTTGATAGAATTCACTTGTGAATCCATCTGGCCCTGGAGATTTTTTCTTAGGGAGTTCAATAATGGCTTGTTGAATTTCTTTTTCTGAGATAGGGTTATTTGGGTATTTAATTTCCTCTTCATTTAAGCTGGGCAACTTATATTTTTGTAAATATTCATCCATTTCACTTAGATTTTCAAATTTATTGGCATAGAGTTGGGCAAAATAATTCCAAATCATCACTTTAATTTCCTCCTCATTGGTGGTGAGTTCACTTTTTTTGTTTATGATACTAGCAATTTGGTTTTCTTCTTTCTATTTTTTTTTAAATTAAATTGACTCAGGGCAGCTAGGTGGCATAGTGCATAGAGCACCGGCCCTGGAGTCAGGAATACCTGAGTTCAAATCCAGCCTCAGACACTTAATAATTACCTAGCTGTGTGGCCCTGGGCAAGCCACTTAACCTCATTGTCTTGCAAAAACCTAAAAAAAGAAATCAAATTGACCAGAGGTCATCAATTTTATTGTTTTTTTTTTCATAAAACCAGCTCTTGGCTTTATTTATTAGTTCAATAGTTTTCTTGCTTTTGATTTTTTAAAAATTTCTCCTTTAATTTTTAGAATTTCTAATTTGGCATTTAATTGGGGGGTTTAATTGTTCTTTCCCTAATTTTTTAGTTGTATATTTAGTTCAGTGATTTCTTCTTTCTCTAATTTAAGCATTTAAAGATATAATATATCTCCTGACAGCCTCCTTCAGTGTATCCCATATTTTTTTTTAGGTTTTTTTTCAATGCAAAGGAGTTAAGAGGTTTGCCCAAGGCCACACAGCTGGGTAATTATTAAGTTTCTGAGATTGGATTTGAACTCAGGTAGTCCTGACTCCAGGGCTGGTGCTCTATCCACTGCACCACCTAGCCACCCAGGTTTTGGTCTGTTGTTTCATTATTGTCATTATCTAGGATAAAATAATTAATTCTTTCTATAATTTGTTTTTTTGGTCCACTCATTCTTTAAAATGGTTATTCAGTTTCCAATTGGTTCTGGGTCTATATCCCCTTGGCCCAGTATTGCATATGACTTTTTTGCATTATGATCTGAGAAAGACCTATTCACTATTTCTGCCTCTCTGCAGTTGATCATTAGGGTTTTATGTCCTAATCCATGGTGAATTTTTGTGTAAGTGCCACGTACTACAGAAAAAAAGTATATTTTGGCTACTGATTTAAAGAAACTGAGGCAGAGAGAAGGAAAGTGACTTCCCTAGGACCTCACAACTCTTAAGCATCAGGGTCAGGGTATGAACCCAATTCTCCGGATTTTACTCCCAGAGTTCTATGATATCATACTATATTGTAGTCTCAAATTATTAAGCTAGTAAGGAATTTTAGAACTCATCTCATCTATTTTTCTCATTTTTCAGAGAAGGTTTAGGGAAGCCAAGAAGGTAAACTATATCTAATATGTTCTTCCTCCTGAAGATTATTTGCCTTTTCATTTGAATTTCTAAAACCTGAACGTCATTCTCAAAGAAATGAGTTTTCATGGTGAAATTTCAGTTTTGTGATAGAAGCAGTAAGAGTTCCCTTTTTTGGTTGGGCAGATTTCTAGGTGATTTCTTTAAATCACACCATGTGGATAACAGGGAAAGAAAGAGGAAGATCCCAGGGTCTTAGAGGAAAATATATATTAGTTTGGCAGGACAAGAGAGATTAGTTTTATTCATATATATAATTGCTTCTTAATTTCCTATAGGACATGCTGTTGCTACTGGTCCTAGATTGGTCATTTATCTTCATCTATGTCAAGTCTGGGGTTCCCGAAGATAGGGGCTTTGCTTATGTACCAAGTAACATGATCTACTCTGGGACTAAGGGGCCCCTGGCTACAGCTTTAAGTAGTCATCTAGATAGTATAGAGCTGGACCAGGATTCAGGAATACCTATATTTGAATCCTGTCTCAGATGCCCTTTAGTTGTGTACCCTAGGCTTTCTCAGCTTCTGTTTCTCCATCTGTAAAGTGGGAATAATGATAACACTTACCTCTTGAGATTATTGTGAAGATTCAATGAGATATCATTAAAGTACATTATAAACCTAAAGGGATAATATAAATACTAACTCTTATTATTTTGTCAAAAACTTTTTCAGCAACTATTGATATGATCACATAATTTCTGATAGGTTTGTTGTTGATATAATTGAGTATATTAACAGTTTTCCTAATATTGAACCAACCCTGCATTCCTGGAATAAATCCTACTTGATCATAATGTATTTATTATCCTACTGATAACTTGTTATAATCGTTTTGCTAAGATTTTATTTAAGATTTTTGCATCTATATTCATCAGGGAAATAGGTCTATAATTTTCTTTCTCTGTTTTAACTCTTCCTGGTTTACGTATCAGCACCATATTGGTTTCATAGAAAGAGTTAGGCAGAGTTCCATCTTTCCCTATTTTTCACAGAGTTTATATAAAATTGGAATGAATTGTTTCTTAAATGTTTGGTAGAATTCACTTGTGAATCTATCAGGCCCTGGAGATTTTTTCTTAGGGAGTTCAATGATGGCTTGTTGAATTTCTTTTTCTGAGATAGGGTTGATTAGGTATTTAATCTCTTCTTCATTTAACCTGGGCAACTTATATTTTTGTAAATATTCAACCATTTCACTTAGATTATCAAATATATTGGCATAGAGTTGGGCAAAATAATTTTGAATTATTACTCTAGTTTCCTCCTCATTAGTGGTGAGTTCATCTTTTCATTTATGATACTAGCAATTTGGTTTTCTTCTTTCTTTTTTTTAATCAAATTGACAAGAGGTTTATCAATTTTTTTGATTTTTTCATAATACCAACTTTTGGCTTTATTTATTAATTCAATAATTTTTTGCTTTTGCTTTTATTAATTTCTCCTTTAATTTTTAGAATTTCTAATTTGGTATTTAATTGGGGATTTTTGATTTGTTCTTTCTCTAATTTTTTTAGTTGCATGTTTAGTTCATTGATTTCCTCTTTCTCCAATTTATTCATGTAAGCATTTAAAGCTATAATATATCCCCTGAGAGTCACTTTGAATGAATTCCATAGATTTTGGTATGTTGTTTCATTATTATCATTTTCTGGGATAAAATGGTTAATACTTTCTATAATTTGTTTTTTGGTCCACCCATTCCTTAAAATGAGGTTATTCAGTTTCCCATTGGTTCTGGGTCTATATCTCCTTGGCCCAGTATTGCATATGACTTTTATTGCATTGTGATCTGAGAAAGATGTATTCACTATTTCTCCCTTTCTGCAGTTGATCATTAGGTTTTTATGTCCTAGTACACGGTCAATTTTCATATAAGTTCCATGTACTGCAGAGAAAAAGGTACATTTCTTTCTATCCTCATTCAGTTTCCTCCATAAGTCTACCAATATCTAATTTTTCTAACAATCTATTTACCTCCTTAACTTCTTTCTTGTTTATTTTATTGTTTATTTGATTTGATTTATCTAGATCTGAGAGTGGGGGGGTTGAGGTCTCCCACTGAGAGAGCTTTCCAGTCTATGTCTTCCTGTAGTTCTTTCAGCTTCTCCTCTAAGGATTTGGATTCTGTCCCACTGGGTGCATATATATTCAGTATTGAAGTAACTTTATTGTCTATGGTACCTTTTAGGAGGATAAAGTTTCCTTCCTTATCTCTTTTAAAGCTATCTATTTTTGCTGCTGCTTTGTCTGAGATAAGGATTGCTACCCCTGCTTTTTTTACTTCAGCTGAAGCAAAATATATTTTGCTCCAACCTTTTACCTTTACTCTGTATGTATCTCTCTGCTTCAAATGAGTTTCTTTTAAGCAGCATATTGTCAGATTCTGTTTTTTAATCCACTCTGCTATTCACTTATGTTTTAAGGGAGAGTTCATCATTCAAAGTTATGATTACTAATTTTTATTGCCCTCCATGCTATCTTCCCTCTGTTTGTATTTTTCCCCCTTTCCCCCTCCTTTATCTATATTCCCCAGTATTTTGTTTCTGAATACTACCCCCTTCAGTGTGTTTGCCCTCCTATATCAGCCCTTCCCCTTTCTTTCCCCTTTCCCTTTTTCCCTTCCTTTTGTTAGTTTCCCTTTTTCGCCACTCCCCTTTCCTTTCTCCGTCCCCCCCTCCCCTTTTCCCCTTTTATTACTTGAAAGGTTAGATGCTTTATAAGTTAACTGAGTATGTGTAGGTTGACTTTAAGCCAAGTCTGATGAGAAGATGCAGGTGTTTCTCATCTCCTCCCTTCTTCCCCTCTATTACCATAAGTATTTTGTACCTCTTAGTGTAATGAGGTTTACCCCATTCAATCTCCTCCCTCCTCCCATCTCTTTCCTGTCCCTCTTTTTAAGGAGGTAGTGTCTTTTAGATCATTCTGAGTCATAGAAAATTCTGAGTATCTGTCACTTCTAGCTAAGTACATTCTGTCTAATAGAGTTAAAATTCTTGAGAGTTATTAGAGTCTTTCTCCCAAGTGGGGTTAAAGCCAGTTATATCCCATTGGATAGCAGTCTCATGGATAAGTCATGAGTGTCCATCATTTCTGGCTAGGTATATTCTTTCTGTTAGAGTTACAGTTCTCAAGGTTTATGAGAATCTTTTTTCCTCATGCTGGGATATAGCCAGTTTCAACTTATTGGATAGCAGTTTTTTCCTTTTACTGCCCCCCCCCTTTGTTTTTTACCTCTTCATGTGTCTTTTGAACCTCCTGTTTGATGTCCAAATTTTCTGTTTAGCTCTGGTCTTTTCATCAGGAATTTTTGGAATTCTTCCATTTCATTAAATGTCCATTTTTTTTCCCTGGAAGAGAAGGTTCAGCTTTGAGGGATAGTGGATTCTTGGATGAATTCCAAGCTCCCTTGCTCTTTGAAATATCGCATTCCAGGCCCTTCAATCCCTTAATGTTGATGCAGCCAGGTCCTGCGTGATCCTTACTGTGGCTCCTTGATATTTAAATTGTTTCTTTCTGGCTGCTTGCAGGATTTTCTCTTTTATCTGATAGTTCTGGAATTTGGCCACAACATTCCTTGGTGTTTTCATTTTGGGATCTTTTTCTGGAGGGGATCGATGTATTCTTTCAATAACAACTTTTCCCTCTGGTTCCATGATATCAGGGCAGTTTTCCAACACTAGATCCTCTAATATTAAGTCCAGGCTTTTTTTTTTCTCTTCAATGTTTTCAGGAAGTCTAATAATTCTCAGGTTGCCCCTCCTCAATCTATTCTTGAGGTCAGTGGTTTTGTTGATGAGGTATTTTACATTTTCTTTTATTTTTTTCTATTTTTTGATTTTGTTTAACTGACTCTTGCTGTCTCACAGAGTCATTAGCTTCTGCAGGCTCCATTCTTTTTTTTAGGGAGGAGTTTTCTTCATTAACCTTTTGCAACTCCTTTTCCAATTGGTTCATTCTACTTTTGAAAGAGCTTTCCATTTGACCAATTGAGGTTTTGAGAGAATTATTTTCTTTTTGCATTTGCCCAATTGAGGATCTGAGAGAATTATTCTCATTTTGTATTGGTCCAATTGATGAATTGAGAAATTTATTCTCATTTTGTATTTGTCCAATTGATGATCTAAGAGATTTATTCCTTTTCTATTTGTCCAATTGTATTTTCTAAGGATTTGTTTTCTTGTTGCAAGGTATTAATTGGCTCTCCTAAATTTTCCAGTTGAATTTTAAGCTCCTTCCTTATTTCTTCAAGGAAGTCTTTCTGTGCTGAAGACCAGATCCTATTCTCCTCAGAGGTTCCAGGTCTTTCTGAGTTAGGGTCTTTCTTTTCCAAGAATTTTTTCTATGGCTCCACCTTTCTGCTGACCATTCTTCATTTTGCTAAGACCTTGAGTTGGGGAGGGGCTGGTTCACAGGGGCTTGGGATAGCTAAAGGCTCACTGGTTGCAATTTCTCTGGCTGGCCAGTAGGAGGTGCTGGCTGCTTTCTCTGGGGTGTCTGTGACCTTGATTGAGGCCTTCTCCCTTTGCCTGAAGGGAGGAGTTGGAGCTATTGAATTCTTTTGCCTTCAATCAATGGGGCTCTTTACCTTGACCTGAGGTCATTTCTCTCTCTCTATTCTCAGCTGGGTTGGTTCTTCTGCTCAAACACCTGTGCCTGAGGCAGAAGTAGTCTGCAATTGTTTGCTCCTGGAAGAGGCTTCAGCTGTAATGGAGACATGGATTAAGAGTTCCTCAGACCAGGGGAGCCCAGGGATGGTGTCCACAGCTCTCCTGCACCGGAACTCTCCCCCCAGCCCTGTTGGCAAGCTCTGGAGGGACAGCACCAACACCAGTGCCTCTGCTCCCTAGTTGACTCAAGCCCTTGCTGTCTAGCCCCACCACTCATCCAGCAGGTCTGGCTCTAGGCCCTTAGACTCCTGGCTCCAATTCTCCAATTCCGATGCTTATCTGGCTGATCCGGGGTTGATCTACCCTCTGAGCCCAGACTCACCTGCCCCAATTTTTCCAATGCTTCTTCAGGAGACAAATCCTGAAGTACCTATTATTTCTCCTGGCTTTTCTTTCTGGGTTTTTTGGGTCGGATTTCTGTTAAGAGGTCTATTTCATATGATAGATGGGGAAAGATCAGGAGACTTTAGAACTGTGCCTATCTTCTCTCCACCATTTTGGCCAGAAATCCTAATACTAACTCTTATTATTGAACAGTGAAAGTAGGAGTTGGTCCAGTTGTTCTCTTGGGAATCTAAGATTCTGTGATATCATAGTGTTTTTGAGGGTTGGTTACCCTCATATAGATGCCTAGCCTCATTAACCCATTTCTCTCAATGTTGTTTCTAATGCACCTGGATCCATGTTGATCTCTCTTTGGACTCTACCCCAAAGGGTGACCTATGATCAGATCTTTTCTAAATTGCTAAGGCCCACACATCTGACTTCCTCCCACCTATTCTTCAAAGGCCAGCTTAAGTCCCACCCTCTTCTCTGATCCCCCATAACCCCCATAATAGGATTCCTTTTTCCCACTGAACTTCCTTAGCATTGATTCTCTGTACTCTGTACTTCTGAGAATATTTACTCACAGTTTTATAATGAATTAAGGTTCTAGAATCTTTTCCTCCATAACAGCTCTTCAACCAGCTTTGGAAGGGAGGGAATTATAAACATTTTTATGGTCATTTTGAAGATGAGGGGGCTAGGTGACAAGCCCAAAGTCTCTGAATCCAGATTCCATGTTGTGATGGTGCCTTCCCACTCTAACTTCAGTGGAATGAAATGAACTTCACTCTTCAAAAACATTCCCATTTTTCAAATTTCACCTCCCAGAGTCTCCATGATGCTCGGTCAAGGCAGAGCCACTCCTGTTTTATCTGTGTAGATAAATGACCATCCCTGAAGTAGAGACTGGAGGATTCAGGTCTACTTCTCTGTCTTTTTTCTGTTCTCATATGTGGCCATGAGGATCTTAGTCAGTCCATCTTACCTCTGCATTTTGGTAGAATGTAAGTTTCTTGAGGGCAGGATCTGACTCCTTCTAGTCTTTATAGCTCTGTTGTTTAGCACAGAAGAGGAGCTTATTAAATGTTAGTTGAAGTGGATTTGGGGACTGGTAGCAAATGAAGAAAGTCTAGTGTTAGAAAGGTGGGAGCCACTGTTGGGTATCTTAAGAATATTGGGAGCCTGGCCACATGAGCCTAGAAAAAGAAGGATGTTAGTGGAGAAAGGAGGTCCTGCTTGGATAATTAACCTGGGTCTTAGTTTCCCTCCTTACAAACTGAAGGAGTTGGACTCCATAATCCATGATTCTCTTTGTGGCTTAAAATCTATGGTCCTATCTGTAGCAGCCAGCTCACCCAGGATAACATGGTAGGGATTCTTGGGGATTGTAGAGTGGACCCAATGACCTTTAGCAGTGAACCTAGGAAGCTTTTGTGATGCAATTAAAAAGAGTCTAGAGCCCCCATCTGCAACTCTGGGAAACTCATTTTGATTCTCCTGGTATGTGAGTTTCCTCTTCTGATGCTTCATTATTACATGGAGGTGGCCCTGGTTTACTGAAAGATCCTCAGTTCAAAGCAGTGCCTGAATAATCTATAAGTGAAACCAAAACACCCCTTATGAATATACACTGAATTCCAGTGACAATGCAAATGGGCAAATGGAACAAGTGAGGTGACATCACACAGCATGTAACTAAATTTCAGATTTGGATGGTGGTCTTGGATGGGTCACCAACTTATTTCAGATCTTAATTTCTTGCATTGTAATATTAGAGCATTGGGTCAGATGGTCCCTTGAAGTTTAAAATCCTTTAGATATGAATAACTGGCTTGGTTTGTTTGTTTGTTTGTTTTTTGCAAGGCAATGAGGTTGAGTGACTTGCCCAAGGTCACACAGCTAGGTAATTATTAAGTGTCTGTGGCTGGATTTGAACTCAGGTCTTCCTGACTCCTGATTCCAGGGCCAATGCTCTATCCACTGTGCCACCTAGCTGCCCCTTAATAACTGACTTGTGTGAGTCTCACAACAACCCTGGGTGAGTAGGACCATAGATGGTGACTCATAAATGGATCCATAAGTTACTGAGTCCAACTTTCTGTAAAGCTGGGAAAAACTAAGTTCCAGATTATTTGTCCAAGGTCATAAAAGAATTTTAGCAATAGTAGGGACTAAATA
Source organism: Macrotis lagotis (assembly GCF_037893015.1). NCBI lineage: Eukaryota > Metazoa > Chordata > Mammalia > Peramelemorphia > Peramelidae > Macrotis > Macrotis lagotis. The sequence goes on from NC_133666.1 coordinate 693,539,898, forward strand.
AATGTTGAGTGATTGAGGAGTGACAATGTATAATTTTGGTCCCAAGTCCTCTGACTTTTAGATTTAGCCCTAGACCACTGTGGGGTGTGTTATCTCTACTTTATAGATTAGGATACGAATCATCAGAAGGTTAAGTGGCAAGGAGGAGGGTAAAGATGCTTCAAGCATCTACTATGTGCAAAGTGCTTTTATAAATATTATCTCATGCGATTTTCACAACCCTGGGAGGCAGGTGCTATTAGTGACTTTGCTAACAGTTGAGGAAACTGAGATAAACAGACATGAAGACTTCCCCAGGATTACACAGTAAAGACCAGAGGCAGCATTTGAATACAGGTTTCTCTAGATTTCATGGTCCCTGCTCCATCTACTAGATCTCAAAAGAAATTTAGAGAATCCATCCCAAAGATTAGATGGTCTATTTGTGCGGGACCTGTGCTAGAGCATTTCAAGATCATATTGATCTAATTGGCCACAGTCAGACACACAGCAACTTGAATCTAATATAGTGATGTCATTTTAGTCCTAGTCAAGAATGAGGAACAACAGCCTGCCAACCAGATCATCCCCGATGTCTGGTCCCCGAACATTGGGTCTGGACCTGGGTAGATTGGCAGGGAAGAACCGGGTAGACACAGGAGCAAAGAATTCCCCAAGATGGGTGAACCCAGGTCATGGCAGAGAGCCAGGAATGCAGGGAGGATGAGAAAAGAGAGATAACAACAGCAAAACAGCCATGGCTTCTATTGTAACTGCTTTTTGTTTCTTCCCCGGGAATCCAAATGTCCTCATTTCTCTGGTTGTTCTCAGCAGGGGGTTTGGCTGCTGTGATTTATATGGACACCCTGCAGATGGCCATCATGCTGGTTGGCTCTTTTATCTTCAGCAGCTATGGTAAGTATAGTCTGGCCAAAGACCTTCCTGAGGCAGTGGGAAGTGTTGAATGAGAGCCTGGAGCCAGGGAGTCTGTTCCTGGTTCTGTCTATCTGTCCATCTCCTTTGGAGTTTCTGTTCCTGTTTTTTGCAAAGTTACGATTTTAGCAGTGAAGGACTCTAGGGAAGAGAGGAAGAGTTTGCTTTATCATGGAGAACAGTGGAGAGGGCATTCACCCTCGATTCAAGATGACCTGGATTCAAATCCTAGCTTTGGCAATGAACTCTGTAATTCTGGTCACGCTATTTCCACTCTCTTTGCCTCAGTGTCCTTATATGTAAAACAAGGGAGTTAGACTAGATGATTCCTGAGGATCCTTCCAGGCCCAGATTTGTGAACTTATTATCTGAGAACCTCAGTTTCTCATCTCTATTATGGGGATGTTAATCCTTACATGTCTTGAGTCCCAGGGGTAAGCGCCACAAATATTTAAAGAACTATAGAAATAAGAGCTAAATGAGGCCAATGACATTATAATGTCAATTAGTGAGACCTCCTGGCCCTCTTCTCACTCTGGGCTTATCATTTAAGCTTGCTGCCAACGTGGTATAATGGAAGGTGGCCTAGCAGGATTTTGAGTTGGGAGATCTGAGTTCATATCTTCTCCTTACAACTTGTGTGATCAAATCACTTCACTTTTGGGGGTCTATTTCTTCCTCTTTATAATTATATGTAATTTCTTCACTTTATAATAATAAGCTTGGATTAGATGGTCTGTGAAATCCTTCTTACACTTGAGTCAAGGATCCCAATTTCCATGCATTAGCCACTAGAGATTCCCATTGCCGATTCACATCAATTCCCATTTTGATCAAAGTCTTTCAGTAATTTCAGGATACAAAATCATTCCATTTTTCTACCATTGGATTCAGGAATTTGCAAGGCAAATGGGGTCAAGTAGCTTGCCCAAGGCCACACAGCTAGGTAATTATTAGGTGTCTGAGGTTGGATTTGAACTCAGGTCCTCCTGACTCCAGGGCCGGTGGTCTATGCACTGTGCCACCTAGCCACTCTTTTATTTCCACCTTTTATTTCCACCTGTTTATCACACACTTCCCTGCCTCAGACAATGGTAAACACCACAGATAGACAACATGCTTAGCAGCATCACCCTCCTTTCTGTAAATGCGACCACCCCTTGGTTGGAACAGAGACAGAAACTAACCAGGGCTTGCAGATAACACCCACAAATGTCCTGGAATTGAGACAACTAGCCGAATGGATCCTCCTAGGGGAGGAATGCCTGCCAGCCCATTCAGTTTAGACTTGGGACAGGGACTAGAAAAACTGGTAGATAGAGAGACGTATGTCTCTGATTACCATAGCCATTTGAATCTGATCTCATTTTACTAAGTTTGTTAAATATATTTTAGCAGTGAGCCTAGGTTGCTTTTGTGGTGCCAAAAAAGAGCTTCCATGATCCTCCTTCTGCAACTCTGGGGAACCCACTTTTGATTCTCCTGGCAAGTAGTTTGTCTTCTGACGTTTCATTATTACATGGAGTTGGCCCTGACTTCCTGAAGGCTCAAATTCTTGCCTTGCTGGAAAGGCTTCCCATGTGAGTCCAATGAAAGGATTATCCAAGAACCAGCCAGGCTGAGCTAAATGGATCACATGATAATGAATCTGCAAAAACTCATCAATCAATTGGCAAGCATTCATTGTCTCCTTCGTGCTCACCACTACAAAGACAGAAATATCTTAATCCCACCCCCAGAAGCTAGCTCACCATGGTGTAAAATTTTCATCATCTTCTTTAGTGATGGGGTGTACCCCAAATCAGGTCAGGCACAAATAGACCATCTAATCTAAAAGTGTGAACACATTTCCTGCCAAAACTATCTAGTCCTACAACCTGATAGTGAACCTCTCTTCACTTAGTCAGGTTGGTCCTTAGATTGAAGCTGACCTCTACTCAAACCTTAATAGCCAAGCAGGACCTGCAAGTACCTCTACTATGCTGTCAACACCTTTGGGAGTCCAGAAGAGACCCAACTTGATAAAATCATCAGAGGAAGACTATTGCCATTTAACTTGATTTCACATTATTAAGTTTTTACTATGACACTTTCCTCAACACTAAAACAAAAGGTTCCAAAACAAAAAGGAAACTCCCCCTTCCCTCTGGGAGTTTACATTCTCCGGGGGAAAATGATGCATCCACAGGTGAATAGGATATAAAATAATTTGAGGGAAAGAAGATGATGTGGAAGGGATCAGGGGTAGGAAGGATAGGCGGCAGGGTGGGAAGGATGATAGGGTTAGGACAATCTGGAGATTGATGATATTCATGTACATGAACATGTCATCATGGTCTGAGGACAGCTCACCTTATGTGACTCAGAGTTAGCTTTTTTTCTGATGTTTTTCAGTCTTTGCAGAAGTGGGAGGATATGTGTCTTCACTGAGAAGAACATGAAAGCCATCCAATCTGTTGTCACAGATAAAAGTATCACCCTGCACCCAAAATGCTACTTACCCCAAACAGGCTCTCTCCATTTCTTCCAGGATCCCATCATTGGTGAACTCCAGGAATGCTCATTGGAATGAACCTGATTGCCATTTGATACTGGTGCATAGACCAGGTAAGACTTGAGTTGTTTTCCGGTTTTTCATTTGGGATGTTCATGGCAAAGGTACTGAACTGATTTGCCAGGTCCTTCTCAGCTCATTTCATAGATGAGGAAACTGAGGCAAACAGGGTTAAGTGACTTGCCCAGGGTCACCCAGCTAGTAAGTATCTGGGCTAGTTTTGAACTTGAGTCTTTCTGACTCCAGGCTCAGCATTCTATGCACTATTGCGCCACCTAGCTGCTCAGATGAGAAATAGACTTTTGGTAATAGAGATGCCCCAGGGATAGGCTCTTGTTAATACTGACTTCTACTTCCCCCAAAGGTCAGTACTATGGGAGGTACTTAAGGACCCCTTTACCTCTCTCTACAGCAAAAGAGTGAGATCCTCTAGTCCAGCCACTTCATTTTGCAGACTAGGATACAGAGCTCCAGAAACAGAAAGTGATTTGTCCAAGATCACAAGGCTCGTAAGAGAAAGAGGTGGAAGGAATTTAAACCTAGGTCTTCCAATTCAGTTCTTAGTCCAATGGACAGTTCAATTCCTTCATTTACCACCTAACAAACCCTGGCTCAGAGAGTTTAGGAAACTTGCCCAAGATCAGCAACATGGAAAGTAGAGGATATCCCTTATTTTGCATTGTTCTTCCCATCCCCACTCCCACCCATCTCCAGCTCTCTAAAGTCTTGGCTTCCTTCAAAGTTCAGGTCAGGAACCACTCCACTCAGGAGGCCTATCTTCATTCTCCTGCTATTACTTCTCACCAATCCTTGAAATCTCTGTAAAAACTTTGTATTTACTTTACTTGGGTACATAGTGTATCTCCTCCTTGAGGACAGGAATTATTTCATCTCTGTCTTTGTATTTTCCACACCGAATGAAATGCCTGTTATGGACTAGTACAAAGCAATATTTGTTTCAGAAGGTAGAATCATAAATATAAAAACTTACTTCCCCAACCCCTGGGAGGCATAATCCTCCTCTTCCCTTGCACTACCTCTTTCTCTGGGGAAAGCAAGAGGATTAGGCTCTATATCAAATTGCTCACCATCTCAGAGAGGGAGAGCAAGAGAGAATTTGGAACTCAGAATTTAAAAAAAAGGAATGTTAAAAATTGTTTTTACAAGCAATTGAGAAAAATAAAATTGTATTTTTTAAAAAGCTTAGGTTCATAGTTTAGCTCTGTTCCCATAGAGCACAATCCCAGTTCCAATTCTAACAGTCCCAGCCACCCACCCACTCAACACCACCACCAGGATTTCCATGTCAGATGGAGGTGAGCCATGGCTTTATCTCCTGAGTCCTGGATGGATGAGGTTAAACTACACAGAGAAACAAGCTCCACCAGGTCCTTTTCTGATAGCTCCTTTTCCTTTCACTGGGCTAGTTCCTGGTGTCCACACTGGGTTCAGCAGATAAGAGTCATTGAAAAGAATATGACAGAGAAGGGTGTCAGCAAAGAAAATGATAGGGGCTGTAATGGTAGGCAAACTGAGTATGCTCAAAAGGACATCTCCATGTTAGAACAGGACTTGTCCAGAGAAGTCAAGATCATACTTAATAAACATTTGTTGAATTAAATTAAGTGGCCAAGCTAAAAACCAAACTCTAAATCTCAGACTTCAAGTTGAGGAGCTTTCCACTGTACCTTTGGCCTCTAAAATGATAATGAATATTTTTAAAAAAACCCATTTATTGGACACTATGTAAAGGACTGGAGACATGAATAGAAAGAAAAGCAAAAACAGTCACTGTCTTCAAAGAGGTTACACTGTAATGGGGAAAATGACACACTATGAAGGAGTCTTGGTCAGGGAAGGGAACAGTGAGTGGGATCATAGGGAATATATTGATACACTCCATCCAAGAACAATGACAGTTGACTTTAGCATGATTATTGGTTCCATAAATGGAAGGAAGGAAATGATATAGGAAAGATGGTAAATTATTTGGTTAGCAGGTAGTTGGTGAGGAGGGATTAAATGAAGTTTATTTTATGTTTTCCTAAAATAATATTGTGAGAAATATAGTCAACCCGGGAGTCTTCCAGGTGATGGTCCATGACCAAATAATTAATAGTCCATAGACATTTATTAAACACCTACCAGGTCCCAGGCACTGAACTAAGTACTGGGGATAGAAATGCAAAAGCAGAAAGATAGTCTTGCCCTCATTTTCTGTTGTTGATTTATTTCAGTCAGGTCTGACCTTCCATGACCCCATTTGGGGTTTTCTTGGCAAAGAGACTAGAGGAGTTTGTCATTTCCTTCTTAGTTCATTTTACAGGTGAGGAAACTAAGGCAAATAGAGTTAAGTGACTTTCCCAGGGTCACAGATTTAGTAAGAGCTTGAGGCCAGATTTGAATTCAGAAAGAGTTTTCCTGATTCCAAGTCCAGTGCTCTATCCACACACCACATAGCTGCCCTACCTGCCCTCAAGGAGCTTACAATCTAACAGGGAAGACATACAAAAGGAAGCTGAAAGATAGGGGAGGTAGTCCCTCTGACTTCTCTCCAAGGTCTCATAGTATTGCATCCAGATGGGAAATGAGGTGTCTGTGCAGAATCCCTCCCTAAATGAAGATTTTGGAGGTGTGGGTGGAAAGGCAGCTGTCTGGGAGGCTGTAATAGGACATATATAGAGAGGAAGTGATTTTCCTATCCATTCTCTTTGAAATGTTTCCAGAATCTTAGAAGAGAAACAATGCAAATGTGAATATCTACATTTGACAAAGGAGGAAATTGAAATCCAGGGAAGTTAAATTCCTTGCAGGACATTTTCCCACCTTGACTAGAGGATCTCCAGTGACAGGAGCTTCCCACTTCCTATGCTCACCCATTCCTCTTTGGAAAAGTTCTCATTTCTAGGAACTAAATTGACCAATCACCAAGAGACACAGAATTCCAACCAACAATAATCAATCTCTCTCTTCTTTTCTTTGTTCCTTTTTCTCTGTTTTTGTCTTTTCCTTCCTCTCTCTCTCTCTCTCTCTCTCTCTCTCTCTCTCTCTCTCTCTCTCTCTCTCTCTCTCTCTCTCTCTCTCTCTCTCTCTCTCTCCTCCTCCTCCTCCTCTTCCTTCTCCTCCATTTTCTTTCTTTTCTCTCCCCTTTTCTTTCACCACTTTCATTCATTCGTGTTTTCAGATGTAATTCAGATTTCATTGGATCATATATATATATATACACATATATATATATACACATATATAAAGCTGGAAGAGATGTTTCAGATAAGAATACCTCAAATTCTATTTCTTCATTTTATAGAGTAACAAACTGAGGTCCACAGAGGGACAGAGACTTGCTTAAAGTCATACAATAAAGAATAAAGCCAACAACAACCCCAACAGAAAAATATGACCCAGCAACATACCTCTGATTCCACACTCTATTATCAGAGCATTCAGACCAAGCATCTGGCTCTAATCAGGGATAGCATGAGTTGTTTGTGAGGATTTCATGGCCATCCTTCAGAACATTAACCTAATGAGGTTCAGCATATGGCTCTAAGCATCCATAGCTTGCTTCAGTGAGAGAAGATGCATCAATCATACATTAATTCATCCAACCTATTTATATTTCAGCAAATACCCTTTGTGTTTCCATAAATTTATTTCTTAATTTCTCTTCCCTGCCTTGAATCCAGTCTTCTTTTCTGCTCAAAAGCTTTTGAAAGCTCTAGCTTTAATTATTAAAATCCATAAGGAGCCTTGGAGTAAGATTAATGCCTTGGTGTCTTGGTATAGTAGGAACAGAACAGAATTTGAAATCAGAAGGTCTGGATTCAAATCCCAGTTCGGCCACATAATGTCTGTGTGACCTTAAGAAAGTCACTTGCCCTCTCTGGTCCTATTTAGTACATGCAGAGATTGGTCTTGATCTCAAAACCTCTTTCCAGGTCTAACTCTAAGAATCCCGAAATTCCATGAATTTCAAGCGGAGTGATTTGTATTCCCCAACATTGAGCTACATTTTTTTTTTTTGCCTTTTTTGTCTGTTCTCTCTACCTCAGCCCCAAACTTCAGAACCAACAATGCTGTTGAGCAGTCAGTCATTTCAGTCATGTCTGACTCTTCCTGACCCCATTTGAGATTTTCTTGGCAAAGAGACTGGAATGATTTTCCATTTCTTTCTCCAGTTCATTTTACAGTTGAGGAAACTGAAGCAAAAAATGACTAAGGGACTTGCCATGGGTCACACAAAATAAATGTCTGAAGTTGGATTTATAATGGGAAGAAGAAGAGAAAGAAATGGCAGCATTATAGAAGGGAAACATTTTCACGTAGAATCATACATAAGGGAGGTTTGATCAGGGGATCATGATGGTACGATCTTTCACCATTATGGCTATGGGGAGAAATTATAGTCAAACAAGGGATAGAGGAGATAATAAAAACAAATTAGACAATTTCTAGAATGTAAAATGCAATAGCTTTTGTAGAAACAAACCTATTTCAATGGGGTTAGTAACAGCAATATTGTACGATGATCAACTGTGAATGACATAGTTATTCTCATCAAGACAGTGAACCAAGACAATTCCAAAGGACCCATGATGAAAAATTCTTTCTACATCCAGAGAGAGAGTGGATGAACTTTGGGTGCAGATTGAAGCAGAATTTCTTTACTGTCTTTTTGCCTTATTTTGAGTCTTATTTTGCAAGATGGAGAATATAGAAATATGTTTTGCATTTCTGCACATATATATTCTATAGCAAATTGTTTGTCTTCTCAAGGAGGGGAGAGGGGTGAAAGGGAGAACTGAGAATTCAAAAATTTTGAAAATGATTGTTAAGCTTTTTATATCAATTGGGAAATATATATAACAAAAATCTAAATTAAAATTTTAAATTGAAAATTTAAAAATAAAAAAAAAACTCTTTTAAGACCCTGACTCTTTCCCTCAATGTCTCTCCATCTCTCAGCTCAAGGCCATCCTCAAATTCACTTTGTGTATCCTCTATGTCTTTATTCAAGTCACTGATTAAAATGTTACGTACCTTTGATGCAACAATCCCACTAGCCTCTTGTGTACTCTAAAGAGATCAGACCAAATAAAAAGGATCATTTAGTCCTACCCTTTCCTTTTACACATGAGGAAATTGAGGTCCACAGATTTTAAATGACCTGTCTAAGGTCACGCAGGCATTATCAGAATTGAGTCTTCTGACTGACTGGTCATAATATTTTGCTCCCTGTTCTGCATGATCAAAGACCACTAATATGAAGCTGAAATCTTGAGTGAATAATAAACAGAAGCAAAAAGATTAAAGCAATGGTAGAGCTGGAAAACAGGCAAGGAAAATATGCCTTCCTTAAGAATAAGAAGTGGGTAAACAAAAATATTCATAGCAGCCCTGTTTGTGGTGGCAAAGAATTGGAAAGCAAAGGAATGTCTATCATTTGGGGAATGACTTAGCAAACTGTGGTATATGTATGTCATGGAACACTATTGTTCTATTAGAAACCAGGAGGGATGGGAATTCAGGGAAGCCTGGAGGGATTTGCACAAACTGATGCTGAGTGAGATGAGCAGAACCAGAAGAACATTGTTCATCCTAACAGCAACATGGAGGCGATGATCAACCTTGATGGACTCGCTCATTACATCAGTGCAATAATCAGGGACAATTTTGGGCTGTGCAGTGGAGAATACCATCTGTATCTGGAGAAAGAATTGTGGAGTTTAAACAAAGACCAAAGTCTATTGCCTTCAATTTTTTTAAAAAAGTGTCTTATTACAACATAATTTTGCAATCTCTAATGTTATTTTCTCCTCAGGAATATGATTTCTCTCCCAATACATTCAATTTTGATAAATGCCTAGCATGGAAACAATGGAAAGATGATCAGACTGTCTTCTGTGGAGAGATGGGGGAGAGGGAAGGGAGGGGGGGAGGGAAAATTGTAAAATTCAAAACCTTACAAAAATGAGAGGTAGAAACTACTATTATATAATATATATATATAATTAGAAAACTAATAAAACATTTTAAAAAAATAAACAACATAAAAAAGAATAAGAAGTGGGGAAATCTACTCACAAGAATGGTGTCTTCATCAATAGGTCGTAGTTACTCTAAAGAGAGCTTCTAGATTTACTACTTTCCTTTATTATGGTAGAAGATTGGATCTGGAAGAAGGAGGTGGTTTTTTTCAGAAATGTTTATAATATGTAAGGAGAAAAGATATAACATATTTTAAAATGCATATTTAAACCACAATATAGACATATGGATGTCTGTGTGTGTGTGTGTGTGTGTGTGTGTGTGTGTGTGTGTGTGTGTCTGTGTGGTGTGTGTGGTGTGTGTGGAGGGGAACTGATCTTTTTAAGAATCAAAGACTCCTGGGAAAGCCCCATACCTTAACAAGCAAAAGTATGGGAAAGTCAATAGACACTGTTTTCTCTGTCTTGTCAACTGTCTGCCAGTTCTCAAACTAAACCTGTTTCAGAATGGTCATTTCTGTGGGCAGTTGGTGGGCAGAATGTCTCAGGCCCAGGTGAAACCCATCCCCACCACCCATTAAGGCAGAGACAATCAGCAATTGTAGTTCGAACCCTCTCTCCTCCCAGCTAGGCTTTGCCAGTGGAGATTAGTTCAGAATTAGGGTCACACTAAAACAGTCCTGGGATTCTTGTTGATAGGGGCACTCTTGCTCAGATGACGTCACCCATGTCATGCCTTCAGAAGGCGAGAAATACTGTGGCACTAACACTGGCTATCTAAAGCTGGTGATAGAGTTTGTGCCCAATGTTTAGTACCTTTCTGAACCTTTGTCCCCCACCAGGGTGTCGTGAACAGTGATTTGGGTAGTCCTTGGCAAGAGCTGAAGTCCTATTTCCATGAAATAGATTATATGTTGGGTAATCTGACCTTGACCAAGAGCCCCCTCTGTCCTTTTCTCCCAAGGCAGCCCATTGCCACTCTGGGACAGTTCTGATGGTTAGGATGTCTTCTTTTTATATCAAGGTTAGTTCTGCCTCTCTGTAGCTTCTATCCATTGCTTCTGGTTCTGCCTTCTAAGGTCAAACTGAACCATCTTTCCCAGGATAGACTTTCTTTTTTTAATTTTTAAATTTTTTTTTTCAGTTTTTGCAAAATGGGGTTAAAGTGGCTTGCCCAGGCCACACAGCTAGGTAATAATTATTAAGTGTCTGAGGTCAGATTTGAACTCAGGTCCTCCTGACTCCAGGGCCGGTGCTCTATCCATTGCACCACCTAGTTTGTAATATGTGACTACTTTTATCATTCCCCTCCCCGCATCCTGAGACTTTTCTTCTCCAGGTAAGAATTCCTAGTTCTTCCGTTCATAGCTCCAGTTTCTTTCCCATCCAGCATGTTCCCCTGGGAATTGTGGTTCCTTCAGGCTAAATTTCTACTTGAGTTTCAAGGCCCTTTGAGAGGCCAATCCAGAATTCTGGGCATGCTTTATTTTTAAAGAAAGCCAAAGAAGGATTAGTGGCCTCATAAAATCATTTACTCATATAACCAGAGGTTTTGAGGACAATGAGACCATTCCCCTAACATGAGGACAAGGGGTCCCCCAGGAGTTGACCGATTGATTGGCTTATAACAAAGTTAATGGAGATTAGATTATATGGAATTATACAGTCCAGAAGGGACCTTAGTGATGATCTAATCCAACTCTGCATGCTTTTTAGATATGTAACTGAAGCCCAGAGAAGGGTTATGACAATGATATCCACCTTTCTGGTTTCCCTAGGACTTTTAAATCCACCTGTGGAGGCAGGTAACTTAAACATAATCATTTTCATTTCACCTTTTTTACCAAAGAGGAAGCTGAGGTTCAGTAAAGGGAAGGGTCTTTCCTAGCATCCTACAGTTGGTAAAGAGTCAGAGCTAGGATTCAAACTCAGGTTCCATTTGACTCTAGGTCCACTTGGTTTAATTCAAATCAATACATTTTCCCCAATACAAGGCCATCCGATGCCCCTGAAGATACCAGGATAAGTAGCTGAACAGTCCCTGTCCTCAGAGTGCTTATAATTTGATAAGGCAATAATATAGATGATTTTTTTCAAGGCATTGGGGTTAAGTGACTTGCCCAAGGTCACACAACTAGGTAATTATTTAGTGTCTGAGGCCAGCTTTGAATTCAGATTCTCCTGATTCCAAGGTTGGTGTTCTATCCACTGTGCCACTTAGCTGCCCCAACATAGATCATTTTACTGCAGACTGGAATAAAATAGCAAAGCAAGGACCCAAATAAATAAACACAAGAAATGTATGGAAGGACCCTTCATGAAAGAAATGGGAGCAATCTAGATCTTGCCACCTCTTGCTGTTCCTGGCAACCACTCGGGCAGGCCAGGGATGGGAAAGAGATCCATTATTCAGCAAGTCCCACAGACAGCTAGTCGGCACTGTGAATAGAGAGGCAGGAAGTTATTGTTGTGGTTCGGTTGTGTCTGACTCTTTGTCATGGGTTTTCTTGCCAAAGATACTAAATGCTTGCCTTTTCCTTCTCCTACTCATTTTACATATGAAGAAACTGAGGCAAAGAAGGTCAAGCGAATTGTCTAGGATCACAGGGCTAGTAAGTATCTGAGATCAAATTCGAACTCGGGAAGGTGGGTCCTGTTGACTTCACATACAGCATTCTATCCACTATGCTGTTACCTAGTTGCCCCTTAAATTGTCTTAGCAATCCAGGGGTACCTGGTCGGGAATGGGAAGGTGAGGCACAGTCTGCTATCTAGCGTCAACTAGTAAATCAGCTCCAAAACAATAAGATTGAACCCTAAGTGGGGAGCTCCAAAGAAGACTGGATTAGCTTCCCAAGGGGCTGGAGCCCAAACTCAGGAATGCCAGGGACTTTCTGATTCCTAAAAACAGCAGGAGATGGCTTATTCCTTTTTGCTACAGGACTCTGAGGCCTCCCTCATGTCCAAAGTCAGTAGTGCCACTCTGCTGTTTTCCATTGACATCTACTCCAAAATCCAGAAACCGGATTCAGAGAGAGTATGTGTGCTTCTGATTGTGGGAAGGTGATGGAGTCCCAGTCACTGTCCTCTTTTTAGAAAGACGAGACTATGAGAATGGGTCAGAAAGCCCAGTGGACCAAAGTTTTCTTCCAGTGACATAGTCTTGTGTAGACCTTGGGCAGAATATACCAAATCCTCCAAAACCTATGGAACCCATAAATTGTATGGAAGTAAATAGGAATGGAGAGACTTCAGCGGAGAAGTAGAGTGAGACGTGGCGGTTGTGTCATTAATGTGTAGCAAAGAGAGTTTGGCATAAGACTTCTGGGCTCTGTAAATGCAGTCAAAGCTTTTATCAAGTCCTCAAATTCTCATTAAACCCATAATAAATGGAAAGCATCGTTCTAGGCTTTGGAAGGTCAACTTACATTCTGTTGGAGGGATTCTGGACATCGATAAGTAAAAATACAAGATGGTTAAATGAATGTGAGAAAAAAGAGGCAACATGCAAAAAGGACATTGGCACACGCTGGGCTCAAATCTTGCCTCTGGCCCATAAGAGCTGGGTGATTTGGGGGAAATCATTTAATTTCTCAATGCCTCCAATCAACTGGAGGCTTTAGCTGTGTCCAAAAGGGAAATGGACTTTTTGGAGTAGATTGAGGGATTTCCCCCTCCCTTATCAGAGCTCTGTTAGTTTAGATGATCAGGTTGACCATGGATGTTTATGGGAAGTGAAAAGAGTTTATTAAAGCAATATAGCAGGATAAAGGAACGTGCTAAGAAAACGAAGTCAGTCACACACACACACACAACCAAAATGGCATAAATATGGTTCCATTTCAATTGACCACCATGGGGGCAGGAGGACCTGAGTTCAGATCCAGCCTTAGACACTTGACATTGACTATGTGACTTTAGGCAAGTCACTTAACCGTGATTGCCTCACATCTATATCTGGCCACTGGAGCCACATGGTTTTGGAAGAGAAAGTGTTTGTCATGGCATCACCTCCTGATGTTATGGGACTTCTTCAAGAATGAAGGACAAATATCATCATCATCTATCAGAATGCTGACTAGACCCTCTGCCTTCTTTGTTTTTTTCCCTTTCCCTATACATCTCTGCCCCACTCCTCTGAGATCTGAGGGACCGAAGCATCACTTAGTTCCGTCTCCTCAGTCATTGCATTCCACAGCCAAGACCCACTCCCACCACCATACCTCCTCCCCCTTCCTTCTTAGGACTTCTTGGGTAAGAGAATGAGCCAAACCACCCACCTCTGCAGCCTTAGCTGGAGACTTAGCAACTTTCTTCTCTGAGGTCCTTAGCACAACCCCTTCTGCTTGTTTGTCAGACAACTGTTAAAATGTCAAAGCCAGGGAAGATCTTAGCAGCCTAGAATATAGAAACTAGAATATCAGAGCAGGGAGGGCCCTTAGGATGGAGTGCATCAGAACCAAGAAGATAGATGATGATGATGATGATGATGATGATGATGATGATGATGATGATGATGATGATAAACAATTGGAAGAAGTTTAAGACATAGAATGTCAGAGCTAGGAGAAATCAGGGCCTGCTTCCTGGAGGAAGTGTCTCATGGTTTGATCTGAGGTCCAAGTGCAGGTTGCCATGGTCACATGGCTAACTCTTACCCTCTGTCCTTCGGACAGTTGGACTGTCTATGGGGGCTTCTCTTTGACAACTTAGAGGGTCATGTTGATCAGAATCCTGAGCAGTACAGACAAGAAGTTGCTAGACATTGGGTGGAAGAAGGTGATCTCCGCTAATGGTTCCTTTGTCTGTGTGGGCCCCACTCTTTTTTTGGTTCTCTGACTAGTGGGTTGACTTGCTGACAAATTAGCTGTGATATATGGAATCCTAACTTCACCAGATCTGTCCTCAGGAATACTCAAAGTCCCTCTTTGTTCAAGCCCTTTGCCAACTTTAAATTCCCATTAGGAACAAATTTTCTGGCTGTTTGCCTACCTTCCTTTTCCTTTCAGAAGACCTTGAGAAATCACTAGGTTGTTTCAAGAGGTTTGGGAATGCATTTCGTGAACTGGGCCAAGTAAAGACCCTAAGCTAACCAAGAAGGATGCTGCCCTCAGAAAAGCTGATGGACAGAGCTGAAAAGCCCCTATGAAGGCATGTGGTGAATACCAATGACATCCTGATCCTATCTGTGTCTTCTACCATGGCCGATGTGCTTGAGACCAACCTCAGGCTCCATAGCTGGGTCTCCAAGCCCAGAATTGCAACCTTCCTTTTACCACTTAGTCGTTCACTGGATCTTGTGCCTTGGACCTCACTTTCATCTGCACTTGGCAAGGAGAGTAGAACATGTGCTGAAAATATTTGGCATAGAAATAAGTTTAAGTAAAGAAAACAAAGGGGTAGCTGAGAGAAGAAGAGGAGGGATACAAGGGAAAGTAGATTCAGGAAGGGATTTGTCATCAGCAAAGCCTCACAGGGTACATCATGAAGAAATCACTAAAATGAAAAAAGGGTAAAAATCTATTTTTTGAGGCTAAGTAAGGTGAAGAGAGAAAAGGGAACGAGAAGCAGATGGCATCAAGTATAGATCATTAGTGGCAGAGCATACTCCTCTCTCACCATAATTCTTTTTTTGAACTGAGTAGAGTAGGAGCAAAGACAAAAAAAGTTTAAGAGGAAAGGCTGTAGGGAAATATACAGTAAATAATCATAACTGTGAAAGCAAATGGCATTGGACCTGGAGTCAGGAGGACCTAAGTTCATATCTGACCTCAGACCTTTAATATTTAGTAGCTGTGACCTTGGGCAAGTCACTTAACCCCATTGTCTCACAAAAAAAAAGAAAAAGAAAAAAGTAAATGGAATGAACTCATAGGACAGAAGAGGAAAGAAGAGATCAAAATGGATTAGAAAGCACAAGCCAACAATATGTTTCAAGAAAACCCTATGAAATGCAAAGATTTTCATGGCATCTAAAAGAAGAGACTCTAGGTAAACTCCAAAAAAGAGGAGTAGTAATCTTGATCTCAGAAAAGAAAAAAAGAAAAAAATAGACAGTTAAAAGAGATAAAAAGGGAGACCACATTGTGCTTAAAGGATTGATTCCATATGCCACAATGCCATAGAAAATAAATAAATATATAGATATTTACATAACATGGCTTCTAATCAAGTCTATGTTTACTCATCTCCTACTTGGTAGAGACAATATTAACATGATATATGCTGTGTCGGGGCAAAAGATATTTGAGAGAGTCAGGAGACCTATGGGGAAAGTAGAAGCTGCAGGTGGATAGTGGAAGTTGACTTATCAACATGCCTTGCTAGGTAGCCTTCCTAGAGCTTTTAAAGAGAAAATTTCCCATCAGGTGCAATTTCTCTCTTGGGTGAGCTCTATCTTATCTCTCCCATCTAGAGCTCCTTCTCTCCTGTATTTGCTGGCATATTCTAATCTGTTTTACTTAAAGAAAGGGATTTTCTCGGATAACTGGTTTTACTGTTTGTGATAGTCTCTTGTGTCATTAGTGTTTGGTGTGAAGGGACCCAACCAGCAACTGTAAATTGAGGGCAATTCTTTTCTCCCAAGGGAGAGTGACCAGTGAAGCAGTTTCTGGCTGAAACTATTGTACCCTTGACTAGCAATGTCTAAGTGAGCAAATAGTTATAATTCTAGCCTAATACCCCTCTTGGAGATAGGTGATGAAGGAACCTTAGCCATAGCCTTTCTGACTCTCAAGGTAGAAATCACAAGTCTCCCCTTTTTTTTTCTGGTCACAGTCTTCTTCAACAGAGTAGGCCAGAAAACTCTTGACAAACTCTAACATCAATTTCTGTTAAAAAAATGGAAATAAATCAACATTTCCTAATATGGTAAGTCGTCTCATTCTAAAAACCAAGGGCCAGAATCATATGTAATATATTAATGTACCTAATATAATGCATTCCTAATATGATCTCTTGTTCCCACTATTATTTAATGTCACGCTGGAAGTACCAATCATAGGAATATGAAAAATTAATAAATTGAGGTAATATCTACAGAGAGGGATGAAATTTACATTTTTAACAGATAATATGCCAGCACCCTAGACTTGGTTGGTACAATAATATACTTAGAAAAATTTATAGAATTGATTAATATTCATTGAAATCATAAAAAAATTTCAGTAGGGTTGGAAGATATAAAATAAATTCACAAAATCATCAGTTTTTCTGTATATGGTCAACAAAATCTAGTAGATAGGTAGAAATTCATTCAAGGGGTGGCTAGGTGGCACAGTGGATAGAGCACCAGCCCTGGAGTCAGGAGAACCTGAGTTCAAATCCAGCCTCAGATATTTAATAATGACCTAGCTGTGTGACCTTGGGTAAGCCACTTAACCCCATTGCATTGCAAAAACCTAAAAAAATCAAAGAAATTCTTTCGAAAGAGCAAGGTACATAATATTTGAGAATCTATGTACCCAAGTCCATATCATGCACTTTGTAGGTAGGAACTCTTTATGAATGCACTCATTATGGAACCACAGATCCCCGTAATTGGACATATTAATTGTTCGTGGAAGGACTAGGCCAATGTAGTAAAAAATGATGTTACTACCTGAGTTAACTTTTTTTATTTAATGCTATACCAGCCAAACTATCAAACAATTACATCGCCTAGCTAGACAAATAACAAATTTATCTGGGGATATTATAGGCCAAGAATCTCAAGGAAATAATAAAAAAATGAGAAAGAACAGGAGTGTATCAGAATCAGATTTCAGTCTATATGACAAAGCAATAATCATAAAAACTATTTGGTATTGGATGTTTTGTAAAGAAAAATAGAACAGATTAGATACTTGAGATCCAGATGAAACTCAACGTAATTGTTCACTACGAGCGGCATTTTTTAACCCAAGCACTTGATTACTCGTTAGGGTAAGAATTCGTTACTTGACAAAAACTGCTATTAAGTGATCTGGTGGAAATTAGCTGTAGATCAGCTCCTTACACCACACACCACAGCAAGCTCCCAATATATTCAAAATGGACACCTAGCTAGGGCATGCCTTTGACTAGACTAGGTCTTATCATAAACAGGTTTGAAAAGCAAAGAATAAAATATCTTTGCAAGTAAGAATAGGGGAAGAAAATCTTTACTAAAAAAGAGATAGGCTCACAGAAAATGGTGAAAAATTTCTACATTAGAAAACAGAAAGGAAACAGTAAAATGGGGAAAAGTTTTGCAGCAAACTTCTTCAATAATGATCTAATGCCCAAGATAGATAGGGAATTGATTCAAATGTAGGAAAACAACAGGCATTCCCTAAATCAATAAATGATATGATATCAAAAGCTATGAACAGGCAGTTCTCCCAAAACTGCTAAGCTTTCAGCAGTCACAGTATTAGAAATGTACGACATTAATAATAAGAGAAATGCAAAATAAAACAATTCTAAGATTTCACTTCATACCTTTCAGACTGGCAAAGAAGGCCAAAAGAGAAAACTAGCTTTAGAGGAGCTTGGAAGGACAAATATATTAATGCACTGCTAGAGGAGCTCTGAAGTGGTCCAACCATTTTAGAAAACAGTTTGGAATTAGAGTTAAGAAACTACACATATCCTTTGACTCTGTATTATCGGCCATCATGCTTATATCCTAAAGAGATGAACCAAATACGGAAAGGAGACATATTGCTGTTGCAAAAACCTGAAAACAGAGTGGGTGTCCATGGATTAGGGAATAGCTGAATGGCATCTGAATCAAAGAAAAAATTATTATACCTTAAGAAAAGGTGAATGGGAGGGTGTCAGAGAGAAGTAGGGGAGTTGGTATGAACTGATGCAAAAAAGTGGAAGCAGCCAATTTATGCCATGTCTACAACATGGGCAAGGTAATATAACTGGGAAAGATCAAAGAACTAAGATCAGTGCAATGATCATTGATGACTCCATCGGATAATGAAGCATGCTGCCCACCTTTTGGAAGAGAATCAATGGAGCCAAGTGAGACAGGAATGTTCAGATGCAGCCAATGTGTCCATTTGGTTTGCTTTATTATCCTTATGCTACAAGGGGTGGCATTTATTTTTAGGGAAGTGATTGAGGGGGAAGTAATAGTGATACTTTAAAGGGAAGGAAAAAAGGAAAGAATATTGAATGTTTTTGAAATACAAAGAAGAGAGTAGAAGCAAATTCATTAGGGAACACTAATTGAAATGACCATGTTAAATTTTTTTTTAGGTTTTTGCAAGGCAAATGGGGTTAAGTGGCTTGCCCAAGGCCACACAGCTAGGTAATTATTAAGTGTCTGAGACCGGATTTGAACCCAGGTACTCCTGACTCCAGGGACAGTGCTTTATCCACTATGCCACCTAGCTGCTCTGACCATGTTGAATTTGAAAGATATCCAAATAGTCAATGGAAATGTAGTAAGGAGTCATGGTTTTGTAAGAAGTCCTGTTTGGGGGAAAATGTTCATATTTGTGGATGATTGTGATACTCATAACAATAAAAGTGAAAACTTCTTTCTAAATAGCTGATGGCCAGCATGGTTTGTCAGATCCCTGAACCCTGACATAAACTTGAGAACAATCCAAGTGGAACTAAAACAGGAGCCAGAAGGAAAGGGGGTGACTGTGGTAAGCTGCCAAGAAAGCCAATGTCATTTTGGGCTCCCTTAGGAAGGTAATATGTGAAAAAGAAGAAATGATTATCCCATAGTCCTTTTTTCATGTCCTTGAGCATGTCATATTCTTCTCAAGCCTCAGTTTCCTTTTTTTTTTTTTTATAAAATGAGGGGTTTGGTCTAGATGGCCTTGGAAGTCCTTTTCAGCTTGAGATGCTAAAGTTCCATGACTCTGTGACATTCACCTCTGTCCCACTGCCCTAGCCTCCTGTTGTTTCATTATTGTGATGCTGGGACTGAGGAATATGGAGAGGGCTGTTTTGTTGGCTTCTAGAAAATCCCACAGCCAGGCAGATTTGGGGTCATCTCTTGGCTCTTCTGGCCCAGGCAATGGATATCATTACCGATGACATGCATTCTGAGAAACAAAATTGAAATGGGAGCCAGGGTTTAGAATTTCAATTATAAACCAACTTGAGCCCACTTGGGTCTGGCACCTCCCAACCAACTGGCAGGGCCACTGCCTCATTAAGAAACATGCTTGGAGTCAGACCAATTGACCAAATGGTTCATTGACAAGCATTTATTAAGCTCCTACTGTATGCCCTCTGCCAGGAGCTGAGGATATAAAGAATGAAACAGTTCCCTCTCTTCAAGAAGTTTCCATCAGAATATTATGATCACACTGGGAGGCAGTGTGGCATATTGCCACTTC
Organism: Macrotis lagotis; assembly: GCF_037893015.1. Lineage (NCBI taxonomy): Eukaryota > Metazoa > Chordata > Mammalia > Peramelemorphia > Peramelidae > Macrotis > Macrotis lagotis. The sequence continues at coordinate 693,559,682 of NC_133666.1, forward strand.
ATCAGAAAGACCTTACCTCAAAGCCTGGTGCCATGACTTTGGGCAAACCACTTTTAATTTCTCATCAGTGCTTTCATCTCTAAGTTTGCAGAGTAAATGCTGATAGGCTCTGGCAGAGGGAGTTTTCTCCTCTGAGAGCTCCCTGTATCAATAAAATCACAGGTTCTAACACCTATTTTTGTGTTATGTGTCAGGACAGCATAAGTATTAGGGAAATATTGTCAGGTAAGTTAATGATCTCAACCATGAGGATGTTCCCTCTAGTGACACTGCAGTGAGCCTGCCCATCCTGTACATGGACACTGGTCTCTGTCCTCTCAAAAGTCTGCAACCCACCACTGATAATGATAGCAACTCATCCCTATGCCTGCTCATCCTGTACATGGTCCTGGACTCTGGAACTTGTCCTCCCAGAAGCCTGCCATTACCACCCTTCTTTTTTTTTTGCTCAAGGTCACACAACTAGATAATTATTAAGCATCTGAGGTCAGATTTGAGCTCAGGTCCTCCTGACTCCAGGGCTGGTGCTCTATCCACTATGCCACCTCACTGCCCCCACTACCACCCTGCTTGATGGTGATATCAATTCCTCTCTGCATCTGCCCATTTTGAACATAGATTCTGGTCCCTGTCCTTCCAGATGTCTGCCAACACCCTCAATCCCAATCAAATATGCTTAGGGAATTTTTAAATCTTCCTGCAGCCCACCCCTGCCCTCAAGGACTTACATTCTTTTGGAGGTGAGGAATAATAATAATATAAAAAATATAACAATTTGCGAAGAAAAGTAACACCATCCACCAGGCTTGAGCCTCAGGAGGAAGGAAAAAGCCCAAGCAGCTGTCTCTAAAGAAAGCCCCATTGGGCACAACTTCAGTTCATTGACAGTGGCTGGAAGCCACAAACACTCCTCCAACTGCGGTTACCAAGACAACCTGGGCAGGCCTGGAGCTGGCTGCCTGGCAGCTTTGCTTCTCCCTCTTCCCCTCCTCCTACTCCAGAAGCCCTCCTCTGCTGCCCCACTGCCCTCTGCCCTCCACTGCAGCTGCCTGGGGCTGGAGAGTGCAGGTCACCGCTCCTGGATCCTGGCTCTTCAGACATCACTGGTGGCTTCCCCAAGATTCCCTACCCTTCTTGGGACAAGTACCTCGCCTCCCCTGGTTTCCCCATCATTCAGTTCTGTCCCCAGCAAGCATTCCACTTCTTAATGTCCTGAAATCACCTTCCCTAAGGCTTACCTCATTGCTCCCAACACAATTTCCATTTTACTCCTGCTATTTCCTTGCTTCATTATCAAATTATAGAGTTCCATAACAGGGGGGATCCTTGCAACAGAGAATATGGGAGCTGAGAGGGTCTTCAGAAATGGAAATGAGAATGGAGAACAGAAGATAGAGGACTGCTTAAGGACTTCATCTGGGGATTCTCAACCTGTTTTGTCTCCTGGACTCTGGTATTCTATTAAAATAATTAACTAATAATAAATAATAAATAAATGAATGAATGAATAATAAATAAAAATATTATTAAATATTAAGCATATTATAAAATATATAATTAAAATAAAATTTGAATGTTTAAAAATTCAATTCATAGAATCATAAAGGAAACTAATCACATTTGTATCATGGGATTGACTGTGACCAGTCTGAGGGTGAGTTTACACAGAGGACCACAACCCAGGGTCTTAGGGAATTTCTCTTCTCTACCATTGACTCCAGCTCCAACTGGCCAAGTCCACCATCTTAGAGGTCTATGAAGGAGCAGCCTAGAACCTAAACATGAGATGAGCTTTTACAAAGTGCTGTTTACTTCAAAGATATAGCAAGAACACATCTGCAAACATTTTACTCAATATGTGTGTGGGGGCATCATATCCTCCCCCCCCCTCCACACACACCCTGCCTCAACCAAAGAGAGAGGGATTAAGCTCAGAATCTAATTCAGATCCTGTAAGGAAAGCAATAGCTCTTCCAAGTTCAGATCCAACCCTTCCCCCAACTTGTCCCCTACCCTTGACCTCAAGGACCGTACCTTCCAATAGGGGAAATGACAAATCTGACTAGTTCACCAATATGAAGACTCTACTATGTGACAGGCACTGCCCTAAATACTTTACAGATATCTCCATTGATCCTCAGAACAACTCTGGAAGGTAAGTACTACTATTATGTCTATTTTAGAGAGGAGAAAACTGAGGCAGAGTTTATGTGACTTGCCCAGGATCACAAGCTAATAAATGTCTGAGGTTGGATTCACTGTCTTTCTGTCTCTGAGTCCAGTCTCTCGCCACTGAGCCACCCAGATGCCAATATTGAATCCCAAAGGGAATAGGGAGGAGGCACATTGAATGGAGTGATTGATCAAACCCATGGTTTTGGAAAATCTTTTTGACAGCTGAGTGGAGGCTGGTTACAAGATGGGAGAAAATGGAGGCTGCAAGGCCAGTGACGAGGCTCAGGGTGATAGCTCAGGCAAGAGGGAATGAGGGCCAGTTTAAGTGAGTAAAAAGAAGAGAATAGATGGAAAAGATTCAAAGGTAAAAATGTCAAGATATGGCTGATACTAGGAGATGACTGTGAGGTGGTGCAATGTTTAGAGTGCTAGACCTTAGTCAGGAAGACCTGACCTGCAAGTTTTGTCTTAGACACTTCCTACCTGTGTGACCCTGGGTAAGCCAATTAATCTCTTGCTGTCTCAGTTTCCACTTCTGTGAAATGGGTACAGAGTTTGGATTCCTTGGCATCTAGGGTCCCTTCCAGTTCTAAACTTAGGATCTTGTATAAGGAGAGAGTGAAAAGTAGAGACTAAGGTTTTCAGCATGGAAGGGTGGAATGAGGGGGCAACCTTCAACAGAAAAAGGAAATGTTGGAAGAGGAATAGTCTTGGGGAGAAGAAAATGTCATTAGAACCCATGCCCACTTGTATTTGGCACTGCTCACTATTTCCTACATGTGCCATATGTATATTTGTGTGTGTGTGTGTGTGTGTGTGTGTGTGTGTTTGTGAGTATGATTTATTCACTGGTCATGGTTCCAGAATGAGAGATCCAAGGCTGTGGGGTTTTTGTTTCAGCTAAGAGGTGATTGGGGAGGAAAGAGTCAGAAAATAGAGTGTGTGAGGTTGCTGTCAGGTTAAGGGAGGGCATGGGGAATTTTTAATGTCTCTGCTGCTGCAGGGATCTGAGGCAGATGGAGACTATTATAATAAGTATCCTGAGGAGCTAGGGTCAGAGGAAGACTCCAGGTGAGAAGGGAAGAGATTCTGGGGTTAGAGAAGAGGGCTTCCTACCAAGAGAAGGAGGTATGGGGGGATGGAAGTGAGAATGCTGAAGGCATGGTCTGGGAATGGAAAAGAGAAGCAACGGGAACTGTCAGATCTGGCCAGGTCAGAGAAGATGGAAGCAAGATAAATTGGGGTTTCAGAACAATGCATCTGCCTGTATCTGGAATCAGAACCAGATGATCTTAAAGCTGGAGGAACAGGGGTCTGGTCCACATTGATTCTGAATAGACTCTCCTTTCTAGCATCCCCATGTGGTCATCCAACCTCGGTGTGAAGACCTCAAGTGATTAGAAACCCACTAACTCCCAGGTGAACCCTCCCATTTATCACAATTTCTGATTATTCTGATCTTTTTCTGATCCCAATCTTGAATTTGCTTCTTTGGAAACTCCTCCCACTGCTCCTGATTCTTCCCTTTAGGGGAAAGCTGGAAAAATCTAATCCCTTCATCCTGTTTTAGCCTTTCAAACACCTGGAAGCAGCTCTAAGATCTTCTGGATCTTCTCTCCAGGCTAAATAACTCTTGACTTCAGTCTAGTATGAATAAGGAGTGGTGTTGCCCTTGCTCTGCCCCCTTCTTCCTACTCTGCAAGAAGTCCAGATCCAAACAGTTTAAATAAGCTACCTCCCATCCCAACTTTGGGGCCATCTGGGGGCCATCTGAACATCTGTGTCCTCCAGATTCAAGATGATGGAGGCCATTTTTTTTCCAGCTGATGTCATTTTATAGGGCAGTTCTTGAATTCGGAGTTCATCAGTTTGACCAATCCTTCTTGGTTTCATGAGTTGGTTGTCCCTACCATGAGGTTATTTGCTGTTTGTTAGCAAGACAGTTCTAAGGAGACTCTTTCCATCAGCTCCATTTCCCAGCCTCAACTGATCACGGTATCGGCCAGCCTCTGGCAACTCCCTTTTTCTCTTCCTTTTCAAATTTTGCAAGAGGTTCTAGAAGCCAGAAGCTCTGAGTTAGGTTTGCCTGAGGTGGTCCTCTGGGCTTAGAGCAGTCTTACTTGCTCATCAGCAAGGAGGGTCACAGGCACCTCCTGTGTACCAAAGAGAGAAGAGAAAGAGGGGGTTCCCCACTCTTTTTATGCCATTTTCCCCTATAACCTTTTAAAATATCAGTATTCTTGACAGTCATCCCCTCATTGGCTCCTTGTCCACAATATATTGTGGGATAGACATTGCAAGGACCTTTAGTCCCACCTTACAAATATCCTGACTCTTGATTCAGCATTCTTTCTGATGAACCTGGCTGCCTTTTCCATTAATTAGATCATCAGAACACATTTATTAACCACCTACTATGTGCCAAGTGCTTTGGGTAAAAAGACTAAAGCAAAAAATGGTCACCACCCTCAAGGAGCTTCCATTCCATTGGGGGTAGGGAATACAGTATTATTCCAGTAAATGGGCAATACACAAGAACAGGAACCACTGAGACAAGCAGAGGTTAAGTGACTCGTCCAAGGTCACACAGATAGTGTCAGAAACAGGATTTGAACAGATCTTCCTGACTCTGTGTCTCCATTGCATCACTCATTGACTCTGCCCCATGGTAGAGCTGGGAATCCAGCGTAGGTCCTCTGAATCTAAACCCAAATATCTTCCCACCACACCACACTGTCTTGCATCCAGTTCAACTCCATCACCCTTTCATTTTATAGAGAGGAAAACTGTGGTTAGGGAAGGCATCGCTTGGAAAGTGCCACCTGAGCTGTGTTCAGAAGGAAGCTGAGAATACTAGGAGGGAGAGTTGAGGAGAAAGAGCCAGCTTTATGGGAGCCCCTGCCAGTTCAGAGGCATGGAGGTGGGAGATAGAACAACCACCTATAAAAGGGGGACAATCTTTTTTATACAATTGATGCTGGAGGAAAAAAATGGCAAACTACCCCAGCATCTTTGCCAATAAAACCCCATGGACAGTATTAGTGTGTTATGATTCATGGGGTCACAAAGAGTCAGACAGAACTGATCTATTGAACAACAAATCTTTGTACCATCTGCCTCCCAGGGCTGCTGTGAGAAGCATGTGCTGCCAGTCTCCAAATGCCATATTAACCAGAGCATTCATTACCCTGCCCACTTCCTGCCCTCCAGCTGCCTGGTTGCCTAGGAGGGAAGATAAGACACGCACAGATAGCCAGCAAAATAAACTAAGATTGGTTCCTTGTAGGGAAGAGGGATGCAAACAAAACCTTGGAAGATGAAAGGAAGAGATTATCTCAGGAGGTGGCACCCCTGTTGGGCATCGAAGGAAAGAATTTTAATAAACAGGTAGAGGGAGAGGCCGAGTGTCATTTCTAGGCTAGAAATCATCTGAATGACAGCAGAGATGGGGAAGCATAGGCCAGGTGGAAGAAATGTTAATGTTCCCAGGCTGGCTGAAACAGGGAGCCCACAAAGGGTGGTAGTGTCAGCTTAAGTGGGAAAAAGTTGGAGAGCCTTGAATGCCAAGCTAGGGAATTTGGAATGCCTCCATGGAAGGTCTGTGCCGATCACCCTATGGTTCCACTAATCACCTCTGGAACTTGTCGGATCCAAACTACTCCTCCCTATTAGAATGGAAGTTTCTCCATTGTACACATCTGTATTGGTACCTCCAGTATTTAGTAGAGACAATGGCACATAGTAGGCACTTAAATATTTTTTCATTCCTAATTAATCTGGCAGCATGTGGAGGATGAACTAGAAATGAAAGAGCCTGGAAGTAGTGAGGCCCTTCAGGAAGGTCATGGCAGTGGTCAGTGGAGAGGGCAAGGATGTTCTGAACTGGAACAGAGATGATGCAAATGGAGAAGAAGGAACGAATATAGGGCATGCTTGGTGGCAGATGTCACATGTGGGGAAATGATGGAATTCATAATAGTGACAACTGAAAGGATCCCCAGAAATCATCTCATATCTTTTTGTTACAGAAGAGGAGACTGAGGGTCAGAAAGGGCAAAGAATCTGTCCCAAGGTCAGAGATTTGAGCCTAGCTCTCATTCTAACTGTAATACATTTGCCCTGGCCCAGTCTATTCGAAGATGGCATCAGGGTTTGAAGCCTGGGTGGCCCGGGAGGATGATGTTGGCATTGGCATAAAGAAAACACTGAGGAGGAGGAAGGACAGCATATGGGGAATAGGGGTGCAATTTGGCAAGGTTTTGATGGATAAGAAGTCAAGGTAGTGACATCCTACCGGCAGTGTGAGACCAGGAGGTTAGGGCAAATAAAGTAAGGTTTTGGGGAGCTATCCATGGTAGAAAGGCCTTGAGAAATGTGTTCATAAGACAACAAGATTTAGGTCAGTTGGACCTACCCCCACACCGTACATGGGGAAATTAGGGAGCAAAAATCAGAATTTGAACTCAGGTCTTCAGACTCCAGCTTTAAGTCTGTTCCACCACACATGAGTTTCTCTCTACCTCTCTCCTCCCTGTCCAAGAGGGCTAACTGCTGGAAGGAGTCTCTTCTAAACCTCTCTCACCCTTAGATGGTAGTGTTACTGCTGGGGCCACAGTTTTCCTCTCTATAAAATGAAAGGGTGATGGAGTTGAACTGGATGCAAGACAGTGTGGTGCGGTGGGAAGATATTTGGGTTTAGATTCAGAGGACCTACGCTGGATTCCCAGCTCTACTATGGGGCATAGTCAATGAGGGATGCAATGGAGACACAGAGTCAGGAAGGTCTGTTCAAATCCTGTTCCTGACACTATCTGAGTGACCTTGGACAAGTCACTTAATCTCTGCTTGTCTCAGTTTACTCATCTGTAAAACTGAAGAAAATAATAGTACATACTTCACATGGTTGTTGGAGAAGTGCTTAGTACAGTGCTCAGCTAGAGTAAATACTATATAAATATTAGCTATTATAGTATGATTCTTTTCCCTACTGAGGGTATCGCTGAATTACTATTTGAGCTTCTGTCTCCACTCTCCACTGGTGAGTCTGTTAATGGTCCTATTCACTACTATACTATCTCAAGCTGGTTCCCCCCCTCTTATGCACCCCCTTCTAGGCCTCCTGTTGGAACAGAGGTTCCAAGAAGCTTCTGCCCTTTAAGGGGAAGACTAAAGGTTTTTCAGTGCTCATGACAGCTAAAGTATCAAAGGTCATACTGAGGCAGACAGCCAACAAAAAGTCATAAGAAACCTCAGGCTAAGAGTAAATATATCTTTTCCCTGCTGTTCTAACTCAGAATCTTGACCCCAATCAACCAGCTCTCTTGGGGTTGGGAGATTTCTTACTCCTGTCAATTTTTTTTTTTATTGCCAATCTGTATTTCCAAAGCCTCTGATGAGGATTACTCATCAAAACACCCCAGGATCTTTGGAAGTTGTGGTTATCCTTCCGCCTCCAACTCCCACAATGCTCCTGGTTGGTATGCAAATCAGCCTGAGGCAAAGAGCCAAGGAAAGACCACATCAAAACCTGCCTCCTGCCTTTATTGTATATACCTGCCACCCATAGAATTGTTAGCTTTAGGTCCTACAGCTAATTTCTATACTTTGAAAGAAGGACACCATCTCTCTCCTTTCTCCACCAAATATCCCAAGTTTTTATTTTTTTTCCCAACGTCTTTCAAATGATCCTTATATATCAGATCTTTCTTGGTGACCCTTGCCTGGATAGCCAGAAGACTGTCGAAAAGATGATTTTTTTTAAGAGCTAAAAATATTGTATCGAGAATTGACATAACTGATTCCATTTTATCCTATCCAGTTCTTACTTTGTGCTAACACATTACCACTGCAGCAACAACTTAAAGCATCTGTCTCCTCCAATATCTCCTTTCCTCCTAATCACTTTATGACCACAGAAGGAAAAAAAGAAGAGAAAGCAAAAGAAAAGAGCACTTTGATGGTTGGGCACCAATTCAAAGAGTTGGTCCTCTTCATCTGATAAAATCCATGTTGTTCAGTCATCCCTGACTCTTCATGACCCCAGCTGAAGTTTTCTTGTCAGAGATATTGAAATGGTTTACCATTTCATTCTCCAGCTCATTTTACAGATGAGGGAACTGAGACAAATGGAGTTAATCTGAGGCCAGATTTGAACTCATGAAGATGAGTTTTCCTGACTCCAGGCCCAGCACTCCTCCACTGCACTATATAATTCCAAGAGATCCTCCCTCTATTTCCTCTCCTTCACTGCCTCCCAAAGTGATGAATGCATAAAGAAATATAAAGAAAGAGTGGGGTTCCTGGAGTATTGTGTTCACATTTTAACAATACTATTGGTTAAGCATCTATGTGAGATAAATTTGAGAGATAAGATGAAGGTTCTGTCCTCATATAGCTCAGTCTATAAAGGATATAAGACATGAATGTAAAAACTCTAATAAACTATATTACATATCAGGATACCAATATTGCATTGTAAGAAAAAAATGTCAACAAATAGGTCCCAGGGCAATCTAGATGGTGAAGCAACAGCTCCATATCACGGAAGGAACAGTTAAATAACTGGAAATGCAGCTCCCAAATAAGAGACTTAGGATAGGTGTGACCACCATCTATCTTGACTATCTGAAAGGCTACCACAGAAACAGGAAAAAGATTCATTGAATATGGCTCTAGAAGGTGGAACAATATAAGGAAGCAGGGCCTCAGAACTGGTGCTATCCAAGAATGGATATGCTGTTGTCCTTAGTTTAAAAAAGACAGAAGTGACATCACCTATGTTAGAGACAAGTTATAGTGTGTCTGATTGTGGCTGATCAGACCAATATGAGCTCAGAAGGCTGTACCATAAGTTGGGCACAAATAGTCCATATGAACATCTTAGGTGGGTACACCAAACTTATGCAACTCATTAGTGTTGAGCTGCTTCAATTCTACCTCGCTCATAGAGCAAAGCACCCTCTCTGACGAGGGCACACTATGCTGGGTGGTCCTGTGCCAGGGTCTCTCATGTTATACAATCAATTTCAATGTTTTTCAAAGAGACCTTCAGAATGTTCTTGTAGCATTTTCCCCTGATCCCCCTGTCAGTGTTTGCCCTGTATGAGTTCTCCATAAAAGTCTTTTTTGGCAAGCATGCATTTGGCATTCAATCAACACGATTAGCCCATCAGACTTGTGCTCTTTGTAAGAATGTTTGAATGCTTGGCAGTTTAGTTCAAGAAAGGAAGTCAGTGTCTGGTATCTTTTCCTGCCAGGTGATCTTCAGAATCTTCCTAAGACAATTTAAATGAAACGATTCAGTTTCCTGGCTTGGTGCTGGTAGACTGTCCAGCTTTCACAGGCATACAGTAATGAGGTCAGCACAGAGGCTCTGTAGACCTTCAGTTTGATGGTCAGTCTAATACCTCTTCTCTCCCACACTTTCTTTTAGAGTCTCCCAAATCCTGAGCTAGCTCTGGCAATGTGTGTGTCAACCTCGTTATCAATGTCTACTTTTCTGGAAAGGACCCTGCCACGATAAGTGGACTTATCATAGTGTTCGAAATTTCTCCATTTGCTATAATTGATGGTGTCACATATGAATGACACGATGCTGTTTGATGAAGCAGCTGGGATTTTTTGGTGTTAATTGTTAGGCCAAAGTATAAGCAGCAGAGAATTGATCCATATTTTGGTGCATCTCAGCTTCAGAGGCTGAATTGATGCACAATCATCTGCAAACAGAAGATCCTGCACCAACCCTCCCTCATTTTATCTTGGCTTCAAGCCTTTTCAAGTTGAAGCATTTACCATCAGTGCAGTAGCTGACCTTGATATTATGTTCATCCTCAGTGAAGGTGTTTGTTAACATGGCTGAAAACACCATGCTGGAAAGCATGGGAGCAAGGACAAAGTCTTGTTTCACTCTATTTTTTTCATTTTTAAAGATTTTATTTGTTTTGAGTGTTACAATTTTTCTCCCAATCTCACTTCCCTCCCCCCACCCCCCACAGAAGGCAATTTGTCAGTCTTTACATTGTTTTCCATGGTCTACATTGATCCAAATTGAGTGTGATGAGAGAGAAATCAGATCCTTAAGGCATAAAGTATAAGAGAGAGCAAGATCAGACAATAAGATAGCAGGTTTTTTTTCCTAAATTAAAGGTAATAGTTCTTGGACTTAGTTCAAACTCCATGGTTCTTTATCTGGATACAGATGGGATTCTCCATTGCAGAGAACCCAAAATTGTCTCTGGTTGTTGCACTGATGGAATGAGCGAGTCCTTCAAGGTTGATCACCACCCCATGTTGCTGTTAGGGTGTACAGTGTTCTTCTGGTTCTGCTCATCTCACTCCGCATCAGTTCATGCAAATCCCTCCAGGCTTCCCTGAATTCCCATCCCTCCTAGTTTCTAATAGAACAATAGTGTTCCATGACATACATATTCCACAGTTCATTAAGCCATTCCCCAATTGATGGACATTCCCTCAGTTTCCAATTCTTTGCCACCCACCACAAACAGGGCTGCAATAAATATTTTTGTATAAGTGATGTTTTTACCCTTTTCCAACCATCTCTTCAGGATATATATACCCAGAAGTGGTATTGCTGGATTAAAGGGTATGTTCATTTTTGTTGCCCTTTGGGCGTAGTTCCAAATTTCTCTCCAGAAAGGCTGGATGAGTTCACAGCTCCACCAACAGTGTGATAGTGTCCCAGATTTCCCACAACCCTTCCAACAATGATCATTATCCTTTCTGGTCAAATTGGCCAGTCTGAGAGGTTTCACTCTATTGTTGACCAAGAAATCACGAGAGCATCATCCACCATCCAGAACCCAGGCAAGTTTGGCTTAAAGTACTGATGAACTTCTCCAGGCAATCAAATTTTAACATAATTTCCCATAAACCCTCATGACTGACAGAATTAGAGGCCTTGATCAGATCTACTAACATTGTATACAGACCTCTGTTTTGTTACTGGTATGTCTCCTGGAGTTTTGATGCAGCAAACACCATATCAACTGTGCTTTTACCCTTTCTGAAGCCAGTATGGCTCCCAGGTTAGTAATCAACCATCTTTCAGGAGAAGACGAACCTATTGAGAAGGACTCTGGCAAAAATCTTGCCAGCAATGACTAAGAGAGAAACACCCCTGTGATTGTCGCAGGATTAATCTATTATCTTTACCCTTATAGAGATAGACAATGGAGGCACCCCTGAATTACTGGGGGAATAACCTCTTCATGCCTTATAATCTGGAAAATTTCAGTCAGTTTTTGAATGAGCATTGAACCCCCACCACCACCTTGAAAATCTCATTTGGAATAGAATCTGCACTAGATGCTTTGCTACATGAATGGAGTCTAATGGCACAAAATCTCTTTTTCAGTTGGAATTTCAGATAAGCACAGATTGACTTCAACCTGAGGTAAACAGTTAATGATTTCAGCATTGATGTTGGTCTGTAAGAATACTATAGAAGTTTTCAGCCCATCTCTTTAGGATTATTTCCCCTATCACTAATCAATGTGGTTCAACACTGAGTAGTAGAGATACACCATAGATCTTTGGTCTATAAATAGCCTGCAGGGCATCAAAAAGTGCTTTGGATTATCTGCCTTTATACTGAACCAAGTATCCTACGTCTCTCTAAGCTTTGTTTCTACTTTACTTTTTGATGAAATTAAATGTTGTCTTCTTAGAAATGGATAAACTACCTTGTTGGTAAACCCTAGGGAGTTCCTGTTTATCATGTAGCAGCTTCTATATCTTCCCTATCATTTTTTTTTTTTTAGAAATTTGCAAGGCAATGGGGTCAAGTGGCTAGCCCAAGGCTACACAGCTAGGTCATGATTAAGTGTCTGAGGTCAAATTTGAACTCAGGTCCTCCTGACTCCAGGGCCGGTGCTCTATCCACTGCGCCACCTAGCCGCCCCTCTTCACTATCATTTTCATCAAGCCAGTCTTGATGTGTGTGAGTATTCTGATGCAGCTGAGCAAGTGTAGTGTTATCCATCAGATCTCTGAAAGCTGCCCACTCCTTTTCTGTTCCACTGTTGTCAACTATGAGTTGGCTCAACTGTCCCTCTCATTTAACAACAAACGATTCCAGCTCAGAGAAATAACTCTATTCTCTTAACATTCATTCTTCTGGTAGTCATTTTGCCTTGGGACCATTGCTTCCATTGAATGTTAATATTTAGCTTGGAGTTGATGAGTCTGTGATCATTTCAGCACCCTACACCATACATTGCTTACAACTTGCCTGTCTTTTCTCCTTATAAATCACATAGTCTATTCAGTGCCAATGTTGGCTGCGAGGGTGCATCCAGGAAGTTTTATTGCATTTAGGTAAATGGAAGACAGTGTTTGTGATGAGGTGGTCATGAGATACACAAGTCTTCAGTAGTAAATGACTGTTGTTGTTGCTGTTTCCATCTCCATTCCTCCCAAGTACTCCCTGCCATGTCTGGGAATCTGAGCCTACTCTAGCATTAAAGTCACCCTATAAGCTTGCTTTCTTTTGGTACATTGATGATAGAGGTTTTCAGGTCTTCAATAAAATTTTTCTTTGACCTCATCAGGGTTCATCATGTTGGGAGCATTGGTACTGATGACGGTGGCATGGCACCATTTTCCTGCAAGAAGCAGTCTCATTGCCATGAGCCTGGCATTCACGCCTTTTTGTAGGCAAGCTTGTTGACTAGATTGGTTTGATTGAAAAACCCACTCCAGTTTCACTTCACTGTGGTCACTCCAGAAAAATGTGTATCCAGCTCCAACTTCAGTAAGGTGACCTTCATTTGCCAGCTTTGTTTCACACAGGGCTGCTATTAGGTACCAATGCCTACTGATCTCTCTTACAATAAAAGTTTTTGTCTTTCAGTTCTATTGGATCTTGTGTTGTCTATGAAGGTGTGTGGAATCTTCTTTGAAAAAGTTTTTGTAGGGGTGGCTGGGTGGCGCAATGGATAGATCACCAGCCCTGGAGTCAGGAGGACCTGAGTTCAAAAATGACCTCAGACACTTAATAATTACCTAGCTGTGTGGCCTTGGGCAAGCCACTTAACCCCATTGCCTTGCAAAAACTAAAAAAAAAAAACACCAGAAAAAAAAAGAAAAAAAATTTTGTACATTTTTGATGCTTTGACCAAAGGGTGGAATCTTCACTTGCCTAGCTAATCTGGCCAGGGTTGGATAGGCAGACTTAACTTTTCTATCCCCTTCCTTATACCAGGAGGAGTAGTGTGATCCTTGAAAGGCTGCTTGGACACCCAGGGGGATGTCAAATCCCATTGCTGCTTCTTCTAGTGAGGAGATGACCATATGACCTGGGCAGCCAGGGTGAGGGCTGTGACTACAACTTCTAGTGTATCCATACCTGTTGCTTAGTCACTTGTTTGTCATCCCAGGGCTTTGGAATAGGAAGGGTAAAATGGTATAATTGATGTCTTTTGATTCGTGCATACATTGGATTTAAGTGAGGCAGAATTGCATGAAGTCAATGGCCTTACTCTCTCTCTTCCAGAGTCATCACCAGGGTCCATTGGCAAGAGAGAGTCTAGGCAACTGATGATGGCTTTAGAAGTAATGGATGACCTTAGTGTCCTTGATGTCTATCCAAGCTCTAAGTTCTCCATAGTGCCTGTTTCAGCTGATTCATGGTCATTGGAATGAATTATTCTCATCTGCCCCATTCCACAGGGGAAATCCTCACATTTGGGGGTAATCACCCATATCCATGAATTTGAGGCCCCTCAGTTACCCTCAACCTGGTTTAGCCTGTCTGCCAAAATGGTTTATGGAGGTGTGGCCACTGTGCATGCCACAGCTTCTTGGAGCCACAGGTGAGAGGTGACTCAGGTGGACATTAAAGGTGGAAAGCTGAAAAGGGCTCAGCAACCTTCACACCAGAGATTCTAGTCTTCCTTGAACACACTCTACATCCCTTAATTTGTAATAATTTTTTAATTATTTGTGTAGTTATTATATATTTTTATTTAAAAGTTTTATAGAATTATCCAGAAAAATCTATTAGGACCAGGATTTTTTTCTTTTTTAGCTCCTTTTCTAAGAATGTATTATTAAGATCTCATTTTTTTCTTATTTTGGAAGCTAGATGGGGCAGTGGATATAGTACCAGTCCTGGAATCAGGAGGAACTGAGTTCAAATCTAGCCTCAGACACTTGACCCTTGTTAGCTATGTGACCCTAGGTAAATTATCTAACCCTGATTGCCTCACATCCAAAGTTATCTCTAGTCATCCTGATTCCTATGTGGTCACTGGGATCCAGATGGTTCTGGAGGAGAAAGTGAGACTGATGACCCAGCATGGCACCTTCTCACTCAAATTCAAGTCACATACTTGTAGCATCAAAGGACAAAATATCATCATTCTTCTCTTTCTTTTATAGTCTCACTTTTCTTAGCATATAATTGTTAATAGCAGACTGTCATTTTTCTTCTGGTTTTGATGTGATTTTATCTTGTGCATGTGCTAGGTTGTTGATTTAATTTTCTGTCCTCTTCTTTTTAATGAGATTGGTTAAGGTTTATCAATTTTGTCTTTTCAAAACATTATCTTTTAGTTTTGTTGGTTCTGTCTACCGACATTTACACATCCTTTCCAGATGAAAGTGTTTCGATTTGGCTACACTTCTCAAGGAAAAGAGTAGAAAGCTGGGAGGGAAGAGGGCGTGCATGCAACCAGTCACAGATCTGAGAATGACTGCAGTGATAATGGGGAAACATCATCTTGTTTTGGTACAGAATCTAAGTGACCTTAGCAGCTTCCAGGCATGGTCTCTGAAGGTCTGGTTTGGAAGAAGGAAAGGAGTAATCCAAAGATGGTTATTGGAGGGTTTTCCACCTCTTTCTCTGATCTCTTCAGTCCTCTGCCACATCTACTTTTTTTTAGTTTTTTTGCAAGGCTATGGAGTTAAGTGACTTGCCCAAGGTCACACCGCTAGGTAATTATTAAGTGTCTGAAGCTGGATTTGAACCTAGGTCCTCCTGACTCCAGGGCTGGTGCTCTATCCACTGCACCACCTAACTGCCCCCACATCTACCTTAAATAGGTGGCACACCCCAACCAAGGATTTCAGGGTTTCTTTTCCTGGTGGGTGGGAATGACCCAGTGAAATATAATGTAGCTTTCCGCATTGACCCCCTTCTAATATATAAGCTTATACTTTCCATTCTCTCTCCCTACACACAGCCTCACTCTAAGGTTTGTTAATGCCATTAATATCACAGAGTCACTGGCTCCAGATGAAAGTGTGAGTACTGGGTTCCAATCCTTGGTCATTATTTGGATTTTCTTGGTTTAAGGCTGAGTGCAAATAGCAATTGCTTCTGTTCTGGTCAGAAACCCTGAGGGTCTTTCCTTCCAAAATGGATTTTTCTTTTAAGCAGATAAGGGAAGTTATCTTTTGCCTCATTTCTTACCCAGCCTTAATCATTGCATGGATGCTGCCTCCTGCAAACTGAGACCTAGAAAACAAATGTTCGCTTAAAAAGACCAATTTCTCCTACTGCATTCAGGGTCATTTCTATCCAATCTGTATCACTTGATCCAGATGGCTCTGGAAGGGAGAGTTAATCTGATGACTCTGAACAATACTGCCTCACAAATTTAGTTCACATGCTAGCCAAGATATCACTTTCTTGAGAATGGAGGATAAAGAGAGCTGCTAGGTGGTGCAATGGATAGAGCACCAACCCTGGAGTCAGGAGGACCTGAGTTCAAATCCAATCTCAGACACTTAATAATGACCTAGCTGTGTGGCCCTGGGCAAGCCACTTAACCCCATTGCCTTGTGAAGATTAAAAACAAAAGAGAGAGAGAGAGAGAATGAAGGATAAATAACAATGATGGTCATTCCTTTAATTTTCAATTCTTTGTCACCACAAAAAAAGATTTATTATATTTTTTGTAGATAGTTTCTTTCCCTCTTTCTCTCTCTTTGGGGTACAGACCTAGTAGTGATATTGCTGGGTCAAAGGATACATACAGTTTTGTAGCTGCCCACAGTGTTATGTTCCTCTTCAGCAGGCTTTTTATATCACTTTTGGTCCAAACTTCTCTCACCATGAGACTTTTAACCTTTGTTATCCAGCTCCTTGGCTGTCAATAAAGGGTTTCAATAGTTCATTTCCAAGTTACATTGTAGGTACTTATGTCCTTGGAGTTCCTCAGAGGTTCCATGGTTTTGTGATCTCATCCATCTTCCTTCCTATATCCCTTAGCTAAGTTTTTGACATTCCCTGCCATGTCCAAAGGATGATATAAAATTTTTTTCTGTATCAGAAAGATGATCAATTCTGCTGCCTAGTGCCAGCTTTCCAATAACTGAAGATCCATTCAATTGCTCAATCCCACACATAAACAGTGAACTGTTGTTCAAAGCCCCTTTTTTAAAAAATGTAATCTGACTTAAAAGTCAATTTTCTTAGTTCACAAAAATTGATTTCCTCCCCCTCTCATTTACCTTCATCCCTAACCCCGCTTGAATAGAAAAAGAGAAAAACAAAACCCTTGAAACAAATCATGAAGCAAAACAAATTTACCCTTTGGTCGTCCTTATTGTCAAACTGATTGATTGAATCAATTTGCTGGTGGGGGAAGTAGAGTTTGCACTGGAAAAACCATGTTAAATGATAGCCCAGACTTTGAGGAACAAATATATTTTGTAAAATCTTGCATATATTCTGTTAGTGGGGTGGACGTGCTGATAAATGATTTTTGCTAAATCTTTTCTTAAAAGGTGTAATCAAAATAGAGTTTGAAATATCAGCATAGCATAGACTCTCCTAAAAATGTTCAGTGGATCTGTGCAAGATCAGAACAGGGGATGGTCTCTTGCCCTTCCTTGTTGAAGAAGACCCTGAAGTCGGATCAATGCCAATCAAAGAACTGGATTTGAATGAGTGAGTGTTGTGCTAATCACCAGTCTCACTTTCTCCTCCAGAGCCAAATGGGTCCAATGGCCAAATAGGAATCAGGATGACTGGAGTTGGCCCTGGATGTGAGGCAATCAGGGTTAGGTGACTCACCCAACTAGGAGGTGAGCTGCTCAGTGGTGCCATGGTTAGAGTGCCAGCCTTGGAGTTAGAAGGATGGGCGTTCAAATCCGGCTTTAGACATTTGACAGAGCAGGTAGTTTTAATTCGACTCATTGTCTTTAAATACCCCTGCCTCGGTTCCTCATCTGTAAAATGAGTTAGAGAAGGAAAACAAACCAATCCAGTACCCTTGCCAAGATAATACTAAATGGGGTCATGAAGAAACAGACAGGACTGAACCAGCATGACAAAAATTCCAACTAGGGGAAGGATGTTTGAATGTTTGACTTCCATAGATTGTTAAGAGGAGATAGGTAGTGTAAAATACACACACACACACACACACACACACACACACAAAGACTGGGGTCTACCTGTGGTTGCATGTACTTGTAGGTATGCAAGTATAAAACAAAAGAAATGACCCTGACCAATCACTGAGCTGAGTGAGGACCCCTTGCCTACATTAAACCAGGAGAAGGTCAAAAACCAGCTTCAGCTAATCAATGGTTGACCAGGTTTGGCCTAGGGTCCCTGTCCTTTGCAAGTGCGCCTGCTCAATGAAGTTTATACGTATTTTACTATACATTGGTCATTAGCGTGTGACCAGGGCAGGCAAGACATTATTAGAGAATAGGATGGGGTGAGTATATGCAACCCTTATATGCAACCCTGACCAATGGCTGGTGCAAAGGGGAGGATCAAGCCTTTCAAACTGCATATAAGACTGGATATTGTCTCAATTTGCTGCCTTTTTCTGCTAGGGAAACTGGTCCTTTTCTTCAGAAAAGTTATAATAAACAGCTATTTTAATCATTCTGAACTAAGGATAATTACGAGCCATTTATAATAGGAAGGGAACAAATATTTATTAAACATCTATTATGTACAGGCTTGGTGCTAAAAGCACGTTACACATACTGTCTCATTGGATCCTCACAACCACCTTGGGAGGTAGGTGCTTTTATTATCTTTCATTTTATAGGAAACTGAAGTAATTATGGAACAAGTGACTTGCCTAGGGTCACACAGCTAGGACGTGCCAAGAGGCTGAATTTGAACTCAGGTCTTTCTGACATCAGATCCAGAGTTCTCTCTACTGTGCCACCTGGCAGATTTAGCTCTGGACTGTCTCCCAAACCCTTTGCTTTATTATATTTAAAACACACACACGGATAGGAGAATTTTGTGTCATCAAGTATGTGAATAGTATGGTAGATGGTGAAATCTAATATAATCTAATAGCAAATCATTTCAAAGAAGCAAAATTTTTTAGAGCTCAGCAGCCATCTACTCCAACCTGCAACTGAAAAGGATCCCCCACCTACAATACATTTAACAACTGGTCATCTAATTTTTTATCACAAACCTCTGAGAAGGTTGGAAACCACTACCCCAAGGTCAACCATCCCACTTATGGATAGATCTAATGGTCAGAATGTTTTCCTTCATTTACTTCTTGGTAACTCCCATGTATTATCACTTCTGGTTCAACTCCCTTGGTCAAAGAGAGCACATCTGACAGTTCTCCAAATACTTGATAGAAATGATTAATGTTGCCCTTTGGGATAAACATCATTAGTTCCTTCACCCAGTTTCCATATGACTTGACTTAAGGCCTTTTACCTTGCTGGTTACTCTCCATATTATCAATGATCTTCCTACCCAGAAGTGTACCCAACACTCTAGAAAGGACATGGAGGGACAATTACCTATCTATTCTTTGGACCTCTACCCTTCTTCATTCAGGTCAGGATGGCATCTGCTTTCTTAGCTGACCTATTTCACTACTGACTCATTTTAGGACTTCAGTTCACTCAAATTCCCAGACTTTTCTCCAAACAACCAACTGTCTAATCATGCCTCCTCATTCTTGATCTTATGCTGATTTTTTAAACCTAATGAAAGACAACTTCACATTCATCACCATTGAAATTCATCATCTTCCATTTAGTCCAAAGCTCTAGTCTGGTCTGTCAAGGTCTTTTTAGCCTATCTCTGTTGTTAGCCAATACATTAGCTATGCCTCCCAGGGTTGGGCTTTCTGCAATCTCATGGTGAGAGCTCATCAAATTAATTTAGATACAAAAGCAATGAAAATAAGAGGGTTGGAATGTTCTAACATTATAGCCATTCCTGGACTCCATATGCAAATGGGAAAAACCAACCCCTTATAAACTGCAAGATGACTATAATATATCCATGTGAGCTATAATCATGTGGACTATAATATAACCATGACCATAATATAACCCAGATTCATGACCAGGTCAAAAAATCTTGAGTTCAAGTCCACTTCCTGAAAGCTACTGACCAGTAGTTCTCAATGATACCACAAAGACAGGCTTTGGGCAGAACCATACCCATCTCTGAGTCTCTGCCTCACAGACAAGTTTCTCAAGATAGGCTTGAAGTCTATAAAGTCACATAGGAAATGCTGGGGAGATAAGGAAACCCCTTTTTTCCCCCTCTGGAATCATCAGGGTTTTGGGCTAGTCTTTGGTCCTAGTCTTGGGCTCATTCTTCAAATCCACTCAGAACCACCCCTTGTAGCCCCACCTTTTAAATGTCCTGCCTCCCAAAAGATTGCCCACCTCGAATCTTTACCTCTGTGCCCTTACACAAAGCATCGTAGGAAATGAAGTCCAGAAAATTTATATCAATAATTTAGGCACAATACATCATGGGGAATGATCTCCTGGGAACTTTTCCCCTCAATCTTTTTTACTACATATATAAAAATGAAGAGCAAATTATTTTACTTCAGAGGTGGCTCCATATAAAGAGAATGTCCATTAAAAATATATAATTACTCAAAGGCTGCTCTTGACTGAAGGTCATTCATATACAACCTAATCTGACTAGACCATTTATTTATGAGCTCATCCAGTGGACCCAGTAAGGTAAAGGTCAGATCTTGGCTCATTTTATTGCATGTCTTGTCCAAAAGGTAGGGTAAGGATGGAAGATTGACCTGGTTTGGAAGATAGAGGTTAGACTTTATCACTGTATCCACTGCCCTGAGTGGTTAACCAAAAGTTTCATCTACTCTGTCCTGAGTAAGGGATACCCCTTGTGCCAGCTTTTTGAGCCAGAAAAACAGAGAAAACTGGCCAGGGTCTGGCAACTATCAAATCTGCAGCAGTTTCCTGATGGACCCCCATAATTTAGTGACCCACAGGTTGACCCCAAGTTCAGTCATGTACTGGATATCAGGAGTCACCATTTTCCGGCACAACTGGCCATACCGATGACTGATATTCTTCTTTAGGTTGTAACCAAGAATTGTCTTTGCCCCCATTGCCTGCCAGGGCTGCAAAGATGGGTTTTCAATTTTCCTGGCCTCCACTGCCTGTTCACCATTAATGCAGATCTTTTCCATTTGCTTATTCCTCCGCCTCAGGGAGGCCACCTCTTGGGCCATGCGCTTCTGCCCAAAGGCATCCACCTTGCGCCAGAAACTGGCATTGAAGTGGCGGTAGAGAAGAGCATCCAACTGATTCCAGTTGGTGGCCCGCTGATAGAGCTCTCCCTTCAGTTGGGGGACAGAGGAGGTCTGACGAGCATTGAGCTTGAAGTAGAGGATGTCCTCCAGCTCCCAGCACATGAGGTCCTTGAGCAGGACCAGGGACTCATCAAAGTACTCCTGCAGCATGACCAGGTGGAACCTCTGCTCCACCTCCAAAATGTGCGCCTTCACCTGGGGGTTGCGGGGGTCCAGTTCATTATTGTAGCCCAGGTCAAAGAAGAGCAGGTTGTGAAGATAATGAGCATTGAAGCCTTGAGGGTTGTAATATTGAGTGGGGTCCTGGAGGAACTTGGCCAGTTTGTTCTGGCCTGTGAGCTTCCATGTGAAGGGCACCACCAATCCAAAATAGTGGAAGGACGACTCAAAGAGATGGGCTGGATCCCGCAGCACCGTGATGAAAGTAGCATTGGGAGGCACCAGGCTATGCACTTCAGAGTAGTCAAAACGCATGTGGTTGCAGATGATGTTGAAGCAGGCCCCAGGCTGGTAGTTGTGCACCAGGCTGCGCTTGAAGAAAGATGGGTAGTTGAAGTCATTGTAGCCACTGGGGAAGGCAAACTTGAGCTTGTGCTTCTGGCCAAAGCGTAAGAGGATGTTGAGCAGGGTGCTGCTGGCTGTCTTGTGGGTCTTCATGAATACAATGTCTAACTTTGGCCAGCAGGAACCTTTGGGAATGTTGGTAGGTGAGGTGGGTGGAGAGGAACAGCGGTTCAGTGGTGGGGTCCTATTGGGAAAGAGAAAAATGATGAGAACCTTTGGTGAGAAAAGTGTAATCATTTTTTTCTCATCATATGTGACCTTGGGTAAGTCCTTTCCCACCTCTAAGTCTCAACTTCCTCATCTTTAGTAAGAGTTGACCAAGAGATATTATTTGTAATGGAGGAAAACTAGGAACCTTTCCAATAAGATTAGGGATATAACAAAGATATCTCTGGTCACCGCTATTATCAAATGGAATTCTAGAAATGTAACCTCAATAAAACAAGAAAAAGAAATCAAAGGGAAAATTCCCAGTCCCAGAGGATGAGGTTTGATTTGAGGATAGGGAAATTCACAGTCAAATGCTACAATAAGTTTTTAGAAAGATCTGCCACAGGGGCGGCTAGGTGGCGCAGTGGATAGAGCACTGGCCCTGGAGTCAGGAGGACCTGGGTTCAAATCCAGCCTCAGACACTTAATAATGACCTAGCTGTGTGGCCTTGGAAAAGCCACTTAACCCCACTGTGTTGCAAAAAAACCTAAAAGAAAGATCTGCCATAATTACAGATGGGTACATTTTAAAACTGTCTGAAGATAATAGAATGGTATTAATTGCATATCTATGGTTGAGGGGAGAATTATTAAGAGATAGAAATGATCATATAAGAGAAAAATCAATTTGGATTACATAACCTTGAAAAGTTTTTACAAAACTTTGTAAAACTATCAGTACAGCTAGAATTAATTGGTTTTTTTAGGTTTTTGCAAGGCAAATGGGGTTAAGTGGCTTGCCCAAGGCCACACAGCTAGGTCATTATTAAGTGTCTGAGACTGGATTTGAACCCAGGTACTCCTGACTCCATGGCCAGTGCTTTATCCACTACGCCACCTAGCCGCCCCTAGAATTAATTTTTGAAGACCATGACATCAGGGAGGTGATGCCATGATAAGCACATGAACTGAATTTGAGTGCTAAGTCACCAGCCTCACTTTCTCCTCTAGAACCATCCAGGGGCAGATAAAAATTGGGGTGCCTGGAAGTGGCCCTGTTTGTGAGGCAGTTAGGGTTAAGTGACTTGCCCAAGGTCACACAGCTCATGAGAGTCATGGCTGAGATCGGATTTGAACTCCTGTCCTCCTGACTCCAATGAGGTCAGTGCTTGATCTATGGTGCCACCTAGCTGCCCTAGAATTAGATGAAAAGCAGTTAAGTGGGAAAATTTCTTTGCAAAAATTGTAGTCCCAAGATATATTTATCTAGATATTTACACCTATATATACATCTGTCCATCCATACAAATAGACACACCACCCACATACACATGCACCCATGAATATATAATAATAAGAATCATCCCATAATAGATAATGATCTGAACAGACAGTTCTAAGGAGAATAATGTCAAACTTTCAACAACCAGATGAAAGAATTCTCCAAATCAACAGCAGTATGAGCAATGCAAAGTCAAAGAATTTTGTTGTTTCATCTCATCCTGAAGACATTGACTAAGATGATAGAAGACAAAATGGCACAGTGGAGAATTTGGAAACTGGTGAACAGGTTGGGATTTGTTCATCCAGAAGGACAAGTGTTACCTCTAAGCCTGGAGAACTATTTGGATCTATCTAAGCAAGAAAGCAGATTCAAATCATGCCAGTGAGTCCTTTTTTCTTTTATTAGGCTTTTTTTTTTGTAAGGCAAATGGGGTTAAGTGGCTCGCCCAAGGCCACACAGCTAGGTAATTAGAAAGCGTCTGAGGCCGGATTTGAACTCAGGTCCTTCTGACTCCAGGGCCGGTGCTCTATCCACTGTGCCACCTAGCCGCCCCCAATGCCAGTGAGTTCTTAAAGGGAACTTTCTGCCTATGAGACATGGGTCGAAAGGAAAGGGTGAAGATGGCAAGAGCTGAACAGTAGCTGCAAGGAGCTGGGGGAGGAGGAAGACAGTGTCCCCAGCCCTGCCTGGAGCTTAACAAATAATTGTATCAGCAATAAGGGACAATACATAAAAGGAAGACTGGGTTGTGATAGAGAAGGGAGAGTTGAAGATAGAGAGCTTGAGGCCCCCACAGGCACCAGGGAGAAGACAGGTTGAAGATCACTATTCTCTTCAAGAACTGAAAGTTCCCCAAAAAAGTATGTTGTTTCTGGGGGCAGCTAGGTGGCGCAGTGGATAGAGCACCGGCCCTGGAGTCAGGAGCACCTGGGTTCAAATCCGGCCTCACACACTTAATAATTACCTAGCTGTGTGGCCTTGGGCGAGCCACTTAACCCCATTGCCTTGCAAAAACTAAAAAAAAAAAAAAAAGTCTGTTGTTTCTCTAACTTCTCTTCCCTGTGTCTGTCCAGTAACAGACACTATAATAATATACTTTGCTTACTTTTTTTTAAAACTTCAACATTTCCTGCATCCTGATTTTTGCTTCAAACAAGCAAAGGTCAGGGGTGGCCTGGAATTTTAAAATATTTAACTTATGACAGAGAGCCAAACCTATTGTCTGAATGCTAGGAATTTTCCTAGCTGGGGGGCCTGAGCTATTGCAATTGTAATAATAATAATTCATCTGACATAAACTTCATACAACCAAGAAAAAAATTATGTAAACTTGAAGGTTTTTTTATTTTCCCCAAGATAACAATTGATCTAATTGTTGTAACAAGTTGTGACTGATTAAATAGAAAAAAAAGGGGACAGAGAGGAATGGGATGTGGCTAGAGAAAAGATCACACACACATTATCCCCTAAGGAGATAAGAAAGACCTTGGAAGGATTCTTCTTTAGAAAGACTTGCATCCAGTATCCAGTATTAAAGGAGATATTTGGAAAGTGTTTTTAAGTAGAAACAGTAGAAACATTTGTTCCCTTTTTTTTCCTTTCTTCAGTAGAGAAAAGGGAACAAGATATCAAGAATTATCTGGTAAACTCTACTCTCCATAGCAATAGCCACCCATGTCAAAATAGTAAATTTTGAAAGGACTGAGAAAAGACAAACATTATTGATGGAGTTGGGAATTAGTCCAAATTCTAGGATTTTAACAAAAAAATGATCAGACTGTATGTACCCTTTCTAATAGTGATGCCACTATTAGATACATGCCCCAAGGAGGACAGAGACAGAGGAAAATTCTAAATATACAAAATAATTCTAGCTGCACTGATAAAAATATTTATCGCAGTAGTTTTTATAGTAGTACAGAACTGGAAAGACAGTGAATGTCCATCTACTAGGGAATGACTGAAAAATATGAATTTGATATTGTGCCCTAAGAAATTATGGATTTGAATTCAGAATAATTTGGGGAGACTTGTATGAGATGATGCAATAAAGTAAGAAAAATCAGGAAAACAATTTCTACAATGACCACAATAATGTAAAATAAAACAACATTGAAACGCTTTGGAATTTGTATTAAGGCAATGTCCAATAACAATTCTGGTGAAGATTAATGGTGAAGCATGACTTCTACCTCTTGGTGGTGGACTATGAGTGTCCCATGAGAAAAGTCTAATTTTCAGATTTGGTCAATTTATTTTCTTTCTCTGTATTTATTTATTATAAGGGTTCTCTTGGTAGGACAGTGGCGGGGGGGGAGGAGTAATGGTGAAGTTAGAAAAGATTATCAACAAAATTTTAATAAATATACAAATAAACAAAATGATGAAATTTGGAAAAGTCTCTATGGTCCCTTCCAGTTGCTGTACAGTCCGAACATTCTTTGTTCTAGTTTAGTCTAGTTCTGACAAGCAGTAACCTCAGACCCCCTTCAATTCTGGCTAGGTTCTGTATTCTTCAGTCCCTTCCAGTGCTGACAGTCCATGTTCTAGGTTACCAAAATCCCTTAGATCAAATACTGCATAGTTTCTGTTCTAAGATTCTATGAAATTTTTACTCTTTATTCTACCTTCATTTTCATCTCTAATACTCTGTGCTCTCAGCTCCCCTGCTGCAGGTCTGATATTCTATGCCCTAAAAGATTTGTTCTAATTCTCTATGTTCCATTTTCAGCCCCAGGTTCTATGTTCTGACATTCCTCTCAGTTCTGACACTTATTAAGTTTTCTTCCAGTTCCTCCATTCTACATTCTATGTTCCAGTCTAACAAGCAGAGAAGTCTTGGCCTTTTCTTCTTCCCCAGGCTCTCTTGGCTGAGGTAGATTTAAGTCTTTTTATCATGGACCCAGGGAGGATAAAGGCTCCTCTTGCAGGATTTCTAACAAGAGAGTTCTTGATCTGTGTGTGTGTGGGTCAGGCTTGAGGCAAGGAGGCTCCCCCAGCCCTACCCTTCCCCCACATTAATCCTTTCTTGGCCATGGCTACTTACAAGGGAACAATAGTGTAAGAGTAGAGCAGCAGTAGAAAACCAGTGAAGAGGCATCCCAGAATGAGTCCCTTTGCCATACAGTGCCAGGGTTTCTTCCGGGATGGCATCTCTGTCACCTGAAGAACAGAGAGATAGAGAGAAAGAGAGAAAGATAAAGACAGCAGCTATAAAGTTAGTGCAGTAATCACAATGACCACTCACCTTCACAGTTACCAAAGGATGTCCTCCCCTCCCCATATCTCATTGGAGCATCACAATGGAAGAAATTCACGTGTAGGGAGACATGGGAGGCTTTGCTGCTGGCAGGTATCCATGATGTAGACAAGGCTACGGATGACTAGTGGGAGTCCAAGAGGGCCACACGACCTTGGTGCCTGTTTTATGTTCATGAAATCTTACCTGGACTCTCAAGGGCAGCAGTGTAGACCTTTCACACCTCCTTCAAAGTTGGCTCTCCTCCCCAGGCTGGCAGCTCTTCACATTTCTTCCAAGCCTCCTATGAGATGAAGACTTGGCCTTGAACTTCACCAATGGAGAGCTCATCTTTTTTTGAGGTACCTCATCTTACCTTCCTCAAATATCTTCTTGTGCTACCTCCTTCACTCCTAAGATTTCTATCACTCCATTCTTTCTTTTTTGACTAAACCACTTGAGAAGGGGGTTTTTATGATGTGTCCCTCTTCTTCTCTCTCTCTAAGCCACATTATGGCTTCTCTCTCTAATATGATCAAAGGTCCATTAATCACCAAGTCTAAAGCTCTTTTCCCAATCTTTATGCTTCTTGGTCATTCTCTTCTCTTTGATTCCCTCTTTCCCTCTGATCTCTGACCATGCCTTCTCTGTCTCCTTTGGAGTTTCTTCATCCAGGTCATACCCAGTAAATGTGAGTGTCCCTTTGGGGCCCTTTTCTCTTTTTCACTATTCTATATGCTCATTAGATCCCATAAGTTCAATTCTCTTCCCTATGCATATCTCTCTATCTAGCCCTATTATCAAATGTTCTTTGGACCTCTTGACCTGGAGCTCCCAGAGACATCTTGAACTCCATTTGTACAAAACTCATCTCTTTCTATTTCTTCCCAACTTTCTCTTCTTACTGTCAAGGCTACCACCATTCCACCAGTCCAAGTTTGCAACCCAGTTATTATCTAAATATGCACTCTCTTACTCCCTATATACAGTCAATTGTCAAATATTTTTAACTCCAAAAATAAGAGCTAAAAGGGAGACATCCCTCTCTCCTTCTGTCTGTCCCCATGTTGGTGCAGATCCTGGTCACCTCAAACCTGGACAGTGGCAGCAGTTATTGTGGAAAGGAATCTCCCTCCTTCAAGGCTTTGCTCTCTCCAATCCTTCCTCTTCTAAGCTGACAATTATCCCCCCCAAAGTGCAGGTCTGACAATGTCACCTCTATACCCAATAAACTGCAGTTTTTCAGGATCAAATATAAAATCTTCTGATTTTTAAAACCCTTCACAATCTGTCCCCCTCCCTACTTTCCCAATCTCCTTATACTATACTCTTGTCCAGTTATCTCTGGTCCATCAACACTGACTGCCCAATTGTGTCCTGTTCCAAGAAATTTCATCTCCCAACTCCTTCCCTTTTCTCTGGACTGCCATGTTCTCCTTCCTTCCCCTCCACCTCCCAGCTTCCCTGATTTCATTGAAGGCTTGATTTAGTGTTTGCAAGAGTCCCTTTTCAACCCACATGTACTGCTTGGAATTACCCCCAAATGACACTATCTATCTATCTCTTGTAGGTGTAGAGTTGTCTCTCCTGTTCAATTCTCAGCTCCATGAGGGGAGGGACTGATTTTTTGCTTCATTTGTAACTCTAGGCTTCAGCATTGTGCCTAATCCTTAGTACAGATTTGTTATTGGATTATTTAGTTGGGCAGATGAAGAATTTTTCTCTTTGAGTTCCTCAACCTACCAGGCAGCTGGTAATAGAATTGTGCTCAGGTCCAATAAAGTGAACCACTGACTACTCAGTAGATAATCTGGGCCAGCTGGCACCACTGGCATGGCATGCTGGTCACACTGGTTCTTTTCTCATATTCTCAGGTGTCAGCATGCAAAACACATATTTCCATCCTTCTTCCATATCACTACCATGAACAATTCATCTGAGCCATTGAATGCTGTGATAATGACTAAGAAATAACTTCTTAGGCAACTTGATGGTCCAGTAGATAGAACACCAAGCCTAGAGTCAGGAAGACTTGATTTCAAATTCAGTCTGACATTTGCTAACAAGGTGATGCTAAACAAGTTACTTTCTCTCTCTGCCTCAGTTTCCTCATCTGTCAAATGAAGGTCATAATAGCATCAACCTCCCAAGACTATCATGAAGAACAAGTGCTCAGGGTCTAGTATATATAGTGCTGTGATATGTTAGCTATGAGCTGTTGAGATGGTCTCGGAGATCAGGTCAGACCAAAGAATTTTCTCAAACCAGTTTTGGAATAGCGGAGAGCTGATCAGCTATATCTTTTTTCTTTTTTAGATTTTTGCAAGGCAAATGGGGTTAAGTTAAGTGGCTTGCCCAAGGCCACACAGCTAGGTAATTATTAAGGGTCTGAGGCTGGATCTGAACTCAGGTCCTCCTGACTCCAGGGCAGTGCTCTATCCACTGCGCCACCTAGCCACCCTTGAAACAAACCTCTTAACAGAAATTCAATGGACTAAACAGAGAAAAAGAAGCTACAGAACATTTACCAGCAAGGTCTGTCTCTGGGGATTGTGGGTGAGCTGGGGGCAGAGAGCAGAGACCCTGCCAGGAGGGGTGAGAGCTGGACTAGTCCAGGATCGGCCACAGAGGCTCTGACTGTGGGAACCTTGGTCTGAGAGCCAACTAGGCTGTGGAGGCTTTGGCTGTGGGAGCGGTGGTCTGCTCTAGACATAGGGAGAGGGCCTCAAATCAAGGTCACAGACACTCCAGAGAAAACAACCAGCACCCATACTGGCCAACCCACTTGGAGTTACTATGACAAGTGGCAAAGACTCTAGCACCCCCTAGTGGCTGGCCTACTTGGAGTTACTAAAGCCAGTGAGCAAAGCCTTTAGGGATGTCAACACCAAACCTCTGTGAACAGTTCCTCCCCCAACACAAGCTCTTAGGAAAATGAAGGCCAGAGGAAAGGGGAGTCCATAGAAAGCTACCTAGAAGGTAAAGACCCTAACTCAGAGAGCTCTAGAACTTCTGAGGAGAATATGATTTGGTCTCCAGCCCAGAAAGACTTCCTTGAAGAAATCAGGAAGGAGTTTAAAAATCAATGGGAAAATTTGGGGAAAGAAACCCAAGAGACAATTAACACCTCACAACAAGAAAAACAAATCCTTAGAAAATATAACTGGACAAATGAAAAAAGAAAATAATTCTCTCAAAACTTCAATTGGGCAAATGGAAAACTCCAAAAATAGAATTGACCAATTGGAAAAGGAGTTGCAAAAGGTAAACGAAGAAAATTCTTCTCTTAAAAAAAAAGATAAAGTCTGTGGAAACTAATGACTTCATGAGACAAAAAGAATCTGTTCAACAAAACCAAAATATTGAAAAAAATAGAAGAAAATGCAAAATATTACATCAGCAAAACCACTGACCTTGAGAATAGATCTAGGAGAAACAACTTAAGCATCGTTGGGCTCAAGACTTCTGACCAAGATGGCAGAGAGAAGACAGGCAGAGTTCTAAAGTCTCCTGATCTTTCCCCATCTATCATATGAAACAAACTTCTTAAAAGAAATCCAACCCACAAAACCCAGAAAGAAAAGCCAGGAGAAAGAACATCTACCTCAGGATTTGTCTCCCTCAGCAGCACTGGATGAATTCAGGCCAGTGAGTCTGGGCTCAGATCAGCCCCGTATCAGTCAGATTGGCAGCTGAATTGGAGAATTGGAGCCAGGAGTCTGAGGGCCCTAGAGCCAAACCTGCTGGATGAGCGGTGGGGCTAGACTGCAGGAGCTTGGGTCAACTAGGGATCAGAGGCGCGCTGACCCTCTGGAGCTCGCCAACAGGGCTAGGGGGAGAGTCCCAGTGCAGGATAGCTGCAGACTCACCATCCCTGGGCTCCCCTGGTCTGAGGAACTCTGAGTCCAAGCCTCCATTACAGCTGAGGTCTCTTGCAGGAACAAATCACAGACTACTTCCACCTCAGGCACAGGTATGTGAGCAGAAGAACCAGCCCAGGTGACAATAGAGAGAGGAATGACCCCAGGCCAGGGTAAAGAGTCCCATTGATTGAAGGCAAAAGAATTCAATAGCTTCAAGTCCTCCCTTCAAGCAAAGGGAGAAGGCCTCAGTCAAGGTCACAGACACTCCAGAGAAAGAAACCATCACCTCCTACTGGCCAGCCAGAGAAATTGCAATCAGTGAGTAAAGCCTTTAGCAATTCCAAGCCCAACTCAAGGTCTTAGCAAAATGAAGAAGGGTCAGTGGAAAGGTGGATCCATAGAAAAATTCTTGGAAGGGAAAGACCCTAACTCAGAGAGACCTAGAACCTCTGAGGAGAATACGATCTGATCTTCAGCACAGAAAGACGTCCTTGAAGAAATAAGGAAGGAACGGGGCTGCTAGGTGGCATAGTGAATAAAGCAATGGCCCTGGAGTCAGGAGTACCTGGGTTCAAATCCGCTCTCACTTAATAATTACCTAGCTGTGTGGCCTTGGGCAAGCCACTTAACCCTGTTTGCCTTGCAAAAACCTAAAAAAAATAAGGAAGGAGATTAAAAATCAACTGGAAAATTTGGGAGAGACAATACCTCGCAACAAGAAAACAAATCCTTAGAAAATACAATTGGACAAATACAAAATGAGAATAAATCTCTCAGACATCAATTGAACCAATACAAAATGAGAATAAATCTCCCACATTATCAATTGGATGAATGCAAAAAGAAAATAATTCTCTCAAAACCTCAATTGGTCAAATGGAAAGCTTTTTCAAAAGTAGAATGGACCAATTGGAAAAGGAGTTGCAAAAGGTTAATGAAGAAAACTCCTCTCTAAAAAAAAAAGAATGGAGTCTGCAGAAACTAATGACTCCATGAGACAGAAAGAGCCAGTTAAAGAAAATCAAAAAGTAGAAAAAATAGAAGAAAATGTAAAATACCTCATCAGAAAAACCACTGACCTTGAGAATAGGTCAAGGAGGGGCAACCTGAAAAATATTGGACTTCCTGAAAACATTGAAGAGAAAAAAATACTGGACTCAATATTACAGGATCTAGTGATGGAAAACTGCCCTGATATCATGGAACCAGAGGGAAAAGTAGTTATTGAAAGATTACATCGATCCCCTCCAGGAAAAGATCCTAAAATGAAAACACCAAGGAATGTTGTGGCCAAATTCTAGAACTATCAGATAAAAGAGAAAATCCTGCAAGTAGCCAGAAAGAAACAATTTAAATATCAAGGAGCCACAGTAAGGATCACGCAGGACCTGGCTGCATCAGCATTAAGGGATTGAAGGGCCTGGAATGAGATATTTCAAAGAGCAAGGAAGCTTGGAATACAGCCAAGAATCCACTATCCTGCAAATCCAAGCCTTCTCTTCCAGGAAAAAAGATGAACATTTAATTAAATGGAAGAATTCCAAAAATTCCTGATGAAAAGACCAGAGCTAAATAGAAAATTTGGACATCAAACAGGAGGTTCAAGAGACACATGAAAAGGTAAAAAAGGGGGGGGGCAGTAAAAAAATTTGCTATCCAATAAGTTGAAACTAGTTATATTCCAGCATGGGGAAAAAGATTATCATAAATCTTGAGAATTGTAACTCTAACAGAGAGAATATACCTAGCCAGAAGTGATGGACATTCATGACCTATCCATGAGACTGCTATCCAATGGGATGTAACTGGCTTTAACCCCACTTGGGAGAAAGACTCTAATAACTCTCAAGAATTTTTAACTCTATTAGACAGACTGTACTTAGCTAGAAGTGACAGATATTCAGAATTCTCTATGACTCAGATAGAATGATCTAAAAAACACCACCTCCTTAAAAAGGGGGACAGGAAGGAGATGGGAGGAGGGAGGGGATTGAATGGGGTAAATCTCATTACACTAAGAGATACAAAATACTTATGGTAATAGAAGGGAAGAAGGGAGGAGATGAGAAACACCTGAATCTTCTTCTCATCAGACTTGGCTTAAATTCAATTTACACATACTTAGTTAATTTAAAAAACATCTAACCTTTCAAGGATTGAAAAGGGAAAAGGGGAGGGGTGATGGAGAAAGGGAAAGAGAGTAGGGATAAAAGGGGGAACTAGCAAAAGAAAGGAAGGGAAAAGGAAAAAGAGAAAGGGGAAAGAAAGGGGAGGGGTGATATAGGAGGGCAAACACACTGAAGGGAGTGGTATTCAGAAACAAAATACTGGGGAATACAGATAAAGGGGGGTAAGGGGGAAAATACAAACATACAAACAGAGGGAAGAAAGTATGGAGGGCAATAAAGAATTAGTAATCATAACCTTAAATGTGAATGGGATGAGCTCTCCCTTAAAACATAAGCAAATAGCAGAGTAGATTAAAAACTAGAATGCAACAATATGCTGCTTACAAGAAACTCATTTGAAGCAGAGAGATACATATAGAGTAAAGGTAAAAGGTTGGAGCAAATATATATTTTGCTTCAGTTGAAGTAAAAAAAGCAGGGGTAGCAATCCTTATCTCAGACAAAGCAGCAGCAAAAATAGATAGCTTTAAAAGAGATAAGGAAGGAAACTATCCTCCTAAAAGGTACCATAGACAATAAAGTTACTTCAATACTGAATATGTATGCACCCAGTGGGACAGCATCCAAATTCTTAGAGGAGAAGCTGAAAGAACTACAGGAAGACATAGACAGCAAAGCTCTCCTAGTGGGAGACCTCAACCTCAGATCTAGATAAATTGAATTATAAAATAAACAAGAAAAGTTAAGGAGGTAAATAGATTGTTAGAAAATTAGATATGGTAGACTTATGGAGGAAACTGAATGGGGATAGAAAGGAATGTACCTTTTTCTCTGCAGTACATGGCACCTATACAAAAACTGACCATGTACTAGGACATAAAAACCTAATGATCAACTGCAGAAAGGCAGAAATACATCTTTCTCAGATCACAATGCAATAAAAGTTATATGCAATACTGGGCCAAGGAGATACAGACCCAGAGCAAATTGGAAACTGAATAACCTCATTTTAAAGAATGAATGGACCAAAAAACAAATTATAGAAAGAATTAACCATTTTATCCTAGATAATGATAATAATTAAACAACATACCAAAACCTATGGGATTCACTCAAAGCAGCTCTCAGGGGATATATTATAGCTTTAAATGCTTCCATGAATAAATTGGAGAAAGAGGAAATCAATGAACTAAACATGCAACTAAAAAAATAGAGGAAGAACAAATCAAAAATCCCCAATCAAATACCAAATTAGAAATTTTAAAAATTAAAGGAGAAATTAACAAAATTGAAAGCAAAAAAACTATTGAATTAATAAATAAAACCAAAAGTTGGTATTATGAAAAAACCAATAAAATTGATAAACCTCTGATCAATTTGATTAAAAAAAGGAAAGAAGAAAACCAAATTGCTAGTATTATAAACGAAAAAGGTGAACTCACCACCAATGAGGAGGAAATTAAAGTAATAATTCAAAATTATTTTGCCCAACTCTATGCCAATAAATTTGATAATCTAAGTGAAATGGATGAATATTTACAAAAATATAAGTTGCCCAGGTTAAATGAAGAGGAGATTAAATACCTTATCAACCCTATCTTAGAAAAAGAAATTCAACAAGCCATCATTGAACTCCCCAAGAAAAAATCTCTAGGGCCTGATGGATTCACAGGTGAATTCTACCAAACATTTAAGGAACAATTGGTTCCAATTCTATACAAACTCTTTGGAAAAATAGGGAAAGATGGAACTCTGCCTAACTCTTTCTATGAAACCAATATGGTGCTGTTACCTAAACCAGGAAGAGTTAAAACAGAGAAAGAAAATTATAGACCTATCTCCCTAATGAATATAGACGCAAAAATCTTAAATAAAATCTTGGCAAAACGATTACAACAAGTCATCACTAGGATAATACATTATGATCAAGTAGGATTTATCCCAGGAATGCAGGGTTGGTTCAATATCAGGAAAAATGTTAGTATATAATTAATTATATCAACAGCAAACCTATCAGAAATCATATGATTATATGAATAAATGCTGGAAAAGCTTTTAACAAAATACAGCACCCATTCCTACTTTAAAACACTAGAGTGTAGGAATAAATGGACTGTTCCTTAGAATAATTAGCAGTATCTATCTGAAACCATCCACAAGCATTATATTCAATGGGGAGAGGCTAGAGGCATTCCCAATAAGATCAGGGGTGAAACAAGGGTGCCCCTTATTACCACTACTATTCAATATTAGAGAAGAAAAAGAAATTGAAGGAATTTGAATTGGGAAGGAAGAGACAAAACTCTCACTCTTTGCAGATGACATGATGGTCTACCTAGAGAATCCTAAGAAATCATCAAAAAACTACTGGAAACAATTAGCAATTTTAGCAAAGTTGCAGGTTATAAAATAAACCCTCATAAATCCTCAACTTTTCTATATATGTCTAGCAAGAAACAGCAGGAAGAGCTAGAAAGAGAAATCCCATTCAGACAATATAAAATACTTGGGAGTGTTTTTGCCAAGACAGACTCAGAAACTTTTTGAAAACAATTATAAAACACTTCTCACACAAATTAAATCAGATTTAAATAACTGGGCAAATGTCAACTGCTCATGGATAGGTAGAGCTAATATAATAAAAATGACAATTCTACCAAAACTAAACTATCTGTTTAGTGCCCTACCCATCAAAATTCCAAAAAATTACTTTAATGAGTTAGAAAAAATTGTAAGTAAATTCATCTGGAGAAATAAAAGTCAAGAATTTCCAGTAGCTTAATGAAAAAAAGTGAAAAAGAAGGTGGCTTAGCCCTACCTGATCTAAAATTATATTATAAAGCATCAGTCATCAAAACTGTTTGGTACTGGCTAAGAAATAGTGGTGGACCAGTGGAATAGACTAGGTGCAAAAGCAGGAGACGATTATGGTAATCTGCTATTGGATAAACCCAAAGTGTCCAGCTATTGGGATAAAAACTCCCTCCTTGATAAAAACTGCTGGGATAATTGGAAGTTAGTATGGAAGAAACTTAGATTAGACCAACACCTCACACCCTTTACCCAGATAAGATTCAAATGGATACAGGATTTAGACATAAAAAACAATACTATAAGCAAATTAGGAGATCAAGGACTAGTTTACCTGTCAGAAAGGGGAGCAGTTTATGACTAAGGAAGAGTTGGAGAACATCACCAAAAACCAACTAGATGATTCTGATTACATTAAATTAAAAAGCTTTTGCACAGATAAAATCACTGTAACCAAGATCAAAATAAATGTAGTAAATTGGGAAACAATCTTTACAATTAATGATTCTGACAAAGGACTCATTTCTAAAATATGCAGAGAACTGGGTCATAGTTTTAAAACAAAAAGCCATTCCCCAATTGACAGATGGTCAAAGGATATGCAAAGGCAATTTACAGATGAGATCAAAGTAATCCATAGCCATATGAAAAAATGCTCTAAATCATTAATTATTAGAGAAATGCAAATTAAAGCGTCTCTGAGGTACCACCTCACACCTCTCAGATTGTCCAATATGACCAGAAAGGATAATGATCATTGCTGGAAGGGTTGTGGGAAATCTGGGACACTATTACACTCTTGGTGGAGCTGTGAACTCACCCAACCTTTCTGGAGAGCTATTTGGAACTATGCCCAAAGGGCAACAAAAATGTGCATACCCTTTGACCCAGAAATACCACTACTGGATCTATACCCTGAAGAGATGATGAAAAAGGGTAAAAACATCACTTGTATAAAAATATTTATAGCCTCCCTGTTTGTGGTGGCAAAGAATTGGAAATCAAGTAAATGTCCTTCAATTGGGGAATGGCTTAGCAAACTGTGGTATATGTATGTCATGGAACACTATTGTTCTATTACAAATCAGGAGGGACGGGATTTTAGGGAAGCCTGGAGGGATTTGCATGAACTGATGCTGAGTGAGATGAGCAGAACCAGAAAAACACTGTACACCCTAACAGCAACATGAGGGTGACGATCAACCTTGATGGACTTGCTCATTCCATCAGTGCAACAACCAGGGACAATTTGGGGCTGTCTGTGATAGAGAATCCCATCTGTATCCAGAGAAAGAATTGTGAAGTTTGAACAAAGAACAAAAACTATTACCTTCAATTTAGGAAAAGAAATCCATTATCTTATTATGTAATTTTGCTATCTCTTATACTTTATTTTTCTTCCTTAAGGATATGATTTCTCTCTCATCACATTCAACTGAGATCATGTATACCATAGAAACAATGTAAAGACTAACAGCCTGCCTTCTGTGGGGGTGGGGGGAGGGAAGCAAGAATGGGGGGACAATTGTAAAACACAAAATAAAATCTTTCTAAAAAAAGAAATGTTAGCTTTAGCAATAAGAGAAGCAAAAGAAATTGAAGGGATTAGAATTGGGAATGAAGAGACAAAACTCTCACTCTTTGCAGATGACATGATGGTATAAATAGAGAAGCTCCCAAAATTATCTAAAAATCTACTAGAAACAATTAGCAACTTTAGCAAAGTCACAGGATATAAAATAAACCCTCATAAATCCTCAAAATGTGTACATATGACTAGCAAGATACAGCAGAAAGATCTAGAAAGAGAAATGCCATTCAAAGTAACCTCAGATAATATAAAATACTTGGAGTCAACCTGTGACGCAGGCTCAGAAACTTTATGAAAACAATTACAAAACACTTCTCATACAAATAAAATCAGATTTAAATAACTGGGTAAATATCAACTGCTCATGGATAGGTCGAGATAATATAATAAAATGACAATTCTACCTAAATTAAACCACTTATTTAGTGCCTAAATGAAAAAAAGTGTAAAAGAAAGTGGCTTAGCCCTACCTGATGCAAAATTACAAAATATCAGTCATTAAAACTGTCTGGTTTCGGGGTGGCTAGGTGGTGCAGTGGATAGAGCACCGACCCTGGAGTCAGGAGGACCTGAGTTCAAATCCAGTCTCAGACACTTAATAATTACCTAGCTGTGTGGACTTGGGCAAGCCACTTAACCCCATTGCCTTGCAAAAAAAAAAAACACCTAAAAAAACACCTGTCTGGTTTTGGCTAAGAAATAATGGTGGATCAGTGGAATAGACTAGGTGCAAAAGAGATAGCAGGAAATGAATATAGTAATCTGCTGTTTGAGAAACCTAAAGAGTCCAGCTTCTGGGATAAAAACTCTCTCTTCAATAAACACTTAAGATCTTGTCGACTTGCCCCATCATTTCCTGACAAATAGAGGGAGAAGAATTGGAAAGAATGCCAGATTTTATATTCCTGGACTCAGATCACTGCAGATGGCAAAGTTAAAAGACCCTTGTTCCCTGGACAGCATAGTAAAAAGCAGAGATGCCACTTTGCTGACAAAGGTACATATAGTCAAAGTTATGGTTTCCCCAGTGGTAGTGTATAGTTATGAGAATTGAATGATAAGAAAAGCAGAGCATCCCAGACTTGACTTCTTTGGCTTGTCCTGCTGGAGAAGGCTTTGAAGAGTTTCTTGGATGAGATCAAATACTGAAACTGAAGCTTCAATACTTCGACCACATAATGAGAAAATAGGTCTCATAGGAAAAGAGCGTGATGTTGGCAATGATTGAAGGCAAAAGGATCAGGGGACAACAGAGAATAAGGTGGAGAGATAGTGTCATGGAAACTTGAGCTGGCACAGACTTGGGCAGGTAGTGAAGGAGAGAAGGGTCTGGTATGGGAGGTCACAAAGAGTTGGACATGGCTGAGAGACCCAACAAAAATTCCACACTGAGCATTTTCCAAACAGTGGCTTATTGGATCTCCACAACATCTCTGGATGGTGGGTATTATTCCCATTTTATAGATGAGGATTCTGAGGGATTTCGTTTGTAAATGTCCAGGGAGTCTCCCAGACTGAAAGAGGCCCAATGATGGGGAGCTCAGTGAGGTAGCTCCTTACTCTCAGAACCCCAGGTAGGCCTACAACATAACCTCATTGGTTGAGGGTGGGTCCTCCTCAGGAGTTCCTAGGTGAAAATACTGCTAAGGCTGTTTGGAATAGTGGTTAGGGACTGGGGTTGCTCTTCCAATACCCCAGTATATGTCCTACTCATTTCATGAGTTCATGATTCATGAACCCTCAGGCCCTATGGAAACTTGAGAGTCACTTCTTCAGCAGCTTTTATGCTCACACCTCCTGGAGAAACCTGCCAGGGAAGCTGCTGATAGGGAACAGTGAGGAACTTTCCATTGTTCATCCTCCGTCACGCCCCATGCCCAACAGGGACCTGAAGGTCAGTGACACTGACCTGGACATGCCAGTCTCCATGCCCAAAGCACGGACTTTGACTGCCCTGAGGGAAAGCCACCCTCCCCCCATCCACGTGTTACCCCCCTTCTTGATCCTCAGACAAAGTCAGGGAGTGCCGGGGGAAGCCCTGGCCATCTTGTCCAGATCAACTGGGGTGGAAGGGGTCTGAATCAGCAGACAGCTCTTTGGAGCTGCCGCCATCCTTGGCTCAGGTAGAGATGGATTGGCATCCCTGACATAGATTTAATTGTGCCTTGGCCTTGGCAGGCTACAATTACGATGACAGATCTTTGGACTTGGGAGGAGTCCAGTTGGGACACCCAGCCCAAAACATCTGTCCTGGGGACAAAGAAGACATGACCTTTCCAAGATCACCTAGCTAGGAAAGAGCAGAACTTTGACAAGAACCTGAGAACCCCAACTCTTAAGTCTTGGGTTTTCCCCTGACTAGAACCCAATTAATTGATAATTCATTTTCAGAAGGGGGTTTGAGGATGCCTGGAATTTGGGTTCCCAAGCACAGGCCAAGGGGCAGGGGGACATTCTGCTGAAGAAGAAATGCTGTCCTGGTTAAGATGTCTTCCTTCACCAGACTGATTCCAAGCCATGAAGAAATCCACGAAGGTCCACTGAGATCTGATGCTGAGCCCAAGGCCTTGAATCAGAACCTGCCTCTATATTTGTGATGAAACTGAATCTCCCCAGATAGGAGACTTCCCTGAGAACATGGAGATCACTTATTTGGATCTTAGAGGACATCTCAAGTAAGGCAGATAAGGAAACAGACTCCAAGAATGGCAAGGGCTTGCCCAAGGTCACACATATAGTGACTGGCAAATCTGGGATTCCTGATCTCTGGATTCATTTCTATAGAACCTCAAGATTCAAAAATGGCTTTCTCTGTAGAACCCTCCAAGGTAAGGTCTGAAAATGATATCTTTATTTTACAGAAGGGAAAACAAAGGTCCCGAGAGGAAAAGTGAGTTACTTTTGATCCCATGGTAGCAGAGGCTGGATTCAAATCCAGATATGGTGACTCCAAATTAGGTTCTTTTCCATTCATATTTCCAGGTGGGGTAAGAAATGAACCAGGGAGATTCTGCTTTTCTCATGGCTGGAGCACTGCTCCTCCCCCATTCCCCACGAGAAGTCAAGGGCACAGTTGGATGGGCACAGCTGATGCCCCTGAGGGAGGCTGTCATCCTACTTCCCTCCCAGTTTGTGTGGAAGGGCTAATGTGCCCAGGGCTCTCCTGGCCAAGGTAAGGCATAGGGACCATTTCCCAGATTGCTTGGGATAGGAAGCTAGGGCTCCAGGGAAGGGAACAAAGGAGAGAGGGGTGGACTCCAGAGGCAGCTTTCTCCAACCCCCTGGGGGGGCAGCCCCAGACCTATCCTCTCCCCTAGCCCAAGGCAATCATGGATAAAGATTTACAAAGAGAAAGAACAGAACTCACCTGGTTGGCAGAGACCACTGGAGGGAAGGTGGAGGAGAAAAGATTGAAGAATTCTGGTTGTAAATACCTTTAGTAGATGACCCTGGACAAGTCACATTTCTCCATCTGTTTCCTTATGGAGTAGAAGAGCCAGGTTATAGGGTTGAAATCATGCTTTGCAAACCTTAACACCCTAGTATAATATTTCAAAAAGGGGGATGGTAAATGGAGGAGTACCAGCCTGCCTTGTCTTGCCCTGTCCTGAGGCACCCTGAGATTACAAAATGGGTCAATAGGTGATGCAACAATTAGGGTGCAGGCCCCCTTACTCAAGGAACCCTCCAGAGCAGATCCCAGATTAGTCAGGTCACAGAATCAAAGCCAATTCCAGAAGGCATCTCAAAAACCATCCAGCCTCCCCCCACCCCATATTTTATAGATAAAAAAGGACCTTGGCTAACATCAGGACAAAAGGTTCTGGGTCTAAGCTCGGTTTGCTTATCTGCAGAATGGTAACATTTCCTCTGCCTTCTTTGTTGGACTGTTTTAAGGAAAGTTCTGGTAAACTCTGAAGGCCCCCACCCCATGACTTTTTAGCTGAAGGAAGTGCCCCCTCAACTGGATTTGTGGTTTGGGGCAGCAACCAGGGAGGAAGGACCAACACCCCCATACTCTGACACATACACCCCCTTTTAT
This sequence comes from Macrotis lagotis, assembly GCF_037893015.1. Classification (NCBI taxonomy): domain Eukaryota; kingdom Metazoa; phylum Chordata; class Mammalia; order Peramelemorphia; family Peramelidae; genus Macrotis; species Macrotis lagotis. Next base: position 693,600,084 of record NC_133666.1, read on the forward strand.
TTTCCAAAGGATCTAGTGACCACTGGATGGGGAAGCAAGAATGGGCCGCAATCTCCATCTCCAAAATCTTTTCCTTATATCCACCCCCACCATCCCACTTCTGAACTTTTCTATTACTGTGGGGGGAAGGGTTGGGAGGGAAGAAGTCAGGAGCACCTAGTCAGCTCGGTATCCCCCTGCCTTCAGGCTGCCCCTATGCCCTCACCCACCCCCACTGCAGTCCTGGGACCAGGGTTGGGGAGGAATGAGTGGGGGGGGTGGCGATGGAGTCAGTCTCAGGCTTACCTGGATCAGGGCCTGCCCCTGGTCACGTTGCTACAGGGTCTCTGCTCTAGATGTGACCACGAGCCTGGCAGGATGGCTCTTGTCTTGGTCAGGGCTGGGGGCCCCTGAGCATCTCCTTTGCTCCTCCCTGGGTTGTCCCCTCCCTGCTGGGCTGGGCTGGGCTGGGCTGGGCTGGGTTCCATCCACCTCAGGAGAACAGACAGGACAAGCCCCAGCCCCAGCTGGCTCCTGCCATTGACCCAGTCTCCTCCTGCCAGCCCCTCCCCATTCAAGTCTTGACTCAAAAAAATCTGTAAATGGAACAGTGACATGATCCAAAGTTTTTTAAACTTCTTACAAATCCCCCCAGCCTGTTTTCTCATCTGCAACACACCCCAACACACATGCACACACAAACACAATGCATATGTAGCCACACATACATAAACACGAACTCACACATTGATCCACACACAATGCATACACAAACACAAACATGAACACACAAAGCATGCACACACACGGACATGGACACACCATGCACACACATGTACATGCCACAAAACACACATACACAACACAACACACATACACATAAAACATCCACACAACACACACAACATGTATGAACACACAGACACACAAGTGCAAAACAACATACCAATCATAAATTTATAAACACGCTCCTTCCAGGATTATTGTGAAGGACTTTACAAATCTTCACAAGGGCCACAAAATTGGAAGTGATTAAGCCTTAGATAAATGTGCATTTTTAAGTGACAACAGGAAATCTTCCAATAGGAGAGAATGAAGAACTGCCTTGGAATCTCTGCGGAACTGCCCAGTGGAAAGTGGACTGGGCAGCCGGTCGTGGTCCCACGGACCAGGGTGGTTCGGGGGTGGGCACAGCAGCGAGACATCATCAGGCTGGATTGACAGGACATTTCTGTCCATCAGAGTTGTCCTCTCCTGGGAGAGGCGTCCCCCACATCCCTCCTCTCCAGAGGCCTTTCAGTCAAGTACAGGAACCCTCAGAATTGGGTCTGGGGGCAGAGCACCCTTGGTCAGGTTGGTGGCACATGCTAGACTTGGATTGAGGCAGAGTAGACCAGAGCAAAACCTTCTCAGTGATCATTTTTTTCATCTATAAAATGGGGACAACAACATCCCAAGGTTGTGGTGTGTGTCAGTTGAGATAACATGTAAAGACTTGGCAATTTATAATTGCTGGTTTAGTGAGGAATGGACAAGATGAGTTGTGGGTTTTTTTCTGTTCTGTGTTCTAATCTCCCTCAGCTCTGGCATTCTAAGATCTATGTTCTGACACCCACCAGCTCTGGCTCTGACATTCTGTTTTCTAAACCACCCCCACCCCACTCTCCAGCTCTGATATTTTCTCTTCTGTCTTCTCAGGTCTCTCTCAGCTGCAACATTCCTTATTCTAAGAGAACTCTTAGCTCTGACATTTTCAACTCAGTGTTCTGAAAAATCTACCTAATTCTACCATTTTCTATTCTAAGCCCTACCAGCTCTGACGTTCTCTATTTTAAGGACTCTCCAAGAATGGCAGCATTCCTTGTTCTATGTTCTAAGACATCTTCCCCTAAACTCCAACATTCTCTATTTCAAACTTCCTTTTAGCTCTGACATGCTCTCTTCTATGTTCTAGGTCCTTCTTGGTTCCAGCATTTTCTGTTATCTGTTCTAGATCCCTTCAAGGTCTAATTTTGTACATTCTTTACTCTATTGAAAAAATAATTATAAGGGGTGGAGCTAAAAGGCTCTGAGGTCACTTAACTCTCTAGAGCCTTTAATGAACTGAAAAGCTAGTTATTTCTGTGTGTGTGTGTGTGTGTGTGTGTGTGTGTGTGTGTGTGTGTGTGTGAGATACTACCTAAATGGAGACAGATGGCAGTTAGATGTTTGGATAAGCGTTTTTGCTTACTTGTTCCAACTTGAAAAAGTCAATAAATCCAATAAAAAAAACTATAGTAAGTAACTTCTTCCATTAAAAAAAAGAAAAAAATGGAAAAGCTAGCCAGAAGTCTTTGGACAATAGAAAATATACAGTCACACAAGACAAATTCTCATATTGACTGTGGCCAGAAATGTATGTCATTCTGGGTTCATCACCTCTTTCTCAGGCTTCAACCTGGGTCCTCTGTGGTTGTGGTTGGTTATTTCATTGATCAGAGTTGTCCTCCTGGTTCTGTTAAATTGACTTTGCATCAGTTCATATAAGTCTTCCTGGGTCTGAGACCATTCCTTCCAGCATGGTTTATAGTACAATACTATTCCATATAATCTACATACGTATCACATGCACACATGCTTATTCAGTCTTTCTCTTCTTTTTGATGGGTACCCCTTAGTGTCTCATTCTTTGTCGTGGTAAAAAAGAGCAACTATATATTCCTCTTTCTACAATCTCTTTGGTATTTATAAGTTTAGTAGTGATATTGCTAGGTCAAAGAGTGTTCAGTTTAGCAGCTTGTAGAAAACTTAGTATGTCTGCTGAGACATGCCTTGACCTTGGCTGGTTGACCTCTTCCAGTCCATGTTCTTTCTTTCCTGAAATCTAGTTCCCAAGTGGTATTCAGGTCTTCTCCAAAGAGAAGGTCATCCATCTCCTAGAACTTCTTGGGGTCATGACCACATCTCAGTGAGCCCATCCTCAGCTAGCTAGACCAGGCGGCCAATCCAGTCCCACTCCTGATCTTGAATTTGGAGACTGGGATTCCTCTAGTTTTTACTGGGAAAGTGGTAGGAGACTAAAACAAAGAGTCACTCAGAAGCTGAAATGAAAAGGACCCTGGTGATGAGGTGAAAAGCACCACCTGGAAGGAGGGAGGGAGAGCCCAAATCTCCAGCCTCAATGTTAAGTTTTTGAGTTTCACTATATTTGTAAAGTGAGAACAGTAATCCTTACCCCTGGGTTGGGGCAAGAGAGATTCAAAGAAGTGTCTTCAAGCAGGAATTTGAAATACAATCATGTTTGTCATTAATGCCTTAGTGTGAAATTGTTATTAGAACGTGTTCTTTCAGAACAGCACTGGAGGTGAAGGCAGGAGGGATAATTCTGGAACACTGTCTGCAAAGACAGGAATCGGGTCCAGCAGAGGCCTCAATGTAGTCCTGAAGCTATAGCATTTACTTCAGCTTTGTATTTAGGTGGCAAGTCTAACAGAAAATGAAAGAATGCTGTATTTGGTATCTGAGGATGTGAATTTGAATCATGACTTCTGCTTCTTCCTAGTTGTGTAATCATAGTCAAGTTATTTCCTGATCTATAAAAACCAGCAGTTGTAGCTGAAGTAAAGGATCCCTGAAGGCTGGATGAAGATGGAATCAGAAGCCCTGGGTTCAAACCTTAGCTTTTTTTTTGCTCAATATAGAGTTGCCACAAACCTTCAATTTGTTATTTGGTTTTTAATTTTTTTTGCAAGGCAATAGGGGGTTAAGTGACTTGCCCAGGTCATATAACTAGATAATTATTAAGTATCTGAGGCCACATTTGAACTCAGGTCCTCTTGACTCCAGCGCCAGTGCTCTATCCACAGTGCCACCTAGCTGCCCCCAGACCTTCAATTTGTAAAAAAACAAAAAACTCCACAATTATATGTGAAATGCATCAAAGTGGAGTTCAATAAAATGAGGAAAACCTATATCATCTTGCTTGCCTTTCAAAGAGTGAGGAGGGGTGTATAATACTTAGATTAGATGTCTGTCTTCTTAATAAATATTTTATTTTCCAATTATATACAAGAGTAGTTTCTATTATTTTTTTAAGTTTTTTTTGTAAGGCAAACGGGGTTAAGTGGCTTGCCCAAGGCCACACAGCTGGGTCATTATTAAGTGTCTGAGACCGGATTTAAACTCAGGACTCCTGACTCCAGGGCTGGTGCTTTATCCACTATGCTACCTAGCCAACCCTCTACCTATTATTTTTGTAAAGTTTTGAATTTTACAATTTTTTCCTCCCCCTCCCCCACAGAAGGCGGTCTGATAATCTTTACATTGTTTCCATGCTAGGCATTGATCAAAATTGAATGCGTTGAGGGCGGGGGAAATATCCTTGAGGAAAAAATAAAATAGAGATAGGAAGAATATGTAGTACATAGGACAACTTTTTTTTAAAAAATTGAAGGTGGGGCGGCTAGGTGGCATAGTGGATAAAGCACCAGCCTTGCAGTCAGGAGTACCTGGGTTCAAATCCGGGCTCAGGCACTTAATAATGACCCAGCTGTGTGGCCTTGGGCAAGCCACTTAACCCCATTTGCCTTGCAAAAACCTAAAAAAAATTGAAGGTAATAATCTTTGGTCTTTGTTTAAACTCCACAATTTTTTCTCTGGATACAGATGGTATTCTCCATTACAGATAAGCTAAAATACCCTGACTATTGCACTGATGGAATGAGCAAGTCCATTAAGGTTGACCATAACCCCCATGTTGCTGTTAGGGTGTACAATGTTCTTCAGGTTCTGCTCATCTCATGCAGCATCAGTTCATGCAAGTCTTTCCAGGCTTTTCTGAATTTCCATCCCTCCTGATTTGTAATAGAACAATAGTGTTCCATTACATACATCTACCACAATTTGTTTAGCCATTCCCTAATTGATGGACATCCCCTAGATTTCCAGTTCTTTGGCACCACAAACAAAGCTGCTAAGAATTGTTTTTGTACAAATGATGTTTTTATTCATTTTCATGTCTCTTCAGGATACGAACTTAGTGGTGGTATGCTGGATCAAAGGGTATGCCCATTTTTATTGTCCTTGTGAGTATAATTCCAAATTGCTCTCCAGAAAGGTTGGATGAGTTCATAGCTCCACCAACAATGTTTTGGTGTCCCAGATTTCCCATATCCCTTCCAACATTGATCATTGTCATTTCTGGTGATATTGGCCAGTCTGAGAGGTGTGAGGTGGTACCTCAGAGATGTTTTAATTTGCATTTCTCTAATCAGTAATTATTTAGAGTAATTTTTCATATGACTATAGATCTTTGATTTCCTCATCTGAAAATTGCCTTTGCATATCCTTTGACCATTTGTCAATTGGGGAATGGCTAGGTTTTTTTTTAATTTGCCTCAGTTCTCTGTATATTTTAGAAATGAGTCCTTTGTCAGAATCATTAGTTGCAAAAATTGTTTCTCAGTTTACTACATTTCTCTTGATCTTGGTTACAGTAGTTTTGTTTGTGCAAAAGCTTTTTAATTTAATGTAATCAAAATTAGCCAGTTTGTTTTTATGATGCTCTCTATCTCTTCCTTGGTCATAACCTTCTCCCCTTTCCATATATCTGACAAATAAACTATTCCTTGTTCTCCTAGTTTGCTTATACTATTGTCTTTTATGTCTAAATCCTGCACCCATTTTGATCTTATCTTGGTATAGGGTATGAGATGTTAGTCCAATCCAAGTTTCTTCCGTACTATCTTCCAGCTTTCCCAGCAGTTTTTTTTTTTTATCAAAGAGTGAGTTCCTATCCCAGAAGAGTCCTCCAGTCTTGAAGGGAACAGAATGTTCATGGACCCAGAACTGGAGATTAGGATTTATGGTCACAGCATCATAGGATCCTAGAGTCCATCAAGTGCATCTATTCCATCATACAGAGGAGGAAATTGAGGCTAAAAAAGGTAAAATCACTTGCCCAGGGTCACACACCTAATTAAAGTCTATCTGGGTCTGTAACACCTACATTCAGAAGACAGAATAGCATAAAGGAAAAAAGTCTACATTCAGTGGTTCAAAGGAAATGGAGCTGAAAGGACATTCGGAGGTCAATTATTCATTTTATAGATGAGGAAAATGAAGCCAAGAGGAATAAAGTGCCTGGTTCAAGGTCACACAAGTCACTGGACTTGCAAAGCAGAATTCATGAATTTCAACCTGGGCATCTGACTTCTGACCTTCCTTATTTGTAAAACAAGGGTTAATATGGACACTCCTTCATTTTTAAGGTTGTTGTGAGATAATATCACATGAGATGTACACAATAGAACATAGGACCTAAGGATTGTGTAGTAGTGAGTGAGTGTGTGTGTGTGTGTGTGTGTGTGTGTGCTGGTGAATGTAATTGGGGGGGGGTGCTCCATCAAAGCTAGAGCCAGGAAAGGACCAATTGGTCCATTATTTGGGAAATTTTTTCAACATTTATCCACATGGATATTTATATATTACACAACTTTCTTCCACCCTCCCTTCAGTAGTGAATAGTCTAGTGAACATTGTACATATATATTTGTGTTTAACAAATTTATGTATTAGACATTTTTCTATATGAGGACTAAGGGAAAAGAAAGAAAACAATGGAATAGGAAGAAAAAACAAGAGAATTTTTTAAAAAGTGAACAGGGTTCATTCAGATTCTTAGCTTGCTTTTTTTTTGTTGTTTTTCTTCATTTGGATATGGATGGCATTGTCCCTAATAGATCTCCCAGAGCTGGCCTTGCTCTCTGAACTACTGAGAGGAGCGGTGTCCATCACAGTAGATCAACTCACAATATTGTGATTAATGTATACAGTGTTCTCTTGGTTCTGCTCCCTTCACTCAGCTTCAGTTCCTGTAAGTCATTCCATGCTTCTCTAGAGTCCTATCATTCATGATTTCTTATAGAATAATAGTAATTCATAATATTCATATACCATAACTTGTTAAACCATTCACCAACTGATGGGCATCCCCTCAATTTCCAGTTCTTTGCCGCTACAAAAAGAACTGCTATGAATATTTTGGAACATGTGGGGCTTTTCCCATTTTTATGATTTCTTCTGGATATAGGCCTTGTATTGGTACTGTTGGGTCAAAGGGTATGATTTGTTTTATTGCTCTTTGGGCATAGTTCCAGATTGCTCTCCAGAATGGTTGGATTAGTTCACAACTTGTGGTGCTCTCTTAACCATCATAGGGCTGAACTGTGATTTCATTGGTAGAAATGAACAATGCAGGTAGGTATTTTCCCAGCCACTTACAGCCTTGGAGAACTGTCCAGAGTTCTGAGAAGTGCCTTGTCCCAAGACACATAGCCAGGTGTCAGAGGCTGGCCTAAAGCCTTGCTTTGCAGCTATCCTCTACTTACTATATGACCTTGCCTCTTTCCATTGTTAACAGCCAATAGAAAATAGAATGAGTCGTAAATAATGTTTATTATAATGTTCATCATCTGTTTGTTGCAGAAAAATCTTTAATGGCACCTTTTTCAGACCATAATGCAATAAAAATTATAATCAATAAAAGACTGTGGAGTAAAGATGAAGAATTAACTAGAAAATGAATAATCTAATCTTAAATAATGAGTGGGTCAAAGAACAAGTAATAAAAGTAATAAATAATTTCATTAAAAAATAAAACAATCAGACAATATGCTAAAATTTGTAGGATGCAGCAAAAGTAATCCTTGGGGAATGTTTATATTTCCAAATGTATACACCAACAAAAAAGAGAAATCACAAATCAATATACTGGACATGCAACTAAAAAACTAGAAAATTAAAAATTAAAAATTAAAAATTCCCATAAACACCAAACTGGAAATTCTGAAAATCAAAGGAGAGATGAATAAAATTGAAAGTAAAAAAAAAAACTATTGAACTAATAAAGAGCTGGTTTTATGAAAAAATAATAGAATAGATAAAACTCTTGATAAATTTGATTACAAAAAAGAAAATTAAATGACCTGAATCAAAAATTTAAAAAGTGAGTTTAAAACAACTATTTTGTCCAATTATATGTCAATACAACTGACAATCTAAGTGAAATAGATGAGTACTTGCAAAAATATAAACTTTCCAGAATAAAAGAAAAAGAATCCTTAAATAACTATCATAGAAAAAGAAATATTCATAATTCTTAGGGAATTTACTAGGAAAAAATTCCCAGGACCAGGTGAACTATATCACTTTATGAAGTAGGGAGCTCCTGCTCTTAATAAGTGGCAATGCTCTAAAAGGTGGTCAGGGATATTTTAGAAAGGATTTCATAAATCAGACAAGGGGTTAGACTAGAAAACCTTTAAAAACATGTCCAAACCTATAGGACAGTGGTTTGAGTACTTATCCTGAAATCAAGAAGACTCATCTTCTGAGTTTAAATCTGGCCTCAGATACTTAGTAGCTATATGACTCAGAGCAAGTCACTTCACTCTGTATTGCCTCAGTTCCCTCATCTATAAAATGAAGTGGGGAAGGAAATGACAAATCACTCCAGTATCTTTGTCAAAAAAATTCCAAAAGGAAGCATGGAGAGTTGGACATGACTAAAAAAGAACCAAATCTGGAAGCTAAAGAGCCTAAGGTTGGAAGCTCATGGTCATATCAGGAAAGAGGGAATAGAAACTTGTGACCTGGTTTGTGGAGGGCTGGCACTGGGGAGGTAGGGTGGTTAGGATAGAGAATGTACAAGGTTGAGGCTAAGGTCATCAGGGTGTGGTCAGTGGTTAGTTTTCTTGAAAAAGTGTGGCCAAGGAATGAGGAACAAATCACAATTCTTCCATTTGCCTTCTTTTCCACTTTGGCTCTTAAATATAGAATGGAGTTAGTGGGAAGAGAGAATTGATTTTTCTGTGGTATGATATGAGATTGTTTAACCCAGAAAAGAATACTTAGAGGGAGCATGATTGCTTGTCTTTGACTATGTGAAGGGCTGTTAGGGGGAAGAGAAATTGGGCTTGTTCTATGCATCTAAAATGGCACTAATGTAATCCATTCAAAATTACTATGAATTTTTGAAAATCAGATGGGAGATACTAAATTTCCACTTGACATCCCCTGAGACCTTTAGTAATTGAGATAAAGAATGTGTCTCCCTCAACTCCCAAGTTCCTCTTTCCAGTACAAGCCTTATTTTTCTACCCTTTCCACACTGGCTGGAGAGAATGTTTCCCTGTTAGATACCTTGCATCATAGAAACCTTGCATTGTGGTGATTAAAAAGGTTTAAGACATAGTTCTGAGTAATTTAATTACTTTATTAATTAATCCAGCACATTTATTAATAAAATGATGGTCATTTGGCCATTTCTCTTAGACTGAAGACTTTTTTTTTAGGTTTTTTCAAGGCAAATGGGGTTAAGTGGCTTGCCCAAGGCCACACAGCTAGGTCATTATTAAGTGTCTGAGACCGGATTTGAACTCAGGTACTCCTGACTTCAGGGCCTGTGCTCTATCCACTATGCCACCTAGCTTCCCCTTGACCAAAGACTCTTGATGGTGTTTGGCTTACAGTTTGTATGCCCTTTGAAGAATTGGTGTTCCTGAGGGGTGCCAATCAACTCTGATTAGTTAACACAATACGAGGTGGCCTATATTGAAATGAGGATCTTGGGATATGTGACTTGGGACACCCAAATCTTGGTCAAAAGAGACTTAATGACTTACATATCACCTGTCTGATAAAAAGAAGAACCAACATTTTGGGTAAGTGAAGGTATAGCTACCTTGACATCCACTTAGCCTCAATGAAGTTGGCAGCACATGACTGACTTTGCCTTTGTTTTTTTTCCTTCTTAGGCAAATGAGTAACCCATGGTGAACATGTCCAGACCATAGGATGCATACTAGAGAGGACAGTTCCTCCCCAAGCCTCTTAAACAGTTTTCAAGATTTGGTGCCAAAGAGAAGGGAGTTAGTGAGGCTGGTCACCCCTTCTGCATAGCGATTGGGTTCCAGCTTGGCAGTGTACTAGAGAACTCTTCAGAATCCTCACTGTTAGCTCCTAAGTCATCAGCTCTCCCAATTCAATGAGCCAATTAGGGACTTCAGCCCACACAGAGTGCAAGTCATTCTATGGCTAGAAATTGGCTCTCCAAAGCCTCCATGTCATGGCCTAGAACGAGACAGAGAATATCTCTCTACACATGCTCCAAGGCATGAGCCCATCTATGTTACATTAGCCTCATCAATCACCAAGCAAACATTAAGAGTCTACTATGTGTCAGACACTTCTCTCAGTACTGGGAATAGACTACACTAAAAGGTGGCAGACTGGGGAAAGAGAACAAGGCATATTTAGAAGTATAGAAAGGGGCTTAAAGAGCACAAATACAAAAACAATTATCCATTAAAGTCAGAGAATCACAGGATCTCAGAGTAGTAAGGGATGGCAAAGATCATCTGGTCCAAGCTATATGGGATAAGAGTCCCCTCTAATAATAACTAACATTTATGGAGTAATCTAAGCTTGGCAAGACATGCTCTGTGATCCCATTTGATCCCCTCAACACCCTGAAATGTGGGGACAACAGAGACTGTCCTCCATTTGATTGATGAAGAAAATCAAGGTTGAGAGATGCTAAATGACTTATTCAGAGTCATAGAGCTTGTAAATTTCTGAGGCAGGATTTGAACCCAAGTCTTCTGGACTCTTATCTCCAAGGTCCTATTAATCAAACTAGGAAGCCTCTAAACCAAAGTGAGAGGTCCTCCACTTTTTGTTTTAAAGACTCCCACTACTTCCAGAGACAACCCATTACACTTTGAACCCACTCTCATGGGGAGGGAGTTTCCTCATAGGAAGCCTGAACTTGCCTTTTTGCAACTTCTACCCACAAGGCCTAGTTCTGCCCCCCCCCCATCAAGCAGGTCAAACTCAATCCTTCTTTCACATGATAGCCTCCACTTTCCACCTCTCACTCTCTTTCTGACTGATGCCTCATCAAAGCCTAAACATGACCATGGCTTGGAGACTGCCAACAAAACCTAGCTCTCATAGGTTTTACCAAGTCAGAAATGCTTTAAGTATAGGCCCAGTGACATCTACTATCTGAAGACAGTCTGGGTAAGGTTAGGCAAGCTGGTGTCTGGGAGATTTTTTTTTTTTTGCTACAGAATCAAATAAGATTGTCTATTAATGAACAGGAGATTTCCACCCATATTGATGGAAAGGGTGTCCAACACCAATGAAATCATAACTTGCGAGATGATTATGACCTTCATGTCAGACACAAGAGGATGTTACATCATCACCAAATCCCAGTCACTGAGAATGCTATCATCACATCTAAGAAAGAAAAAGGATCCTTCAAAGGAGGCATTCTTTATTCCTCAGGCAGCCAAGATGAAATCTTGGGGTAAGAGAGAGATGCATAGCATCCTCCATAATCCTGTTGGGTTCTTCCCTGATCTCACCATGACCAGAATATTGTGCTTACTTCTGGTATTACATGTTAAAGAGGCATCTGATGATTTGGGGAGCATCTAGATGAGGGTGACTAGAATGGGGGATGGGCAGGGGAGGATCAAGGTCATGCCATACAGGAGTATGCTAGACAAAGCAATCTCATTTAAATGAGATAAGATAGGGGATGGATGGTGGCTAGCTTCAACAATCTGAAGGGCTTTCAGCCTTTCCTATGGAGGAGAGATTGTCCTTCTAACCACAAAGAGGGAAGGAGACAAATCTGGGTTAATGTGAATGACTGGCTCAGGAAACAGAGGACTTCCTTTGCTGAAAGTCTTCAAAGATTGCCCATCCACTCTTTGTACATCTTATAGAAAGGATTCCTGATCAAGTGTGGGTTAGCATAGTGGCCACTATGGCCACTGAGTTCTCTGCTCATTTAGATTCCAGGATTCTTCCATTGGGATTACCATGTCCAAAAGAGTTCTGCTGCTGTCTGTGGTTCTGAAATTGTCATCTGATTTCTGCGGGTACATGGGGCTTTCCCATTGAAAATCACTATAAGGCAAAACATTCAGAGCCTTTTTAGTGATGGGAAAGTCAGATCAGCAAGGATTCGCCCCCTCAAAAAACCCCCAACACCTCCATTAAGTACACAGCAGCCTGATGTGGTAGCAAGAGCTGGTCCTGGACTGAGGATCAGGAGTTTCATGTCCAGTTTTATGCTTCTTACTAGCCCTATGATCTTGGGCTTTTATGTCTCAGAATCCTTGTGCTAAATGGAACCAATAATGCCTATACTTGCCTTACAAGGCTGTTGGAATGTAAATGTGAGTTAATATAAATATGAGTTGCTACAAATGAGTAGGCATGGAGAATTCTGACCATCAAGATGTATTAACTATCCCAAATCCATTAACTAAAGATCTTCATTATTTTAATATAAATGACATGGAGTGGGTCATTCAGGCATGCTGTCTCATTTGTGTGCCTACACTCCATAGTTACCAGGGATGAACTCACAAGAAGGGAGAGGGGAAGGAGGAGAAAAAGAGAGGAGAGGATAGGGGAGAGGAGGGGAGGGGAGGAAAAGGGGGAGGATGCATAGAATTGCCCTTGTGATTGTTAACAGGAAGAAACAAAGGGTGAAGAACGCTTGACTAGAGAGAGATAACACATAGTGGCTGCTGGGTGGGCCTGCATGAAAGGAAATCTTCCCCTAAGAAGCCTATTTCATTGGGTGATTTTAAACACAAGATACCAGCAGGTGTTCAGTAAGTCTGGCACCCTAAGTCATCACCCTCACCCAGCTTACTTAAATTTCCATCACCTCTTTTTTTAGGTGTGATGTCCTTAGGGAAGAGATGATTCCTGCCTTGACTCAATTCAATAAATATTTTTCTTCCTAATTCAAAGGTCACTCTCTTGCTCAAAACATCTCTCCAGTTTCTTCCAAGAAAAAAATACCAATGTCCTTTTGCTTGGCAGAATCAGAGTCTCAGACTCTATGCACCACAACCCTCTCCCTAATACTGGAACCCTACCTACAACAAATTCTTGCTTGAAGGCTATCAGCGATGGGGAACTCACTCTCTTAGACAACTCTTTGTGATGTTTAGCCTTCTAATTCATTCACTTAAAAAGCATCTCCTCAATACCTCCTACTATGTGCAAACCACCACCATGTACCAGATCCAATAAAAGGCCTGACAATGTCATCCATCAAAAACAACTTTGAAAACAAAGAAAATGAAACAATCCTTGACCTCAGAGAGTTCACATTCCCTCCACTACTCCTGGTTCTCCCTTCTAGAGCCAACCATGACAAAATGGTTCTTCTTTTATGAAATGGGAGATTTTTGACACAGCTATCAGGTCTCTCTTGTCTTTCCTTCTCATTTCTGTAGGGTTCAAGGTCAGTGTACAAACTTCCCACCCATAGACTTCTAAGTCTCTGCTCCCATGAACACTTTCAATTGGGCAGTCAACCAATCCACTAATGACTCCTCTACCTTCAAAGTTTTGAATATCAGAAGTTCATTCTTTCCCTCTAATGACCTAATGCACCAAGACAGTTGATTATTACTTTCCTTGTACTGATGATGTGACTTTTCCACAGTCATAAGAGCCAAGGGAGTATTCCTACTATCTTCAATCATGTATCATACTAATGCCACAATATCAGTAAAAATCTTTATTTTCTTCCCCCCCCCCGCCCAGGCTGGGGGGGGGGGGGCGGTGTGCTCTTCTACCCACCCCAATACCTAGGATTCTCTTTCTTCCACATCCTACTTCCTTCACTTACTAAAGGAACTGGTTCTCGAGACCATTGCAAAAACCAAATCAAACCGAGCTCTGCTCACTGCACCGAATTTTGCAAGGAAGGCTTAAAAGGTAAGAAGTACCAATAGGGGCAAAGGAGCCAGTGAAAAACATCTTCGCTAATCTGAAAGTTAAACGATTCCATTTTAAAGGATATGAGTTTAAAAAGTCAGAGTGGAGGGGGTTGGGGACAGCCAGAGGCATTGAAGCTGCCATCGACTACCTTCTATGGCCTTTTATGTCTCAGGCTATATAGAAACAAAATGACCTCTGTGCCCCTGGAAAAGCTAGGCTGGCCTCCATAAAACACATCTACAAAATGGGTTCTTAATTCTCTCTGAAATGATCCGATTTTCATGGGGTGCTGTGAGTAGACTCCTGTACTGGAGGGATGGGAGAAATTTAGACAAACTATGGTCCCTGTCATCCAGAAACTTCCAATCTAGAAAAAAAATGATCCTGGCTCACTTTCCACAGCACATAGAGCTGTTTGATGAAATGATCTGTCTCTCTTTATAACAACCCTGAGAAGGAGGCCCTTTGATTATATCGTTACAAATGACAGACCTGAAATCCGAGTGGATTTGTAATTGTCAATAGGTATCTGAAGTGGGATGGAAGCCCAAGTCTTCTTGCCTCCAAATGCAAGGCTCGGTCCCCTATATCACCTTCCTTAGGGTCACATCAGAGAAGAAAGAGGTGGGGAGGGGAGATGTTTTAACACCTATCTATACCACATTGGTATAAGACCCTAGATTTCAAGGGGGTGGAGGCAGAGAATGGGTGCCATGGGGCTGGAAAAGAGGTTCACTTGGGTTCTGCCCCAGTGTCAATAATTATTTCTTCACTTCCTGGAAACTTCTAGACTGGTGATGCCCTGCCTCCTTCCCCATCCCAGCCCCACCATGGCCCCTCCCACAGCTCTGCCCCATTGGCCCTCTATTCCCTTATCCCACAGTATTTGCTCATTTATGTGAGATTGATTTCCTGAGTCCTATTGTAATGAACAACCCATCAATTATTAAACCCTTGCCCATGGCATAGGATAGCCTGGCACAATGAGTAGAAGCCTGAGTCTGAGGTCAAAGAACCTGAGTTTGAATCCTAGCTTTGGTCGGTCATAGCTGAAACCATGAGCAAGTCCTTTTGAGACAACCCAACCCAGTGAAAAGAACACTAGGGTTGAACTCAGAAGTTCTGGGTTCGACATCCTGCTCCTGTCCTTTCCACCTCTCTCTGAGCCTCAGTTCTCCTCCCAGTAAAATGAAAATGGGTGGTCTATTCCTAAGAGTCTCTTTTTTAGTCACAATATTTATAGCCACACCTCTCCAGTGCCATACTTGTAAAGGTGATTGTTTGAACCCAAGTATTATATTTGACATTTAATCACTCTCTTCAACCCACTGTTCTAGCTCAATGCCACCTTTCTGGAATTCTTGTTACGTGATCCAGTATATCAGCTATCACCCCAGCTTCAAGACATATGCAAATGTGTATTGACATTTTAGTTTCTTTTTCTAAACCCAATTCGGTTCTCATATTAATACTCTTATGTTCTAAGATCCCTTCCAACTTTGGCCACTGGTACTCTATAACCCAGGGTCCCTGTCAGTTCTGATCACCTAAGGGATCAGAGGATGACCCTGCAAAGCAAGACACTCCCAATGCTGGACCTGTAATATTCCTGAGATGTCCCCAGGAGGTATCCATGAAAGATGGGCACAGTGTCTCATAGCTCTTCAGCTCTTCATTTCTCCTCCAGAAAAATGACAGAACAATAGCCTGGATGGCCAGGCCTTCAATCGCCTGGCTGACCCTGACCCTGTCCCAGGTTGCTGAAGGTGGCTCCAGGAAAGGAGCAGAGAGGGTGGGGGGTGGTAAAGGGAAAGATGTATGTCCCTTGGGGTCCCACCTCACTGCCAGCTGTGCTGTGTCCATGCCAGGGACCCACAAGCCCAGCCCAGCCCAGTCTGATGAGCAATGCAAATGGGAACATCTGCTCCCCCAAGGCAGGATTCATTTCAGGCCAGATGCTTTTATTGCATAAACACTGGTCTCATCTTGGAATTTAATCCAGGCTCTCCATCTCTGCATGGCCAGCCCGTTCCTCGTGTTTATTTTCATGCTCCCAGCCTTTGACTGAGCGGCTTCTGTTTGCTTTGCGTTCCTCTGCCTCATTTTTCAAGTCCCAGCCCTGCTCGAGAGCTGATCATTTCCGATAAGCATCCGGCCCTGGATCTGACAGGGAGGGGGTGTGATTCTGCCCTTCAGACCCAGTAGGCCACCAGCTGTCTGGGCCCAGAGGGGCAGGGGAGCTTCTGAGACCTTCCTTACTTTTTGGGGGGTGACTCTGGATTAAAAGAGTCTGAATTTGGAGTCCCAGAAGTCAATTTCAAATCCAGGCTCTGACACTTACTTCCTCAGTGGCCTTGGTCTATCAACTGTTCCTTGACAGGCCAGGGGAGAGGAAGCCACCCACCATACCTCAAGCCACCTGATAGCCTAGGACAGAGGAGAGCACAAATATCCAGTCTGTTCTGCCCTCACATCTATCCTATATCTGGTAGTCAGTCCTAGGGAAGCTAAGAGCTAAGGGACACAAAGCCCTGTCTTCCAGGGGTCCCTCCAGAGACACCTCAGGGGTGTTGCTGGCCCATCGTTGGGGCTGCCTTGCTTCTCAAGCCATTCTTCAGTCTAACTTGTCTCAGCCTTCGGGTGCTCATCTGTTAATTGGGGGGATTGGACTCCCAGACCTCAAGGTCTCTTGTAACTCATAATTCACAGTTGTAGAGCTGGAAGGGACCCAAGAGGCAACTAGCCTCACACTTCATTTTACAGATGCAAATGAGATAAACCACATTGTCCAATGTCACAAAGAGGATTAATGTGGAAGACATGAAAAGAACTCCAGAGGCTAAGGCCAGAGAAGACTGGTAGAAGCATCAGAGGTAAGACTGAAACCCAGGGCCTCAGACTTCAAAGTCAGGGCTCTTTCTACTGAACCCAGTTATTTTAACAGGGCAGGCCTGGGAGATCTTGCAAACCTTGAGTTATATGAAGGCCTGTTGTCAGTCAGCTATGTATCTGACTTCTGGAGACCAGGTAGGGTCTGAATTGTGGTTGGGTGGGAGGGTCACCAATTAGCCATGGGTTGAACTCATGAAACCATTTTTGCTGATGGAAGGATAATACATATCCAGTAATACTAAAACAGCAATACTTCGCATTTACATAGCATTTTAGGATTTACAAAACCCTTTGCAAATCTCACATTTCCTCCTCATGATAGCCCTGGGAGGTAGAAACTTAATTCTTTCCTTTTTTGCAGATGAGGAAACTGAGGCAATCAGAGGTGAAGTGACTTGCCCTAGAAAGTATCTGAGGCTGGATTGGAACTCAGATCCTCCCGAGTCCAGATCCAGCCCACCCCTCAATGGGGTGCCTTCCAGCTGTAATGGGAGGAGGACAAGTTAGTCTAACAGAACTGATGTGAGAAAGAGCCCAAAACAAGGGGCCAGGAGGCTGGGCCATGAAACCTGGCGATTCTTCCCAATTCTCCAGTCTCAGCCCACCCATGACCACGCACTCCCTCTGCAACCTCCAGTGGGAAAGAGCCAGCTTCTTCCACCAATGACACAATAGAATCTCCTCTAGGGAGAGGTGGCTTCCTCACAAAAAGATTCTGAATCAATGCATGTCAACAGATGAGTTGCCAAAGCAGTCCACTGTTCACTGGCCTTTCTGGCCAGACAGCTCTGCTCCCCACTGAGTCTGCCCTCTGTGCCACAGCCTCCATCTCTCCCAAGTGGGGTTGTTGAAAGAATATTTAGTAAACATCAAAGTACCTGAGAAATAGTCTGTTTTCTTTCCTCTGCATTATCTCAAGAAATGGAAAAGCTTTATCTTCCAGTCTGTGCTCCAAGCTGAGTCCTTCCCAGCAGCCTATCCATCACCCATTCTTAAGAATAGCCTCCTCCTGACTCCTCCCAATATCCTTTCCTTTGCATCTCAAGGATGACATCATTCTTGCAGCCAGAGTAAGTTGTTCATGATGTGACCCTTGAAATGGGGCAGGGAGGGGGCTTTCCATAAGAACCTATAGATTCTTGTGGACTGGTTTCAAGACCCCAAAGAGAGACTCATTCTGCCCCTAATTTGGAGAACTGCAGCTGAAGTATGACTCCTGTATGATATCTCTCCAGGGTCTCTTCAAGAAGAGGTATTCAATGGACATAGCAAGTAAGCATAGGGAAAGGGCAGCTCTTTAATTCTCCCACCACAAAAGGGATCATTAAACCCCCAAAGACTCCCAAGTGCATCCATCATCCACACCTCCCAGAGTCTCCTGAGAGGGAGATTCAGCTACACGGTGCTTCAGAACAAATCTTTCCCTTTCACCTCAAGTCTATACTGTCTCAACAATTCATGAGATTCAGATCTCAGGGTCTGTTCTTCAGTCCCATCAGGTTCCAGATGATCTTGTCACTGGTAGCCTTCTCTCCTGAGATGTCCTTGTAGGAAATGCCTCCTGCCAGGCAGTTGGAACTGATTTATGAGGCCAAGATCTCTCGAGTGCAGAAGGCAACCCTCAGGACATCTGCCTCTCAGGCTCACCAGTTGCTGATTGTGCCAGAGGAAGAAGCCCCAGACTTGAGATCTATCCTCAGGCTCACCAGTTGCTGATTGTGCCAGAGGAAGTAGCCCCAGACTTGAGATCTCTCCTGAGGCTCTGGGGCAGGGGGAGGGGAAGCCAAGAGAGAGCTGGCAAAGCTGCCAGCAAAAACATTCAAAAGGGAGGAGTGGGTGGTGCCTTTCTACAATCTCTTTTAATGTGCTTAGAAAGTGAGGAAGCTGCCTCCTCACCTCACAGTCATCCTCAACAGTGGTAGAGTCTAAAGACAGGTTCACATGGGACACTTAGGATTTGGGCAAGTTTTGAACCTCTCTAGGTCTGTTTTCTCATCTATTAAAAAATGAGAGGATTGGACTTGATGAATTTCAGTTCCTCTCTGGATCAAAATCTATGAGTTCATGGGCCCCCAGTCATAGCGGTCCAGCAAGAATTAGTCTTTCATGGGCTGAGGCTCCAGGCCTCATGCTGCTCTATGGAAATGATGTTTCCCTTTCTCCAAGGACACTCAATCTGCACAAATCTGTCCATATGTGGCTAGCCCCTCCCTGGTAGAATCAGAGGGGGTCATTAAGGCCTTAGTTCCTGTTTAAGAATTTTGTAGATGGCAATAGTAATCTTGGGAGCATAGGTTCTGCCCACTATTAAAGTTAAGTTCTCCACTATGAAGTGACGAGTTTAGAAGAGTCCAGAGTCTCCTAGCACAGACCCTAAGTCACAGGGGTTCTTGCATTCTCTCCAATGCTCTTGTCTATCCGCCTCCACAGTGTTCCCTACCTTGAAGGCTGTCCTTTGTCCTGGTCACATCTGGTGGTCTGCAACAACACATGCTCTTAGATCACTCCATGCTTTTGGACACCTCTCTTATCCCCAACATGTACAGTATCCTGGTCCTTAGTCTTCCTAATTCTAGACTCACCCTAACTATGGCCATCTCCACCACTCTATATGTGTTCCCCAAACCTGGTAAGATCCTCAATCCCACCTACCAACCATTTCCCAACCTAGGCCACTTTCTCCCTTGCTTGAAGTTCCCCTATTACTCTATGATGATCACTTGAAAGGACTGAGGATGTTTGTATGGGAGAAGAACTGGATTTTCAGGATGGATTATATGAGAGTTGGCTTGAATGTCATGAAAAAAGGGGGAATGGGCTTGTTCTTCTTGGTCCCCAGAATCAGGAGGCATGTGGAAAAGTTGTAGTAAAATTGAAGCTTTAACAGTTAGAAGGAGCAAATATAGACAAAGCACAGGAGAGAGCTGAATATGAAAGTTTAATATATTATAAAGATGGAGTCAATGGGAAAAAAAGGAATATACTGGGAGAAAGGGAAAGAGAGGTAGAATGGGCTAAAATATATCACATAGAAGAGTCAAGAAAAAAACTTTTGCAATGGAGTGGAAGGGGTGAAAGTGAGGGGGAATGAGTGAGCCTTCATTATCATTGGAAATGGCTCAGAGAGGAAATCACACACACACACACACACACACACACACACACACACACACACATATACACACAATAGCATCTAGAAATATATCTTACCCTAGAGGAAAAAGAGAGGAAAGGGATGGGAGAAAAGGAACGGGGGGGTGGGAGGGAGGGATATAGATGATAGAGGAGAGGGTAGATCCTGGGAGAGGGTAGTCAGATACTCTTAATGATAGGTATCCCAGAATGGAATGGCTTGCCTCCAGAACAGATGTCTTCCCCTTCCTTGGTCACTTGTGGAGTACATCATACAAAGAATTCTTGCTCTGATGTTGGCCAGACAGATTCTGAGATTGAGGATTGATGTGATGAACCATCTAAGCCAAGAGAAAAAATGTTTAGGTCACCCAAGTACTGGATGTTTTTTGGTAGCAAGGATAGCAAGTAGGGCAAGATCCTGGAGGAAGACAAGGTTCTGGGCTTGGTGACCTGGACAGAAGAGTTGAACTTCCCAAGGGCAACAGTCAAAGGGTTGAAAAGGACAGAGAGAGGGGGAAAAGAGAGTTCCACAGCAGATGACCTCTATTTTTCTTAGTAAATTAGGAGCTAGAACATCTTCTGAGAAGGAGCAAACTGGAGGAGAAAAGAGAAAGTTTGGAACAAATAGCAACAGCGAGAAGTTCAACTAAATCAACCCAAGAATAAATTGAACATGCAGTAATGAGGATCCATTGGAGATGAGATGGAGTGACTGTAGTGTTTGAGGATGAATGTCTCCAGCATCTCAATCAAGTGAGGAGAGAAGGGATCACATGGGGCTGAGGGCATGAATGTTGGTAGGATGAGTGGTCAAGATAGCAATCTGGTAAAGTAATGCCAGAACAAAGAAGCAGACTGGAGAAAAGGGGAAACAGAAATGTCTGCTGCTACAGGATATTCTAGAAAATGGCAACCATGGCCATCCCAATGTGACATCAATCATTCCTCACATGACTCTACTAACAGTGTGGCATGAAATAGGAACACTTGCCTCTTGGAGTTGCACCCAGCACAGAAGTAAGGCCATGCCTTATACACACCAACCAATGCAAATACAGATACAGATGCCAAACTCAGTTGTGCTGATCTGGGGCCCACTTCTTACTCTGCAGTGCCCATTGAAGACCTGGGTTGTCCCTAGTGATTTCTCAGTGTTCTACCAAACACGATGTATGAACTCCTTACCCTTCCCAAGCTATTCTATTGAGGTCACTGACAGTTACTGTCTATTCCTGTCCATCTGTCCAGTGTGTTTCCTCTCACATAACTCCCAACCCTTCATTTACTCCCCAACTCTTCTTTCTTCCCAATGTTATCAACTTATCCACATCACTATCCATACCTAAAAACTCCAACCATTCTCCCATTGATGCTATGCCCCATCCTTCTTATGATGCCCCATCTCTGGTTTTGACCACACTCCCCAACCCAGGTCACAAACCTGACCAAGCAGACACCTTACCATATCTCCATCCTCAAATGTTTCATTCCTATTTGATCATAAACCTTATCTCAATCCATATCACCTCTTTAGCCATGGTCTGTCCCCTCCATCCCCAACAATAACGTAGTCAGGCACCCAGGAATCTCTTATAGACTTCTAGTAATGGGGTCTATTCCATTTTGCTATGGTTCTGTTCTGCTGACATCTGGCTGAAATTTGGCTCTCTGAGCCTTGTCTGCCCCCCTACCCACCTACACACACAGACACAGACACAGACACACACACACACACACACACACACAATCAAATCCTAGTTCTGTTCTCTGAACCCAAGCCTATTTCCACAATTCCAATCTGAAAGTCTTTTTTTAGTAAATATGTTCCCCATTCCCCTCAATCTTCTCTTCTCCACCCATTTTCAGTGACATGGTTTCCAAGCCCCCTCTCCAACCAAGACCTTCTCTTTGAACTCACTCCAAATTTTTACTGACTTGCCTGAATGACGGCCCCCAAACTGGACAGGGATTCCAGATGGGTTCTGACCAAGGCAAGCTTTCCTCAGGATTTCTTTAGAATCTTCCAGATAGTAGAAACTTCCCTCTGGTAGGATTTCCTATTTACTCTTCCTAGGGTTCACCTTGTGAAGATTTGTTTGCACATGATCTCCCTTATTAGACTGAGATCTCCTTAAGGACAGGGACTAGCTTTTGCTTCTTTTTGCCTCCCCAGAGCTGAGCACAGTGTTGGCTCATATCTGGGCTTAATGCTGATGATTGATTGAAGGGATGACTAAGGCCTCCCTTCATCTCTATTAGAGCAGCCTGTGGTAGGATTCATTTTCTTGGTTGCCATGCTGCACTGCTGAGTTTGTAGGTCACTCAGATTACCAGATTGTCTTCCTATAGATTGCTACCCCATTGTGAGGAAGGGAAAGAACTGAATTAGGAACCAGAAGATCTGATCCAATTTCTAGATGACCTTGGTCATCTCTCAGTTGGACATCATTTTATCTCATCTATAAAATCAAGGAGTGGGACCTGATGGATTCTGAGATCCCACCTAGTTACAGATCCATGCCTGTGACAATGCCACACTGTTCTTGACTGGATTTCATTTGATTTGTTTCAGCCCTGCCCTTGTCTACTGGCACCTTTTTGGATTCTGACTATCATTCAGTGGAGGAGCTGTCCTCCCCTGACCAGCAGGCCACCTCGGGCTCTGTCTTGGTCACTGCAGGGCCAAGCCAAGAGGGTGCCCAATGGGTAGGGAGTTCTGGATCTGATCTCATAAACCCCTGCACTCATGTCCTTAGAGGGATCACAGTCTCTCCAGGCACTCCAAACCACCTTTCCATGCTTCTCTGTGTGTCTTTTGGCCAGCTGGCATCAAGGTGAAGAGCAGAGAGGCCCAGGAAATCTAGGTTAGAGTGTGGCTCTTTTCCCCACTTCCTGTGTGGCCCCTTCTCCTTTGAGCTTCTCACTCCCTTCCAGAACTAGTCTAGTGGTCTGTAAGTGCCCCTAACTCCTACATGAGCAGGAATCTTCTTTCTAACATGTTTGACAAATGATCACCCAAGAACCCATCTGAATGCTTACAGTCTCTCCATAGCCCCATAATCTTGGGTTGGCTCTAAGTGTTAGGAAGTTGGGACTAAGGGACTGCCTTTCCCTGCTTCCCTGGATACATTTGAGACTCTTTGAGGTGTGGTTAGAATAAAGAGTGACGCATTATTGGTTATATATTCACAATTATTATTAGGGTTTTCAAAGATAGGGTTTGGCTTGGCTTGCAGGTCTCTCTTCCAGGGATTCTGGGACTTCAGGGTTTCCACTCGATGACCTTGACGGCAATTCGGGCTGTCCGGGCCACCACCTGGTTTGGGTGTTTTATCAGTATCTTGAATCTGTACACTTCCGGGAGCAGTTCTCTTCGACCCTCCGGAGCCTCAGCCAGCATAGTGAGGGCTTTGATGGCATTAATGAGCACCTTGACCTCTTGGATGTCCAACAATTCCAACAGATGTGGGATTGCGCCAGCATTCAGGGCAGCATATTTGCCTAAAAATGCAGAGAAACAGATAAACACACAATCTCTTTATATTCCTATAAAGCAACACAAAGAATTTCACAACAAACCACACACACACACACACACACACACACACACACACACCCACAGACAAATTGATTGGATTCACAAATATGCAGACACACAAGGAGCAACATAGAAACACTCAGGAATGCAAATACACAGCCACAACACCTTCATTCAGATACCCAAAGATGTAGATATATACAGAGTGACACATGGACACACAAAGACACAAAGGTACCTACAGACATGCACAGATAAACACACAAAAACAGAGGTAGACAGGATGACAAACCATTCCATGCCCTTAAAATGAAAGACCTGGAGAGATGCAGATACACACACACACACACACACACACACACACATAATACACACCTACATATGCTAAGAGACACACACTCAGGCACCTAGACAGATCTGTAAATGCAATGATCAAAACATCAGCATTTCCTAACCTCTCCCATGGATAGTTTCCAAACAAATAAAGGAAACTGAAATCTTCTGTCTCACTCACGTCCACAGTAAGTATGGGGGTAGGGGGCAATGAATTTAGTCTCTAGTCATTTCATTGAGCCCATGGACAATGATAAGGAAAGTGAGAGAGAGTAAGAAATCCAGGACAACTCCTAGGCTGAGACTCTAAGGGAGAGACTGAGGTCCCTGGATGGTAACAGGGAAGGTAGGAGAGAAGGACAGTTCAGAAATTCTGGATTACAGTCAGGGATAAGTGGTTAAAATGGAATCAGGATACACTTGGGCATTTCATCCCTGGCTTTCCATCCAAGTTGTAATTGGATTGGGTATAGCCTTCCCCTAAAGGTAGGGAAGTCAAGAACCCCAGAAAGGTTTATAATTCCACCACCACCCCCTGCCTGGGGACGAGAAATTCAATTCAGGTTAGGAACTGTTTGCGTTGTCCACAAGATAAGGCATAAGGCACAATTATTATACAATAGATTGACTTCTGGTAAAGATGATGATGCAGAAGGTAGACAAGGAGCCCAGCACACCTGGAAATACCTGAAAGGAACCAAGAGAGAGCTACAATAAAGAAAATGGAGAAGAAACAGAAGCTCCTCCATGCAGCTTGGAATTGCCTCTTCGAGAACTAAAGAAAGCTCCAAAAGTTCTATTCCTTCCCTAACTTCTCCTTTCCAAGTCTCTACAATAACAGACATTGTTCATTACTGGCTGTGTGACCTTGGGCAAGTCACTTAAAACTGACTGCCTCATGTCCAGGGTCATCACCAGTCATCCTGATCCATGTCTGGCCCCTGGACCCAGATGGCTCTGGAGGAGAAAAGTAAGACTGGGGACTTAGCACAGTCACCCCTTCACTCAAATCCAATTCACATGTTTGTCATGGGTCTTCTTTGAGAATGAAGGACAAACAGCATCAGAAAGAACTTCAGGTTTGTCATGGAAACTTCTGTTGCCTACTTTGTCTACGACAAGAAAAGACAAATAAAAGAAGCCAGGGCTTAAGCTGAAATCCACAAAATTTGAATTAGGTCAGACCTTTGTATGAATGCTAGGAATTTTCCTAACTGGGGGTTGTAGGATATTATAATTGTATTAACTTTTCATAAAACAAAAATAGCATAATGTGGCAGAGAAAGGGATCAAGTCAACCAAAAGACTATTAGAGTTCTCCTAGTCAAAAACGTGAGCTAATTGTAGTAAAAGGGCATGGCTGATTAGGCCCTAAGTTTCTGGACTTGACAGAGAAGTATGAAAAGGAGGATGTCATAGCTTAAACCAACTCCCTGCAAACAGATTATCAGAGCCCAGCAATTCTCACCTCCATCCCCTTCCAGAAGGGAGAAGGGAATAAAATGGATCTATTACCAATGGGCTAACTCTTCCCCCTAAAGAAACATTCACTAGAATTTCATAGATACTGAAATTTGAACTCTTGAGGGAAAAAAAGTGGAAAGAGAATAAATAGCTTTGAACTTAAGGTAGAAAAGCTCATCCAAGTAGTGAGCTCCCTGAAAAAACAGAATGGAACAATCAGGTCTCGATAACTCCACAAGAAAAAAAGAAATGTTAGAACAAAGTCAAAAGATTAAAAATATAGATGGGAACTACTTAAAAAACTAACCTAAAAACAAGTGGAGAGACCATTTAAAAACTATCCAATCCCCTAAATTCACAAACACAAAAAAATATTAGATAACATGAAATGGCTCGACTTCCAAGATGTAGAAGGCAAAGTGAAAATAGAATTCACCAATCACCTCCTGAAAGAAAACAAACCTAGAAATGGGCAGGATCAAAATATAGTGCTTACAAAACAAAGATAATTACTGGGAGCAGCAAGCCAGTCAGCCAGTCTGTAAACATTTCATAAATGCTTATGTGCAGCAATGCACTATGCTAAGGATCAGGGATACAAAGAAAAGCAAGGAGCTTGAAGGCAAGGAGCTTATAATCTATTGAGAAAGATAATGTGGAAATAATCAGTCACAGACAAGTTATAAACCAAGTAGATAGAAGGTAATCTCAGGAAAGGAGGCACCAGTAGCTGGGAGGCAACCAAGGTAAGAAGGTGAAAACTTGAGCTCAGTCTTGAAGGAAGCCAGGGAACCTCTGAATTAATTATAAATGAGGAGGAAGAATATTCCTGAAGGGGAGAAGAGTTGTATAGAAGGATAGCTAGCAGAGATGGTTTGATCGAGTTAGATAGATAGATAGATAGATAGATAGATAGATAGATAGATAGATAGATAGATAGATGATAGATAGATGATAGATAGATAGATAGATAGATAGATAGATATAGATAGATAGATTTATGTAGATATATAGATGCACATAGATAGATAGATGATAGATGATGGATGGATGGATGGATAGATAGATAGATATAGATAGACAGATAGATTTATGTAGATATATAGATGCACATATATTTATAATGAATAATATGGACATATTTGTAAGCAGCTGGGAAGGATCCAATAAAAGAGAAAGATTGGAGAAATTGATTAGATAATTAGCTAGCTAGATGATAGGTCGATAGGTACATAGATGAATCAATAGATAGATGGATGGATAGAGGGATGGATGATAGATTAGAGATAATAGAGCGGGAGGGAGGGAGGGAGGGAGGAGATAAGAGTGAGGATAAGTGCTGGAAAAGAAGGGAGGGAACGGGATCAGGGTATTGTAGAGGAGTTGGCCTTGGCAAAGGAAAAAAAAGATGGGAGAAATTTCTGAGATGAGGAGAGTTAAAGAAAGCTAACAGAGAGGGTCTTAGTTTTTTCAGTGAAGTGTGAATTAATCAAAGAATAAAGGGAAATGGAGGTATTGAAGTTTTAAATAATGACAAGGTTTGTAGCAGCCCCCGTGTAGATCAGATTAGAGTATTAATTAGGAAGGATTAGGGTTGTTCTGCTGTGGTGAGGGTCCAGTTGAGAATGTATAACATAAATTTGTGGGGGACCCAATCGGCATGGTTTCATAATTTCCTTCAATTCTATTCAGCAGTGCATGAATAGGAGGGAAGAAGATAGATGGAATGAGTAATTCAGGGCCGGCTTTTAACAAGTTAAGGTTAGATATGGGACAAAGGGGCAAGCGACTTGGCAATAGAGAAAATGTACGTTTGATCTCACAGGGAGTCAAACTACAGAAAGGAGAAGTAGCTAGCGATAGTCTAAGAACTGAAGGGCAGAAGGAATGGCGGACACAAAGAAGATGAAGGGATAATTAAGACATATAGAAGGAAAATAAGTTAAAAACTTGTGATTGTCTTAGAGAAAGATTTTTGAATCCAAATTCCATGTGAAGGTAGAAAATGTGTGGCTTATGGAGAAATGAATGGTAGGACAATGTTTTCTTTAGCTGGAGTGGAGGAATAGGTTATGGAAAAGAGGAACTTGGAAATTTAAAAATATTATTGTATGTGTTGAAGTTCCCTTAGACGACAGCAGAAGTTAGAGAAAGACTGTGAGGCTAGGGGATGACTAGGTGGCACAGTGGATAGAGCACCGGCCCTGAAGTCAGGAGTACCTGAGTTCAAATCCGGCCTCAGACATTTAATAATTACTTAGCTGCATGGCCTTGGGCAAGCCACTTAACCCCATTGCCTTGCAAAAACTAAAAAAAAAAAAAAAAAAAAAAAAAGATTGTGAGGCTGGCAATGGATTCTTTGAGAGATGAAGGAAGAATGTCCCAGAAATTGATATATAATGGCTCTCAGGATCCTGATGAGGTGATAAATTTTGATGATATGAACCTCTAAAAAGAAGACATTGCTAAATGATGGAAACAGATTATGGAAGTGGTCATGGGAAACAAGGCGTACTTTGGCCCCTCTCCTCCCAAAACCAGGAAGTTGGGGAGTACAAGGGAAAGAGTAGCCAGTATTAGAAAGGGTGGTAAGGGGGAATGTCACCAGGAGAGCCAAGTTCCAGCATGCCAGAAGTTTGGAAGAATGAGAAATAAAGAGATTTAAAATAAAAAGAAATGAGTTATTTATGGAGTAAGTAATACAGAGGAATCCAGAAAATGCAAAACACCATGGCTTATAACCAAGAACGTGGTATCCATCTGCATCAGAAAAAAAAATATATACTCTGTTGCAACCAAAATCTGCCCAACATCATTTATGAATATATATTTCTGCTCCAACAGTGAGATTCAAATGAGCAGTTTCCTCCATTAAGTGCATTTTTTCTCTGTCCTGAGCAATGTACAATTAATAGTTATAGAAATCCTTGCTTATTTTGTCTTTACTGGGGGGACGGTAACAATGTATATATCCTTCAATATGATCTGCCCTCTTGGTTCCCTTTTCTTTTTAATTTTCTTTTCAAATTGCATATAAAGGGGCAACTAGGTGGTGCAGTGGATAGAATACCCACCCTGGAGTCAGGAGGACCTGAGTTCAAATTACATATGAAGCTAGTTTTCAACATTCATTTTTAAGCATTTGAGTTTCATATTTTTCTCCCCACAACAGTGAACAATTTGATATAGAATATTTAACACATTTCCGTATTAATCATGTTGTGAAAGAACAACAAAAGGAAAAAACATAATAGAAAGAAAAACATAAAACACATTTTAAAAAGTGACAATAATATGCTTTGGTCTGCATTCATACTCCATAACTTTTTTCTTTGGATGTGAATGGCATTTTCCATCACAAGTCTTTTAGAATAGTCTGCTCATTGAACTGCCGAGAGGAGCTAAGTCTCTCATGCAGTGTTGTTGTTAATGTACACGATGCTCTTCTGATTCTGTTCACTTGACTCGGCATCAGTTCACCTAAGTCTTTCCAGGTTTTTCTGAAATCTGTTTATGACTTTTTACAGAGCCATGGTACGTCATCACATTCTTATAGCACAATCTGTTGAGCCATTCTCTAATTGATGGGTATCCACACAATTTCCAATTCTTTGCCACTACAAAAAGCTGTTATAAACATGTTTATACATAATCTCTTTGGGATACAGTATTAGAAGTCTGGGATACAGACTTTGCTAGAGCAAAGGGTATGAGCAGTTTCATAGCCCTTTGAGCTCTCCAGAATGGTTGGATCAGTTCACAACTCTACCAACAGGGCATTAGTGTCCTAGCTCTTTCTCAAATCCTCTCCAACACTGATCATTTTCCTTTTTTGTCATATTGGCCAATTTGATGGGTATGATGCATTAACTAAAAGTTGTTTTAATTTGCATTTCTCTACTCAATAATGACTTGGAGTATTTTTCCATATATAACTATAGATAGCTTTATTTTTTCATCTGAAAACTGCCTGTTCATGTCCTTTGACCATTTATCAATTGAATAATGACTTATATTCTTATAAATGTGACTCAGTTCTCTGGATATTTTAAAAATGAGTCCTTTATCAGAAACACTAGTTGTGAAAATTGTTTCTCAAATATTCTCAAATGTTCCAAAATATTCATAGTAGTTTTTTTTTTGTAGTGGCTTGGATATTGAGGAGATGCCCATCAATTGGAGAGTGGCTGAATAAATCATGGTACGTGAATGTTATAGAATTATGTTATTTCCATGCTTTTCTAGAAGTACACATTAACAACAACATTTTGAGTTGATCTGCTTTGATGGATGTGGCTCCTCTCTGTTCAGAGGACAACCCTGGGAGACCTATTATGGACATCACCATCTACATCCAGATAAATAAAAACAAAACAAAACAAAACACCAAACTACAGAATCTGAATGAACACCATGTTCACTTTTTTTTTAGTTTTTTTCAAGTTATTGGGGTTAAGTGACTTGCCCAAGGTCACACAGCTAGGTAATCATTAAGTGTCTGAGGCTGGATTTGAACTCAGGGACTCCTGACTCCAGGACCCATGCTCTATCCACTGCGCCACCTAGCCGCCCCATATCCTCATTTCTAATCATTTGTATCCTGCCACTAAATGGTGGGAGAGGCCAGCAAGTCCACACATTCCCTATTTCATAGAAAACAACTGGTGCTTTTCAATGAGCACTTACGAACTGACCAAGCTGTCTCATGGAGTTGGTCCTTCCTTCTTTCCTTTTTTACAGGGCAAACTGCCTTAGTCCACAGGAATCTTCCCCAGGGATCCAGGGGTCTCTGTAAGTCAGGACTCAAGATTCTATTAATAGAGTAATAGGCATTGTGAGTGATTATATACCATAACTCCATGACCATAGATCAGAAGAGATTCCTGATTCATGACATTATGTATTATAAGGTCAAGAGCAATGAGTGAGGATATCCTATTATGCCCACAGTGGGCATTCAAAAACTGCTGGAAATCAGAGAAAACTCTATAAATTGGAGTGCCTCAATCTGATGGACAGTCTCACTAATAATAGAAAAGTTCTCATATGGTTGCTTTCTACATAGACGAGGAGGAACACTCCAATTGGGGATCCTCTTAAGAGTTCAATGGCAGAAAGCTAGGTGGTGCAGCGAATACATCACCAACCCTGGAGTCAGGAGGACCTGAGTTCAAATTTGACTTCAGACACTTAATAATTACCTAGGCAAGTCACTTAACCTCATTGTCTTGCAAAAACCTTTAAAAAAAGTTCAATGATGGGGCGGCTAGGTGGCGCAGTAGAGGGGTGGCTAGGTGGTACAGTGGATAAAGCACCAGCCCTGGAGTCAGGAGTACCTGGGTTCAAATCCGGGCTCAGACACTTAATGATTATCTAGCTGTGTGGCCTTGGGCAAGCCACTTAACACCATTTGCCTTGCAAAAAATCCTAAAAAAATAAAAAAAGTTCAATGGCCTTAAAAGGGCAAATCGATGAATCAATTAAGGGTTTTTTGAGGATGGGACTTGAGCATGTTTACAGGCAGCAGGAAAGCTGCCAGTAGTAAAGGGGAAATAAAAGAGGAATGAGACTGGAGATGATGGAAAGGGCACCCTCAGAATTTTTAGGGAAAGATGAAGTCTTTCTCTGGAAACTTGGTTGCCAATAAGTATAGAAGTTGATATCAGAATCCCCACAGACTTACATAGATTTTATTGTAAAATGTATGTAAAACATGCAATAGAGAGTAAGACGACACGTAGATAACTCAAGAAAAAAATCTACAAAATGGCCGATAAATAAGAGGTTTTTTTTAAAAGTTCAGAGGTTTATTCTTGGCATCCCAATCTAAGTGTCTCTAAACATTTATGTTCTCTCTATATTGGGACTGCAGAATCAGCCTCGTTCCAAAGGTATCCAATGAAATCGTTTTCCTCTCCTAGGCAGCAAGAACCCCAGGAGCTCTGAGCTCTGCCAATCAGATAATGGTACCCTGGCAGCAACTGAGAAGTAGCAGGCTGCTAAAGAGAGGGTCATTAAAAAAACAAAAAAATCCCAGGCACAGCATTTGCAACCATCCACCTTCTTCAGTTTTAGTTTCTGTAATGAGACAGCTGTAGAATCCCAAGATGAGTCACCAGTGGAGGAATCTTTGACTATCTCTCTTCCCTCACAAAATACAGTAATAGCAGTAATTTTTATCAGTGTTATCAATTTATACATCAACTGTTACAGATATTTTGCATATCAATATGGACATCTATTCAATCCCTTCTCAAAAGAACACATTCCCAAACTGCTTAGATCATGGATCCATCTAAAATCTAAAACAAAACAAAACTTATTGCTACCAAACTAATAACTTTAGTACATGTAAACACATTTCCCAGTCATCTACGACATGGAAGAAATCCTCCATTCTTGTATCTCTCCATTTGGACCATCAGGGAAGGTCAGCACTACTGATTTCTATACTACTACTACTACAAGGATAGTCCTTGTCCATCAGTTAATGACCCAAACACAGCCATGCTCTGGCAAGGACAATGATCTAGCAAATGCATGATCACCCCAAATTTTAGTTGCTTGTTCCTCAAGGATCCTGCTGCTTTCCCATATTCATCAGTTGACCAGCCTTTGTGGAATTAGCTAAGAAATAATGAGAAATAGCAAATCTCTCCAATTGCTTAGGAAAGGTTTCTTCTGGGAACTTCCATTCCCAGATGGTTTCTTTCTTTCTTTCTTTCTTTCTTTTTTAAGATTTTTGCAAGCCAATGGGGTTAAGTGGCTTGCCCAAGGCCACACAGCTAGGTAATTATTAAGTGTCTGAGGCCGGATTTGAACTCAGGCACTCCTGACTCCAGAGCCAGTGCTCTATTCACTATGCCACCTAGCCACCCCTCCCAGATGGTTTCTAAAAGAAAATTGTATTTCCTATGTTCCCTTTTGACTTGAGCTAATGACTAACTCCTTCTCCCCACTGTTCTTTTAATTCTGGAATGCCAGATAAATTTCTCAAAGGATGAGGGGG
Source organism: Macrotis lagotis (assembly GCF_037893015.1). Taxonomy (NCBI): domain Eukaryota; kingdom Metazoa; phylum Chordata; class Mammalia; order Peramelemorphia; family Peramelidae; genus Macrotis; species Macrotis lagotis. The sequence continues at coordinate 693,632,234 of NC_133666.1, forward strand.
AACCATATCCATTTTGTATTGTCTTTTAGTAGAGGTCCAACAGGGCTTGCCCCATCCATGCCCCAACAGGAGGGACTCTACTTCTCTGTGTCTCTCCACCACATAGTGTGCAGGAGCCCCTTTTGATTGGTGGCCCAGCTAATGTCTTTCAAATGGTCCAGAAGAGGTCTCAATGTGCTCCTTTCTGCTGTTTCTAGAAGATAAAGATCCCTCACAGTTCCCCCACGATGTGGAGGCTATGAACTGAACCAGGAAGAAGGATACTTCCCCTACCCCCTCTTTTACTCTAACTCCAAGAAATGGGTCTGTGGCATTTTTGGTTTTGTTCTATGCCATTTGTCCTCAGTTTTAGCCACTGGGAGATTGAGCCATGGTGACCTTGGAGCAAAGATTCTCGGTGGGATGGTGCAACCAGGCAACCTGGAGAGGAAGCTTGGAGAAGCCTGGGAGCCTGGGGATTCAAACCTAAGGAAGGCTTTTCTCTACAGGAACTGAGCTAAATTGTAAACCTAATTCCCTCCCCCTCCCTAGAGACTGAGGTGATATGGGGGGGAATAAGTTTATATACTTACAATTATATCTTTGATATACTACATATTCCTTTGTATAAGCTAATCTTACTGTTGGTGGTTTAATGGAACTGGGTACAAGAGACCCTTCTTTAACAATTCAGGAACATCTGTGAGGGTAAGAATCATTGGCAGAAGGCCTAAATAACCCCAGAAAACCAGAAAAAAATCAGAAAACCCTGGGGAAGGGGTATTGAAATAAATGGAACATGCCTGGTCTTCAAGCATCTGGGGCCAGCTTTGCAGCTACATTGTGCTACCTCAACTATGTTTAAATTTAATGCTTTTTTCCTCAGCCCCTGTGTGATTAACCCAGATTAATTGTTCTCTCTTTAGAATGATTTGAAATTTCACCATCTTGTAGGACACACAATTGTTCATTTGTTAACTCGGTGCTTCTCTACCTTCAAACTATGTATCCTGTTGAATTTATGGTACTACTTCCAGTTCTTCCTCTCAACTCCCAACCCCCAAGTTTGTCTCTTTTGCAAACCATCCAATTTTCTCTGACACTATCAGTAATATGTTCATATCAAAATGCTCCATCAATGAAGCACAGACTCTACTAACTTCCCTTTGAGTTGCATGTGGTGCATCCTTCGGGCAACACTTATTGAAACGATTGCAGCATTTGTTACTAGAAGATTAGAAGGATTATATCAGGGCACTGAATGGCACAATGACAGTTATGCAGGGTTTGGAGTCAGGGAGACCTGAGTTCAAATTTGACCTCAGACACTTCCTGGCGTTTGACCCTGGCCAAGTTGCTTCCCCCCAGTTTGTCTCAGTTTCCTCATCTGCAAAATGAACTAAAAAAGGAAATGGGAAACCTCTCCAGTATCTCTGCCATGGAAATTCAAAATGGCATCACCAAGAGACAGACACAACCGAAACAATTCAATAGTAAGATAAGAAGAGAAATATCCCAGTGCAGAGAGATAACTGCTCTTTTTGCCATATAAATCAGTGTTTTCTTACTTGCAAAGGCATGTTCTCAGTTCTAATGTTTTCTTCCTAATTCCTTTGAGATGACTTTGCTTCTAATTAGCCAAAAATTACATTCTGTCAAATCCTTCTGAATGGTCAAACAGGTCAAACTCTTCCCGCCACTAGTAAAACATAGACTTTTCCTCTAAGAGTTGCCCCAGGACACTTCCTTTCCTCAGAACTATTTCCTAAGAGGGAAGAAAACAAACTTCCTTCTCCAAGGCAAAGAGAAGGGAAAAAAAGGGGAGACAAGAACAGTCTTTGCTGGCAAAGGATCTTAAGCATGAGATATGACTGCAATAGGTCTCAGAAGTTTCTCCATGTTAGAAGGCATGGAAGAAAAGAGCTTTTAAAAAGATCTTTAACTCTGTAAAGGCTAAACAGCATTTGAATGAACAGATTTCCATCAGAGACAGACTCAAAGGACAAAAGTCATCCCTTCCACACCAGTAGCCACTCATTCACATATCCAGAAATTTTAGGAGTACACACCTTTTTTTTAGTTCAAAGCATCCTTGATAGTGCTTATTCCAGTTACTTCTCCCCCTCAGGTCTATGAGTTGGAAGTGGGTGAATTACGAGATTCCTGCCTTTCCTGGGGCTGCTCTATTTCCCATCCTGGAGGCTCCTCCAGACTTTGACATTGGAGGACATTGACATTGACATCCTGATCGTATTCACCTGAAGGAGCCTGACTTCACTCCCGCTTGCTCAGGGCTCCTAGCCTTACCTCTTACCAACCAAAGGAACCTGATTCATGACTTCCCAGGATGGCAAGACCCTGGTCTAAGCCTCAGCCAATAACAGGGGGCTTGGTCTTATTCCATCAGATTGATGCAGGCCTCTCCTGTTTGGTCAGGGAGATCCCACAGGCACAGCCAGTTATATAGAAACACAGAACAGAGGAGGCACACATGCAATACAAGCCATCAACAAACAATGTAGGGAGAAACCAAACTTATTAGTTAGGTTAGGTTCAGTCTACCACTTATGGTGGCTAGAGAACTATAAGGTGGCTGGAATTCTCTAGGGGCTGGGAGCAGCTAAGTACCTGCTTACTAACTAGCACCATGAGACTTAATCTTAGAATAGTCTGATGCTCAAGAAGAAAGCAAGGGAAACATCCCCTTCACTAGGTCCCAGCTCTGGGCCAATACTCCTGACTTTGGGAATAGGTTTGGATTAGCCCCAGGTCAGGGAAAGACATATGTCCTGGGGTGGCTTGGGCTTAACAGTGGGTAACACAGAAGGTGGCCTCAGAGTCAGACGTGAACAAAAACATCTGCCATCAACAGACACCTGTAGTGGGTCCACAACACAAAGTAGAAAGGTTTTTCTTCCACAGTTCAGTGATTTGGAAAAACTCAAATTCTAGCACCTAGGACAATCCATCACTGCCATGAACTGAACCTCTTAGGAAAACTGGGTGGTCAACTGCCTAGAGGCATGGGGCATTTTTGACATGCCCCAGGAGCTTTTTCCGCATAGAATTATTCAGTCCTGCTGACTCCAAATGAAATATGACCATTTAAGAGGAAAGGTCATATCTGTTAGACAGAGATCTATAAGCATTCCTGCTTTGAGGGGCAGAGAGAGAACACTCCAAATAGATCAAGTTTCCCCCACTAAGTAGAATTCTCACTGACACAAGCAATGAATACTTCCATTTTATAGTAGAACAAAAGTTTGGGATTTTTTTTTTTTGCTTTATCAGGGCAATTGTTAGATTAATGGGATGATCTCTCTTCCTAGAAAACTGAAAGGTTGCTTCTTTTGGTCTGCTCCAGAGTAAACATATAGCTTCCCTCTCATAAGTAAGTCCAAACTAAGGGGCACTTCTTTTGGATAACAAAGTGACAATCACTATGTATAGATTCTACCTTGATATGGTTGGTCCTTGATTCTAGGGAGTCAAATATTAATACAAATACAAAACCAAATACTATTAGACATTAATTCCTAATGTTTTATAACACAACTGACGTCTTTATTGGAAAAGTTTCCAGACTGCAAAACTTCACAATATCCTACAAAGAGCATTGCATTAGGAATGGACCTTTAATAGGAAAAAAGGCCTTCCAAGAAGTCTGAATGAAAAGATCACAGTCACATTGAATTTTTGAAATGCAAAACATAAAACAACAGAACCCTGAACATTTGATTAAACAGTAAAGTGGATGCATTCTAATAGGGGGAGAAGAGATTACTGCACCTTTAGAATCTAATTATTTTCAAAGGAGGGCAGCGGGAGTTTAACAAAATAAACACAGGGATTGGTTGTAGTTTTATTATTTTGTTTGTTTTAATAGGAGAGAAAAGTGAATATACTAGGAAAGAAATTTAAAAGAAGGGAAAGGAATTCACTATTTTACATAATTGTCTGAGAAAAAGAAGATGAAAATATGGGGGAAGGGGTAGAGAGTGGGCATCTCATGAACCTCATTCTTATCTGACCTAAAGAAGGATGTTTGAACACACATGCACAAACACAAAGAGGTTGGTATAGCAATCTATGGAACTCAACAGAAAGAAAGATGAAGATGGGGAGAGGCAGTGAAGTTGTGGGTTCTGGTTAAGAGCAGAAGCAGAGTTGGAGAAGGAATAGTGATAAGCAAAATAACTATCAATTCCAGAGAGTAGATGATTAAAAAGGAATTAAATAGAAAGAAAATATAAGAACAAGAGAATGGAATCTGAACTTTGAAGAAACAAGGGGCAGAGGAATAGGGACTGACCACTACAATTACAAATTACAAGTGTCGATCATCTTTCATCTTTCTCCATTCCTTTCTTCTATGTAAAGAGGTGGGGAAGTTTGATGGGAGAAATTACAAAATAAATAACCACAATTATGAATGCAAATGGGACAAACTTACCCATAAAATGGAGGAGGATAGCAGAATAGATAAAAAAACAGAATCTAACAATATGCTGTTTACAAAGAAGATGTAAAACATACATACAAAGTCAAAATGAGACACTGAAGCAGAATTTATTATGCAACAGGCAAATTGAAAAAAAGCTAGGGTAACAATCAGGATCTTAGATAAGATATGGGAAAAATAGACATAGTTAAAAGAGATAAGCAGGGAAACTACATAATGCTTAATAGTGCCACAGAAATAACACTAATAATTAATAATTAATGTTTAATAAATTTGTACCAAATGACATAGCAGTTAAGTAAAACTTTAAGGAAAAATAAACTACAGAGGAATAATTGTTGGGGGAGGGTGTGATATAGGAGGGCAAACACACTGAAGGGGGTGGTTTTCAGAAACAAAAGACTGGGGAATATGGATAAAGGAGGGGGAAATACAAACAGAGGGAAGATAGCATGGAGGGCAATAAAGAATTAGTAATCATAACCTTAAATGTGAATGGGATGAACTCTCCCTTAAAACTTAAGCAAATAGCAGAGTGGATTAAAAACCAGAATCCTACAATATGCTGCTTACAAGAAACTCATTTGAAGCAGAGAGATACATATAGAGTAAAGGTAAAAGGTTGGAGCAAAATATGTTTTGCTTCAGCTGAAGTAAAAAAAAGCAGGGGTAGCAATCCTTAGATAAAGCAGCAGCAAAAATAAATAGCGTTAAAAGAGATAAGGAAGGAAACTATATCCTCCTAAAAGGTACCATAGACAATAAAGTCATTTCAGTATTGAATATATATGCACCCAGTGGGACAGCATCCAAATTCTTAGAGGAGAAGCTGAAAAAAATTACAGGAAGATATAGATAGCAAAACTCTACTAGTGGGAGACCTCATCCTCCCACTATCAGATCTAGATAAATTGAATCATAAAACAAACAAGAAAGAAATTAGGAAGGTAAATAGATTGTTAGAAAAATTAGATATGGTAGACTTATGGAGGAAACTGAATGGGGATAGGAAGGAATATACCTTTTTCTCAGCAGTACATGGAACTTATACAAAAATTGACCATGTACTAGGACATAAAAACCTAATGATCAACTGCAGAAAGGCAGAAATAGTGAATACATCTTTCTCAGATCACAATGCAATAAAAGTCATATGGGCCAAGGAGATATAGACCCAGAACAAATTGGAAACTGAATAACCTAATTTTAAAAAATGAATGGACCAAAAAACAAATTATAGAAAGAATTAGCCATTTTATCATAGATAATGATAATAATGAAGCAACATACCAAAACCTATGGGATTCATTCAAAGCAACTCTCAGGGGATATATTATAGCTCTAAATGCTTATATGAATACATTGGAGAAAGAGGAAATCAATAAAATAAACTAAAATTAGAGAAAGAACAAATCAAAAATCCCCAATTAAGTACCAAATTAGAAATTCTAAAAATTAAAGGAGAAATTAATAAAATTGAAAGCAAAAAACTATTGAATTAATAAATAAAACCAAAAGTTGGTATTATGAAAAAACCAATAAAATTGATAAACCTCTGGTCAATTTGATTAAAAAAAAGAAGAAAACCAAATAGCTAGTATCATAAACGAAAAAGGTGAACTCACCACCAATGAGGAGGAAATTAGAGTAATAATTCGAAATTATTTTGCCCAACTCTATGCCAATAAATATGATAATCTAAGTGAAATGGATGAATATTTACAAAAATATAATTTGCCCAGGTTAAATGAAGAAGAGATTAAATACCTAAACAACCCTATCTCAGAAAAAAGAAATTCAACAAGCCATTACTGAACTCCCTAAAAAAAAAATCTCCAGGGCCTGATGGATTCACAAGTGAATTCTACCAAACATTTAAGGAACAATTGGTTCCAATCCTATATAAACTCTTTGGAAAAATAGGGAAAGATGGAACTCTGCCTAACTCTTTCTATGAAACCAATATGGTACTGTTACCTAAACCAGAAAGAGTTAAAACAGAGAAAGAAAATTATAGACCTATTTCCCTGATGAGTATAGATGCAAAAATCCTAAATAAAATCTTAGCAAAACGATTACAACAAGTCATCACTAGGATAATACATTATGATCAGGTAGGATTTATTCCAGGAATGCAGGGTTGGTTTAATATAAGGAAAATTGTTAGTATACTCAATTATATCAACAACAAACCTATCAGAAATCATATGATCATATCAATAGATGCTGTAAAAGCTTTTGACAAAATACAGCATCCATTCCTATTAAAAACACTAGAGAGTGTAGGACTGTTCCTTAAAATAATTAGCAGTATCTATCTGAAACCATCAACAAGCATTATACTCAATGGGGAGAGGCTAGAGGCATTCCCAATAAGATCAGGGGTGAAACAAGGGTGCCCATTATCACCACTACTATTCAATATTGTATTAGAAATGTTAGCATCAGCAATTAGAGAAGAAAAAGAAATTAAAGGAATTAGAATTGGGAAGGAAGAGACAAAATTCTCATTCTTTGCAGATGACATGATGCTCTACCTAGAAAATCCCAAGAAATCATCTAAAAAACTACTGGAAACAATTAGCAATTTTAGCAAAGTTGCAGGTTATAAAATAAACCCTCATAAATCCTCAACTTTTCTATATATGTCTAGCAAGAAACAGCAGGAAGAGCTAGAAGGAGAAATCCCATTCAAAGTAACCTCAGACAATATAAAATATTTTCGAGTCTATTTGCCAAGACAGACTCACAATCTTTTTGAAAACAATTATAAAACACTTCTCACACAAATTAAATCAGATTTAAATAACTGGGCAAATGTCAACTGCTCATGGATAGGTAGAGCTAATATAATAAAAATGACAATTCTACCAAAACTAAACTATCTGTTTAGTGCCCTACCCATCAAAATTCCAAAAAATTACTTTAACAAGTTAGGGAAAATTGTAAGCAAATTCATATGGAGAAATAAAAAGTCAAGAATTGCCAGGAGCTTAATGAAAAAAAGTGCAAAAGAAAGTGGCTTAGCCCTACCCGATCTAAAATTATATTATAAAGCATCAGTCATGAAAACTGTTTGGTATTGGCTAAGAAATAGAGTGGTGGACCAGTGGAACAGACTAGGTGTAAAAGCAGGAGATGATTATAGTAATCTGCTGTTTGATAAACCCAAAGAGGCTGGCCATTGGGATAAAAACTCCCTCTTTGATAAAAATTGCTGGGGAAAATTGGAAGTTAGTATGGAAGAAACTTAGATTAGAGCAACACCTCACACTCTTTACCAAGATAAGATCCAAATGGTTACAGTATATAGACATAAAAAACAATACTATAAGCAAATTAGAAGATCAAGGACTAGTTGACCTGTCAGATCTATGGAAAGGGGAGCAGTTTATGTCTAAGGAAGAGTTGGAGAACATCACCAAAAACCAATTAGATGATTTCAATTACATTAAATTAAAAAGCTTTTGCACAGATAAAACCAATGTAAACAAGATCAAAAGAAATGTAGTAAATTGGGAAAAGATCTTTACAACTAATGATTCTGACAAAGGACTCATTTCTAAAATATACAGAAAACTGAGTCATATTTTTAAAACAAAAAGCCATTCCCCAATTGACAGATGGTCAAAGGATATGCAAAGGCAATTTACAGATGAGGAGATCAAAGTAATCCATAGCCATATGAAAAAAATGTTCTGAATCATTAATTATTAGAGAAATGCAAATTAAAGCTTCTCTGAGGTACCACCTCACACCTCTCAGATTGGCCAGTATGACCAGGAAGGATAATGATCATTGTTTGGAAGGGATATAGGAAATCTGGGACACTATTACACTGTTGGTGGAGCTGTGAACTCACCCAATCCTTCTGGAGAGCTATTTGGAACTATGCCCAACGGGCAACAAAAATGTGCATACCCTTTGACCCAGAAATACCACTATTGGGTCTATACCCTGAAGAGATGAGGAAAAAGGGTAAAAACATTACTTGTACAAAAATATTTATAGCAGCCCTGTTTGTGGTGGCAACGAATTGGAAATCCAGTAAATGTCCTTCAATTGGGGAATGGCTTAGCAAACTGTGTTATATGTATGTCATGGAACACTATTGTTCTATTAGAAACCAGGAGGGATGGAATTTCAGGGAAGCCTGGAGGGATTTGCATGAACTGATGCTGAGTGAGATGAGCAGAACCAGAAAAACACTGTACACCCTAACAGCAACATGGGAGTGATGTTCAACCTTGAAGGACTTGCTCATTCCATCAGTGCAACAATCGGGAACAATTTCAGGCTGTCTGCAAAGGAGAGTACCATCTGTATCCGGATAAGGAGCTGTGGAGTTTGAACAAAGTGCAAGGACTATTCCCTTTAATTTAGGAAAAAAACACAACTAGCTTATTGTCTGATCTTGTTACCTCTTAGACTTCTCTTCTCTTTAAGGATATGATTTCTCTCTCATCACACCCAATTTGGAACAAGGTACAACATGGAAACAAAGTAAAGACTGACAGAGTGCTTTCTGTAGGGGGGGAGGGAAGCAAGATTGGGGGAAAAATGTAAAACTCAAATAATATCTTTAATAAAAATAAATTTAAAAAATAATCATTGGGTCAAAGAACAAATTATTAGAAATACCAGATAATTTCATCAAAGGACAACAAATTCAAAAACAAAACCTTTGGAATGAAACCAAAACAGTCCTTGAGGAAAGTTTATACCTCTAAATATTTTTATCAGAAAAAGAGAGAAAGAACAAACTCGTATACTGTTCATGCAACTAGGAAATCTAGAAAAGGAACAAATAAAAAATCCAATCTATTCAGAAAAAGTTGTTTTTCAGTCATGTCCAACTCTTCATGATTCATTTGGGGCTTTCTTGACAAAGAAACTGGAGTGATTAGGCATTTCCTTCTCCAGCTCATTTTACACTTAAGGACTGAGGTAAACAGGGTTAAGTGATTTGTCCAAGGTCACAAAGGTAATAAGCATCTGAGGCTAGATTTGAACTCAGAATGATAAGACTCATTGACTTTAGGTCTGACACTCCATCCACTGTACCACCTAGCATCCTAATAGAAAGAACAGAACTTCCAAGAATCAAAGAAGAGATAAATAAAATTAAAAACAAAACAAAGGGGCAGCTAGGTAGCGTAATGAATAGAGCACCAGCCCTGGGAGTCAGGAGGATCTCAGTTCAAATCTGACCTCAGACAATATTACCTAGCTGTGTGACCTTGAGCAAGTCACTTAAACCCACTGTCCTGCAAAAAAAAACTCCAAAAAAAAGACAAAGTATTGAATGACAAAGATAACTACAAGTTGGTTTCTTAAAAAAAATTAAAATACAAAACATTAATTAATCTGTTAAAAAGAGAAGAAAATCAATTTATCAATATTAAAAAGAAAAAAAAGGAAAAGTCACAACAAATGAAGAGTAAATAAAGGAACTTAACAGGAATTATTCTGTCCAATAAGATGTCACTATAACCTAAATAAGATGGATGAATATTTACAATTACTATGCAATCATCATCATCATTAGAATTATCAAGGGTAGGGATTTACCTGACCCAGCCCAGCTGAAAATCTCTAGTTCTACCAAAATCCAATCCATATACCAAGATAGATCAAAATGGGGACTTGATTTAGATGTAAATGATACCATAAGCCAGTTAGGAGAGTAAGGAATAGTTTACTTGTCAGATCTATGGAGAAGGAAAGAATCTATGACCAAACAAGAAATAGAGAATATTACAGAATGTAAAATATCAGATCATTTTGATTATATTAAAAAGTAAAAAGAGTTTGCACAAACAAAGCCAATGCAACCAAGATTAGAAGGAATGCAGAAAACTGAGAAACACTCTTTATAGCAAGTGTCTCTAATAAAAATCTTATTTTGAAAATAGAGAATCGAGTCAAATTTATAAGAACATAAGTCAATTGATAAGTGATCAAAGGATATGAACAAGCAGTTTTCATTTTGAAGAAATCAAAGCTCTCTATAATCATGTGAAGATATGCTCTAAATTATTATTGATTAGAGAAATGTAAATTAAAATCACTCTGAGGTGCCACCTTACACCTAACAAATTGTTGAATATGACAGAAAAGGAAAATGATAAATGTTGGAGAGGATGTGGAAAAACTGGGACACTAATGCACTATTGGTGGAATTGGGAACTGATCAAACCATTCTCAAGAGCGATTTGGAACCATGCTTACCCTTTGATCCAGCAAAACCACTAATAGGTATATATCCTAAAGAGATTAAAGGGAGGGGGAGATTTACATGCCCTAAAGTATTTATAGGAGTTCTTTTTGTGTGGATAAAAAAATTGGAAATTGAGGAGATGCCCAAGGCATATTAATGTAATTGAATATTATTGTACTGTAAGAAATAATGAGCTGGCAGATTTCAGAAAAACCTGGAAAGATTTATATGAACTGATGCAATGTGAAGTGAGTAGAACCAGGAGAACATTGCACACAATGATAGCAACATTGTGCAATGAATGACTTAACCCTTCTCAGCATTACAGTGCTATAAAACAATTCCAAAAGACTTGTTACATAAAAATGCTATCCACATCCAGAAAAATAACTGATGGGGTCTGAATGCAGATTGAAGCAGACTGTTTTTATTTTCTTTTATGTTTTTCATGGTCCTATTCTTTTGGTCTATTTTGGCTTTCACAACATGACTAATATGGAAACATGTTTTATATGATTGCACATAATCTATGTTATATATATAAAACCTATATTAAATTGCTAACTATCTTAGGGAGGGGTTGGTGAGGGAAGGACATAAATAATTTGAAACTCAAATTTTTTTTAAATGAATGTTAAAAATTGTCTTTACATGTAATTGGGAAAAAATAAAACATTATTTTAAAAAAAAAGAAAAAGAAGCCCCTGTCCTAGAAGCCAAGTCTTAGGGCTTCCTTGCTTATTATTTGAGCTATGTGAATCAAGTCTGGGTCCACTCCAACAGCAGATCCTCCAATTTATCCAACTTTTTAAGCAACATGGTAAGGACCTCTGGGCTTTGACCAACATGGTGAGTACCTTCAATTCACTCAAGCAAGTCTTCCTCTTTTTGATCTTCACCATTTTTAGCAATGCAGGGATTTTCTTATGCTCAAGGCAACCTATTTGCCTGCACATCCAAGAATATTGATTAACACATAGGTATGCTCCCAAACAGTAACTGAGAATCCTTCAGATACAGACACACTTATACAAATGCATAGCCCCACAGAGATACAAACATACCCAGGGATTCACCTACAAACCTATCCAAAAAGACAAAGATACTTGGGGACATACAGATACACATCCAAAGTTACACAAACACACACAGATATTCAGACATGTGAAAAGATACACACTCATAGATATCTAGACACCTATGGAGACACACAGAGACAGAGATACATGCATAAGCCTGAAAATACCATTTTTACAACATTGGGATTGTCCAACTCTTCCCCAGTACAGGTATCATTCTGAACAAATCATGGAAATCCAACTCTACCTTTGTCTCATGACGCCATATCAAATATTGGGGTACAGAACAATGACAGCAACCACCTCTGGGATGCCTTCTGTGTCCTTCTTAGCTCATTTCTCAGAGGCACTGACCCATGGACAATAATGGATTACAAATGGAATCAGGAAATATTTTGTCATGCTCTGGGGTGGAGGGAGTGATGGAAAGAGCAGGAGGGAGTCTCCATTCCTAGATTCCCCCCCCCCATAATTGGATTTTGTTTGGCCAAGTCTCCTCCCAAAAGATTGAGGGTATCAAATACCCTAAAAAGGTCTACAATGGGGATGATAAGATCAGGTTAGGTGGAATTATTGGAGGTAACTTAGAGGAAAATGACATTGTCAGGTACCTTATTCTTTAGGGTTCTCTCCCCCTTCCATTTCAGAATGACCCTCTCACCTCAGATGCCCCAGTCCTCCAGGGTCCATAAAACATCTCACCCAAGGGGGATTATCATTTAAACTGCTAAACATCTCCAAAAAGGCCTCAGTGTTTGACAACTTCCCAAATTCTTCCTCCCAATGGAATGTGCTGATTGAGGGCTCCAAGAATCCTGACTAATGCTCAAAATCTCAAGGAAAAATTCCCAATTCCTAATGTCAGATCCTGGGTGGGGCACAGTTTCCAGAAGGACCAGGAAATACAGCTCTGGCTAGTGTTTGTGGGATGGGGGGGGGGGGCTACTCATGGGTCACGATGAAAGGATCAATTAGTTAGAGCTATTTATTTGTACCAAACCTCTCATCTTCCAGAGGAGGAAGGTGCCCAGAGCCCCAGAAGGGAAGGAAGCAGTGGAACTCAAGAAGGGTGCTAGGTTCCTCCTACCTCCCCAAGCTACTTCTCCCAGGGATGAAGGACCCGGAGGGGAGCTCATGCATCCCCCTTTCCTCCATCTCAAGTTTACCACATAACTGGCAGCAATGATGAGATCCAGAAGTAACTGACTAGGTCTCAGTCCTGGGCAAGTCACCTCACCTTCCTCCCAGCTTGTTTCTTCATCTCATGAGTTGTTTCTATGTGTGTTTTAAATTGGGTTTATGATTCTATTAGAATTACTATTATATGTCCTGGGGCAATGAGAGATGAGGCGACCCTGAATGTCAGTTTTTCTTCATTCTTAGGGCAGCGCCATGGTGCCTCTTGTCCTCAACTACTAAATGGGAAGAATCAGATATCCCCCAGAATGTTGGGAAGGTAGAGTTTGTATAATACTCCTGCTCCTTGTGTGAGGCAGGCTCCAGTCAGGTTGTGCTCAGTCACCTCTCCTCAAGGGCTGGTGACACTCTCAACAGTGTTCCAAGGAGCAGCCTGATCCCAGACCCCTGGAACTCTCTGATCCTTCTTAACACCCCCCTCCCCCTTAGGCCTTAAGCTGCTCCACCCCCCTTCCTCTGACCTTCAGTAGTCACAGTGGCAAACATCAGTGCCCCAGCTGCATTGCCTTTCACTTCATTGCTTGAGTTTTCCAGGAGCTTCACCAGGACCTCAATGACATCATGATCCTCCACTAGGTTTTTCCCTTCCTGTGGTATGCTGAAAGAAAGAGGGTATCAGGGTCTCTAGCCAGCCTGAGGTAGAGGAAGGGACACTTACATCATATCCTCCCAACCCTAACCTCCTTGGGAACCTTAGACCTTGATGACAACAAGGTCAACACTGTGGAGCCCTGCATCTCTGCTACCTCATTTAATCCCCTCCACAGTCCCATTTTACAGATGAGAAAAACTTGGCCATCTAGCAGGCACTGATTAAGCGCTCCAAACACACCAGGCTTCAGAAGCACACAGCCAGGTCTTCCCAAGAGCAGCAGACTCCTTTAAGTCCCAGGATGGGGCAGAGGGGACCGGGGGGGGATCTTAACTTTAGGTTTGGAACACTGGAGTTGTAGTCCAGGCTCTGGTACTTCTAGCACAGTGAGCATGAGCAAACTCATTTCCTCCAGTTTCACTACCTGCTTCATGGAGCATTAGGAGTGAGCCACCAAGTAGGCAGAAATGGGAGCTGCTCTCCTGGTCGTCATTCATAATATTGACTAAGATGGAGTTGGCAGTCACTGTCAACCTCTTAGAGCCTCCATTTTTTCATTTCTTTCCTACCTCCTTCCACAAAATCTATACCATATAAAATGGAATCTGATTACAGTAACTACCCTTTGTCCAGTCAATGGGAGAAGCACCACTAAGAGGCCTCCTATTTATGGATTTTTATTTCATTGGTTTCAGCCCATCCCATAACCCACGGAGATTATTGTGGCTCCTTACTCCATCATCCCACCTATTATCCCTTCAATTTGGATATTATCTGGAATTTGTATCACTAATAAAATATTGATGAAAACAGGCCAAGAACCAGGGCTTATGGCACAAAGAGACATCCTCCTAGGGCTTCTTGTTTCCAAGTCCATTATGCCACACTTCTGCCCTAAAGACGACCCTCCAGGTCAAGGCTAATTCAATTCAATTCAATAAATGTTTCCTAAGACCCTTCTATGGGTCAAGCAATTCCTACCTTCCAAGTTGAAGAAAAGATATCAAAGGACAGTTAGGAAGGCTCTTAGAGAAAGGGCCCTTACATAGAGACCCTGGTATCCTCAGACCTGAACTCTGACCCCCCCCCCAATCCCTGCCAGAAATCATCTGATCCAGTACTTTCACTCTTCTGAGGCCCAGAAAGCAATGATCTAGCCAGGATCCTCCCATGTGGGAGTGGCCGAGGACAGGCTACAGTTCAGCCGCTCGTGAAGAGGGGGAGAACAGAGAAGAGAGCCAAAAAGGAGAATTTGAGCTTAGAATATAAGGAAGAAAGGGAGGCAGAGAGAGAATAGACCAAGTAAGAACAATCAGGAAGATTGCCTCCCAAGGCCAAGGCCCCACTTGGGAAGGAAGGGAGTTTTGAGTTAAACTGCTCTGTATTAAGCCCTATGAGTAGCCCCTCCACAAACATTTCACACAGTCCTAAGAAGTAAGTGCCCTTATTCTCCCTATTTTAGTTAAGAGACTAAAAATACAATCAAGGGATTGGTTACAGGCAGTTAAGTCTGACTCAGACACAGGTGATGTGACTTGCCCAAGGTCATGCGGCTAGTGTTAGAGGTCTTATTTGAACTAAGTTTTTTAGTTCAATGCACTAGGGAGCTCCTCTGTAGTCTTTATCCCACATCCTATGATTCTGTCCTCAGGACTGGCCTGATGGGAGGGTGTGTGTGCTGACCCAAAGGGAGGAGCGACCACCCAACCATAAAGAATCCAGCTTCTCCCAAATGGCTCTGGACCCATCCCTGAAGGCAGTAGAGATAGTTGTAGCCAGGGAAACATCAGTTCCTGAGTTTGATCTAGAAACTGTGAGGTGTCCTGCAGCTTCCTTCCTGGAAAACATCTGAGCAAATGAGGTCCTCTAGGTGGGTTTGGGAGAGAGTGAGGAGAGGGAGGGAGAAGAGGAGAAAAGAGGCCAGAGAACTGGGGGGTGAGCTTCTCCATACTTAGCAAGGCCCAAGAAAGGTCAGTTCAGTCCATTTGAATTATCAGAGGTGCAGAGATGTGAGGTTGAACTGTCCAAGATGACCACAGAGGGACCAAATCCAGGCCAAAACCCTGGCCTCCAACCATTTCATTTAAGAGATGTGGAGGCTAAGACCTCCCTTCCACATGCCATGTCAAACAGACTTGCCACAGGCCCCTGCCTGGCCCATTTCAGGGCAGGGGAGGAGAGATGCTCCCTGCCAGCCTCTCACCAGATGGCTATCAGAGCATGGGCTGCTTTGCTACGGATATTCTTGTTGGGGCTGTTGAGATTTTCTCGAAGGATGGGCACTCCTTTAGCTTGCAAGGCCTGTGTGGCGTCCAACTGAATGCAGAAGTACAACGTGTCCAATATCAGCTCTTGGATGTCCTCGACTTCAGTTGGCAACTTCTTCACTAGATGGGGGATCAGTCCATTCTTGAGAATTGCCTCAGCCCCTGGGGGTGAGAGGGAGAGCACAGGTCTGAGATTCAGATGTGGAAGATCATCTGAGACAGCCCCCTCTTTTTTACAGAGCAAGTGGCCCAGTGGATAGACCACTGGTCTGAAGTCAGGAAGACCTGAGTTCAAATTTGGCCTTAGATACTTACTTGCTGTATGACTCTGAACAAGTCATTTCATCCTGTTTGCCTCAGTTTCCTCATTTGTAAAATGAGCTAGAGAAGGAAATGGTAAAACCCTCCAGTACCTCTCACAAGAAAATGCCAAATTGGGTCAGACATGACCGAAATACCTGAAAACAATAAAAATTTCCTCTTTTTTTTTTAATAGAGGAGAAAACTCAGACAGAGAGGTTAAGGGATTTGCCCAAGTTTGCACGGCTAATATATGGCAGAGCCAGTATTTGCTGTACTCCATGGAGACAGAAGAGACCCTCCCATCCAACTCTGTCCTTTCCTTTGAGGTCCTATTTTTCTGGAGGCCTGTCACTGTTTGTCAAAATAAATGCCTACTGAGCCAAGAGCTTCCCCAATATTTCATGAGAATGAACAGTCTAACAGTGATTCTTCAGAGGAGGCCAAAAAGAGACCAGGTTGGACCAATGTCTTGGGGGTGAAGCCCTGTCTCCCTAAGTACCTAGAAGCATCCACAAGGAAAGTGGCGATGGGTGAGTCCTGGGGCTCAGCAACTCGCCAAGCCAATCTCCTAAGTCTCAGGGCAGAGGAGAATGGGATCAGACTGTACCCATGAAAGGAGGCTGCCCTGCTCCAGGAAGTCAATAAGTGTTGTGGAGAAAGAGCAAAATGGAGGGCAAAGGGCTGCCCAACCTGACAGACTTCAAACACAATCTGAAAGGCAAGGGATGCCAAGCCAGTCAGAGTTCAAGATCGCTATCAGTCTTTGTCCCATACCCAAGTGCCTACAAGCTGAGACGGTTGGGCCCCAAGCCATCCCCAAAGAGATGAGGCATCCTGCCCTCTGTTCTGAAGCACCCCTTGCCAGAAGTGGGGGCTGAGAGCAACCACAACGTTCATGCTCCCCATCCAATGTCTTTACTTGACTCCAAAGGGGACAAAGGGTAGGTTCATTAACTTTGTGCCAACTAGCTGTCATTTATTTATTGCTCTCTGTTAGCCTACAGAAATATGGCTTTGAAAATATCCTATAAGCTTTCTTCTGAGCTCCCTGAGGACTTCAAAAGGCAGGTAGAGACAGGGGGTAGAAGGGACTGAGCCAACTGGTCTGGGAGTCCCCTCCTTTAAAGGCTGAAGGAGCTTGCCTGCCTACCTGCAAGCCATGGGAATGTCTAGGCTGAAGGAGGGAAGAGCAATCTTTGAGGACTTTTTTAGCAACTTTCTCCACCAGAACCTTTCAAATTTCAAGGGACCTTCCAGTTCAACTGGTTCTTGATTTACAGATGGGAAGGGAAGCAAATCATACCTTCCCCTACCCCCAACCCTGGAGCAAGAGGGTGGGGTCAGGATTTGAATTCAGAACTTCTGATAAGGATGATGGGAAGGTCATAGAAGGGCATGAGAGAAAGAGAAGGGAAGGAAGAAAAAAAGAATTCTGGACTCAGACCCTCTAGTAACAAAAGCTGATCCAGAATCTCAGTTAGAAGGGGCCTCTGAGATTTTGTCATAGAAGCCACGGATGAACAACATACATGAACATGAGCACCTTATAATACCCAGAGCACCCAGCATGGAGACAGGAAGACTCATGTTCCTGAGTTCAAATCTGGTCTCAGACACTTCCTAGCTGTGTGACCCAGGCAAGTTACATCACCCTGTTGCCTCAGTTTCTTCATCTGTCAAATGAACCAAAGAAGAAAATGTCAGACCACTCCAGTATCTTTGCCACTCCAGTATCATAAAGAAGACAGAATACACTTGGGGTGAGGGCTATACCAAGCCATGCCTATGACAATCTAGTCCTGGGAGTGGCTCTTAGGCTCTTCTTAAGACCTCTCTCTTCCAGACTATCCATTCTCATCCTTTTAGCTCCTCTACCTAGGGAAGCTGAGGCACAGCTTGCTGCAGGTCACCCACATTGGCATGGCTAATTAGATTACCTTTACAAAGTGTTTCACTTGGTTACCTCATTTGATCCTCAACAACTCTGTGAGATAAGTACTATGATCTCCATTTTACAGAAGAAAAAAACTGAGGCAGACAGAGGTTAAGTGACTCACCCAGGGTCACACAGATAGTAAGTGGGCAGGATTTGAATTCAAGTCTTCCTGGCTCCATGTTTCCATTTCACCACCTCCTTGATGAGGCCCCATAGCAGAGCTGGGACTCCAGCCTAGATATTATCCCCGCCTCACCACATGGCTTTGCGTCCAGTCCAATTCCATCATCCTTGGCCCAGCAGCCTTTCCCAGTTTAGGCTCGGAAATCCTATTCTGCTTAGTCAGATTATGCTAAGGTGCTGCCTTCAGAGCCCTGGAGGTGCCCTCAGAGGCAGGAGGGCAACTTGTCTCAGAACCCCCACTAGGGGCTGGGAGCAGTGCTGAGGTGGGGGTCCAGGGAAAGGCAACAATAGTCCTTGATCTCAAGGAGCTTCCAGTCTAAAGAGAGAGTCCATGGGCAATCACTAATGCCCAAACAAGCTATAGACCCAGTAAATTGGGGAAATGATTAACAGAGAACAGGCAAAAGCAGGAAGGGGGAGCAGAGAAACTTTCTTGGAGGAGGAGGGACTCTAGTTGGGCCTAGAAGGAAGCCAAGGAAGACAGGAGAACTCTGAGCCTAGCCCAGATGGAGAGGAAAGTGTGTGTTAAGCACCTACAGCAAACCTAGCACTCTAGGCTAAGCACATTATAAATGTGCCTCATGTCCACTCTGGGAGGCAAGGGCTGTTGGGAACCCCATTTGATAGTTGAGGAAACTGAAACAGAAAGAGATTAAGGTCAAACAGCTAGGAAGGGTCTGGGGTAGGATTTGAACTCAGGTCTTCCTGCTTCCAGGTCCAGTGTTCTGTGTACCCTGGTACCCCCTAGCATCCCCAGCTCCTCTGTTCCTAGGAGAGAACCCTTACCTTAGAGAGGGATTCCCCTTGGCACCCCCCCTCACACTGAGCTGCTTCTTTCATCAAGATGACATCTGGGTGCAGCCCAAGGGCTGACCTGCAAGGGTTTTGCCCGTTGCCCCACCTCTCCCTGTACCTCCCATCCCTCTCTGTCCACCACAACAGGGTCCATCCACCCATGGATAGGTCTGTTCATGTGAGTGTGTATTTGTGTGAAAGAGAGGACAAAGCAGGATAAGTAACAAAGGGAGAGGGAGCAGGGAGGAGACAAAGAGAGGAGCCAGAAAAAGAGCCAGAAGAGAGAGAGAGAGAGAGAGAGAGAGAGAAATATGAAAACCCAGAGATGCAAAAAATCAAAGATTCCAAAGACAGTACATGCTTTCTGTACCCGCCTGCCTGTTCGGTTGGATCCTTCATGTGCTAAAAGGAGACACACAGGCCTGGCTATTTATAACTAACCCAGATCTGCGACTCCATGTGCAAAAAGAGGGGCGGGATAGACCCGGAGGAAGGAACCAGAGATGCCACCCCTAGGGGGTCACCAGCAAATCCCCTCCCTGCCCCAGGCCCCACCTCTAGGCAGCTAGGCTCACTCCCACATGCCCCCATCATACCTGATGGATTTGGTTAATACCTCAGATTAAACAAGGCCAGAATTGAACTCAACCACCACAACAATATTCCATTAGGCACCTGTTGTGTAGAGCACACAAGGCCCACCTTTGGAGAAGTATGATATATGGAGAAGACATCTTCCCTGTCCTCATGGAGTTCAGTCTCATCATTCTTCACAAGCAACATCCACCTCCCTTCTTTTTCTATTGACTGTGCTTCTAAGGACCAGGTCATCCCTCATCTCCAGGCCTTTGCACCCTTCAAGCCTGCAGTACTTTCACCTTTTTTTTTTCCTTCTCTGGTTTTCTTCAAAATCAAACTCATAGACTACCTTCTGCAAGAGGCCTTTTCCTCTAAAGTTACTTACTTCCTTCTACGTGGCATGTATCTTGTATGGACCTCTTTCTCTGCATGTGACCTGCCCCATTAGACTGGTAGCACCTCGAAAGCAGGGCATAGTTCTGCAAGAGGAGGGAAAAGGCCCCAGAAGGTCAGGACAAGGGAGGGAATCACAGAGCACCAAAGGTAGAAGGGGACCATCTCAGATATCATTTGGTCTGAACCACACTTGAACAGAGCTCATTGTCAGCATTTCTTGTCCATTCAAGAGAGAAACAAATGACCATGGCCTCTGGCCTCTGAGATGCTGTGATTCCTCACAAGTCTTATCCAGTCTTTACTTGAAGACTTCCAAAGAGAAAGGGCCTGATTCTATCCAGAGGCACCCTACTGCGTGCCTTCAGAACTCTAATGGTTAGGATATTTTTTACAGTCTCTCAGTGGTTTCCATCCGTTATTTAGTGTTCAACACTCTCAGATCCAACTGACTGATTGATTAAAGTAGAACTGATCAGATACTTCATGTCCCCTCATCCATCAAGTCTTTTTTAGACAAAATGCATCAATTCCATCAAATATCCCATATATGGCAGATCTTAAGGGCATCTGAAGATTCACCAGTTTATCAATGTGCTTTCTAAAACATGACTCCCAGAACAACACTCCACATGGGATCTGACCAGGGCAGAAGATGCCCAAACATCACACCCCATGTCCCAGGGACATGACCTTTCATCACGTAGTCTACAATCCCATTCACTCTTTTGAATAATGACATTAGACATTTCTGAAACACTCAGATTTTTTCCAGATGAATGCCTGGCCACATCTTGTTGGTTGGTTGGTTGGTTCTTGTCCTTCATCACAATTTTTCAGACAAATTACAGTGTGTCTGACTGTGGCTGATCAGACCAATATTAGCTTAGCATGTTCTTGGAAAGTTGACATATTAATTATGATATATTATTATATCAAGAGTTAAACTTTACATTTAAATGGCATCTGGGTGGTGCAGTAGATAGAACATTTGGCTTGCAGTCAGAAAGATCTAAGTTCAAATTTGACTTCAGACACTTATTAACTGTGGTACCCTGGGCAAATCACTTTACCCTGCTTGCCTCAGTTTTCTCACCTGAAAAAATGATCTGAAGAAGGAAATGCCAATCTTTGCCAAAAAAAAAACCTCCAAATAGTGTCACAGGAGTCAGACATAACTCCAACAAATGAACAATAACAAAAACCTTATCAATCAATTGCCAATTAATTTATTCCAATTAAAATTCACCCTAGTAGATTTGGCCTAAAGCTTTCCCTAGCAGGGAGAACTCTACCAATCGATGCGTTAGTTTTATCAAGGGCCAGGCTACTAGTATTTAACTAGTTTTCTGAAAAGGAAAAAAAAATGTATGCATGATTCGATTTCAAGTTCAATCTGCAATATGAACATCTTTTCCATCCCTTTCTTGGAACTAGACAGTCAATAAAACAACAAATCAAGCCAGGATATGTAGCTTGGGAAGCTGTAACAATCGGCCTTCATCACACTCCAATCTAGGCTGACTCCACACCACTGGGTAGCCTTTGTAGCTTTGTGTCACAGGAAAATCTGGTCACTATATCAGCTATTCCTTTATCCAATTCATTAATAAAAACATTTAAAAAAAGTCTGAGCTGATAAAAAAAAAAGCCCTTTCACTGAAGACCTCTTTCCAAGTTGACATCTAATCAATAATGACTCCTCTTGGAGGTCTGACCCTTCAGTTCAATTAATCAGGAAACATTGATGAAATGCCTACTATGTGTCCAGTCCTTTGCTGAATGCTGAGCATCCACAAAGATTCCTGTCCTTAAGGAGTCTACCCACATCTACTAGTCCACTATATCAGCATGAGACATTGACCTCAACCATAACAAAACACTTCCAATCTGGTGTGACTAGTTTTCACGCAAGGCAGGTTGGCTCTCTATGACCACCACTTCTTTTGCTAATTGTTACTAACCATTCCTTCAATAAAATGTCACCAGGAATCCCTCTTTTAGGGATGCCAGTCTCTGTTCAATTCCACAGCCCCTCTCCCACTGGCCATGACCATTCAACCTCCCTGTTAGTGGCACCTTACCATAGTCACTGACTCTTTTTTCACTGCCCTGAAAGTAAGCCCCTTGCATCTGGTCACCCAAACACTGAGGTCCTTTCTCATTCTCCCCCTTCTCAGCTTAGACTTTGGTTGTTCTGTCCTTTCCAAATTGGAGATTACTCTCCTTGGAAGAAAAAGTCCACCAGAATCCAAATTTCCTGGTTCTGCCTTCTGTCCATCCCAGGCAAGTGTCATCCTCTCCACCCCCAGTAGCAGCCCACTCTCTTTTTGGATGTCCTCTTTACCCAATATAGCCTTTAAAACCTCTTTTGTGTTCCTCAGTATTCCTTGGAAGCCTCATCTCATTCTAAGCTTCTGCATTCATTTTCTGTCAATGAGATGAGATGACTTGTTGAAGGTAGAATCATAGAAGGCCAGAATTAGAAAGCAATAAGATTGGATGGGAGTCCAAAAACAGCCTGAAATCCCATCTTTCTATTGACTGAATGACCTTAGATGACTCACTTTCCATCTTAAGTTTCAGTTTCCTCATCTAGTCTCCCAAAATTAGAGTAGGTAGTCTCAAAGGTCCCTTCCAACTATAAATCCCATGATTTCTTATACCAGAACTTCAGAAGGCAGCTAATCTAATTCTTCTACAAGGAAATGGTCAGCTGGCCTTCTGAGCCCAGGAGAGGGCCATGACCTCGAGAGAACAGCTCTCTCAATTCTTCTGTTAAGGAGTTGGTCAAAGTCTGCCTCCCCATAACTTTCCCCCTGGCTTCTGGTTCTTCCCTCTATGGGGTAGAAGAACAAGCCTGTTCCTTCTCTTACCTGACAGACTATGATCATGTCCTCTTCTGACTAACTACTTAGTCCTCACAAACTCCTCTGTCCTGACTGCCTTCATCTGTCTCCCCTTCTCCCACCCAGTTTCTCAATGACCCACCTAGAAATGGGCACAATGTGTGAAAGGCTGAGAAATCATGTTTCCCCAATGTGATCTGCTCGGGGAGAATGACTTTGTTTGCCTTCTCAAGTTGGGCACTTGCCCTCCATTTATGCAGCCGGCATTGAAGTTACTTCCATTACTTTTCGTATGCCAATCCACACTCATGTGGAACTTGCATGCCATTCAGACCTAGGGCATTGGCCTCAGTGCCGGTACCAAAGATTAAAACGGATATGGTGAAACAGAAAAAAACAAAATGAAGAGCCAAGAGTCTCAGAAGAGAAAACTACAAGGGGATATGCAAGTGTTTTCAAACACAGTCCTATATTCAAGGGCAACTGTAGCTGACCAGGAACAATGGATGGATACCACCCAATGGGTTGATTTAGGATTCACATGGAAGAAAAACAACTTCCTAATGTGCCACCTTGTTATAGAAAAATGAGAATCCCAGATCAGTCCATCTCTCCCCTTTCCCAGTTCTGATTCTGCCTCACTCTAGTTTGCTACCATGATGCCTCAGCTACAGATTTAACCTAGAAGTGCCCTCAACACCTGGAATCTCTTCACTCATTCCATGCCCTTTTCTCCCATGTTCTTCATGGATCTTCGATTTGGGGATGAGGTCCAGGTAGACCAATTTTCCTTCCCTTCCAATTCTGACCTCTTCTCCTATGGATGAGTTTCTCCTGAGGCCTCTATTTTTGGAAAGGGTCACTGATCAACCCATCTTCACTCTCCCTCCTGATTGCTTCAGACTTTCTGGGCTTCCTTGCTACAGGCTGTTGCTTTCTCCTACTAGAAAAGAAGCTCCCCAAGGATAGGAACTGTCTCCCTCTCTACTTGTATTTGTATCAAGGCAACATGGTACAAAAGTTCTAAGAAATGCTTGTTGCCTGGCCTAACAATGAGAGCAATTCCAAGTGGAATGGGTGGCTTTGGAATGTAAGGATGGATGAACTTATTGGGGATATAATTAATGAGAATTTCTACTCAGATACAGGTTGAACCAAATGAATCCCAAGGTCCTTTCTGGCTCTAAGATTGATTCCATGATTCTGTGAAAATTCCCAGATCTCTGCCCTAGAAACCTTCAGTTCCACCCAGGAACTGGATAGGAGCTGAAGGTATCCAAATCCAATTCCATTGATTGAGAAAGCTTCTCTTTCCTCTCTTGCCAGCTCTTTCATGTGACTATTTTTCAAGTTTCTTGCTTCTCTTCTCTTCACTCTCCTCGTCTCCCTCTGTGATCTTTTCTGCTCCCAGGGTTCCACCTCTCTTCTGTACAGAGAGGCCCAGATTGAGTCCTCTAGTCCCCAGACACCTCTTCTCAGTTCCACATCTCTGCCTAAATATCCCACACAAAACCAAGCTTGTCATCTTTCCCTCAATCCAAATCACCATTCAAATTTGCCAACAAATTTGCCCACATTCAAAATGCTGGGACTATCTTTGAGTCTTCTTCCTTCTCCATTCTGTCTTATATCGAAGTAGTTATCAAAAGACCAGTCGTTTCCACCTCCATTAACCTCTCTAGCATCTCTCTCCTCCCACAATCCTTGCCCTTGTCTAGGCCTTCATGATCCCCCATCTGGATTATGACGACACTTCCTACCGATTCTTCCCATCACTGGTGGTCCATAAGCGATGACTATGTGTCAGACATTTAAGATAGAATAAAAACTCTCAAGGAATTTATCTTCTATCAGAAGAAAGTGCACATACCTATAGAATTACATACAGAATATAGACAAAAGAAATATAGATAACAAGGTCATTGGGGGTGGGGCCCTAGGGACTTTGGGAAGATCAGAAAAGGTTTCATGTTGAAGATACTTGAGTTGAGTCATGAAGAAAGTTAGAAATTGTCAAGAGGTGTGGAGAGGACTCCAGGTGAGAGGAACAGAGCATGGGATGCTGGCACGGAGATGAGAGGTGAAGCCTTGCAACCAAAGAACAGGAAAAAGCCTGCATAAAGGGGAGTAATAAGGCTGAAGAGGTAGACTGAGGCTGGATGGCAAGAAGCTTTAAATGCTATGCCAGAATGTATATTTGATCCTAGAGGTGTTAGGGAGTCACTGGAGTTTATTGAGAAGAGTGACCTTGAATCAGAACTGTACTTTAGGAAAGCCAGGTGTGAGGAGAATGGGATGGACAAGAATGTAAGAGAGAGAGGGTCCTGAGCTAGGATACTGGCTGTGAGAATGGAGACTAGGGAGCCTAGTAAGAAATGCCCTGGAGTTAGACTCAGTGAGACATGAATGGTGACACAAGGCTACGTGATGGTGAGGGAGTGAGGCGGTCATCAACATTTAAATCTGGTAATTAGGGAAGTGTAGAAGGTGAGGGATTACAGAGAAACTCAACACCACCCCCCTCACCCCCCTCCCCCCCTCCCCCTCCCCCATTCCCACTAATCCATACTTTCCACTAAGATCTGACCATGCTCCAGAATGGCCAGAGTCTCCCTGACACTTGCAGAGTGTCTAACACTCTTCTGCAACCAACCTGGCCCCATCTTCCCTTTACAACTCGAGTGCATGTTACTTCCTTCCATGCACCATGGTTCTCACTACATTCACTCTTTGTTGCTATTGGTGCAATTTCATTCTACATGTATTGAGCACCTAACGTATGCACAGCATTCTGTTGAATATACGAGGTTTGATGAGATGTGGCTTCTTTGGGGGGGAGGGGGCAGATAAGACATAAACACTGATGATTATAATACTCGCTAATACATGATAAGTGCATTAGAGAGCCACAGAACTGACAGCTCTAGGAAGTCCTTGGAGGAAGGTCACTGCCTATTGTGGGGGTCAAAACAGTCTTTTGGGGGGGGGAGACAATGAATGGTCTTTAAGGGATACTTATGAATTCCACAGGGAGAAGGATGGCATTCCAGGCCTAACAGCCAGTTTAAGAAAAGGCACTCCCACACCATTCATTCATTCATTCATTCATTCACTTATTCATTCAAATACTTCACACAGGCCTTGGAATAGTGGAGGCATTTAATAAATGCAGATTGATTGATTAGTTCTTTAAACATTTCTTAGGAATTCTAAAGGAGAGAGGGCAAGAAGAAGATTCCAGGTGGGGGTCATTCAAGACATACATCCTGTATGTCTTCAGAGCATTGCCCTGAAGTAGGTATGGCTGGTTTAGACAAGAGACAGTCTTGGCTCCCCTGGAGCTCCAGACCTAAAGGTGAACCAGGAGCTAGAGGAGATTGAGGAGAGTCTAAAACAGCCAAGGCAGCCCTGGGTTCCTGAGGCAGCTCCCTGGTCCAGCCTCAGCTGCCTTTAGTAATGTTCTCAGAGGGGAGAAGGCCAGTCCTGAGGGAATCCAGGCTGCAGGCCTGCTTGGGAGGCTGAGTGCAGAGAGCTGGCTGGGGAGCAGACTGTTCTCCAGCTGACTCATGTCCCTGCCAAGAGCATTGGATCACTGTGGTTCACGGTGGAAGACACAAAGTCCTAGGCACTGGAGAGGGTGGGGGTAGGGAAGATACAAGGAAGTCAAATATGGTCCCACCCTGCCTCTTGCTTTGACCTTGGCAAAGTGACTTCCCTTCCCTGGGCTTCAGGCTAGGCCTCTGTAAACTGGGTGGAGTGATGCCTTAATCTGTCCCTTTGAGGAGCTGCCCATCTAGAGCCCAGTTTCCCCACATTGGGAGTGACTATCACTAAGCCATGGCCTGCTAGAGTTTTCAGCCACTCAGACTTGCATGAAATCATGAAATTCTGTCCCTGAAAAGGCTTATCAAGGTGACAGGCAGAGAGCCAGAGCCAACCAGCTGCCCAAAATCACACGGAGAGAAGCCAGAAGAATGGGTGACAAGTTATCTTTCTGTTGTGGGCAAAATGGGCATGGCAAGAACCAGACAGCTCCAGGAGCCTCCCCAGCCCCTAAGTGCTCACCCTGCCCACCTATGGGCAGCCCTCCTGTCATCTCAGTTAGGCACTGCCCTCTCCTCATATAAATACACCTGGGGGGGGGGTCAGAATACCACAGGTGCTAAAATCTTGAAATGCCAGAGCTGGAAGAAAGGGAAGGAAGGGAGGGAAGAAGGGAGGAAAACAGGAAGAGAGGGAGAGGAGGGGAGGGAGGAAGAGAGGAAAGAAACAAGAAAGGGAGGGAAAGAAGAGAGGAAGGGAGGAGAGCAGGAAGGGGGGGAGAGAGGAAGCAAACAAAGGAGGAAGAAAGAAGGAAAGCAGAAAAGGGAGAGGAAAGTAGTAAGGGGGGGGAGAAAACAAGGAAAGGAGGGAGAAAGGAAGGGAGGAAGAAAGAAGGAAGGAAGAGAGAGAGGGGAGGGAAGAAGAAAGGACATTCCAGATATGGGGAGGGAAATGAGGATCTGGGCAAAGGGAGGGAGGTGGAAGGGGACTGCTGGAATGGTAGGTATGGGAACAGGTACCGGGTAGTT
This sequence comes from Macrotis lagotis, assembly GCF_037893015.1. Classification (NCBI taxonomy): domain Eukaryota; kingdom Metazoa; phylum Chordata; class Mammalia; order Peramelemorphia; family Peramelidae; genus Macrotis; species Macrotis lagotis. Next base: position 693,659,639 of record NC_133666.1, read on the forward strand.
TGACGGGATTGGACAGTGAAGGGATTCTGAAATAAGACTGAAAGAATAGGGGAGCAGATTGTGGAAGGCTTTACCCGGCAGGCTGTAGAGCTGGCTTTTTATTTTTGAGGCAACAGAAGATTTTTGAGTAGGGGAGTGGCATGATCCGACCTGGGTTTTAGGAATATCAACTGGGCAGCTGAGGGGAGGGCGATTTGGAGAGGAAAATGGCTGGGAAGCAGAGAGACCAATAGGAAGTCTACTGCAATAGCCTGAGTAAGAGGTGATGAGGATCTCAACTACCATAGAAGCTGTGTGAGTGGAGAAGGAAGAAGGGAGCAGAGATGGTCCGCGATTATTGGCTGTGGGAATTAAGGGAAAGGAGAAGACTCAAGGATAAAGCAAATCTGCCCATCTGGGTTACTTAAAAGCTAGGGATACCCTTAATAGATAGGAAATGTGGAAGCAGGAGAGGTTTGGGGGGAAATATAATGAGTTCTGTTTTGAACCTGTTTAAGATGCTTAGGAGACATACAGGCAGAAACACCCATAAGCAGATGGCCATGGGGGGCGGGGGGGCTGGAGATCCAGAAAGAGATGAAGGTAGGATATACAGATTATTTACCCAGAAATCTGCCCTGAAGTGAACTACCAAAGGAGAAAATAGAGTGAAGCAAAGAGGGTTCAGAACAGAATTTTGGGAGATACCCATGAAAGGAAAGGGCAGACAGGCTATGAGGTAGATAAGGAAAAAGACATGGTTTCTAAGCCAAGGAAGGCAAGAGAACCCAGGAGGAGAGGGTGGTGGACAGCCAAGTCGAGGAGGAGGAGGAGGAGGAGACTGAGAAAAGGCAACTGGATTCTAGAAATCGGAGGTAACCTTGGAGAGAGCAGTTTCAGGGGAAGGAGGGAGCCTCCCGTTCAGCTAACGTCCGCCACCCTGAAAGCCTCCCTCGGTCTGTGGCAGAGTCCTAACAGTCGTCGGTGCTGGGGAAAGGGCACCGGACTGAAGTCGGAGGGTTGGCTTTTTGTCCTTGCTGGAGACTGTGTGACCTTGCGCAAGTCTCTTCCACAAGTCTAGGCGTCAGTGTCCTTCTCTGTAACCAAGGGTTTGGACCGGAGGGTCTCTAAGGTCTAGGCCAGCTCTGACATTCGAAATCTCGGATCCAGGTTGAGTAGACGCTCAAAGACAGTGGGGCGGGGCGGAGAGAGGGGAGGGGGGAACCGACAGCCGAACCGTGCCATGGCCTGCCGGGAAAGCGCTGCGTCTTCCCTGGCACTGGAGGGGACGTGGGTTCGCAGGTCTCCAAAGCCTCCTTCCCCCTCCTCTCCCCGGGCCCCCGCCTCTCCCCCGGCCCCCCGCCTCTCCCCCGGCCCCCCGCCTCCCGGCCTGCTTGCCCACCCCTCAGCACCCGCTCCCCACGCGGCCCACGGAAAACAGGAGAGCCAATCGAGCGCCCGGGACTGCAGAGAGCGGAAAGGGGAGGGGGGCAGCAAATGGGGAGGGGGGCAGCGGAGGGCTTGGCCCCACCCCGTCCCGCCCCCCAGGCCTGCCATTGGGCTGCTCCAGCAGCATTCGGCTCCCGATGGCCGGCACCGCCCAATCTGGGGCTGGAGGAGGGGGAGCAGGCGGCTCCCGGCGCAGGGCGCAGCGCCGGGGCTCGGGGTGTGCGGGGCTCGCGGTCGCCCCCATCCCTCAGGCTGCCTCCACTTCTCCTCCCCCTCCCCCGGCTGCTGCAGGCCCCCGCGCCCCTCGGCGCCCCCGCGCTGGGCCGGGGCCCCGGGAGCGTCCGGCCGGCCGGCCCAGTGACGAGCCCACTTCTTTCTAGCGAGCGGTGGCCGGGGGCCAGGGGAAGGGAGGAGGGGGCGAGAAGAGGCGGGCGGGAAGCGGGCAGGGCAGAGCCGAGTGCCAGCCCGCCCGCCTGCCCCAGCGCCGCCCGGGCCGGGCCGGGCCTGGGCTCTCCGGACTCGGCCGGCCGGCAGCCGTGTCCGGCCTCGAGGACTCGCCAAGGCGGCCAGGCACGTGGGCCCCCGGCCGGGGCGATGGCAGGGCTCCTGGAGGTGAGTGCCAGGGGGAGCCGGAGCCCCGCAGCGCCCGGGGCTGAGCTGCGCAGCGGGTGCGGCGCGGGGCGGGCCTGGGCCCGGGCCGGCGGCGGGACTGCGCCGGGAGCTGTCCGGGGGTGGTGGTGCTGAAGCCCGCTTCGCTAAGCCCGGGGGGAACAAAGAGGGGGCGGGGGCGGCGGGGAGAAGAGAGGGTCACCCCCTCGGCCCGGTGCCCCCCTCCCCGCCTGGACTCAACCCCGGCTAATCCCGTTGGGTTAATCCAGACTGGCAGGGCCGCGGTGCTCAGACTCCCCCGCCCCACTTGCGGCAGTTCAGGGAGAAAAGAGCGGCCAAGGCAGGTCCAGACCCAAACTCTTGGCACGCTCTCGCCAAATCGTTCCCCTCACGTCCCCGTGGACCAGTAGCAGAACATCAAGAATCCACCTGTGCCCCCCTTCTGGGCACCCCCCCTTCTTTAAATTCTCCTCCGCTCACAGCTTAACTCCCCTAAGGGGTGACCTTTAGCTACCCAATTGACACCCAGGGAACCCTCCGACCCTGAAAGCACAGGGCATGATAGATGGACCCCTGAGACAGGCCTCCTCAGCCCCAGAAAAATGGGCAGGCCTCGAGCAGGAGGGGCGGACGTGGCAGTTTTCCTTGTCGCTTTGGGACCATCCCTGGGCAGCAGCAAGCTGCTTCCATGACTGGAAGATATGTGGTTACTGCAGTCTCTCTGTTTTTTAAAGGTGTTGGGGGGGGGGGGGGCGTGGAGTGAATGGCAGAGGGAAGATGATAAGGCTTAGGAGGATGTTCTCAGTTTGCAGTTCAATATGGAATCCCTGGTTTTACCTTTATGGGTAACATTCTTAGGGTGTAGCCCAAATGGGCCTGGTGGAGAGGGTTAAGGGGGCAGGAAGCTGCCTGGGAAACCAGCCAAGGTCCAGGCCTATGTTGTTTCCAGGAGAGATGAGAGAATGGGGGCATTTGGAGGAATCCTCAATCTGCCATTGGTGCCTCTCCCTGGATTTCATATCAGTGGGTGTGGTGGCACTTCATGAACAGATGATGCCTCTGGGATCTCAGGGGGAGCTGTTGGAGCCAGTGACTATTCCCAGTGCTCAGAGAGCCCTCTCCCTGGTTCTGAGGGACTGCTCCCTCTTGGCTACTTGTGATTTCGGCCTGAATGATACTGGTGTATGCCTAGGTCCAGGGCTGCACCAGTAAGCAAGCACTGGGGAAAGCCAGACCCAAAGGTACCCAGAGTCCTAGGGACTGGGTGAATACTGCAATGTCAAAGCATTCACTGATTCTTGAAGAGAATTAGAAATGTTTGAGGCCAGACCCTCCCACAATCTGGGTGGTAGTGCTCCCTGCAGAGCCAGAATTCTGGGGCTAGAATGAGCTGACCCTGGGAGGCCCAAGGGCAGGAGGAGGGGCAGCTGTCAAGGAGGAAATGAGCACTTGACATATGGCTGGTCTTTCATCCTATCTTTCTGGCCAGTGGCATTTTCCTCTGAAATGGTATGGTCAGGAGTTAGTGTACAGATGGGAAAGGGAGCTGGAAAAAAGCTTCCAGTGAGTGGCAGGAGGCTGCTGTGAATGCAGGGGGTTCTGCCCTTGTGAGAGGGAGGGCCCCAAGGGCCAGCCTATTCCCCTGGCTCTGCCCAAGGGGATCCTTGTTATACTCTGGAATTCTCAACAGCTCATGGCATAGAGGAAGCTTTCTTCATCCAGCCCAAGGCACAAGATTCAATCTCTGTGGTCTCAGTTTCCTCAACTGTAAAATAATAAGAATGTGTCTAGTTTCCTTGCAGCAAAGGTATTCGAGGACTCAAGATTCGGCCCCATTCTAAGTCTCTATTTTCAGGTCCCTCCCAGTTCTGACATTCTGTTTCCGAGGTTCCACCTACCTATGAGAAGCTCCAAGGCCCCTCCCAGCCCTATGATTCTGTATTCTAAGGCCTACTCTGACATCTTTCCTAGCCGAGATTACGTGTTCTTAGCATGCTTCCTAGCTGACATTCGGTGTTCTAACATCCTTCCTAGTTCTGCCATTCCATGGTCTCTTCACAGTCTTTTCTCTAGGAGCCAGGCTCTAATCTCCCTCCTGGGACAACAGGAAACACTTGTATTATTATTATTATCATTATCATTCTTCAACTCTTCTCTTGTGTCTATTCCTTGCTGCCCCAAGTTGAGTCTGGGGGTATGCAAAGATGAGAACCAGTCCCTGCCCTCAGGGAGCCCATGATCTGGTGGAGGAGGTATAAAGATAAGCCACCTGGGGATGGGAGAAATGAGGGATCTGTGCCTGCAGAAAGATATGAAGGGATGGGAAGGGAGAAAGAGATAACTCTTTGATGAGGGCGAGCAGGGGAGACCTTCCTGAATTAAGTGCTTGGGTAAGTAGGAATGTAATGGGCCAAGACTGCAGGTAGAGATCTGGGAGACATTCCAGGCAGAATGGATAGTATGAACAAGAAGCAATAGGTGGGAAGTTTCACATGGGGAAAGAGCAGCGGTGAGAAATAAAACAGAAAGTAGGCTAAGATGGAATTGTGGAGGACCTTGAATGTCAGACTTTATAGTCTAGGCCCTGGGAATCATTGAAAGCTTTTGAGAAGGGGAATGCCATCATTAGAATAATGCTTTAGGATGGTGAATCCAAAGTGGCATATTGTAGGGGAAGAAAGAGAATAAGAGGCAGGAAGATCAGCGAGGAATCAATGACAGTTATTCTCAAGGGAGCTAATGAGGACCTAGACTAAGGTGGTGACTGTGGGGGCGTAAAAAGGAGGGAAAGATACAGGAGACATCCATTGCCAAAGGAAAATGATTTGGATGTTAGGGGCAAGGAAACAGGGAGCCAAACAAGGACATTTTTGTGGCTGGGATTTTGGAAGGGAGGGTGAGGCTATGAGCAAGTTGGGAGGAATTGAATGGATTCAGTTTTAGATGGAGGAATTTAAGGGGTGAGTGGGACTTTTAGGACATTCTGGAGGAATTCTGTTTGCTTTTGGAGTCAGAGCAGGAGGTGCTGGGTGGGGGTCAGAGTCATCTGCATGGCAGGTCTTGAGAGGAGAAGCTCCCTGAGACAGATGGTTCCAAAAATGAACAGGGCCAAGGAAATGAACAAAATTTGGGGACCAGAAGGGCCAAGGCATAGCAGATTACGAGGCAAAAGCTTCAAACTAGAAGAGTTAAGAGCTTAGGCCCTAGTCCTCCGTTGCTAGTTAGGTTGTGCCAGCACAAAGAATGGGTTTAGCATCAGGAAGCTCCATCTTCCTGAGTTCAAAGTTTGGCACAGATACCTCCTAGCTATGTGATCCTGGGCATATTGTTTAATCCTGTTTGCCTCAGTTCCTCCTCTGTAAAATGTTGGATGTAACTGAAATGCCTGAACAAACCAATTTCCTGGCTCTGCCTCTGTCACAATCTCTCTGTACAATCTTTAGCAAATCACTTTTCTTCTCTGGTCTTCCCTTTGTTCATATCACAAACCTGGAGAGATGGAAGGGAACTTATCTGGTCCAGTCTGAATATCCAACAATACCCATTACATCATACCTGACAAGGGGGATGGGGGGGGATGGCCAAGGTCTCTTTTTGTTTGACAGTCTTGGCTCTGAAATATCAGCATGGGGCCAGAGAAAGAATGACCAGACAATGGGAATGTATACAGTTGGTGTTTGTGTGTATCTGTGGGTATTTAAGTGTGGAGCAGATGCTACAAGAAGGGTAAGGGTAGCTTGGACATTGTTGGTGACCTCCAAAATGCAACATGCTTTGGCTTCCCTACTAGGTTCTAAGCTTCTGCAGAGCAATGGCTAGGCATTGCCATTCTTGGTATAAATGGTACCCCCAACACACCTATCCCCCCCATAATACTTTTAAATGGTGGTAGGCTTTTGATGGATTTCAGCAAGATTGTCAATTCTGGGATTAAGGCCCAGAGTTTGTGGCAGCAAAGGTGACCTTTAGCACAGAGCAGAGAAATGACCATTTAGTTTCCAGGTGGCTCTGGGTAGAGCTAGGTATTGGCTGTTGGCATGTGGAGCAGTAGATGCTTCTCAGTATGAATGGGGATGGGGGATGGGGAGGAGGAAGGTGGGGAGGCTGGAGGTGGGCCTGAACCTGGACCCCAAGGTTCCATTTGAAGGGGAAATGACTATTTGTCTGCATTTTTGCAGTGCATTCTGGGTCAGATACAGGTTAGATTAAATTCCATCTGGGATCTCTTCTCATTCTGAAATGATATATATGTATGTGGGAATGTGTGCATGCATGTTTGGCTTTTCTATGTTGTCTATATTGTGTTTTGTGCTTGCCTCAGGTAGAACATCCCCTCTCCTGATTGGTTGACTGATCTATCTTATCTGCATCTCCGGTGTTTCTGATTATTTTGGAGACGCTGGAGGGAGTGTAATGATGTCTGTGGGAAGTGGAAGCTCCTATTCAACCACAGCCAGATATAAGCAAGGAGTGGGACGGCTAGGTAGAACAGTGAATACAGCACCAGCCCTGGAGTCAGGAGGACCCGAGTTCAAATGTGACCTCAGACACTTCATAATGACCTAGCTGTGTGGCCTTGGGCAAACCACTTAACCCCATTGCATTGCCCAAAGTATTCTTGCTCCTAAGTATTCTCTCCCCTTTACCTTACTTTGGGGCATCTGGGAAGAAAACTACCTCTTCTCTAGGAGTCAGATGTCTGTGAGAAATTCTCAGATGTCTCTGGTGATTCGAGAGAGCTGATAAACATGAATGCCGCCATGTTCTTGGTGACCACCTCCCCGCCTTCCAGAGCACTAGACCCAGAGCCCAGATGGCATGGTTTAGCCAGGAACCAGCTGCAGGACCTTCCACAACTTGCTGAAACTCTCAGAGCTATAATTTCCTCACCATTATTTATCTCAACAAAGGGATGTTTTTAAGATGCTTGGCACATAGTAGGGCTTGAATCAAAACGTCTTCACTTTCCTCTTCCTCTGCCACCAGTCACCTGGTATCAGTAATACTTAACCACTGGGCATCTCCAGAGGATCATTATAAAAATGAAATAAAATAATGGCTATACAAGTGCTTAGGGAAACACAAACACAATATGCTGTACTGGGGGTGGGGGGGAGGTACCTGGTTAGTAGTGACCTTGGCGCCAAACCTTACTATCTTCAGCTAGTGAATAGAGACCAGGAGAAAGGACATTGGGTGTGTGGTCAGAAGACCCAGGACAAAATTCCAAATCTGCTATTTACCTACCCTGTGCCCTTGAACAAGTCACTTAGCAGTGACTCTAGGCCCCAGTTTCCTCATTTATAAAACAAGGAGATCAGATGCCCCTTACAATCCCTTTCAGCTATGATCTGAAAGAACATTCAAACTGAGCACTGCTGTCAAAACATAAACACATACATGCCTGCTCACACATCTGCAGGCTCAATTTTGGCTGTGTTGAAGATGCCAGTAGGTGGGCAGGAAGACCTTGAGAGAAGCATGCCTGCCAAGTATAGCTCCAGGTCAGGATTAAGTAGGGACTCCAAAGGCCACTCAAAGGTTAGTTGAAGAGATAGGGAATGCTCAGCTTGGAGAAGAGAAAGCTCCCAGGGATCGGGGAATGGAGCTATTTCATTACCTCCTGAAAGAGAAATTCACCCATTCTGCCTGGTCCCAGACTTGGACTCCAGAGGGGGAAGACCTTCTAGTCATCTGAGCTGTCCTAGGGCTCCTCCTCACTGGCCCTGAGGGAGGCAAGGCTGGGGGAGCACCAGTTGCGAGAGGCTCAAGAAGGGAGCACCATGCTGGGAAAGGGCAAGAGGTGAATGCTGACTCTGGGCTTCACGATTCTGCCTTGGCTTGTCCACCTGTCTCTCCATCCTGTGCCTAATGGGTTACAATTCCATAGGATTTCTCTTCTTTTATTTCATTTGAGACTAATCAAGAGCCAAGGCAGGAGAAAGGTCTTCCTTCAGTTGAGGCCCTTTCACATTGGTGCCCCATCTAAACCTTTAACAACGCTGTTGATACCTCAAGGATAGAGGGACAGATATTAAGTGTTAGAACCCAGGGATGGGAAAGGAAAGCCCCCTGCTTGTCTGTGTCTGTGGCACCAACAGTCAGATTCTGCATTTCTTCATCTTTGTTTCCTTCCTTGTGGCTGTGCCAACCTCACCAGCTAGGATTTGCTGAGCACCCATTAGATTTCCCCAGAGAACCATCTAGATTACCAAAGTTCCGATCTGTAATCATTAACTTATGTTTCCCTTCTGCTGCCGTCTCTGCCCTGCTTTTCCCGAAGGTGCCCAATCATTCACACATGATTTCTTGTCTCAGAAAGAGGAAATGACCCAAGGCTGTCTGGGGGATTTCTGACAGCAATAAGCTCTGGAACCTGGTTCCATCCCTTTTGACTCCTCCCTCCTCCTGGGTCCAAAGGGTCAAGGCCCTGGTGGTTCCACCTTGAGAATAGCTTTTCCATCCATCACTCTCATCTGCACCATTTTAATAGTCATCTCCCTGCCTCCAGGCTCCGGCCTCTCAGATCCAATCTTCCTCAGAGGGAGGCCACATTCATCTTGCTAAAGCAGAGGAAGTTTGTGGCTCCTGCCAGTAAAAACAACTCTTCAGCTTGGCATTTAAGGCCCTTCCACAGTCTTTGTCCCAATTACCTTTTCCCTTCATATACTGCCCATTCCTACCAGGCTAGACAGTTTACTTCTTCACCTTTTCTTGCCCTCTCTTGTCTCCATGAGTTCATGCATTAACAAGATCTGTGAAGTGCCTTCTCTGCAGAATCATTTCTGGACCCTCCCCTCCATGAAAGGTGCCCAGCTTCTTCTCCCCCAATTGAAGCTTCTCCATCCTCAATATTTCCCAGAGGATTCCGTCTGTTTGCCTCCCTTACTCAGCACACATCTATAAACATGATTTGTCCTCCTTATCATACAGGGCAGGGATCTTGCCGAGGACTTCCTCAAACACTGGACCCCAAACAATGGGCCTCCTACAACACGGGCAATCATTGAATTCTTGTTCATCTGGGTCCTCAAAGCCCCCCACAGCCTTTCCTCTTGGATGAGGAAACACTACCACTGGTCCACTCCCTCCTGGAAGAACTCACCCAGCCCCTAAATATCTACAACTTCCCCTGCACCCCGTCTCTACCAACATGCCAAAGTGGACTTTCCTCAGTTCCACAGCCTAACTAAGGTCACATTCAAACTTCAAAGGAGGAAGCAACCTGGCTCTCTGGGATTTTCCTTTCCCTCTGTCAAGTCTTTCATGGAGCGGACCTTGGGCAACAGTGAGAACAGCTCCCCTTTATCATGCTTTAATGTTGAAAATTACCCTCCTCAGAATAACTCTGTGAGGGAGGGAATGCAAGGATTCTTACTCCCATTTCATAGATGGGGAGACAGGCTGAGAGGTAAACTGGCCACAACCACTCAAAGTGTTTGAAGTAGGATTCAAATTCACATCTTTCAACCCCAACTGCAGCCCTCTGTTTATTGCAATGGGCCCATCTCTGCCAAAGATAGGTTGGAAGATCTGAGAACAGAGCTTCATTTGTCAGGGCTCTCCAGAACTCCCTGCCCAGCACAGGGAGGGAACCCTGCCTTGTCCAGGATGAAATGGCAAGTCCAGTCTTTCTGTCCATACTCCTCAAGGGCCTTCTTCTGGACTCCTCAGTACTGCCTCAGACCCGATGTGCCCTTTTCTCCCATCGATGCTCTATTCCATAGTTTTGAAAGCCGTACCAGTGGGCAGCAAGCCACTTATCCTTGGCACATGAGAGAAATCAATCAGTTGCTGATTCTGCCCCCACACTGTGTCTCCTGCTAGTTTCTTTTTCCTCTACTCCCATTGCCATCAATCAAGAGGGTAGTGGCAGTGGCACCCTGGGGCATTAGTTTCTTGTTAGATGTTACTGGGCTTTTTTGTGGCTTAGCTGGGCCTCCTTACCTTCACTCACCTCTTCTCTGATCTATTTTGCACATACTGACAGATTAACTTTAATGCTTGACTCTGACTATGGACACTCTCCTGCTCAAACGCCTTCTGAATCTCCCAAAATCCTTAGCCTGGCTTTCAAGACCCTCCCCAATGCGACTCCAACAGGGCTTTCCAGTCTGAAATCCCAGAACTGGCCTTTCATCATATTGGTGCTTGTCAAATGGACCTCCTTGGAGACCTCACTTACCTTTAGAAAAGTCTGCCCTTTTGTCTCTGTTCTTCAAGGCCCGCTCGGGGGTTAATGTCTTTGCATGCAGCCATTCTAACAACTCCCCATGCCCTCAGATTACTTTGCGTCACTGTGCATTCCCTTATCCCCACTGATGTTATTTCCCACCAGTAGAACGGAAGCCCCTTGAGGGCAGGGATTTGAGCACCTCCTATACCAGATACAATCAAGAACCCAGAATCTGCAGACTGAATGGCCAGACCCTGGCAATGAGAGCTGAGCAGTACCAAGCAGCAGCAATGGGAAACAGTTCAAAGCAGGTGGGCATGGCGGGTATCTCTGCATAACAAAAGCTTCTTTGGATTTTTCTCTTTGCCAAAGGAACTGCTGCCTCACGTGCTCTTAGCTCGACTCTCCAGGGGCCGCCGCCTTAATTTAGAACAAGCCATGGCAAAGTGCTGCTCAGATGTACTGCCATGCAGGCACTGGGTAGAGTGGCGAACAGAACTTTTCTTCAGTCTGGCAGAACGACTTTTTACAAAATGGACTGGAATTCTCTTGGCCTTTAAGAGTCCTCTGAGGGCACCCTGAGGCATCCTCTGCTCCCTTCTCTACACACCTCAGTTTCCTTATGTGTAAAATGATGGATTGCACCAACAATCTTGAAGCCCCTTCCCTGCCCCACATCTGAGTGGGCCAACCAGCCTCTGCAGGAAGACTCTCAGGGCTCCAGATTCACTCTCCAGAGTGTGAGGCAGCCTCTTCTCTTTGGACAATCAGACCTGAACTCTTTTTAAACTGAACAATTTTCACAGTCCCCACTTTTTTAGTGATGTTTTTCGTGGTACTCCTGGCTTTTCCTGATGGTAGACACGTGGACTGTAATCAGTCTAGGCTTGAGGAGTTCCTAGATACATATTTAGAACAGGTTCCTTCCCCCCTTTATAAATTGCAACATCAATGGGTCACATGAAGAGACCATTGTTTGTGTAGTAAAAACAAATATCTCTGGCCCTCAGTGTCCTCATCTGTAAAAGGCCAGGGTTGTACTAACTCACTTCTAGGTCCTCTCCAATTCCAGATCCCACAGCCACTTGGGCATATTCATACTGGTGGGGCAAGAAGCCTATTCTCTCTCCTTGATACTCTTCTCTCTCTCATTCCACCAGAGTTGGATGAAGAAGGAAACTGAATCACAGAGTTTGATGTAAAATTGGCATTCTCCTGAGAAAGAAGGGCAGGGAGGGAAATGAGTGTATTGGGTTCAAATTCAATTCATAAACATTCATTGAGTACATCCAGGCCCCTAGAGAACGCCTGGGCACTGGGGGGATTTCAGTTTCCCGCAGAGTTTATCTCAACAGAGAAAATAAATATCAAATATATAACTCGTGCCACCCTGAAAGGGTTAATGCCAGGCTGATTAAGAGGAAAGATGGATTCTTAGCAACTGGGGGTCCATTCAAGAAGGCTTCAGGATGGAGGCAGTGTTTGAATGAGGTCTTGAAAGATGGAAAAGAATTAAGTACAGATTGAGGGGAGAGAACAATGGGAGGGAGGAAACCAAGTGGTTTGGGACATGGGAGGATGAAAGGGGGTGGTAGAAGGTAAAGCTGACCCTGGGATGAGGGGCAGGATCATGGCACAGTGACGTGAACCCACAGGTTCACCTTTTCTTTTCATCCTTCTTGGCGTGATGACCGGCCCAGAATTAGGAAAGGAATCCAGTGACTAGTTTGCTGAGTGGCTTCTTCAGAACAAAATCAAACTTATGGTTGGGGTTTTAGCAACTGATCAAAATGGTCAGTCAACAGAGTCAATGGGGCATGAATCTTTTCGGTTTAATGGTGCATCAATTCCACCCACTCTGTGTCCTCCCTGGTCTTGTTTAATGTGTCTATCACAAACTTGATGGGTAAATATTGAGTTCCATTTTTTATCCCAGAAAAAGCCCTGAAAAGGGCCATAATAAGCTCCATGGGAGTCTACAATACCATGAAACATCCATTAAAGTCAGTGGGATCTTAGGTGGCTTAGAGGGAAGCCTAGTGTCCAAACAAGGGAGAGGAGAGTTGGCTGCTCTCTTCTCTGATTGGGTCCAATTTATCAGGCAATTCCAAGAGTATCATTTTAGAAAGAATCATAACAAGCTGGAGCACATTCAGAGAAAGAGGATTAGGAGAAGGGATTGGAGACTGTGCCATGTCACGACTGGGTGAAGGAACTGAAGGTGTTCAGCTTAAAGAAGTTAGGCCTGTGAGTGCCTTCCCACTATGCTTAGCTCATTAACCTGGATACAACCTGTGTATCCCCTGGGATTGGCCTTTTGTCTCCCCATTAGACTGGGAACTCCTCAAGGGCACTGGCTGCTTCTTGATGGTATCCTAACCACAGCAAGCACAAAATAAATATTTCCTGACAGACTGGCTGACTGAGTAGCCCCCTCATCTGGAAGAGAAATGGATGCCCTTGATGGGCATTCTATGACTGAGGATCCTCCCAACTCTGCCATCTTCTTTTCTAAGGACACTGATGGTTTTGATGCCTTCCGGTTCTGATCTTTGATGTACTAAGTCCTTCTTCCTAGTTTTGAGGTTCTAAGCTCCTTCCCCATCTTAATTCTATTTCTGTTGGACATTCTGAGTTCTCTGGTCCTTCCCAGTCCTTCCATTCTCTCCCACTGTACATTTCTTAGATAAGCAAGACTTCCTGAGCACAACCAAAGAGGCTGCATGAAACTGGTTTCTGGGAAGGGGGGAACCATCCAAGGGAAGTAGAAAGCCAGCTGAGGAATCATATGGAATAATTCAGATGCAAGGGCTGCCATGGGCCAGAGAAATGTAGGTGGTTGGTGGCAGCAAGACTAAAGACTTCACAGCAGAGACAGGCTAATTCTATAGCTCCACAAGGTGGAGGTTTGGAGTTATTCAGGACATTAGAAAAGTTTTGAGCTGGCTGTGGAACCTGCCTTAAAAGAGCCACTTTGCTCAGGGGAGTCCCCTGCTGTCCCCACAATGTGAAGGACCTTCCTTTGACCAAAGGGCAGAGACAACTGGGACATTGAGGGCAGAGAGGGGCTCAGGGCTTGAGAGAAGACACCAAAGCGGCCCTCCTTACAATAGAACCTGGGCCCCTTCCACAGCACCCATCCTTCCCCACCTACATTCACTGACCCTCAAAGCTGATAATTAAGCTTATCATCCTTCCCACTTTTGACTTCCCTCTTTCTGTCTCGTGACACCGTTCATCACCCCACCCTCCAAGTCCAAGGCCTTCTTCCCTTTCCTTTACCTCTTATAGTCAATCAGTTCTATTGATTCCATTTCTCAAGTATGTCCCATCTCTCCCCTCCCACTCCCCCAATAAAGGTCCCCCACCTGGGATAGCTCCCTAAACAACCTGCCCACCTGTGTAGCCCCATACATTGCCTGAATCACTTTCCTTACTTCCATCAATCCACAAACATGTATTAAGCATTCACTATTTGCCAGGCCAGGCCTTAGGCTAAGTTCTGGGGACATAAAGGCAGAAGTGGAACAATCCCTGTGCTCAAGCTTGCATTCTGTGGTAGGAGGCAGCATGTACATATAGCTCTATACAAGATAAATCCGAAATAGATAGAAGGTAGCCTGAGAGGACTACTCAGCACCTAGGGGGATGGACCCCCCAAAGAGGTTGAGTCAGACATGTAAGGAAGGGAACCAGAAAAGAGCGATGTCATAGAAATCCAAAGAGAGACAACTGAGAAGAAATGAGCAACAGGATCCTGCAGAAGGAAGAAAGGGGAACAGGTCTTTATGAGGCACCTACTATGTACAGTTCCTGTACAAATATCTCATTTGATCCTCACAAAAACCCTGGGAAGCAGAGGTGATTACTAACCCTGTTTTATTAGTTGAGGAAACAGTGATCAAGAAATGCACAGTCACACAGCTGTATTTGAACTCAGTTCTTCCTGACCCCATGCCCAGCACTCTATCCATTGCACCTTCAGCTGCCACTTAATGGTGGGTACTTCTGGTCATGGAAATGTAGATTCCATCCACTTTGGGCAGTGAGGCTGTCTCTCTAATGAATTGTATATTATATACTGGAGCTTTGCGGGGTTGAGGGCACAGAACTGGTATCACCTGAGAGGTCACCCACTGCTGCTGCCCAAGGCTGGTGAAGATTCCTTTTCCCAACCTCCCTGAGGTCAGGAGATTCTCTAGCCTTTGAATGAAGACCTCCAGCAAAGGCAGCCCTTTCTGCATCATTAAGCAATAGGCCTTCTCCTCCAGTCCCGGTCTTCCTTTCTTCATATCAGCCCACTGCTTCTAGTTTTGCTCCTGGGCTCAAAAAGTGCCTGTCCAATCCCTCTTCCTCCTGATAGACCTCTCTGCTTCCCTCCATGAGAAGACAAGGGTCATAGAGATTACATGGGTTCCAATCCCATTTGGCTTCTTCCCACTTGTGTGACCATGGGCAGATCACACTATTTATTTGGGGTAGGTGTCTCCTCAGTAAATAAGGGGGTTGTACTCCATATCCTCAGTTCCTTTCTTTCTTTTTTTAAGGGGGGGTTGCAAGGCAGTGGGGTTAAGTGGCTTGCCCAAGGTCACACAGTGAGGTAATAAAGTTCTTGAGACTGGATTTGAACTCAGGTCCTCCTGACTCCAGGGCCGGTGCTCCATCCACTGCACCCTCTCAGTTCCTTTCAACTCTGAATCTGTGATCCTATATCTTCCCAGTGCCTTGCACCTGGAACTATCTGTACACAGTAGGTGCTTCATATATGCTGTTTTGTACCAAAGACTAGGAAAGTTGGAAGGAGCCTCTGATATTCTCCAGGCCTGGATCATTGCCACTCTTTGAAGCTGATACTAGCTTTTGGAGACCTACAGGACTGGTTCTCATGGGACTCACTGGATGCTTGGTTCTTGTTCTTTGCTACTGAAGAAGACCAAAATGGCATTGCTATGTTAGAGGCAAGTTTCAGTGTGTCTGTCAGTGGCTGATCAGACCAATATGAGTTCAGATTGCTCTACCACAGGTCAGGCACAAATGGTCCACCTGAACACCTGGGGTGGATTCTCTAAACTTACACATCTCACATTTTCTTTGAGCTGCTTCCATTCTGCCTTGCTCACAGCCCCCTCTGAAGAGGGCACACTATGCTGGGTGGTCTCCCATGGGTGGCCAATGTCTCCCATGCTGCACAATCAATTGCAGAGTTCTTAAGAGAGTCCTTCATAGTGACCTTGTATTGTCTTTTTCTAACCCCTTGTGAGCATTTGCCCTGTGTAAATCCATAAAATATTAAATGAAGACCATAAGGGCAGCAAGCTGCCCCAATCCCTCCCTGGGCTGGAGCTGCTGGTCCTAATTGTCCTGTCTCACCCCGCCCTGCTCCTGCTCCCTCTCCCAGCCCTGAGATCCACTTATTCCAACTCTGTTTCCCCTTCATCCCTAAAGATCCATGACACCTCCATGAATCTAATCAGTGCTCAGTCTCTCTTGTAGAAGGTGTAGCAGGGAGTGGCCTGTGCCATCACCCCTTCTCATGGGCCACGTGTCCTTTGGCCCCCTAAGGGAGGACATGGGTGACTTGCAGTTCCTGATTGGTCTCTGGTTGCTGTGGCTGTGTCCGGAAAGATTGGCTATGGAGCTAGAAGAGCTCCCTGCTCGATAAGCATTAAGAGGAAGCAGGAAAGGACAGAGTCTCGGCCTCTTTCTGCTCTTCCTTTACTTTTTAATCTTTGTGGGGTTTTGGTACAGTGCTTCGGATTCTGCCAGCCCTCTCTTGGGGGAGCTCTCCCACTGATCCACTGGCCAGTCTCTGACAGCATCCCATAGTCACAGGGACCCCCAAAAGATGCCTGCATGCCCCCAAAGCATAAGTCCACATGGGCCACAGAGAGATAACCATGTGTGTTTTTGTGATGGCCATTTACTGAGCCAGCCCCCCTTGCTGTTTGTCACAGCCCTCTCCTCACTTTGTTGCTACTTCCCAGTGAAGGGTCCGTAAAGGCAGACCAAGAGACCAGCAGCTGCCCCAGGGCCATCGAGGGCACCTCATGCCAACTTCCTAAGCCTTCTGTTTAACATCCACAAGCATCTATTAAGTGGCTGCTGTTCAGTACAATTTAACACAACTAACAGCAGGAGTCCAGGAGGGTGGAGGCCTGGCGAGACAATCTCAGTGGGTGAATGCTCGGAGATGAGTCACTAGCGTGACGTGGCAGCTCACGTGTGACACGATTACAGACAGAGAGGGGAAGGTCAGCAAGTTCACATCCCTCCTTTTCCAGATGAGGAAACTAAGGCACAGATCACGCGTGACAAAGAGGATGGTGGTGACAATGCTGGTGAGGATGGATGACTCATGTTGCTAGGACACTTATCACTCTTATGAGGAAAGCAGCCGAAAACAAGAGCAACAAATGAGATCCTGGGCTGTCTTCGTCTGTCCTAGCCTCGCCCTCGGTTGAGGTCAAGCACATTCAGTCTGGAGAGCACATTTAGAAAGCCCGATGACAAATGAGCACGCCTCCAGAAGAGGGCAGCCCAGATGACCGCTGGCCTGGAAACCAGGCTGTCAGAGCATCCACTGGGGTGGGGAGGCTGAGCCTAGACAAGAGCAGGGCGCATTATCACGAGAGGAGAGGGAGCACTAGTTGAGGATGCTACCCCAAGGCCTGGGGGAGGAGAAAGACAGCAGGTAGAAGCCATGGTTCCCACCTGCATGGGCTCACAAGCACAAGATCATAATGTCCTGGAGAGAGGGAGAGCTGGAAGGGACTTCAGAAGACCAACCAGTCCAAACCTCTCTCTTTACAGATGAGAAAATGGAGACTGAGAGGTCAGAGATCACAGGAGCCTTTCATAGAGGAGGGGAGTGAAGACTGGAGAAGTGGAACACTTTGTCTGAGGTCTGAGCCCAGACCCTCCAGGGGGATGATCCTCTGTAGCTGTCGAGGAGGGAGGGACTTCGGGGTGCATCTGGTGGCTGGTAGAGTGGCAGCTCCCCTGGGATAAGAACTAGCTCACTCTTTGAATAGCCAGAGTTTAGCATGGTGCCTGTGACATGGCCTTGTTGTTCAGTCATTTCAATTTAAGGTTTTCTTGGCAGAAATACTAGAGTGGGTTTTGCCATTTCCTTCTTCAGTTCATTCTACAGATGAGAAAACTGAGGCAAAGAGGTGAAGTGACTTGCCCAAGTCACACAGCTAATGTCTGAGCCCAAATTGAATTCAGGTATTTGTCTCCAGGTCACCTTCTGTGCCACCTTGCACTTAGTAGATTCTTTTCTTCTTTTCTTCTTTTTCTTCTTTTTTTTCTTAGTTTTTACAAGGCAGTGGGGTTAAGTGACTTGCCCAAGGCCACACAGCTAGGCAATTACTATGTGTCTGAGCCTGGATTTGAATTCAGGTCCTCCTGACTCCAGGGCCAGTGCTCTATCTACTGCACCACCTAGCTGCCCCACCATACAGTAGATTCTTAATAAATCATCAGCTCTGAGTATCTCCAGTAATAGGGGATTTGGGGTAGCAAAAGTACTGTTGCCTCCCCCCCCCCCGTGAGAGCCCCATTCCCACACTCTCTACCAGTGACTTGGACATCCCACCAACTGGGTTCTCTAGACCTCCATCTGCCAAGGGTCCTGGGTGAGATGAACAGTGAATGAATGAAAGGATGGATGGAAAAAATGAAGCATGTCCTGTGGTATCTCCTGAGCTAAGTACTGGAGATACATATATAAAGGTGGTATAGTTGCTGACCTCAAGAAGATTACCTTCTAACAAGTTCCATTGTGTTTCGGGGAGTGCTAGCCAGGCAAGGAGTTTTGTTCTGGAAGTCACTGGGACAGGGAATGAAGCAAGGGGGCCTTTATCAGAAGCAATGGAAATGTTGATGGCGTGTGGCGTCTAGAGAGAACAGGGCCAGGACCGGGAAAGTTAGGGGTCTTAGATCCTACAGAACATGATCCCTGGAGGTCCCACTTGGAGGCTATGACTGAGGTGACATATGGTCAGATTCAGAACCAACTAGCTAAGAGTAGGTTCTAACCAATCAGAAGTATGCAAAGTCTTGGTTTCAGTGTGGCTGTCTGGGAAGAGCACAGACTTTACCTTATTCAAGAAAGAATGCCAGCTAAAGCAGGAAAATGGGCAGGCAGCAGATGAGAGTTGTTGATAAGAGTCCTGACAGAGACACCTGTCCTCGGCTACAACTTAGGATGACAAGCAGAGCCCATGTTTTGGGGTTGCTGGACCCTAACATGGCCCTCAGACCACGGCTTCTGGCCTGAGTGTGTTGCTAGGAGCATGAGGAAATGAGCCAGGCCACTGCAGCAAAGCAATGCAGGAATGAGGTATCTGGCTCCCAGGATGGCTGACCCTGTGTTCCTGGATTTGTGTTGTTCTGTGTTGCTGTGTCTCTGGGGAAAGTCTTATGGACCAGCCTGAACTGGAAGGAGCTGGAGGCCTAAAGTACATCATATTCCAAAGGGATGGGCAGTGGTGACTTTGCCACAAGGTCAGTGACAGTTATTTATTCTTTTTTTAACCCTCTTTATTCTTTATTTTTTATTTATTAATATAAATATTTTATTTGTTTTCCAATTATATAAAATAGTAGTTTCTACCAATCATTTTTGCAAGGTTTTGAATTTTACAATTTCCCCCCCTCCTTCCCTCCCTCCTCCCAACAGAACAGTCTTTACATTTGTTTCCATGATATGCATAGAGCCAAACTGAATGCATCGAGAGAAAAAAAACATATCCTTAAGGAAGAAGGAAAATATTAGAAATAGCAAAATTATGTAAAACATAGGATGATTTTTTAAATTGAAGGTAATAATCTTTGTTCTTTGTTTAAACTCCACAGTTCCTTCTCTGAATACAGATGATATTCTCCATCACTGATCCCCTAAAATTGTCCCCAATCATTGTATGATGGAATAAGCAAGTCCGTCGAGGTTGCTCATCACCCCATGTTGTTAGGGTATAGAATGTTCTTCTGGTTCTGCTCATCTTACTCTGCATCAATTCATGCAAGTCTTTCTGAAATCCCATTCCTCCTGATTTCTAACAAAACAATAATGTTTCATCACATTCATATCCCACAATCTGCTCAGTCATTCCCCAATTAATTGACATCCCCTCAATTTCCAACTCTTTGCCACTACAAAAAAGCTGCTATAAATATTTTTGTACAAGTGATCTTTTTACCCTTTTTCATGATCTCTTCAGGATACAGACCCAGTAGTGGCATCACTGGATCAAAGGATTTGTACATTTTCATTGCCCTTTGGGCATAATTCCAAACTGCTCTCCAAAAAGGCTGGATGAGTTCACAACAGTTATATTTTCAATGACACTATTTGAAGCCCTCTTGATTCCTTTTCTCCCATCCATCATACTTATTTGTGAAAAGCTGTTCAATGTACTGGAAAGAATACTAGTCATTCAATTATATAAATCCTGGGTTCAAATTCAATCTCTGCTGTTTACTAGCTGTGTGACCTTGGGCAAGTCATTTCCTCTTTATGGATCTCCTCTATAAAAATGTTCTCCTCTATAAAATGAGGGAGGAGGATGAGAAGACCTCTTCTGCCTTTGGCATCCTGGGAAACTATTAAGTCATGGTCATGAAATCCTAAGAAAAGAGATGAGCAAAGGACAATTCACATTTCCACTGCTTGGAGAAAAATGGAATCTATTATGAGTGGATGACAGAGAGAAGAAGACAGAGATAGAGACACAGAGAGACTCAGCATCTGGTCCTATCTTTCATCAATCTCAGGCAAATCATTTTCCCTCCATAGCACTGGGATTTCTCATTTGTAAAGGGAGCTCGATTTAGATGGGTCCCTTCCAACTGTGATCAAAGTCTTCATGCATTGGCTCCTAAATTCTTTCCTCTCAAGGCCCTTCCAGCTCTCTCATCCCATCTTCTAACTACAATCCCTAGTCTAGTTCTGACGTTTGATGTTATAAAGCTTCCTGCAATGACATTCAATCAATCAACAGATATTGATTCTAAGCAGAAAGTAGGAAATAGAAGGATGAGCAAAGAGGCAGATTTAGAAAGATTAGAAAAGGGGCAGCTAGGTGGTGCAGTGAAAAGATCTCGGGCCCTGGAGTCAGGAGGACCTGAGTTCAAATCTGACCTCAGACACTTAATAATTACCTAGTTGTGTGGCCTTGGCCAAGCCACTTAACACCATTTGCCTTACAAAAACCCTTAAAAGAAAAGAAAGATTAGAAAAGTCTTCTCGATATTTGGCAAATTCTCTTCTGTCTCTGACATTCCATGCCCTAAATTCTAAAGTCTCTTTTATCTTTGATATCCTATGTCCTAGGTTCTAAGTTCTCCCCCAACTCTGCCATTCTCAATTCTTAGGCAGTAGTCTCCAAAGGGAAGGCTCGTAGGATCTCCAGTAAGTCATGACATGGCCTTGAGAAGTAAACCAAACATAGAGAGAAAATGTGGGTCACATCCTAGCATCCCACCTTTTCCCACAATAGTCCATCATGGAACTTGTCTTCAACAAGCCCCTTCTGCACCTTCACCATTATCACCCAACAATACTCTTCTCTTTGACTCCCTCCAGCCCTGGCCTCTTGTGGTCAGACAAGCTCTGCTTCAGAACTTCTGCTCAGATTAGTCATAACCTAATAATTATCTGGACCCCAACACCAGCAACTAGACAGGCAGAACATCCACCACCCTACAGTGGATTTGCAAGGACCTGCACTCCCAAGGCAAGGGCCATGGAGCACAAAATACCTGACCCCATGGACAAGTGGATATGGATGGGTGGTCATCTTCATCACAGATCTCATGACTTTTCCAGACTAGACTTTGGTCTTAGGGATAACCTTGTGTCATCTTCAAATTTTCGACTCATTTCCACCATGCTAAGTTGTATAGACTCCACATTCACCAGCATCTCTTGCCTCCAACCTGCTTTTACATGATCACTTCCCTGCCCCCCAATCAGTTCAGACTCACTATTACTTCTCACCAGTATTACTACAATAACCTTCTAATTGTTCGCCAAGATTCTATTCTCTCCAGTGTCCCATGTGTCCTCCTCCTAATCATCATCACCCTGAGAGTCCTAAAGCACAGGTCTGACTATATCATTCTTCTATTCTGGTAGCTCACTATTGACTTAAGGATAAAAATGCATCATCCTCATCTTTTTTTAATTTATATTTTTGTTTATGTTTTAAAATATACATGATTATCAGTCCAGTAGTGCCTGGATATCATTATAAATAAGTCTAATATATATATATATTAGAATATGTGCTCAAAAAATTTTTTCTTATAGGATGTACAATCAAAAATATTTGATCACCATCATTCTTCAGTCCCTTCCAGCTCTGATATTCTCTGTTCAAAGGTCTTTCCCAGTTCTGATGTCGTCGGGGTTCCATCTACCTCCAACATTTTATGCTCTGTGTTCTAAACTCTTATCTAAACTGACAAAATGGCCCTGACCCTGTTCTCAGCATTGGTGATGATCTGATTTGTCAATAATCTGTCCTTATAGCCAATCATCTTCACCATTTGGGTAGAGCCAAGTTATCCCTGGAGCATTCCAGAGATGACTTGATGTAAAAGAGAGAGTCAACCAATGAGGGAATGAACAAAGAACTACAATGGTTGATTGAGACTCTCCAAACTGATCCCTGAAAAGGCAATGGAAAGGGATAGTTTTGATTTTAACTTAGCAATTCCATTTGCCATGAAAACTGCTGGGATGGTTGCTTCATAATTCTGCTCATCTCTCTCTAAAGTAGGGCCACTTTTCAAACAAGTGGAAATTGAAGAGATGCCATCAATTGGGGAATGATTGAACAAGTTGTGATACATGAATGCGTTGGAACACTATTGTTCTGTAAGAAATCATGAGGGACAGGATTTCAGAATAACATGGAAAGACCCAGAAGAACATTGTACCCACTAACAGCAGCATTGGGTGATGATCTACCATGATGGACTTGTTCATTTCAGTAGCACAATAATCAAAGTCAATGTTAAAAGACTTGTGATAGAAAATACCATCCATATCCAGAAAAGGAACCATGAAGTTTAAATGCAGAACAAAACTTACTATCTTCAATTTTTAAAGTTGTCTTAGGTATTATGTTTTTTCTTTCTAATTTTTTATTTTGATTTGATTCTTCTTTTAGAACATGATTGATGAGGATTTATGTTTAACAGGGTTATATATAGATATAGAGATAGAGATAGAGATAGATTATATAGATATAGATATAGATATAGATGATATGGATATCAATATAGCCTATATTAGATTTCTCTCTGTCAGAAGGAGGGGGAGAGAAGGGAAAAAGGGAAAAAATGTAAAACAAATCCTAGCAAAAAAAAGATTGTTGAAAACTACCATTGATATAGTTGGAAAAATAAATAAATAAAATATTATTTCCTGGTGGGGAAAGGTCCTTTTTTTATGTTGCTCACCAACGAAGGCCTTTTGCTAGGTTGGATTATCTCCTCTTTCCCTTCCACAGCTTTCAGCACTTTTGTGTTTATATATTTAGTTAGTTCTGTCAGTCTTGCTTGCTCTAGATGATTCAGTTTTACTTGAATAATGCTACCAAAGCATCCAATTGGTCTTAGTGGGGTAAGGACCTGGAGAAAGGGAGATTCTCTTGCTGGAAAGGCTACAGCCCCATGGTGACAGACCTGGAAAGGAGTTTTCCTGGCTTGTGAACAGTAAACCGCCATGAGCAGCCAAGTCTCTCATGGTACTATCGATGAAACCATGGGAGAGCTTCTGTGAAGCATGGAACCCAGTGCAAACATTGCTGGAAACTGTGGAGCTGCCTATCAGCCTGAAGAACTAGAATCCCCAAAAGGACAAACATTTTCCTGGCACCATCAGTCTCAAATTCTCTCTGTGTCCTGAGAGAACATCAGCACTGTGATAGAGGCCATGGCTATGGAAATCTCCTACACGGGTGTCTGAAGAACAAGAAATTAGTTAAGAAACTGGTCCTTTTTGGCCTCTGAGTCCTTGATCAAGAAAATTTATTGAATCCTGAGTCCTGGTCTGAACAAAACTATCAGGTTTCCATTTCTGCTCACCCACAATGAAAACATGGTGGCAAAGGTCAACGAGGTGAGGTTAAATTGATTATCAAGTTTCAGATGAAGAGGGTGCTATGTCTGGTGGGGGCTCTTAGCTATGTGAAGATAATAGATGATGCATTTGTCAACCACATCCATCTGCCTGTTGATTTCCTGATCTCTCTGCTAAAGAAAACTGACAAAATGTAAAGGGATCATTTATCAAGAGCACCATGGACATACCATAGATTAAGTTAACAATGGTGTGAATAAATCATGGAACCTGTCAATGAGCTAATAAATTGAGGAAATTGCTTTTAAAAAGCCCCAAGAAGAGAAAATAATAAATCTGGGAGAAACCTGAGGTGATAAAATGTCAGCATGGAGCACTGGATGTCCTTAGAAGAAACCTTAGAACTAAGATTCTAGGAGCAGCTAGATGGTGCAGTGGATAGAGCCCGGGATTCAAGAGAACCTGAATTCAAATTCGGCCTCAAAAACTTAATAATTACCTAGCTGTGTGACCTCAGGAAAGTCACTTAAACCCATTGCCTTGAAAAAAAAAAGAATATAGGATTCTACCAGGAGAATATTGTACACATTAACAGCAACAGTGTTAGATGATCTACTCTGATGAACACAGCTCCTCTCAACAGTTCAGTGATCAAAGACAATCCAGAGAGACCTGTTATGGAAAATGCTGTCCACATCCAGAGAAAAAATTATGGAGTCTGAATGCAGAGCCAGGCAGACTGTGCTCACTTTTTAAAACTTCTTTTATTCTTGTCCTTGTTCAAGAAAACATCTTGTTCTCTTAAGCTTTTCCCCACCTTGGTTCTAATTCTTTCACAACATGACCAATATGGAAATATGTTAAACACAATTGTATGTGTAATGAATGAATGAAAAAGCCAGAACTAGGAAAGGAGACCCAGGAAGCTACATCATCAGGAAGGAGACAAGTTTCAGTGAGAGCTGGATGATGAAATGATCAAGAAAGGAAAGGATTTAAGATGAAAGAAGCACAAAGGGCTTGCTGTCTGGCCTGATTTCCAAGGGGAAAGGGTACAAGAAATCTTTAAACAGCTGGCTGGTTATCCACTTGCCTGTCTTAAAGGTCAGTGGCAAAGCCCCCACATGCACATCTACACCATGTAAGTGGGGCCAAGTCAGGCTCTGCCCTCATCAAAACCCTCCCCCCAAAGTGAAGTTTATTCCTTCAACAACCTTTGAGCCCTTGCCCTGGGCCACCTACTATGACAACCCAGTGAGGGGCACATGGAAGATGTGGTTTTTCAGGACTTTGGCAGGAAAAGGTAGAGAAATTTTAGAGAAAGGATTTCTCTTAGCAAGACAGGAGATGAATGAGGCCAGGCAGTTTTTTCTTATCGGATGACAGTGAGAGATGGCTGACCAGTTAGGGGAGAGAGAGAAAGGACAGGAAAAAAAGAGCCTCCACAGGGGAGGCAACACCTAAGAAGGAAGGGAAAGATCTCCACAGACAGAGACACTGGGGACAAGGAGGAGGGGAGGTTCTAGGCCCAAGGGGTCATCTAAGCAAAGGCTGTCACCGTGGAAAGAGAAGAATAGATTTGAGAGGCAGCAGATACCGTGCTATGGCCAGAAGAGAATCCGTGAATAGGAATAGACCATGGTAAGGTTGAAAAGGAAGGTGGGAGCCATGTTGTAGAGGGTGGCAGATGCTGCAAGCAGGAGAGCATGTTTAGTCCTGTGGCCTTTACTGGGCAGCGAAGGACCATGTGGTCCTCAGGTCTGTGGCAAATGAAGAATATTACAAAATAAGAAGACTGGAAAGCTGTGAGGGGCTTCAGCAACCCCCCCTCCCCGATTACAACATATCCAATGAAAGAAAAACCATAGTTAATGTTTCTGTGGCCCTTCAAGATTTCTTGAAATCTTCTCCTATAATAACCTGGAAAGGCAGATGTTATGATCAGCCCATTTTACGGATGAGACAGGCTGAAAGGGCAAGTACCCTCTCAGGGTGTCACATGGCTCTGTGTGTGTATACAGACTTCTCAAACATCTTCTCAAACATCTAAACATTCTATAAATGAGCTATTCTGATTACCTGCTTAGGGTTTGTCCAGAGTCTGCTTGAAGATGCTGTCTCTCCAGACGATCCATCACACTTTTATGTAGCTTTGACTCCTAGCCTATTTTGATTTCTTTGCTGCCTTCAGAAAACACAAAAACAAGGCCAATCCCTCTCATGGGTGGCAGTTTGGGCAAAGGATGGATGGGAAAACAGGAGAAAACACTGTCAGGAAAACCTGTCAGAAGGACACATTAATAGTATGGCCAACATTAGAGTGGCAGGAATGGGAGGCTCTTAAAAGGGGGAGAGAGAATGTTACCTATGGAATGTCCTGGAGAGGAATTAGCATAAAAGTCCAGTTTGGCCTGCACACAGAGTGTGCCAAATCCTGAAGAGGGAGGGTGGAAACAGATTGGGATGGGTTTTAAATACCAAGTGGAGGGGCTGGCCTTTGATCCTAGAGGGCAAGACGGAGTCACTGGAAGAACATAGAAAGAAAATACAAAGCAATGGGGCCAGTGGAGGGACCTGGGAAGGTCTCAAGTGAGCTAAGGTGGTGCCTTAGCAACTTGGCAAGGGGTTTTCCCAAGGTGTCTGTCAGCTAGCTTCTGTTCTGAGCACAAGGGCAGAACTAGAGACCCCTTAGCCATAGCAGGACATTAAGGTTACACATGCTAGACAAATCTGATAACATGATACAAAGCAGGCTGAAGGCAGTGGCAGGTTTGGCCTGGGCAGGTCTTCGATTCTGGGTAGGAACATGCTCGGCATCAGAACCTTTCTGAGGAGGCAGTAGAATCATTTCAAGGTGGACTGCTGGACGGGAAAGGAAGAATAGAGCAATACTAGCAAAAGAAAATGAGGCCCTGAAAGAGAAGGAAGGATGGGCCAATCTTCCAAGGAGGAGTTCTAAGAATTGTCTAGGGATTGGACTCCAGTTCTTATGCTTGGAGCTAAGTGGCCCTGGGTACATTATTTTTCCCTTTTCAGTCTCGGTTTCCCTGTCTGTAAAGTGGGGGTCAATAATTCTGCATGATTTTGCCTCACAGAGTTGTTGGGAAGCAGGCATCTCCTCAGAAGCAGGAAAGAACACTTAAGTAAGACCCAAGAGAGATGTGACTTATCAGAAAGGGGAAAGGAAAAAACCCAACAGCAACCACCAAATTTACGCTGTTTTTCTCTGCCACAGAGGCTTATCAAAGGTCTTGGTTCAGTCTCTAGGAGAGAATGTTGGTTCACTTTTTTTAGTGTAACTGAGACTAGGTGATAACCAAAAGGCAAAGAGTTGGGGTACCTGTTCAAGGTCCTTTCACCCCCCCCAAACTGAGGAAAGAGTTCTAATCATGAGTTGTATGCTGACATTTTTCATAAGTGTCCATTTCTCCATCCTCCTTCTTGGTCTCTGGGCAGCCTTGGACACTGCCCATCATTCTTTCCTCCTTGGTCCTCTCTAGATTCTCTGGGCACCTCTCACTCTCTCCTGGTTCTCCTCCTCCCTCTCTGATCTTGGCTGCTTCTCTGCCTCCTTAACTGGAGGTGTCCATCAGGGCTCTGTCCTGGGTTCTCAGCTCTTTTGCCGCTGGAGAATCGCTGCTGCTTCCATGGATTCAATTATCATCTCTCTGCTTGCTGCTGCTGTTGTTTGGTAGTATCCAACTCTTCATGACCCCATGGACCCACTGTCCATGGGTCTCCTTGGCAAAGATACTAGGGTGATTTACCGTTTCCTTCTCCAGTGGATCCTTTTGTCAAATAATTAGAGCTGAAATGACTTGCCCAGGGTCACACAGCTAGGAACTGTCTAAGGTTGTATCTAAACTTAGATCTGACTCCAGAGCCAGCATTCTATCCACTGAGTCACCAGCTGCCTCAACCATCTCTATGCCGATGATTCTCTGCTTATCCAGTCCTAATCTCTCTGCTGACCTCCAGTCTCCATCTCCACCTGAATGTCTCACAGATGTCTTTAAGCTAAAAATATCCAAAATTGAATGACTTTTCTCTCTCTTGCCCAAGCCCTTCCCCTTCTGAACTTCCCTACCACTGTCAAAAGCACCATCATTTCCCCAATAACCCAGGCTTGAAACGTGTCCTTATTCCCTCACCCTCTCTCACTCTCCACATCCCTCATAAAGCCCCTTCTCTGTGCTAACTCGGCCACCACCCTTGTGCAGATCCTCATCACCTCACACCTGAACCAAGGCAGCTGCCAGCTGGCTAGTCCCGGAGTATACCGGGCAGCGCTTGGCTGCCACCCAATATTCCCCATACCCCAGCAGCTTCCTCCCCAGGCTCTCCAGGATGCTCTTTGAGGAGGTTAAAGCCCTTTATCACTTACGTCTTGCCTCCACTTGTCTGACACTCCCCATCTCATCCAGTCCAGTGACCCTGGCTTTCTGACCAGGCCTCACCCAGGACACTTAATACCTTTCCCCCATTGTCCCTTGAGCCTGGAAGGTTCTCCCTCCTCCTTCGCACCTTCTGGCTTCCCTTACTTCCTTCATATCTCAGCTAAAAGTCCAGGATCTATAAGGAAGCCTTTCCCAGTTCCTCCCCAATGCCTGGGACTTCCTTTCATTGGTTTTCTCCCACTTACTCCATCCACCTCCTGCTGGTCCCTTCCTCCTTGTTTCTCCAAATCTCTCCCTTTTGGTTTCTGCCTCTTCCCCTCCTGCTTCATTCCCACAAGTGTCTCCACCTGGTCAGCACGAGGAAGAGGCTATGGAAACTCTCTGCCAGCCTCCAAGGATGCCTTTCCCACATCTCCTTGGAGACGCCTACCAGAGGTGTGACCAAGATAGTGTTACACTTACAATGCACCAACACATTATACCAGAATAGTTATATGAGCTAGGGACTATTATTATTTCCATTTTATAGTTGAAGAAACGGAGGCTTGGAGCAAACAAGTGACTTTTAAGTAGGATTCATATCCAGGTCTCTCTCGGCTCTAAATCATCCTTTCTCCTAGACCACGGTCCCTTCTCTTCTCTGACACTGCCCCTCACAGACCCTCCTCACCTCAAGCCTGGACTACTACAATAGCTTCCTGGAAGGCCTGCCAGTTTCCAGTCTCTTCCCACCCCTATCTATCCTTTATTCAGCCACTAAAGTCCTTTTCCTAATGCCCAGGTCTGACCATGTCCCCTCCTCCTTAGTCAGCTCCAGTGGCTTCCTGGGGCCTCCAGGATCCAACAGTCAAAGTCCTTCTCACCTGGTCCCTCCTCCCTTGCACATCCTCCTGACTGCAGTGACACCTGCCTTCTGGCTCCTGGCTGTTCCACAAACAAAACCCGCTTCCCAGGTCCAAACATTTTTTCTAACTGCTTCTCTTCTGCTCTGACCACTGACCTCCTTGGCTTCCTTTAGATTCCCACTTAAATTCACCCTCCCCCCAAAACACACACACACACACACACACACAGCCTCCTCCAGACCCTCCTCTCCCTGGTGATTATTTCCCGTTCTCCTGTCTACAACTTGTGTGAACAACCTTTGTTGCTTCGTGTTTCTTCCATTTGACTAAAAGTTCTCTGAGGACAGGGACAGTGCTTAGCATCTAGGAGGTGCTTAATAATAATAATAATGTTTGTCCTTCATTTTTGAAGCACAAACACATGGACTGGATTTGAGGGAGGCAGGGCAGGACTAAGTCACCAGCCTCACTTTCTCCTCTAGATGAATCGGGAAGACTGGAGATGGTCTTGGATGTGAGGCAGTCAGGGTGAAGTGACTTGTCCAAGGTCAGACAGCTAGTAAGAATCAAGTGTCTAAGGCAGGATTCAAACTCTTGGCCTCCTGACACCAAGGCTCTAGCCACTGCACCATTAATAAATATTTATTGGCAGAATGATCACCCTGCCTCTAGGTTTGAATCTGCTCTGGCTCTAACCACCCTGGAGGTAGCAATTCTGTATCTGAGCAAAAGGAAAGGGCCAAAGAGGCTGACTACTCCAAGGCCCTTCTTACTGGGGCAGTCTGGGCCACTCAGCTCTCAGCAGCACCCAAGTCCCTGGGCCCCAGGAAGAACATCACTGCCAGGCTTACAGAGAGACCAGACCACTCAAGAGAGGAGCAACCCACTCCCCAGCCTTGTCTTCCCAGGCTTCTTGGAAAAAGCCTCCAGGGGACATGTGCCAGAAGCCCACCTGTGGTAACCTCAGAGAAGAGCCCCTTCTCTCCAGAGCACTCTGCCTGAGACTAGGAAGCCCCTAGGCCAGGCCTAGGTCATGGCCAGTAGGCTCCTTCTGAGAGCAGGCTTTGGAGCAAGCTGCTAAACTGTGAGATCAGAGGCCTCATTCAGGCTTCAGTGCTGATACCTTCCTTGAGCTTGGGCAAGTTCCATTCCTTCTGGTCTCACATCTCCGATTAAACAGTGGGCTCTCACACAGAAGAGAGGACACAGAACATCCAAGAGGAAGGAAGGGGAGAGAGAAGGGACTTATTTGTGAAGCACCTACTATCTTCTAGGTATGCTGCTAAGCTCTTTACAAATAGACCCCCCCCTCACCTTGGGACACAGGCACTAGTCTCCCCATTTTGTAGTTGGGGAAACTGAGGCAGACAGAGGTTAAATGACTTTCTCAGGGTCACAAGGCTAGAAAGTATCTGAGTTTGGATTTGAGCTCATATCTTCCTGAATCAAACCCTGAATTCTACATACTGGGTCACTAGAGATTTCCTTTTCCCTATACCCTCAGAGTCAGAACTAAACTTGATTTGCATCTCATTAAAGTTTACAATTATACAGGGACTCTGCCAAGTGTGTGTGGGCAGCTCTAAGCTAGGTGAGTCTATTTAGCATTAGGCTCTGCCTCCCTTTGCCCTCCAGTCCAGCCTGTACATGAACCAAACCAAGTTGGTAGAATGTGTCAGACACCCTATCGTCCAAGAATCCTCTGTAAAATAAAGGTCATCCCCTCCCTCACATGGATGAAGAGTACAGCTCCCCCCTTGCTTCATCCTCCTCCCAGCAGCCAAGATGACCTTCTAAAGTAAATCTCTGACCATGCCACTGCCCTGCCCACAATGCCCAGGAGCTCCTTCCAGCCTCCCCTAGCTCTGGCCCAGTCAGCTTTGCTGTTCTCTCCTTTTCCTACAGTCTGTGTGCCAGTCAAACTGACCTTTTCACTGTTCTTCACCCATGATGGACCATCTCCTGTCTCCAAAGCCTTAGTACCAGGATGGACCCCATGCCTATATTCACGCCCTTCTCCCTTCTTCCTCTTAGAATCCAATTTTGTTCCAAGTTTGAGTCCCTAAACCACTTCCTAGATAGGATCGTGGATTTAGAGCTGTAAAGAACCTTAGAGGTCATGGGATCTATCCCCCTCATTTTACAAATGGAAAAATTGAGGCTCATAGAGATGAAGGACCTGACCAGGGTCTAGGGGATTTGAATCTGACTCCAAGTCCAGCAAGCTGTCACTATACCCTACTGACCCCACTGCTAGTGCCTCCTCCCAATGACTCTCATATTTCTTTAGTAAATATGTTGTACATGCCCATATCCCCTTCCCCCACCCACCCCACCTCCTAAGACAATAGAAGACACTTTGGTGCAGGAAAACTTTGTCTCTGTGCTTGAGTGCCTGGCCTAGAGCAGGCCTTTAATCAATGAGAACCCAGAGCAACCTCTGGCCATGAGGTGGCCTTCACGGGAGAACTTAAGAGATGTAGGCTGAAATTGGAAGACCAGTAGGACCATGCTAGTCTTCAGCTCAGTGAGGGTCAGGGCTGGGAGGGGTCTTAGAACAGGGGATGGGGATGGCCAGGTGGCGCAGTGGGTAGAGCACCGGCCCTGGAGTCAGGAGTACCTAAGTTCATATCCGGCCTCAGAAACAATAATGACCTAGCTGTGTGGCCTTGGGTAAGCCACTTAACACCATTGCCTTGCAAGAAATAAAAAATAAAAAAAAAGGGGATGTCAGGGATGAGATGGGTCTTAGAACAGGGGATGTCAGAGCTGGGAGAGGCCTTAGAACAGGGGATGTCAGGACTGGGAGGGGGGCCTTAGAACAAGGGTGTCAGAGCTGAGAGGAACTTAGAATAAAGGTATCAGAACTGAGAAGGATTTTAAAATTTTGCTCCCCACATTTTACAGTAGTATCCAAGTCCATGAAAGGGGGACTTACTCAAGGTCACACGAGAAACTTGTAACAGTCAGCAACTCCTCCATTTATGCAACTAGAACTAAGTGCTCTAGCAAACCAGACCAGGAGCATCTAAGACCAGAACCAGATAGATCCACCTTTGGGGCAGGTGTTCAAGGCTCATCTCAGGATCGTGCTAAGAAATAGAGATATTTCTAAGCTGACAATAGCATGAGGCCTGAGAGAAAGGACTTAGCTCTAGGACCAAGGAAGAAACAGGTACAGCCAACACTAGTGCCTGCCAGAGGGAGAGGCAAAGCCAGCATTGAGAGTATGAGCATAACTGAAACATGGAGCTAGAACAGTCATGTGAGAGCACCTTATATTTTTATAGATAAGAAAACAGAGACTAAATATGACATCCAATAACTGCCCTTTGGGCTGGTTTGGAACATGGTCTTTCCTTGAAGCTGAGGAATGGTCTTAGTTTCCTGGAGATGTCTGCCCAGCCTGTGTCCCATGATGTCAGTGGAGCTGGCTTCAGCTCAAGGGGCTTATTGCCTAGAAGCATCCCAACAATAAAGGCCAATGATGGTGAAGGAGATGCCAGGCAGAAAAGGCAATTCTCTTTGTCTAAGGGATTCTATCCTTGAGAAGAGTTTACCCTGGGGCCTTGCTCCCTTTGGCTTCTTACCACTCTCCCAGTCCACCATCTGACCATAAATATCAGACATGGAATAGACCAGGGATACAGGTGTATTGCTCCACAAAGAGGTTTTCTACTTTGGTGGAGATGATCCAGCTCCAAGTTCAAACTGAAGGAGGATTCCCTGAGGATGGTGAGGTTCGCTGGGGACCCCTGACACTGGACTGATTTCCTCAAGACCCAGAAGATTGCAGAACCTTCTAGGAAAGAACTATAATCGCTCAAGGAGTTTGGCCTGTCTATCCACACAGTAAATATCAAATGGATGAAAAATATCTTATTACTGAGATTACAACATGCATTTAGATGGATGGCTGATAGAGCTTGTCCATCAGTGTGTATATATGGAACAGAAAGTACAAGTGGTTAATGAGTTAGGACCAGAGTCGATCAAAAGGAGGACAGTATGCTGCATTACCTTTGAGAAATTGAAAGACTCTCTCAATGACTTCAAGTTTTACATTAAAGCAAAGCCTTTTTAATAGCAACATTTACTTAGCATTGTTGTACTGATTGCAAAATTTGGAAGCCAGCTGTCCATATCAAACAGAGGGTAGTAGAAAGATGCATGGTGGGCATAAGCAAATTGCAGGGTAGTAAGTTCGAGGAAGGGCCTATATGATGAGATTGGGTTGGTTATGAGGGGGAAAGTTCCACCGGTAACCTCAAGATGTCAGGAGACGTCTAGGAAAACCTCAGTACTTCGGACAGTTCCCTGTGGAGGACAGGACCAAAAGGAGAGGAGTTGCGGCCTATAACAGTTGTCCCATCCCCCTATTCCTTTAGGAACAAGGAACCCCCACAATCCAGAAAAGTCACATAGTTCTGGCCCTCCCTTCTTACTAGAAAAATAGTCTGAATTATTGTGGCATTCAAAGATAAAATCTGTTGCTATCATATAATTCTATGCATAGATTGTATGCATTTATGAGTTTCTACACTTTCTGCCTTCACTGTCACCTGCAGCTTCCACAAAACTCATCCAAAATTCCTATTTAATTTCTTTTGTGGACCCACAATATAGTCAAACCATGTTGGGAAAAGTCACAATTTGGAAGGACTACTGTAGTGTCCAAAGGAATTTTAAAATCTGTGAGGCCATTTGAATATTTTAGATAAAACCAACAATAATTATGCTCCCCTCTTGTTCACTCTTCTCCATTGCCTTTAACAAGGCTTCAATTTTCAATCTCTTCCCCCTTCTCCTCTACACAAGGTCCAGTTTGTAAAATGTGTTTTCCTAAAACAAAACTGATCCTGGTACTCCAGCTGTGGTCTAACCAGGAACGGGGGACAATCACTTCTCTTTTTCTGGACACCACACATCAATGAATACAGACTATGCTGCAGTACTTTTTAGTGGAAGCTCAGAGGTAGTTTCCAGGATGGTTATCTCAAGAAGGTGACATTTTAGTTGCACCCTGAATGATAGAAAGGAACTGTATAAAGTCCAGAGGAAGGAAGCTAAGCAATGTGTTTGGGGAATCCCCAGGCAGTGAGACTCTAACCCCTGAAAGGCAAATGAGGGCAAGAATGCAGGGGACCCTGAAAACTAGGATTAAGGAGCTTAGATTTTACAGGCAACAAGAAGGCACTGAAACAGAGGGAAAACAAAGAGAAGGCAATGCTATATGAAACTTCTTCTGTCACCCATGTAAGGAGAATTAGAAAGCCACTTGGAGGCTATGGCAATACACCAGGTGGTTGGTAACATGACCTTTTACTTGAGGGATGACTACTGGAATAGAAGGGATGGAAAGGGATGAGAGAAGTGTGAAAGATCGACAAGGAAAATAGGTGTCACAAAAGCTCATTCATCTAGCAGAGTCAGCTAAGAGAATTCTAATTTTAGACACAATTGTGACAGCATTATCTATTTCACAAGTTGCTATGATGAGACTGGATCTCTGGTTTCTCAGAACAGAGATAAAACTGCCAATAGGAGATAGGGTTGGGTAGGGGTGGGGTGGAGGAGGAGACTGCTAGTCCCAGGTACACTCACAGCCAAGAGAGAGATGACAGCTGATAAGACTTCTGGGGAGAGAGGAGACAGATAGTTAATGAACAGGCAACCGATGATGAAAGCAGACAAGGAAGTCCCTGGGGTCTCCAAGGATTAAGCAGGTGACATGGATCCTGCTGTGCAAGAATGCAGGGAGGGAAGTGGGTGTCCTACAGCCACCCCCCATGACTGAGTTTTAATACTGAAATAGATCAATTGACCAGTCAGTCAATGAGGTTTTTGAGCAAGACTGACTCAATGCCATGGTCAGGTCTGTACTTCAGAAAGTTTATCTTTGCAGAAAGATGGAAGATGAAAAAGGGGAAGACTCAGGAGGAAGAACACTGCTCTATGGTACAAGTGAATGCCGGACTAAAGTAGTGGCTGTGAGAGTGAAGAGAAAGGGACGAGGCAAAGGATGCTGTGGAGGGAGAGGAAGTCAAGAAGGGGGCAAGCATTTATTAGACATCTACTATATGCCATATGATCTCATTAGATCCTCACAACCACTCTGGAAGGTCAGGGTTATTCTTGCCCCTTCTTTACAGTTGAAGAAACTGAGGCACAAACAGAGATAAAGTGACTTTCCCAAGGATGCAGGTGGTGATGGTAGCAGCAGTTATTATCTTGAGGTAGGCATTGTTATCATCCCCATTTTACAGATCAGAAAACTGAGGTTAAATGACTTGCCAGGATCACTCAGCTAGGAAGTATTTGATTCAAACCCGGGACTTCCTGACTCCAGGCCCAGCTCTGTATTCACTGAACCCAAAGGTGACTTCTCTGGACAGATTGTGGTCATTGACGAGATGAGGGGTGGGAAGGAGTCAGGGATAAAGGAGATCATAGACCCAGGTGACTATCTGCCAGTGTGAATCAATCAGGAAAGAAAAGTTTGGTAGAGAGGCAAATGCAGGAGGAGAAATCTGAAAGTATCTGCCTAGAGATGGTAACTGAGGAGAGGAGTGTGAGACAGAAGAGAACTGGGGAAGTGGGTCCAGTTGACAAATGGGGGAATACAAGGAAGATACAGCCTGCAGTCAGCAGAGGATTTCTTTCCTCATGATGGGTACAGGATGGCTAGTGGAAACCAACGTTGGTTGGTGTTCTCTGGAACAGGCCAAGAGGCTTCATCCACCACCCAATGACAAAGAACACCGCCAACACCTGTCTATCCGGGTTATGGTTGGCGAGCGTATTGCAATTTTACAACCCAATGGGGTGGAGAGGACAGATATCATTAGCCCTACTTTACAGGTGTGTGTCCTGAAGCTCTGGGAGGTTGTGCCTTGCCAATAATTGATCACACAGGCAGGATTCAAACCCAGCCTCTCCGGACTGAGGCCAGTGCACTGTTCCCCAAGTCTCTCCATTATCCATGATCCTGAAGCACAAATTGTGGGGAACACACAAGGCCGGCTAGAGAGGAGAGGGATCGTTTGCAGTTGTGGGGTGGGGAAGATTTCCCTGAAGAGGTAAACACTAAGAGGGACAGGGCATCTGTCACAATGATGACATTGGGCAGTTGGACTAGACCTGGGTTCAGGTGGCTTGGCCAAGACCTTACTAAGCAAGTCCCTTAACCTCCCAAGCCTCAGTTTTCCAACCTGTAAAATAATGAGAAAGATGGGAATAAGATGACCAAAAGATAATCTCTGAATCCCCAACTCTAAGAATCTATTTCTCATCTGTTGCTCATTCCATCCTTTCCCACCCCTAGACCTCCTCAAAGTCAATCATAAAATAATTGTTCCAGAGATCAAGAACTGAACCAAAAGGCCTTCTGGTCCTACTCTCTCATCTTAAAGACAAAGAAACTGAGGCCTACGGAAGTGAAAGTACTTGCCCAAGAACTCACAGATAATAATAGCAGTCAGAATTTGAACCCAGGGCTTTGGGCTCTGGATCCAGTATGCCTCCTTGCTCCTGTGGCTTGATCAGAAATGATAATGGCTGTGGTAGCTGCCTCCACTGCTGCATGGAGTCCAAATGAGATAATGAATGAAAGTTATACCCTTCACAACCCTTCCGGTGCCCTTCTCCTCATTCTCCTCCTCCTCCTTCTCCTCCTAAATGCCAGACAAACAGCATTCCTGGCTACAGGTCATTTCCACAGCAACTTGTCCAAAATAAAATCTTTTCTTCCTCTAAAACTTAGCTCCTTCTCCACACTTGTCTCTCATTTTGGAGCGAGATGCTGACATCATGAACACTCTCCTTTCCACCCCCTCCCTTTTCTTCCACCCCCCCCCCCAACCCCCCACCTTGGGCTACAAGGCTCCAGCCACTGTCTCCAAGAGCAGGCAGCTTCTTCTGTCCAGACCTTCCATGTGTCAGAAGGAAGCCTCAGGCTTCAGTCTTTGATTCAGGTGACTTTTGACCCTAACCAAAGCCCTGGATGAATGGCCCTCCTCACCTCCCTCAGGGGCCCTCAGTCTGACTCCACCAAACACTCTGGTCCAGGCGGCTTTCGGAAGATCTGTCTTTGCAGCTCAGCTCTCTGACCCATCATAGATTTAGAGCTGGAAGGGCTCTTAGAGGTCATTGAACCTGGCCCTGGTCATTTTCCTGACAAAGAACAGATTGCAAAGGGGACCTCCAACTTGAGCAAGGTCACAAGGTAGGGATTGAAATCCAGGACTCTGAACTTCAAACCTCATGTCCACTCCATGACACAGCTCAGGCAAAATGGTCTCAAGTCAACCCCAGGGCTCTGGAGGCTCCCGGAGACAATGGGACCTGTTCACCCCAGTGAAGGTCACCCCCGCTCATTCCTTGGCCTTCCTTCTTACAACCCTCAACCAGACTTTACCAGTCCTCCTGCAGGATGTCTCTGACTGGCCTGTCTATACCTCCTGCTTTTTTTCTGTTACTTACCAAGCTCTGACATCTCCTGTTCCACATCCCCTGTTCTCAAGCCCCTCTCAGTCCTAACATCCCCTGTTTTCAGGCCCCTCCCAGTCCTGACATCCCCTGTTCTGAGACCCCTCCCCAGTTCTGACATCCAGTATTCTATGAAGCCAGGGGCTTTCCAAGTATTTGATTTCTGAACTCTCTGGATTTTATTATTCACCTTACAAAACCTCCTCAGAGGTAGAATTTGTGGCCAGACTTGTGGAAAGAGGACAATGCTAGGTAGGTGCTTTGAATTTGCAAGTAATTAATCAATACTTATTCAAAAAGTGTTTATTAGACACCAACTCTGGGCCTGACATTCTCTTGCATCTTGCAGCTGAGCGAAGGTGGGAACAACAGGTCCCTCCTGCTCTCTGCATTGCAGAGGTCATCATGCCTCATCATGGAATCTTTCCATGTCAGAGTTTGGGGCAGCCCAGAGGCAGACTCTCAGAGCTGGGAGGGGTCTCAGAAGTTGCACCTCTACAAGAATCCCCTTGGCATCGCTCCATCCCACAGCAGTCCTCTGGGCCTGGCATCCCTGCCTCCTGAAGCTGCCCACTTAGCATTGTTGGCACCAAATGTCCTCGATCCACCTCTGTCATCTTGGCCCATTCCTCTGAACTTGACTTCCTTGGGCCTAGTCCTCTGGCTCCATCCATCAAACAATCCATCAACTACCCCCCCCCAGTTGCTAGCAGTTTACTTTTCACGCTTACTGTTTGTATCAATTCAAGTGGTAGGCCCCAAGAGGAGTCATCTCCTCAAGGGCAGCCACCATCCACAGTGTTGTTTTGAATGCTCAGCTCCTAGCCTTCTTAGCCCCTAACACCTGCCAGGTTCTGATCGAATAGAATGGAATTGCAGGCCATGTCCAGTTCTTTCAAGCAGTGGGTACAAGAGATGCTGTGACTCCCCTGTTTACCCTTCCTCCCAGCTCATCCACATCCTTCTCAGACAGGGCCTCCCCCACAGTAGGGGTGATGAGGGATAATGCACGGGACCTCAGGGAACATCCTTCTCCAGCCTCTCTTCCAGTCTCACCCAGGCTCTCAGGAGATTCTGGGGCAGCCTGGAGAGGACACTGGAGGCTCATCTGGAGCTTGCAGCCCAGCCCCAGTGCTGCCAGCAGACAAATTGCTGTCTAGACACATCTCCTTCATCGTGTCCTTAGGATGCTGCTGTTTTGAATTGGCCCTTATCAAATCTCCTTTCTCTGCCCAGATCCTGACTTGGTTCTCTCTGGGCGAGCTCTAACTCCCAGCTTGGCATCATCTGAAAGTTTGGTAAACACACCATTGAGTGATCAAGTCTCTGCATGTGGCACAGTCCAAGGTCAGGCTGATTCCTGGAGCCCTCCACTGGAGACCTCTCTGCAGACACCATTAAGCAATGTCTGGGTCCTCAGTCAGTTCCGAATCAACCTCCCCACCTTTCCATCTCCTCCACAAAAGCAGCATGAAAGACTTGGTGAAATGGCTGTGCTTAAATCTAGGCTATTCCCTGGTTCTACAAGGCTAGTAGGCCTTGTCCAAAAAGGGAAGCAAGGAGATTCTGGTATGGCCTGCTCTTGGATGGAGCCTGGCTGGATCTCTTGGGTCTCTGCTTCCTTTCCAGGGCCTCACTGGTTGCTTCTAGACTGTTGATGAGATTCTAAATCAAGTTCACCAGTCTACATTTGGAGGCTTCACCCCCCTACCCTCTTCTGAAAACCCTGGCATTTGCCTTTCTCTAGTCTTGAGGCTACCATCTAGCCATGGTCTTTCAAAGTCACTGACCGAGACTGGGCAGTCACATTTACCAACGTGGTTAGGGGCCTGGTTCATCAAGGCTGGCCAGCTCCCTTAGAATCACCCAACTTTTGTGGGCCTTGGATTCTCTGGGGGTCATTTTGGTTTGTCCTGGAAGGGTCAAAGGTCATTCTCTTTAGAAGAAAGCTCAGCATCTTTGCCTTTTCTTCCTAGCCCACTACCATCACCACCCAAGTACCTGTGTTCCTCCTTCTTTGATCCTTTTTTTCCAGAATAGCAAATGTGACCCAGAGCCAATGGCTGGAAGGCTGAGTTTACATGAACCAGATTCAGTCTTGGCTATATCTCTCACAAAGCCCTTTTGGACGCATACCCCTACACAGTCGTATGGAAATGATCCCTCAGTCTATATGCAAACACTCAGGCTAGCAAAAAATCAAATATATGTGATTTTATATATAGTATATATAAAGAATAGCACAGAGCATCCAAAAGGAAGGTGGGGAAAAAGGAAAGGAGGGAAGGAGGGAAGGAGGAAGACAGGAAAGAAGGAAGGCAGGAAAGCAGGAAGGAGGGAAAATTCAGCTTTTATGTTCCAGACACTGATACTTTACAGATATTATGTCATTTTATCTATATAATAAGCCTAAAAGGCAGATGCTGATATTACCCCCATTTTACTGTGGAGGTTAAGTAATTTGACCAGGGTCACACTTGATATCAGAGGCAGGATTTGAACTCAGGGCTTCTTGACTCCAGTCCTGACTCTGGGCCTG
This sequence comes from Macrotis lagotis, assembly GCF_037893015.1. NCBI lineage: Eukaryota > Metazoa > Chordata > Mammalia > Peramelemorphia > Peramelidae > Macrotis > Macrotis lagotis. The sequence continues at coordinate 693,699,213 of NC_133666.1, forward strand.
CTCACTATAAGAAAACCCCCCAGGACTTTAAAGAGTTCATTGACCTTGCCCTACCACCCTGCTGGTCTATATCAATGATGGGTAAGGTCCAAGTTTCTCCCCCTCCCCACCATGGGGAATGCTGCTCCTCAATTCTGCTCCCATGTGGTCCAGGAACCAGGTAGCTTCCAGCTATGGAGGAGACCAGGAGGCTTCTACAAATACATCCCCTCCCAGCTGCCTCTCCCTCCTGTGCCTTCAGGATGTCACTCCTGGCTCCTCTCCTGTTGCCTACAAGCACTACACCTCCACACCCCCCAACATCCCCTAACCCTAACCTTCCCAGTTCGCCCTCAGCATGTTTGCTGGTTTGAGTTCCTACAGCTCACAGCTTGGCTCACCAACTGTTTCCCATCTGCAACCACCATCATGGGGTCACAGAGTTCCCTGAAGGGGGTCTCACAGGTGGCTAGGCCTCCTCTCCATGGCAACATTTTTATCAATGGTTTAGATAAAAACCACTCATGGCTTGAGTTTATCAAATTTTTGAAAGATATAAAACAAGGACAAAGAGTTAATACATGGAATGAAACAGAGGCAAACTAAGAGAAGATGTTGGCAAGTGAAAACATTGAATCAAATTGCTAAGATTAAATTTAATGGGGATAAAAAAACCTAGGTTTGGGGCAGCTAGATGGCGCAGTGGATAGAGCACTGGCCCTGGAGTCAGAAGTACCTGAGTTCAAATCCAACCTCAGACACTTAATAATGACTTAGCTGTGTGACCTTGGGCAAGTCACTTAACCCCACTGCCTTGCAAAAAACAAAAACAACAAATAAAAACTTGGGTTCACAAAATCAACTCCAGAAGCCTGAAACAGAAAGAATTGATTACACTATAGTTTGAAAAAGAGCTGGGGGTATCAATGGGCTGCAAGTTCTGCGACTCAATATTGTATCACGAGAGCTGAAAAAGCTGGTGCCATCTTAGACTGCACCCAAGGGGGCAGAGACTATGGAGGGTGGTCCTTGAAGCTGCTGTCCTTGGTCACACTCCTCTGGGTACTTAGGGAGCACTGGAGAGTCTACATGGAAAAGGCCTCTGCTTTCATGGCACTGAAAGCTCACTTGAAGAACCTGGGGACCTTTAGCCTGGAGAACATTCAAGGGACCAGAACCGATAACTTCAAGTGGTTAAAGTTAGCAAATAAACTTGTTTCATTTGGCCCCAGGGGCCAAGGAGTAGAGGGCACAAAGAGCAAGTTTGGGCTGAAAGAAGGAGCCCTGCCAAAGAAGAAGGGGCACCTATGGAGGAGGGTAGCTCATCCCAAGATGTCTTCCAACAAAGACTGTATCATAAGTTCCTGAGTTCATGCATGAATCCTGCCCCTTTCCTACTTGGAGAGTCAGAAACTGAACTGACTTTCTCCAGCGTCAACATCCTCTGTCTGACTCACCCTGTGCCTCGCTTCCCTTAAACCTGTTGTCCTCCTCGCCATGACTGCCATCTCCTCACCCCTCAGTTTCTCCCATGTCATCACCCAGTTTCTAGCTTAAATAGCCTTTTTTCTGATCCCAACCCTTTCATTACCCAGTTCCATCTCTACACTCTCCTCCACTCTTGAATCCCCGTTTCCTTCCTCCCATCTGAGACCCTTGTCTCAGACTTGACTAAGAAAGTGGGGGCCCTTCCCTGGGAGCTCCCTCTTTCTCCCAAGCCCTTGTCATCACCCTCCTTGCTCTGAGGTAGAGATGGTTCTTCTCCTTGCCAAGGCCAACCTTTCTACATACCCCCTTCATCTTGCTAACCTCTCACCTCCTATCTTCATTCTGTCCCCACTGACTTGCCTTCTTTCCTGCTGCCCCAACATACTCAAGCTTCTCTCTTCTTCCATAAGTCTCTCTGGGCCTTTCCAGACCCCAGAGTCACCATCCTCCAGCTCTTCTCTTCAACATCAAACAAGCTCTCAAACTTGGTCCCTTCACTTCTTCCCCTCTTTCTCTGATCATGAGGTCCACAGAAGCTAGAGTTAGTTCAACACTCTCATCTTAAAGATAAGGTGATCAGAGAGTAAAATGACTTGCCCAAAGTTACCCAATCAATAACCATCAGAGGAGAGATCTGAACCCAGATCAAATCCCATCTTCATAACAGAGATTAAAGGGACATCTCCAGTCTCCAAACCCCTAGAATGGCCATCTTCCTGACCTCTCCCACTCAGTACCCCTAACTTCCTTCAAGGCTCAGAGTCAGGACTACAACGTACAGAAAAGTTGTTGTGTGTGTGTGGTTTGTTGTTTTTTTTTTTATGCTGGTGTCTTTGTTCTCTCACCTCTCAAATCATCTTATCTCCTTTGGTTCTCTGCCTCTATCTGTCCAGGTTGTCTCACCTGCCTTGACTGTGAATTCTATAAGGATTAGAATGACTTCATTTGGGGGTGTCTAGGTGGCATAGTAGATAAAGCACTGGCCTTGGAGTCAGGAGTACCTGGGTTCAAATCCGGTCTCAGACACTTAATAATTACCTAGCTGTGTGGCCTTGGGCAAGTCACTTAACCCCATTTGCCTTGCAAAAACCTAAAAACAAAACCCACAAAAAAACAAAAAAACAGAATGACTTCATTTTCATTTCCTGGTACCCGGTCCATGGTAGGGAGGTACTAAATATTTCCTGATCATTCAGACTCTCTACATCTGCCTCTTGTTCTCATCTCTCAGGACACCAGTCTGAGGCACTGGGCTAAACTCTGGAAATGCAAAAAGACAAAAGATAGTCCTGCCCTCAAGGAGCTCCCAGTCTAAAGGGGGAGACAACATGTAAACAATGAGAAACCAAGCAAGTTATATACCAGATAAATAGGAACTCTTCCTAGAACTGCCTCCCTCTGGCTTTCTTGTGCATTTAGAGCATAATTATGGGAAGGTCTCATGGCTTTCCCAGACCACAGAAAAGGGAGGTTACAGAGTGAAAGAGGTAGATGTCTATTCCCCAGGGTTAGATGTATGAGAGTGTCCAGAAGTCCAACCATCACCCTCAGTGTGGTGGGGTTCCTGAAACAAGTCAAGCAATTTGTAGAGGAGTGTCAGAGAGTGACCTCATCAAGTCAATTGAGCACCTTGTTAAAAGGGAAGAGGGACTGGGCAAGTCCTAGCCAGGCTCCCACTGGGCATACCCTCTCCAGGAAACAAAACCTTTTCCTTGTGGCTTGAGTTTTTCTCCTTCACTTCTTTCTCAGTGCTGTTCCATCAAGCTCTCTTGTAATCAGTTTTCAGAGATAAGAAAAAGGTAGAGCCTGTTATCCAAGTGCCTCATTACACTGAGATATTCTCTATCTTAAGTCCTATTTGGGACACTGAGCAACTCCATTCAAAGGGATGAGGCAGTCTGTCCCAGCCCACAGCATCTGGAATGAGCCCCAAAGAAGGTGGCATACCAGCTGCAAAGGAGGGGTCAGAAGGAGTGGAAGTTTGGGATGTCAAAGATTGATGATTGCTCTGGCCAGGAGCTCCAGAAGGAGAGGAGAGGAGGGGTGGGGAAGGGGAGAGGATAAGTCCAGGACAGAAACAAAATACATGGGCAAGCTAGGTCAAGGTCATCCAAACACAGGAAGTAGACTTGATGAGCAGTAGCAAGTATTCATCCATGGTTGGCAGACCAGATAGTCCACAAAGCCCTGGAAAGATACCATCTGGTCAGTAGCAAGGACCTGGTCTCTAATTGGGGGAAATTACTTAATTTCTTTGCTCTTATTCACCTGGAAATAAGAAATTTGACCTAGATATCCTCTTAGTCACCTTCAAGTTCCAAACTTCCAGCCCCATCCCTCTCCCATCCCAAGCATCTTCCAAGGAGAAGGTAAGGGGAGGATTTGCCTATACCCATCACTGAGCCTTTAGTGCACTGGCAGTCAAAACTTTGCTTATACCCAACTGATGCTCTTTAATCCAATGTATCTGAAAATGTGAAGATGGAAGAGACCTTGGAGACTATCTTAGGTCAAATCCCTCATTTTACAGATGAGGAAACTGAGCCTCAAGAAAGGGAAGTGATTTGACTAAGTCGGGATTCAAACCCAAGTCCCTAGACTCTTAAATCTGGTGTTATTTCCACTCTCTTACTGGCCTCCTTTATCATGTTTATGTCATATCAGATTAGCTCCATGGCAACAAGGACCTATCCCCTAAACTTTATCAGAGAGAGAGAGAGAGAGAGAGAGAGAGAGAGAGAGAGAGAGAGAGAGAGAGAAAGGAAGACAAAAAGCATTTATTAAGGACTTATGTTCAGGACCTGTGGTAAGCATTGAGTATACAAAGAAGCAAAAAGAAAGCCAACCCCTGCTTTCAAGAAGCTCACATTCTAATGGGGAAAGCCCAGCCTCAACCTCATCTTCATCATCATTAATAAACTATCTCCCAGATGAATAGAAACTCTCCTTAGAACTGCCTAGCTCTGTCTTTCTTGCGCATTTAGAGCATGAATATGGGAAAGGTCCCATGGCTCCTAGACCATGGCAAAAGGAGCTGAAAATCAATGGGGTAGGGGTAGGGGGAACCAAAGCACCCAGCAGGATTTTAAAGTCTATAAGGCAGGCTGATTTGGCCCCTTTCCAAGAGAGGCTCTAGGGGAAAATTGGGTGGATCTTGTGAAGGAATATTCCATAGAAAGCAGAAATGTAAACACGAAAAGAATGTGAGCCAGGAGTTGGAAAGGAATGACCTTGACTTTTTGGCTCAGGTCTCCTTCTTGCTCAACTCCATATGAATGCAAATCAGAGAGCATCTTGGAACAACTTCAAAGACCCAGGTGAAATATAACTCCTATGAAGGATTTTTTTAAACTACTCAAATTGAGGAACAAGAATCCCATTTGGATGTAAACAAGTTACAAAGAATTTTTAAGCCTATTAAATAGATATCTGGAACAATGGACTATTAGACACTGAAAAGTCAAAAGAATAGACTTAATCTTGGGCCTGGGAGCACATTTATTCAGATGCCTTTGACTCTATTAAAAGAGTTCAGCCCACTGTTATCAGGGAGAAGCTTTCTAGTCATAACCCTTACTAGATGGGAGCAAAGAGTTAATCTCTAAGTCTGAAGAGAGAAGTCCAGAAAAGGATGACAAAGAGAAACTCATTGGACTCAAAGCAGGGAAAATTGGAGATGCTCCACAAATAAATCCACTGGAGAAATGATTCCCAGAATGAGATAATGTACCAAAAGAGACAAAACACCTTAAGAAAAGCAGAGCCAGCAGAGAGAATGATGTCACTAGAGCATAACAGTCACCCTGACCATGCACATCTTGACTAGTGCTATGGTCACGCGGAAGCTCTCTTCACTAACATTCCATGGCCACCATGTTCCTTTCATACATGTCAATTGCCACATAAATTGCATGGCCCTCCCTCAACTGGTAGCATGGCAAGCTACGGGAGTTCACCCCATGTGTGCATAAGGAAATCTTTTCTTGTCCCTTTATTCACTTTGCTGTTTAATTAAACCTCTATTTTGAATGACTCTGTCATCTGGCCAGCTGATAAATGCGAGCACCAGTAAAGGAGGGTTCACGCGTGAAGGCTTTTCAATTGCTACTGATTCATAAAGTGTCTCAGTGTGGAGGTCTGTGTCCCAAAGTCCCATTTGTAAGATGGGTGCCCCAGGGGCTTATAGCTTTTCTTCCCCAGTACCCAGTGTTCAGGGCTTTACACACGCTTAATAACATTGAGGAAAGTAGAGAGGAAAACACTTAGCATTACCCAAACATGACCCAGATTTTCTTTCCTCCAAATCTGTTCTTGTGCCCCTTGACCACCTAGAATCCCTTTCCTCTTTAGGATGAGAAACTATAAAAGAGGACATTTAATCACCCCCCAAACTGAACAGGAATGTCCTCTCTAACATACCCTTCTCATGGCCATCTAGTCTCTGCCTGAAACCCACCAACTCCAAGGTAGATTGTTGCACTTTGGAACCACTCTGATTGTTGGGAAGTTTCTCCCTTTATGAAGCCTCAACTTGCCTCTCTGCAACTAACTGCCACTCCTGATTCCTAATGCTGCTCACTAAGGCCATGATGAAAGGGGAGTTCCCACCTAAGTTTTTTGTTCTTCATTTACCAGCCTGCTGAATAAACCAAAACTGTGCTCATTGGGACACTCTCCAGCTCCTCCACCTCTTTCCTTCAATGTGTTGCTTAGAAGCCAGTCCTTAGACTTTTGTATTTTGACAGAGCAGAGAGGGGTCTCAGAGGAGCGGGAAGATGACCCCTCTCTAATCCTACACCAAAGTCCTATGAGCCTATGACCCCTCTCTAATCCTACACCAAAGTCCTATGAGCCTTTTGGCTGCCATATCACATTGTTGATAGATAATGGACCCCCGAGTCTACCACAGCTCCCAGATCTCTTTCTAGATAAGCCTTTCTCCTCTTGTACTTGTAAAGTATGATTTTATATTAAAATTAACTCAAGTCCAACCTTCTTCAAGAAACCTTAGCTCATTCCATATTCTATTGTTAATGCTTGTCTTTTTTACTAGTTCTAAAGGAAGTCTTATCTTTGGATTGCCCATGGACCCTACTCAGGAAATGCTAAGTGTTGCTGCATGCTTTAGGAGGAACTGATGAGGAGTGACCAGAACACTGAATTCTGGGATTTGAAGGCCCTGGTGGGCTATGACCCTTAGCATTTGAACTGAATTCTGATCCTCGACAATCACACTTTTCTCTCCATCTTCTCTCCCATCTGTTCCCCTCCTAGGGGGCTTGGGCATTCATTCTCCTCTGACCTGGACTTTTGCAGTCTTTCTCATCTCCAGACAATCCTCCAAACTGCCAAGAAACAGATCTGACCATGTCCTTCCCCTGCTCAAAAACCTTTGGCCAAAACAAGCCCACTGGCTCTTCAGCCTGGCACCTCAGGTCCACCTTTCCAGCCTTACTCCAGGTTACTCTCCTCCATCCACTCAGAGTTCCAGAGTGCCCAGATTTCATGTTCTCTTTCTGCCTTTGGACAGACCACCCCATACCCAAAGCTCCTCTTTCTTCATTGTCTTTCAGAACATTCCCAGGGCCCAACACTGAGCTGTTGGTGTGGAATACAGTTTGGGGGGAAATAAATGAATTCCCTTTGAGCCTCAGCTCTATAAAGCCTCCCCCTCCAGCTGTCCCTTACCACTGACTCCTCAAAGGCCAAGGACTCCAGGACTGGCCTTCCCTTCAGTTTCTCTTGAGAATTATTAACCCCTCCCATACAATGAAAGTCTCTCCATATCACTAGGGTCCAGTCAAGTGTCTTATGACAAGGAGGTGCTTCAAAAACCCTGCTGAATTTGAAGGTCCCATAGGATCTCTTTGAGGACAATGCTCCAGAAATATGAACTGTCCAAGAGATATCTCACAGGCAAAGCTGGGCCATTCACCCCTGAAGGACTGCAGGGTTCTGGTGGGAAGGGCATTTCCAGGCCCCGGGATCCTCGACAGAGGGGACTGGGGAGCTGTCTAAGGTGACACAGGCAGGTGTGGCAGCGTGCCTGACTCCAACCCGGGGTTCCCGAATCCCTGTTCAAGTAGCTTTCTATTAAACCAGTTTCCTCCCCCAAAGGAAGATGGGGGGGGGGGGCAAGGCTGTCTCTTCCAGGTTCAGTCACCGGCGGGTCAGCGTGGCAGCTATTCCATCCTCCTTTCCTGCACAAGCCCAAGGGGTGGGGCCCAGGTGGGGAAGCTGAGCCAGGACTCAAGGGCCAGGAGCAGAGGGAGGGAGTGAAGGCGCAGTGAACACAGACTGGGCTGGGCAGGCCGGGAGTCAGCCCCTAAGCCCAAGGCCCAGGCCAGACTGATGCCTTCTCCCCCCCTGTCCTTTGTTTCAGGCACACCGGGCAGAACAGGGCCGGGCGGGCCAGCGGCCGGCTCCAGCTAGCTGGGCGGGAATTGGGACACAGAGAGAGACTGTTTGTTTTCCTGGGGCTGGAAAGGAAAGGGCGTCCGACCTGCCTTTGTTCAGGGGAACACATTCCCGAGGCCGGAGGCAGCGACTGCCCCTGGCTCCTCGCAGGCCGGCTTTGCCAGCCCGGGCTCTCGGCGCTGCCCTCCTCGGCAGCCTGGGGGTGGGGGGGAGACGCAGGAGGATGCGGCCGGGGCCCCGCTTCGGCTCTCATTGCTCCTTCTCTCTGTCCGGCAGGTGGGGGCCGAGCGGGCCCAGCTCTGAGCAGGAAGAGCCCCAGCCGGGGGGGACGCAGGCAGCGCGGCGGCGGCGGCGGGGGTCTCATCGGGGAGGCAGCAGCTGAGCCACCGGAGACGACGGAGCGCCGAGGCCGGGCGGCCGGCCCCCGGCCCCAGCCCGAGGGCGGGCGCCGCGGCATGCGGAGGGGGCCGGGGACCCGCTTCCTCCCCGGCCGGGGAGCGCCATGAGCGGCGGCGGCGAGGCGGCGGCCGGCCCGCGGCTGCCCGTCGGCTGAGCCCCGCCGGGGCGCCCGGCAGCCCGCCCGCCCCCTCGGCCGGCCGCGGCTGGACCATGGGATGCCGGCAGAGCTCGGAGGACAAGGAGGCGGCCCGGCGCTCGCGGAGGATCGACCGGCACCTGCGCTCCGAGAGCCAGCGGCAGCGCCGCGAGATCAAGCTGCTGCTGCTGGGCACCAGCAACTCGGGCAAGAGCACCATCGTCAAGCAGATGAAGATCATCCACAGCGGCGGCTTCAACCTGGAGGCCTGCCGGGAGTACCGGCCCCTCATCGTCTACAACGCCATCGACTCGCTGACCCGCATCGTCCGCGCGCTGCAGGCCCTGCGCATCGACTTCCACAACCCGGAGCGCGCCTGCGACGCCGTGCAGCTCTTCGCGCTGACCGGGCCGGCCGAGAGCCGGGGCGAGATCCCGCCCGAGCTGCTGGGCGTCATGCGGCGGCTCTGGGCCGACCCCGGCGTGCAGCGCTGCTTCGGGCGCTCCAGCGAGTACCACCTGGAGGACAACGCCGCCTACTACCTGAACGACCTGGAGCGCATCGCCGCCCTCGACTACCTGCCCACCGTCGAGGACATCCTGCGCTCGCGGGACATGACCACCGGCATCGTGGAGAACAAGTTCACCTTCAAGGAGCTCACCTTCAAGATGGTGGACGTGGGGGGCCAGAGGTCCGAGCGCAAGAAGTGGATCCACTGCTTCGAGGGCGTGACGGCCATCATCTTCTGCGTGGAGCTCAGCGGCTACGACCTCAAGCTCTACGAGGACAACCAGACGGTGAGTATGGCGCGCGCCCCCCGCCGGGACCTGGGGGTCTCGGGCCGGCCGGGGCTGCGCCGGGCGGGCCGGGGGGCGGGCCGGGGCCTCCCAACGGGGCTCTGCGTGGCGTCCGGTTTAAACCCCGGCCCATTCTCCGGGTGAGCTGCGGAGAAGGGGAGAAGAGCCGGAGCGCCAAGGGACCCCCCGACTCCACAGGGGCTGGGTCACTGCTCCCCGCCAGCCTAGGAGAGAGCCATGCGCCTCTTGGCCTCGACCTCTTCCTGCCCCGGACTCAAAGGTCCGGAAGATTCTGGAGTCTCTGGAAAGGCAGAAGCGAGGCTGGCGGTGGGAGCGCAGGTGGGGTCTGCTGGCTGAGGGCGACTGAGCCTCCCATCACGGACAACTTTCGGTCCTTGAGCGAAACACCCTTGGGGGGGAGGTAATGTCCTCCTCCCCGACCCACGCGGCCCCGGGGTCCTGGCCATCTGGTCCCATGCGCTCCCTAGACCAGGGTTCCCTGAGTTCCTGCAGCCTTCTGCTCACTCTGGGCACCACTGCCCTCTCCGGGCCAGCCTCGGGGCTCTCCCCAGAGGGCACAAGAGGACGGCAAAGGTTCCCCAGCCGGGCTCCGCCTAGCCCCCGTTCACGCCCTTCCCCCCTGCGCCAGTCCCCAGTTCTCTGGTCACCGGGAGAGAGAGCCACTGCCAGGGGCTTGCCGGGCTTGCCAGGGAGCCGGCAGAGAAGCTGCAGGGCGAGGGGCTCTGGGCTGGAAGGGAGCCTGTCAGGACCCAGAATCAGAGGACACAGAACTGGTTCCACCTCACGTGGTTTCTCAGGGGTAGAGGCAGGATTTGAACCCCGGTCTCCTGCATTCTTTGTGTCCTCCCCAGGTATCAGGATCCAAGCCCAGGGTCCTCAGAGATAGAGGGAATGTGAACAAGTCACAGAGCCTGTGTCTAAGAGGTCACAAAGGTTTCCTCACCCAACTCCAAGAGGTCTGGAGGAAGGAGAACCCAAGCCAAGGCTCCGGCCTAGAGCCGACCATCCAATAGGATGGCTAAACATAAACAAAGAGAACTCTTACACGCTAAGCACACCAGCCCAGGCACCCCGGGGGCCTCAGGGAGGCCGATGGGCCTGCCTGGGGTGGGGACAAAGGAAGCCTTTGGGTCAGGCTCTTGTGACTCCTCTGAGGGGTTTCTTATCAGAGTGGGTTGCCATTTCCTTCTCCAGCACATTTTACAAATGAGGAAACTGAGGCCAAGAGAGTGAAGTGACTTACCCAGGGTCACACAACTAGGCAGTGTCTGAGGTGGGAAAAACAAGTCTTCCCAACTCTGTCAGCATTTGATCATCCACTGTGCCCCTAGCAACCCCCCACATTTCTACTTCTCAGTTCGATAAACTGAGACCAGACAGGGAAAGGGGAACATGACCTGACAGAAGACATGGGTTAATAGGGGTCAGGACTGGAACTAGCTCCTGGATTCAGGATTTTCCCCAACCTCCCCCAGCTGAACCCCAAGGATCCTATCTACCATTGGTTTCTTCAGTACCTGCCTGAGACAGTGCCCAAAATACTATGAATGACTGCCTTCAAAAACCAGGAAAAGTCCCTTCCCTGGCCCCAACACTGGACAATGACCTGAAACCAGGAAGGGAACTGGGGGGTGCCACACTGAGCCATCCAGGAACCCCCTCTGTCTCTATCTCTGTTGTCTTTCTCTCTCTAGTGCTTGTGTCTCTCTCCCCCTCTCTCACATAAACACACACACACACACACACACACACACACACACCTCAGCCCCAGGTATCTGATACCTCCCTCTTTGTCCCACTGCGTCTTGGCCTCAGGCCACGATGTCCACTGGCTGTGTTGAGAAACACAGCTGTGTGTATGTGTGTGTGTGTGGGGGGGGTGATGTGAAGTGCCAGGACACTGCCTCTGTCCTTGTGGAATGGAACCCATTTGGCAAGCTGAGAGAATACTCTGGTGAACCAAGGTCAGTCTCACTGAAAGCTTATGCAAAGAAAAGGCCCCCACTGGCCTGGGGGTGGTCCCCCTTCCTCCTCCAAGGTCTGCCTGCTGTCTCTTCATCTCCTTTCTAGCCCACTCCCCAGTGCTGCCTGACCCTGAGCTAGAGGCATGCTCTACCAAGAATCAAGTCACAATCCCTATCTGGGACATGCAGTCTGGGGCCCCTTACCGCCTCTCCCTTCTCCCACCAGCCCACTGAGACAGGCCAGTCTGACTCAGAGAGGAGTGATTGAAGATGCTGGACACATTGGTACTAGGCCAGCAGCTTTCCATGCCTTCACCCTTGTCCTGGGTGGTACCATGGAGGGAGATAACCCAGTGCAAACCTGTACTCTCACTACTGTCTAGGAGGGGAACCATGGACAAGAGACTTCTTTCTGAGCCTCAGTTTCTGCATCAGTGCTTCCAAAACAAGGATAACTTTCAGAACCTACTTCATCAGGTCATCAGGAAAGAGCTGAAGAGACTGGTCAAGTGTCTGTTGAAGGGAGTGGAATGGAATACAGGGTGGGGGTGTCCCTTTGGTCTGCAGCTGTAGCTGGTGGCTGGGTGTTATTCATCCTTCATTCTCGAGGGCCACAACATCAGGGAGGTGATGCCAGGACAAGCACATGAATTGGATTTGAGTGGGGGTGCCATACTAAGTCCCCAGCCTCACTTTCTCCTCCAGAGCCATCTGGGTCCAGTGGCCAGCTATGGGTCAGGAAGACTGGAGGGGGCCCTGGATGTGGGGTATTGTGACATGGCTGGTGGGTGGGTGGGTAAAGATGAAAGGAGTCTTTCAGCTAAGATGCTCTCAGATTTTTTCAGAGCATTAAATCACTCTTTAAATCCATGCCGTAATTTTCAAGATTGCCACTTCTTTCCTAGTCTCCTCTGGTGGCTACTTCCTGAGGCCCCAGAAGTTAGGGAAGGCCAAGAGGCCTTCCCTAAGTTACCATAAAGAACCCAGGTCCCTCATAAACCCAGGGCTGCCAATCAGCTTCCAGCATAGGACATCTTGCTGGCCAAGGTAGTGTTTTCTCTTGGCATGAGGCCTAGCCCTATGGATGTGCTTCTGAAAGCCAACCCAACAGAAGAACATATGTACCCCCAACCCCTCATCCCTATCCTGCCAGGGAGATGTGGCTGGACACCAAGCAATCCAAGTGAATAAAGAGCCATTTGGTGTCCAGAAAGAGGGACAGGATGGTCCCGGAGCCTCTATGAACAGCATTGGGGCCGGTTCCAAGCAGCTCTCATGCTCATACAAAGGAGAAGAGAATCTGAGTCTCATTTAAGGGGATTTAACCAAGAGAAGACTAAGAAGGAACTGGTTGGGGAAAGTGCGGCCACATTCAGCCAGGGCCGACTTGGAGCCAGGGCCGACTTGGGGCCAGGGCTGGCTTGAGGCCAGGGCACAGGAGGCAGGCGGCTCACCCTTTCTAAATCTAGAATTCTCTGATGACCAATGGCTCTGCTTCCCTCATCCTCAGGAAGGAAACAAGACTCCATGAAGCTTACCAAGGGATAGATGCTGTGCTAACCAGAGTATTTACAAACATTCTGCTTGATCTATATTACCACCCCTATTTTACAGCAGAGGAAACTGAGGTACAAACACTTGTGAAGTAGCTGAGGCTAAATTTGAAGTTGAGTCCTGGCTTCAGGCACAGAGTCATACTCTAAAGGGTCCTGGGCACTGGCTGGTGCAAACTCTATTTTACAGAGAAGGAACTGAGGCAGGACAGGGGGCTGGGGGGGAAGAGCACTATCTCAGGCCACATTCTTGTGGCTCAGCTTCCTGCCCCCCTCGGGGCTGGAGGGCATTACAGAGCAGGACGGCTCTAAGGAGAAGCCCCTGGAGGTGTGGGGACCCCAAAAGTGGAAACTGTTCTTGTTTCCAGGGCTGATGCCACTGTTGCAAGTACCCAATGAGGGAGTCTGCCCAGAAGTCGGGGGCAGGGCGCATGGGATCTCCCTGCTCTCTCTAGTGAGCCCCACATTCCCAGGTTTCGAGCTTGGCTGGCTCCTGCAGAGCATTGGCAAAGAGGTCAGAGAGGGAGGGCATGCTCCCAGCATGAGCCAAGGTTATGGGAACTCTGCCAGCATGGGCCCTGTACAAGACTGATGCCCCTCAGTGCTTCTAGTGTCCCTACCAACTCATTCAGAGGCTGATCACAGCAGACACAGTTTAGTGGAAAGAGCAGGGAAGTTGAAGTCCTGGGATCTGGGCTCAAATTCTAGCTCTCTCCCTTCCTACCTCAGTGACGTTGGCTAAGTCTCTTCCTCCACCTCCTGACCTTTGGATTCAGGATGAATTAAAAGAGTCTCTAAGATCAAAGTAACCTAATATCCCATCCTGTGCCTCCTCTTGTCCCTCGGAGCCCAAGAGGTGAGGCTGGGCCTGCACTCTCCGGCTCCTCTCATCCTCCTCCCCAAGGCCCTCCAAGCCCTGGAAGAGGCAGCATCACATTCATTCTCTCCCTTCCAAGAGTCACAGCCCTTGAACCGAGGTCCCAAGGCTCCCCACACCGTGAGGCCTTCTGGATGTCCACCCCAGCCCGCCAAGCCCGGGATGTACCCTCGCGGTCACCAGGCCTCTTCTAGTACGGCCTCAGTTCTTCCCAAGAGGCCTTCCCTGAGCCACCCAGCTGTAAATGCTCTCTCCTTTCCCAAATGACCTGTAGTCACCCAGTCTCCAGAATGGAAGCTCCCTGAGGGTAGGGAGGTTGGGCTGTGCCTTTGGATCCCCAGCTTAAAAATGTGGCCCAACCTGAAGGCCCTCTAGTGCTCTTCTCCACAACTACTCAATGAAATAGGTCATGTAAGGATTAGTCTCCCCATTTTACAGATGAAGATCCTGAGGCTCACGTGGCTGGTGAGGGTGTGAGGGAGATTCCAAGTCAAGTCTCCTGGTCCCTGTTCCAGCCCCAAACCCTAACCACTCTGTCACACTGCTGTATTTTATGCCCTAATGTCACAGGTTTTAGGTGAGGTAGAGGATGGAGTCACAAGTCCAGACTGCAACTGCTGACTCAGTTGTCCACCTGCTATGTAGGTTCAGGCACCTTTCCAAGCCTCAGTTTCTTCATCTGTAAATAGGGATCATAAAAGCTAGGCCACCTGAGTCTTGTACCCACTTAACTAGTGGGGTGTCTTGGAACAGGTCACTTCCCAGTCCTGGAGATTCAGTTTCCTCCGCTGAACAATAAGGGGGAGTGGACTCGATGGACAGCAGAACTTGAGAGTCTGTAAAAGGCTCTTTTACCTTCAAAGCCTTGTGGGCCTGCTCCAGCCTGCAGGGGGCTCAGGACCAGGCTCCCTCTCACTTCTCCAGGGTCCCCTAGGAGGTAACAAGGGTCCATACCAGCTTCTTTACTTCTAAGGAAGGAGCCTTGAGGAAACAGAGACAGAGACTCACTGGGCTAGCCCTGAGTTTAAAATTGAAGCCTTAGTCCCTCCCTTACATTTTTTTTTTGCTTTATACAATTTTTCTAATTACATGCAAAGTAGTTTTCTACATTCATCGTTTTATAAGCTTTGAGTTCCACATTTTCCTACCCCCCCCATGGCAGCAATTTGATATCAATTATATATGTATGATTGTTTTTTTAACATATTTCCATATGATGTTTGTCCTTCATTTTCAAAAAGACCATGACATCAGAGAGGTGAAGCCATGACAAGCCCATGAATTGGGTTTGCTAAGTCCCTAGCCTCATTTTTTCCTCCAAAACCATCTGGGTCCAAGGGCCAGATATAAATCAGGATGACTGGAGATGGCCCAGTATGCAGGGCAATCAGGGTTAAGGGACTTGCCCAAGGTCACACAGGTAGTAAGAGCCAACTGTCTGAGGCTGGATTCGAACTCCCAAGCTCCTGAATCCAAGGCCAGTGCTCTATCCACTACGCCACATCTTCAACATATTTCCATAATAGTCACGTTGTGAATGAATAGTCACAACAAATGGGGTGGGGGAAGTCATGAGAAAAAGAAAAAACAAAAAAGAAATCTTAAACAGACAACATAGTCTGCTTTGGTCTCCTTCAGAGTCCCCAGTTCTCTCTGGAGGTGGATGATCACGAGTCTTTTAGAATCGTCTTGGATCATGCGGAGAAGAGCCGAGCCGATCCTAGGTGCACAGTGTTCTCCCGGCTCTGCGCCCTTCACTCGGTGTCAGTTCATGCAATGTCTTCCACCACATTCATATGTTCAGCCATTCCTCAGTGGATGGTATCTCCTCAATTTCCACTTCTTTGCTACTACAAATATAAATAGTCTAAATATTGGCATACAGGTGGGTTTTCCCATACTGTTATTGAGGGGTCAAAGAGTATGCGCAGTTAGGCAGAGTGCAAACTGCTCTCCAGAAAGATCGGATCACACATCCCCCAATGATACATTAGTTCCCCAGATTTTCACAGCCCCTCCAACATTTGGCACTTTACTTTTCGTCTCACGGATCGATCTGCATTTTTTCACATGACTAAGAGAACTTTCACTTTTTCATCTGAGGACTGTCTCTTCATATCCTTTGATCATTTAACAATTGAGGAAAGACTTGTATTCTCATAAATTTGATTCAGTTTTCCATGTATTTTAGCGATGAGCCCTTTAGCAGAAACACCAACTGTAAAATGTTTTCCCCCAACTTTGTGCATTCCTTTTAATCTTGGTTGCATTCCCTTCCATTCTAATGTTCATGTTGTTGGGGGGGGGGGTGCCCAGGTGGCCAGGAGGGGTCAGAGACCTGGCAGCAGGCAAGAGGCCACCGGAGGCCAGGGTGGAGGGCTCTTAAGAATGGAGTCCAGGTCATTCCTACCAACTCTGCAATGTGAGGCAGGACTTTGTGAAAGCTATATGACTCTCCCTGAGCCTCAGTTAGCTCATCAATGAAATGGGTGTGGGGACTCCCAGATTCATTTGAGCTTTGACAAGTCTGAATTAAGAGACCAAAGATCAGGGTCCTGGACCCCCAAGCCTCTTAGTCAAGTCTTTTTAATTCTTTTCGGAGTTAGGGAGCTGAAGCTCCAGGACAGCTGGAGCTGTCCTCTGGAACCTGAACAGACTCCATCTGGAGGCTTCAAGAAAAGGCCCATTGTCAAGCTGACCTATGGCGAAAGGAGAGCAACAAGGTTGGGAGAGGGACTAAAGACTGCGTCCATCTGAAGGTGGATTGGAGGAACAGGTCTGTAAGGCTCAGGGCAGCCCAGACTCGGGGGGGGGGGGTTCGGGACCCCTGCCTCCCAGGGGTCAGGAGGAGAGCTTTCAAAGAAGCAACAGGACTCAGGAAAACCATCCTGGCCCTCAGCTCTACGGCAGTCAGGACCAAGCCAGGTCTCCATCCCTCCAAGACTTTCAGCAGTCTCCTAGGAGGGGATGGTGGCAGCAGGAGGCCAGTCTCCAGCCAGGAAGAACCAGAGCTCAGAAAGGGAAGGTCCAGCTGTGGGCAGTCAGAGGCTCGGTCCCAGCATCCAGGAGTCTGTGCCCATCTTCATTCTGTCAGAGGAAGGGTCACAGAAGATGGCCCCGAGGCTCCTAGCTGGCCCCAGGGCATCCCCAAAATACTGACAAGGAGAGGAGACTCTTCATGAAGGCCTCCAGGGAGCCAGGAACATCCCCAGCTCCCCAAATAGTCTAACCTCCCAAAGTAGCTCTAAGTCTGAGGTTCAAGAAAAGCTGAACAGCTGGCCCAGACAGGTGCCCTTCCTCAGAGAAGGAAGGGAGGGAAGGGAAGAGGGAGAAAGAGAGGAGCCTGATCCTGGAGGGCACTGGCTGAGGTTGTGGGGGGCAGTGCACTGTAAGGGTATGGCCGGATCATGGGGGCCTGTGCGTATTTGTGTGCATGTTTGTGTGGAGTTTGTTGGGTCTATGTGTGCTGGAGGGTTTGGCAGTATTAAGTGTGTGTGTGTATGTGACTGTGTATGTGAGTGAGTGTGTGTGAGTATGAGGGTATGTGAGTGTGTGTGACTAAGTGTGTGTGTGCAAGTACAAGGGGGTGTGTGTAAGTGTGAGTGTGAGTGTGAGAGTATGTGTGAGTGCAGGTGTGTGTGTATGTGTGTGTGTGTGTGTGTGTGTGTGAATGGGTATATGGTATATACATAAATCTCTGTATGTGGTGTGTGTGTATGTGAGTGTGAGGGAGGGTGTGAGTGTGCCAGGTGTCCCCAGCATCTCTCTATCCCTTAGTTGTCACTACCTCCTTCCTGCACCAGGACAAGGTGGAAGGAGCGCTTTCTGGCCGGGTCAGGGCCGGTGGGCAGCAGGGGCAGAAGTGGAGCCGGGGCCAGTTTCGAGAAGGAGCTGGGGTCAGAGGCCTCACTAAGCCTGGCACGGGGCCAGGGCGGCGGCTCCCGCCACATGGGGCAGTTCCAGCGAGGCCCCAGTCTCTGGGTCCCAGCCACATTTTTCCTCCCGCCCTCTCTCCACGGAGCCAGGCGGGTGTGGAAGCAGCATCCACCCCGGCTGCCTCCACCCTGCGTCACTGTGTTACCAAGGAGAAAAGGAAGCCTGGGAGTCTCCAAGCACAAAACACCAGGAAGATCCAGGCAAAGGCCAAAGAGAAGCCACACATGGGGAGCATCTCGGACCTGGCCTGAGAAGAGGGCAGGGGCTCTAGGCCTTGTGAGGGGCATCCCAGGCTTCTGGAGAAGAACCGTGTTCAAGGACAGCAAGCCAAGCGCCAGGTCTTTCCCCTGGCACCCCAGGCCGGGGTCCCCAGGCAGCCACTTTTCCTATCTGCTTGCAGTCTGAGAGGCTGGACCAGTCGGAGAAATCCCTGAGAGATGTGACTCTCGGTCTGGAGCTTCATTCCTTCAGCATCAACCCCTCCCCGCCCCCCCCCCCCCCATAAATGCAAACCTTAGGAGAGAGAGAGACCTCCTGGCACCAGGCCTGTGCACAGGCTGTGCTAGCTCCTGCCACCTCCAAAAGTGTCCTCAAGGGATGGGCTGTCCTGTGCCACCCTGTCCCCAGAGGAAGACCCCATGCCATCCCTGGGATGCCAGGCCCAGCAGCTCTTCTGGAAGCACGTTCTAGGCATGTCTTGGGCAATGACCTACGTCGACCTCCTTCCTTTCTCTGGGGGTTGGCGGGCAGAAGCAAAGAAGAGGGACCGTGGGACCAAGCCAGAGGGTGCTCCTAAGGGCCTTAGAGGCTGTCCTGTGCAGCCTTCTCATTCTGTGACTGAGGCCACTGGGGCTGAGAGAGGAGATGTGATGTGCCTGGGTCACACAGTAGGTTCCTACAGCAGGATTTGAAATTGGGTCTTCATGATTCCAAGGCAGCGCAATCCATTCACCATGTTGCCAGAGAGAGCTCAGGGAGACAACAGCAGAGCCCCACTCTCCTCCCTTCCTACTCAGATTTCACTTGGTCCACAGATACGTCAGAGGGTCGTCAGCTGAGGTCAGCCTGGGTCCATCCATGATGGACAGTGGTCAGCGTGGTAGGGCAGGGTTTCCTGGGCGTGACAGCCCCATGAACAGACCTCATGCTGACTGGCCTCAGAGAGACTGAGAAGAAAATCTAGAACTGAGATGCTCAGAGCTGGAAGAAGGAGCAAAGCTGTGGATCCCCTCGGGAAGACCAAGGAACATTCTAGAAAAAGGCAGACAAAGCAGAGCCTCTGCAACCCTGGAACAGGGCCCAAGCCCCCATTTTCCAGAAGGGGAAGAGGCTGAGGTCTGCAGGCTTTAGGCCCCCGAGCCTGCCTCTGGTCCCAGATGCAGCAATGAGGGGAGAGGCAGCGATCCCAAGTACAATTTCTTCCAGGGCCAGTATGGCTGAGTGCAGGCCCTGGGCCAGGCGGGAAGGCTGATGCTTAGCAGAAATCTGAGCTTGACCCTGTGCTAGGCCTGGAAAGGACCAAAGCTGAAGGAAGTTAATGGACTTGTCCGAGGTCATAGAGCCCATGAGGGCAAGTCCCAGGGTGCTCAGGGACCAGAGGGAAGTGCTGAGTAAGACCCCCTGCGAGTGCCTCTAGCTGCTGGGTACTCCACGAGCCTAATCTCTGACCTCAAAGGAAAGGTAGGGAGATCCCCTTCTAGGCCTGCAGAGATCAGACTGGGGAGCCAGACTAAGCGAAGAGGAACAGGGTCAAAGCCTCTTGGTGCCACATTGGGTAGGGCATGAATGCCAGCCAAGGAAGAAATAGGAGTGGAGGGCAAGCCAAGGGCAGAGCTATGATTAGAGGGAAGGAGAAAGGGACCGAGGGCCTGGAGGCAGGGGGGACACTTGGTACCAGGAGGCCAGTCCAATAGCTCAGACCCAACCAGAGACAGAATGGAGGGTGGTGCAGGGAGGGCAGGTGGGTCAAGGGAGATGGAAGACAGTGGGTGACAATGGAAGGACGGGAGGATGGTAGACAGAAACAGGAAGTTGAGAGGAGGCAAAGACTGTGGCAGTGAACCTGAAGCACAACTGAAGATTGGTCCTGGTCACCTGCCCAAGGGAAACTGCCCAGCAAACAGCTCAAAGCTGGGGACCAGAGCCCAGGAGAGAGGTCAGGGCTAGAAATGATAAATTGGGGGGCGAGCATCAGAGGGGGTTTCATTCATTACCTGCACCAAGGTAGTGGATGAAAGTATAGGGAGAAGAGAAAAGGACCCAGGACAGAGACCTTAGACACAGACTCAGCTTACTATATAGATGAGGAAACTGAGGAAAACAGGGTAAAGTGACTTGCCCAAGGTCCCACTGCTAGGAGGTGTCTGAGGTCAAATTTGAACTCAGGTCTTCCTGACTCCAGGCCCAGCACTCTTTATTTCCCTCTCTACCTCCCTCCTTTTCCATTCCCTCAGCCCATAGAAAGTGGGTCAGTGTAACTCAACAGGTCCCAGTGAGATAAATGGCTAATTATGACTAATTATTACTTTACCTAAAAGTGAGGAAAGGGCCAGACCCACAGGGTGGAGTTGCTGAGTGGAGGATTCCCAAGTATCTGGGGAGCCCTCAGTGAGGCCCTCAGGGACCCCTTCTGCTCCAATATCTTGTTCTCTTAACACCCCCTACCTACCCATCTCCCATTGGGCCAGGAGCTCCCTGAGTACAGACCAGGACTGCCCCCCCCATGATGCCACTTCCAGGACAGTTCTCAAACCTCCATCCTAGGCTCAGGCCTAGAACAACAAATGGGCCCAGGCTTTCATTCTCCCTCAAAGAGGGACAAACAGAGCTTTGTTCTGAGGGTCTGCCCTCCTCCCCAGGAAAACAAAGGGGTAAAGAAGGGGTGGCGGGAGGCCAATAGGAAATGGTTTATTTTCCCTGGATCCAGACATTAAGAACTTTAGCCCTTTCTGGCTAAACGTCCCCCATGTAAGCTTAGGGCCTTCCTGGGGGTGCCATCCTTCACTCATTTCAGTGTGGTGGGCCCCAAGCTGAGACAGACATTCAGGAAGGCCTTTGGTGAGCTCGAGGGGACAGGTCATGTCCACAGAGAAGTGTAAACTATTGAGAGAGGTTCCTGGGGTGGGGGGGATCAGGTGAGACTTCCTGGAGGAGGCTGATTTCAATAGGCAAGGCCAAGCAGCACAGGTTAAGAGCCAGAAGGGATCCCCCACACCAGCCCGTCCTACCCCCTAGATGAAAGGAACCCCCACTACAATAACATCTTTAAGGAGGGGAGCTGGCCCAACCTGAGCCAAGGGCTAAGATGTGCTGGATGTTCCACCTTAGCTGTAGAAATGCAGTCAGGGAGGTAAGTAGGATGAAGCTGCTCCTCGGCAATAGGGAGCCACAGAGGGTCCTTGAGCAGCATGAGGTGACCAGATCTGGCAGCCCATAAAGGGAAGAAACTTGAGTGAGTGAGTGGTCCTGAGAACCTAGTGGGTGCTGACCAGAGGAGTGGATAAAAGGTGAATGGGGGGGGGGGGTAGACTCAATAGGACACTGGGAGATGAAGGAGAGGGAAAGGTCCATGCTAAGCCAGAGATTCCCTCAGACAACCTGGCAGACAGACTGAGGCAGGTTCTTGGGCAGACTAGCCCTTAGCCAAGAACTGAGGACTTCTCTGGGGATGTTGTGCCAAAGGGCAGCACAGAGAGAGGAGAAAGTCATGGATTCTGCCCACAAAACGGCCACCATGAGAAGGGAGAACAATAATCACTACCAAAAGCAGCGTCAAGTTTACCAAATTGTGCCCTTTGAAGTGGCGCAGGAAGCCTAGAAAGAGCAGGAGAGGGGGTGGCTAGGTGGCACAGTGGATAGAGCACTGGCCCTGGAGTCAGGAGTACCTGACACATAAATCTGACCTCAGACACTTAATAATGACCTAGCTATGTGGCCTTGGGCAAGCTGCTTAACCCCGTTTGCCTTGCAAAAACTAAAAAAAAAAAAAAAAAAAAAAAAAAAAAAAAAAAAAAAGAGCAGGAGAGAGGGATAAAGAGAAGTACAAAGTCCCCAAAGAAGGCAGGGGAGTGCTGAGGGAAGGTAGCCATAGAAGGTGTTATTGCAGTATGGATGGATAGGGAACTGAGAAAACACTTGACTTGGAGGGGAGGCAGCCAGGACAGGAGGTGAAAGAATGGGTGGTAAGGAAGTGGGGGAAGAGGGAAGAAGGTTTCCCCTTGAGGAATTCATAGCCTGTGGGGGTTATGGGCAGCCTCGGAACCCGGCCATTCCAACCCTTGCGTGCCCAGGGACGAATCCTCTTCCCCAACCCCAACCCAGGCGGGAGCAGAGCAGCCAAAGATGGCTCCACATGAAGGACTTGCAGGGGCGGCTCCTGATCTGAGCCGTGGGATTTTCCACCATCTTCCCATTGCACCCCTCCCTCCTCCCAGGAGGATCTCTATTATGTCCCACACCACAGATTCTAAAAAGGAAGATTTGTTTCCTCAGCAATGAAGGTCTCCAATCTCATCCTCCCTGCCACAGATAGTCACAGTCCTTGTCTCCAACACAACCACATTTGGGCAAGTCCCAAACAATCTCCTTCAGCCCTAGTAGGGGCCACTCTGCATGGTTACCAGTCAAGGTCATCCTAGGCATCCACGCTAGCAGCAAAGGAGATGCCATTGGGGGGACACACACATATAGCACCCTAATTTCATGGCCAATAAGTAGGCACTTTTCCTGGTTCCCCACTCTAGGGAAGAGATCAGGGGATGCAGTAAGTCACGTAGAATGAGCAGGCATGGATGGTTTGAAATCTGCATTACAGATCTAATTAGATTATATTTCCCCAAAAAAACATCCACACTTCTTTAAAACGCTCATAAACTGTGGGCAGTGAGTGCTGGGCCTGGAGTCAGGAAGACCTGAGTTCAAATTTGACCTTAGATGCCTACTAGCTGTGTGACCCTAGGCAAATCGTTTCATTCTGTGGGCCCCAATTTCCTTGTTTTTAAATGAACTGGAGAAGGAAATGGCCAACCATTCCCAGTATCTTTGCCAAGAAAACCCCAAATATTGTCACAAAGTATCTGACTGAAAATGGCTGAACAACATGGTGGGGAGGTAAGACTAATATCTAATCCAGTTATCTCCTATCTACCAAATTGCCAAATTTGGTTGTTTCTGCCTCATACAACCACAACTCGCATTGAGACCCTCCTCACCACTTGCCTCCTGATTAATCAGTCTCCCTGCCTCCACTCCAGGCCATCCTCCACACAGTTGCCCAAGTAGTTATCCTAAAGCTCAGGCCCAACCATGATGCCGTTCTCCTAGGGCTCTCGGCAGGAGCAGGCCCTAGAAATGATCCAGTGCAGATTCCTCATTTTACGTTCTGCTGTTCCTTGGTTTAAATATCATTTCACCTTTATCTCATCCTTTCTCAGTTTCCAGCTTTGTCATCTATATAATTCTAAGGACAGAAGCATATGTATATAATCTATAAATCAATCACTTGACAAACAAATGCACAAACACTGATGGGACATGTGATGATGGGAGGTGATTGCAAGCGGATCCTAATAGGTTGGAACATTGAGTCAAGAAAAATTGAATGAGAATGAATGTAAAGTCTTACATATAGGTTCCCCAAAACCACTTCACAAATGCAGGAGAGGAGAAGGAAGACTTATTAGTTTGTCTGAAGTAGGCCCCTTGAGTTGTGGAGTGGTCAGGACAGCCCAGGTATCTCAGGAGAGAAATTGAGGCCTGAAGGGGAGCAGGATAGAGATGTCCCATGGTCCTGCCTGGAGTAAGAACCTGTCTGCATGGAGAGCTAGAGAACACCCAAAGGAGGGCGGCCAGGACAGCAAAAGCCCCAACAGCAGGCAGATCAGTGGAAGGACCTGGGGGCACTGAGGAGGAGTGAGCTCACCCCCTTTGGTATGGGAGCATCTTCACTCAGAAGAGGACTGGCCCCAAAGAGTAGAATAAGGAGCAGTGGGAGGAAGGCAAAGAGGCATGACAAGGAGAGCTGGTCCAACACCAAGTGCACAAACCCTTCTCCCATTATTAAAGGACGTCATGCCAGGGTTCAAGGGCTTGACAGGAATGTTTGAGAGGAAGGTTGTGAGCAGCTGCTGCTGACAGAGAGGACCCTGGGCCACTGGGCACAGTCAGTGGTAGGGTGAAAGGAGCTGGATATGAGGGCCAGGGTGGCACTGACCCTTTCTCTCCACTGCTGCCCATCCAGAGCCCCTGGTCTTGTGGCACACTCACACATATACACATGCACACTACACTTTGCCTCACTCTTTACCCTGGCTGCCTTCCTGGAGCCCGCTCTCCCTCTGCCATTAGAAAAGTCACTGGTTCTCTCTTTCTCAGCACATCTATCCATCAGGTCAGTTGTCTTCTCTCCACCTGAGAGGTGGCAACACAGATGGCTCAAGTGGCTGCCCACTGCCCCCACCCCAAGTGGTCCTGGGCTGCCCCCACCCAGGGAGAACAGCAGGTCTGAGGCAGCTGTACAACATCTTCCTGAGACACTGCCTCATCCAAGCTTATTTTGGGGACAATGAGCAGACCCACTATGCCCTTGGGGGGCTGCCTATTGGTGACTCAGCATTAACAAGTGACAGAGGGGAAGAAGCGGGGGGGGGGGGGGGGGGGGGGGGGGTGGATACACATCCCAGGCCAGTTGTTTCCTGCCTTTGTCATGGGCCACACAGTATACTAAATCCCTTCTGTCCTCTGGACTCCAATGTCCCCTTCTCTAGAATGAAGACCTTGTTCTGATCTTTTCCAGCTTTGATCCTGAGGGATATGGCCCCTTGAGGAAGGCCTTGGCTGCTCTCAGTCTCCAGCCTCCTTGGTCACTGGCTTCCCAGGCCACAGGACTGGCTCCCTGGGCCTTCTCCCTGGGTTGCCTCAAAATGGGCCTGACTATTCTTTTGCCCAAATCCATTCCCCCCTCCAGTTTCCCTGTTTGCTCAGCATCATCACTAGCCTCCTAGTCACAACTCCAGGGGCCTTTTGGTCTGCTCTCTTTCACCCGCACACCCCTGGAGATCTGCCACCACATCTCCCACCTCAGTTTCTCCTCCTGCTCCTGTAGCCACCTCCTGGAGCCGTCACCT
Source organism: Macrotis lagotis (assembly GCF_037893015.1). NCBI lineage: Eukaryota > Metazoa > Chordata > Mammalia > Peramelemorphia > Peramelidae > Macrotis > Macrotis lagotis. The sequence goes on from NC_133666.1 coordinate 693,723,904, forward strand.
CCTTCCTGGGCTAGCCTCTCAATTGGTCTGTTTGCTTTCCCTCTGGCCCCTCTGCTCATAGCCTCTTTCAAAGACACAGCTCTGACCATGTCAGTCCCCTGACCAAAACCTTCAGTAGCTTCCTATTGCCCTAAGGATCAAATACAAATTGGACTTTGAGGTCCAGCCCTTTTCCAGGTCTACTTTCTGAATGATTTTTTTTTAGTTTTTTTTATTTTTTATTTTTTTAGTTTTTTAGTTTTTGCAAGGCAATGGGGTTAAGTGGCTTGCCCAAGGCCACACAGCTAGGTAATTATTAAATGTCTGAGACTGTATTTGAACCCAGGTCCTCCTGACTCCAGGGCTGGTGCTTTGTCCACTGCGCCACCTAGCCGCCCCCCAGGTCTACTTTCAACTTAGCACCCTTCCTTCACTCCATGCTCTCCTCTAAACAGATCAGACTTGCTATCTCCTTCCCCTTGGAGTTTCTCTTTCATCCCAGCCTGGTGAGATCCTTGTCTGTTCCTCATCCCCACACCCTCCCCGACTCTACCCCCACACACATGCACACCATGATGTCATTCCTGATGGTCTCAGGTGACAAGGCTCCCATTTCCCTCAGTCGTTTAGATTGCTTTACCGCCATCACACCCATCTTGTTTATCTGTGCACATGTCAAAGAAGTCTAGACTTTAAGGGTGGAAGGGACCCTAGAGGAGGTGCTGAGAGACAGCTCCTCCCTCACTTGCCAAGCAACAAATGGATCTGGGGCTCCCCAGACCCAGACTCTAGGCCTGCCTTCTGCTGCTCCCTCATTAGCAAGCGCTCTCTCTCTCTCTCTCTCTCTCTCTCTCTCTCTCTCTCTCTCTCTCTCTGTCTCAGTCTCTCTCTTTCACACACACACACTCACATGCACACACATGAACATACATGTGCATACTAGGCTACAAGATGAAAGGTTCTAACTTCATTGCTAGACACTCACTGGGCAGCAGGCACATCCCCTCCACTTGTACCAGCAGAAGCAGATACAATGCAGATGGCAGGTGATGTGACCACGGCAGAGGAGACCTTGCAGGGGGCCACTTAAAGCTGTGGGGCTTCCCAGAGAAGCTGATGCTTGCATAGAGTTTTGTGGGGTGAGGACCAAGCGCCTCCCCAGAATGGCAATGGCAGGAAGGTCCCTGTGGCCAGGGCAGGCCTAGGGTTGAAAAGGCAGAACTTGTAGTACCAATCCCTGGAGTTTTATATTTGATCAAAGAAATAATTCAAAGCAGCTGGAGATTATGAATCAGGGGAGAGACCTTTGCTTGGGCAGCTGTGTGGTGGATGGGTGGCCGAGCAGAAGCCCACCACCATTGTCTGAGTCAGAGGTGACTGGCCATGGGTGCGGACGGTGCAGGGCCCCCACCCATCAGGCATGACATTGGGAAAGACAAAGAACCACATTGAAAGATCTTTGAGGTGAAAGACTCCCTGAGCCTCGTGGCCTATTTGTAATGGAATGAGAGAAAGAAATGGAAATTCTAAATCATCAATTTAGAGCTGAAAGGAGCCTTAGCCCCCCCCAAAAAAGCCCAACCCCCTCATTGTCTTGTTTTTGATTGCTATTTTCTCCATTTATATGTGATGAAAGTTTCCAACATTCATCCACAGGCATGTTTCTAAGTTGCACAATTTACTTCCACCCTCCCTTCCCACCCCGCTAGCTCTGCGGTGAACATACTAGTGAATGTTGGACATGTGCATCAGTGTTTAATATGTTTACATAACAAGGAATTGGGACTAAGGGGGGGGACAGGAAGGAAAAATATGAGTTCTTTTTTTTTAAAAAAAGTGCAATATAGTGTCCATTCAGATTCTGTGGCTTTGGGGGGTCTTGGGGTTTTTTCCTCTGGATGTGAATGGCACCATCCATAGCAGGTATCCAGCATTGTCCCCGCTCTCTGGACAGCCAGGAGCAGCCCCTTTCCTCACAGAAGGTCAGCGCATACTCCGATCCCCTCATTTTAGAGGTGAGCAGGAATCAAGTGACTTGGCCAGGGTCACACTGGTGATGCAGGTTCACTACTGCCCAGCCCCAGGCTAGTCTGAACCGGAACCATGTCAGGTTAAGAGAAGGCTTTGCCTGCCATATGGGGAGGACAGAGCAGGTCCAGCAAGTTCTGCAACCAGCTTGCAGTGGGCCAGGGTGGTGAAGTCAGAGCTGGACCAGATATCTGGAATGACTAGGCCACCAGGTGTAGTATGCCCCTCTGACCCCTCAACCCCCCTCCAGGAGCTTCTCCTGTCATTCACCCTTCACTGGATAGCTCACAAGGCCTGAGCCAGCCCAAGGGCATCCACACCAACCCCGCCCCCAACACCAGTCCAGCCCCATGAGACACACTGGCCAAGGCACCATCTGGGGAGCCACAGAAATGCTGGAGGACAAAGGAGACCTTGTTGGGAGATGGGCACCATTAGTTGTCTCTTCTATAGCCATCCCACCAATAAATGTGTTTGTCACTATAGAAATATGGACCCAGCCACCACAGACCCGCCCCCCAGGGCTAGGGAGGCAGTGCATGGACCACAACAACCTAGGCCTTTGACCTCCCAAAGCCAGTGGGCTGCAAGGCCCAGCTCCCTCCCCCAAAGCCTGGGCTTTTGAAAGTCTGAGGTTTGGGGTGACTTTTGCTCCCCGCAAGAGTGTAACAAATACCTTGAATTTATTCTGCTTCTTTGGGCATGTCATGCCCCCCTGCTCCAAGGTCCCCCATGGCATCAAGGGGTGAGGTACACCAAGCCCTTCCTAAAAGTTGACTGACCTATCCCCTTGATCCCCCCACCCCCACCCCAAGCCTCCCAAGGGCCTCATGCCAGGAGCTTCAGAGGATGCAAAGGTCACAGGTAGAAAACACAGACATGGTTGAGATGAAAGTGAGGATGACAGGATCAGATCCATGGCTTCAGACTGTCAGTTTGGTGGTTCATAGAGCATAGATTAGGGAAGCAGGGATACCAGAAGGCCGTGCCCCATGAGCAGAGAGCTGGAGACAAAGATGGGGGATGTCGTGGCACTGGACTGATTGGATACAGGCTGAGGGACAACACTGTGTCCTGTCCCTGAAGATCTGCACACGCCAGACCTGCGTCCTTCCCATCAACCTTGATTCCTCAAACACTGATGAAGTGCCCAGAGCCCTCCCAACATCCGGCTTTCCCTGGCATCCTTCAGTCTCCTCTCAAGCCTCCCCTTCCCAAGATCCTTTCCTGGTCCCTTCCTTCCAGGAAGACACCCCCCCCCGAATGACCTTCAGTCTACACTGTATGTAGGGTAGCTAGGGGATGCCTGGAGACCCAGAGCACCAGACCTGGAGTCAGGAAGACCCAAGTTCAAATTCAACCTCAGACACTCACTAGCTGGATCACCTTGGATAAGTCACTTCATCTTGTTGGCCTCAATTTCCTCATCTATAAAGTGAGATGGAGAAAAAAATGGCAATTACTAACCGAGGTTTAAAAAGGATGAGCTGAGGGGAAATAGAATGAATTCCATTTTGTACCAGTTAAGTCTGAGCTACCTCCAGGGCCACAAGAAGAGAAGTCCATATGGCAGCTGGTGAAATGGAACCCAAAATCCAGGGAACACCTTGACCTGGACATAGAGAGATCTGGAAGCTGTTTCACCAGAGAGCTGAGCTTAGCTCTCCAATGGGCTTAGCTCATACCTGGGAGCAAGGCAGAGAGGGAAGGAGCCGGGGCTGACCTTGGGGGCCTCCATCGCCAGCTTCTTCCCTTGGCTGAGGCTCTACCACCTGTCTACTCCAAGCATGTCCTCTCTAACCCTGGAAGCCTCCCATCAGCTGCCTAATCCTTTGCTTCCTGGCCTCCATTGACCCACATATATACAGCATCTAAACCCATCAGACCATGTCCTGTGTGGCCTCAGCTGCCCCTAAAACCACCTACCTGTCCTGACCCACAAGTTTGGGTGATCCCTCTATCATCTGCTTGTTCTGATTGCAGGTGCCTTTTATGCCAAACACCTACCCTCACAGCATCCTACCTGGTCTTAGCTGCTGCCAAAGTGCTCTGCCTGGTCTCAGTTGCTGCCACTACGCCCTACTTGGCTTCAGCTGACCCCATCGTGCCTTACCTGACCTCAGTTCCCCCTTAGTGCTCTGCCTGGTCTCAGTTGCCTCCACTGTGCCCTACCTGGTCTCAGTTGCCCCCATAGTACCCTGCCTAGCTCCAGTTGCCCCCATAGTGCAATACCTGGCTTCAGCGCCCCCACAGTGACCTGCCTGACCTCAGATGCCCCCTCCAGTGCCCACCTGAAGGGACCCTGGCTGGCCTTAGCTGTCTCATGTATTAGCTACCTGCCCAATTCACATCACATCTCACCTCAGTTGTCTCCTAAAGCAGCCATCTGACCCAAATGTGGCCTGACCTCAGCTTTCCTCCAAACCACCTGCCTCACCCCAGGCCATATGCTGTCTGACCTCAGTTGCCACTCTTACCAGCTGCAGCCTGCTCCATGTCCTGGGTGACCTTGGCTTTCTCCCATACCATGTGATTGCCTGGACCAAAGCCTAGCCAGCTTTTGGCTGGGCTCCCTACCTGCTATTGGTCCCATACTTACCCAAGACACTCCCACTGGGAACAGCCCCTGGCTGGCAGGAGGACCCGGCCCAACAGGCTGGGGCATATATTTGGGCTAACTTCCTGGACTGTTTAGGTAATCTGTACTTTTTGTACTTTATACACATGGAGGGCTCAGTTGCTTAGAATTCCCATTCATCTCCCACAACCCTACAGTGGAAAGGTTTATTCTCTCCTTTTTTAGAGGAGGACGTTGCGGCTTAGTCAGGTAGAGTCAGCCCTTTGCCCAGGCATATGTGCACTCTCAGTCTGGACTTGAATCCCTATTTTTCTGCTTCTAAATCTAGGAGAAAAAGACTTGACCTTTGACTCCAAGTTAGTCCCTTAGGATTGAGTTATCCTCATCTGTAAAAATGTCATAATATTCCAAACCTGCCTCCCTCACAGGGCTGTTGTGAGCAAACTTTGTGAGCTTCATCAAATGGGGAACATGTGCCCCTACACGAGCTGGCCTCCCAAAAGAGCTCCAGCCCAGGCTGCAAGGCTCATACACGCTATTCAGAGATGTCAGGCGCATTTGGGTCCCAGAGTGATGACTTTGGATCCTTAGGATCATGAGTTGGATGGAGCACAGGACTCCTGCTCAAGTCTAGCCAGGCTCTGCCCATGGCTCCTTCCCTGCCCCTCTGGGCCTCGGTTTCCACATCCAGGGTAGGACTAAACAAGTTCTGCCCCGCATTTCTCTGGCACATCAGGATTTGCAAGGGGCTCCCCACACAAGAACGTTGTGATGTAGGAGGGCAAACAAGAGTGGACCCACTTTACAGAATCTCAGAGGCTTGAAGGGCATCACCCCCAGGGCTATCTGAAGACCAAGCAGGATAATGATCCCAGTCCAATGGAGGTTCCCCACTGAGGAGTCATTGAGGAAGAAACGGTCAGCTGTTCTAAGCTACTGGACATCTGGATGTCTGAATTAGGACAATCATATTTGGCTCTTGAAAGAATCAATGATAAAGTGATCATATATGCAAATGGTATGAAGGGATGTTACTACCAACTTGCTTCCTGCCTTCCAAACTTCCGTGATCTGTGATTTTCCTGGCAAGAGGAGACAGCAGCCATGTCAGGGGGTGAGGGAGCCCAGACCTCAGACAACAGAAGCGGGTCCACTGAGGCTCAGGCAATCATCCCAGCATGGCGAGAACTTGCAAAGCCTTGGAGAAGTCAGAGTTCTTCTCCATGCCCCAGGGAGAGAGGATGTCAGGAGAGGGTTGAATGAAGACAATGGGGAATGTTCAAAACAGAGAAGAGAGAAAGCCTCTTCTAGATGCTGTTTCATTGGAACTTCATACCCAATGGGAAATGGATGCTGAGATTGTTTCCATTTTGGAGATGAGACCAAGGTTCAGAAACTAAAGTGACTCCCCAAGGTCACTTGCTAGTCAAGGTCAGAATGATTTGACCATCATACCCCTGATCTGCCTAGTATCTGAAGGGTCATCTATATCAGAAGGCACCTTGATAATAGAAAGCAGAAGGAGCTGCCTCCACAGGTGCTGGGCTCTCCCTCCATAAAAGTCACAGAAGAGGAAACTGAGGCTCACAAAAGGAAGGAGAGCTCATGGAGTCCTGGTGTGGCCCACCCGTCCTTCATTGAACAGGTACAAATGGGGCCTCAGGAAGGGAAAGGCTAGCCCCTGATCACCCAGGAAGGAGAGCACGAGCTACAGCCCTGCAGCTTTCCCAGAGGGATGGAGATGGGGCTGCAGAGGCCAGGGACATGCCAGACAGTGACCAGCCGATTTTCTCCTGTGGCTTAAAGGTTCATGTCCTGCATGGTTTCGTGTTCTACCAGTTCAAAGGTCAGGTGGAATTTGTTGACTTTTTCCAAAAAGAGGCTCTGCTCATCTTCTCCAGAGCCATCATGGGGAAGGGAAGGAGAGTCTGGAATCTGGAGACCCAGGCCCAGCAAGAAGGACATCAACTTCCACTTGGCTTCCTTTCTCCAAGGGAACCACCAAAGGAAATATAGCCCCTTGGGATGCTCCGTCTGGTCCCAGGTGGTAGGACCAGTGGGTAAAGGAGGAGAAGGGGGAAAACCAGATCAACTAAAGGCAATATTTCTTTATGATTGAAACATTCAGTAGCAGAAGAGCTCGCTTCGGGAAGGACTTTGGGAGGAAAGCTCTCAATCGCTCTAAGTGTTGAAGGAGAGCCTCTAAGAGCTCTTTCCCTGGCATGGTGCAGGCAGTCAAACCAGAGAATCTTTCATGGATGATCATTTCAGCAGCTGTTGCTTAGATTCAGTCAGTTTTCAACCGGGGCAATGACTATCTAATTACACATCTGAATGGTTACGAGCAGATCTCCCCACTTGAGAGCCTGCCTGCTGACATGACATGTTGGGAAGTAGAGCAGCTTCCTCAAAGCTTGGGAATACCACAATTCTTAGAAATTCAGAACCTGGGCTCAGTAGAAACTAGCCTTAGTAAGGACAAACTAGCCCATCTTCATGAAAAGGGAGGCAGGCCAGCTGTCAGCTCCTCTCCTCCAACATCTCCTCCCAGTCAAAGCTAGGATATCTGCTCTTCCACCATCTAGGACCCTCATCTATATTGACCAGCTCTTCTCATAATTGCCCTATTGCCTAGAGTTGCAAAGATACAACCTGGATTTTAAAAATGTCTTCAGGAATGACAAGAGTGTGGATTTCTGTATTTTTTAAGCTTCTAAAGTGCTTTTATCACCATAATTATGCCTATTTTACCAAGGAGAAAACTGAGGTTCAGAGATGTTGAGTGTACTCAGGAATATCACTTTTTCTCCACACCAAGCCCAGTTCTCTGAAATGTGCTCCCTCCAAAAGAGTGAGGCACACTGATGCCACTAGCCCCTTAGAGTGGGGCAGAGAGCCAGGTTTCTCTCTCAGTTGAATGACAAGGAAAGACGGGGCTCCAAAAATGTCTCCAGGTAGACATCTAAGGTTTTCCATGATGGGGCAATTGGTTGGCACAGTGGATAGAGCATTGGCCTTGGAGTCAGGAGGCCTTGAGCTCAAATCTAGCCTCATAGCTAGACACTTAACTAGCTGTGTGGCAAGTCATTTAACCCTGATTGTCTTGCCTCTAAGTCCCTTTCCAGTCATCCTGATTCATATCAGGCCACTGGACTCAGATGGCTCCAGAGGATAAAGGGAGGCTAGTGACTTAGCACAGTCCCCTCCCACCCAAATCCAATTATCCAATTCATGTTCTTGCCATGACATCATCTCTCTGGCATCACGATCTTTGAAAATGAAGGATAAACATCATCATCCATGACCAGGCTGAGCTACCTGATGTGAACCCTAAGGCAGATCAGAGCCCAAAGAGGAGACCAGTCATGCCTGCCCTGTCTCCCACACTCCCTCTTTTTTCTGCCCTTTTCTGAATCTATCTTCCCTTCAAGGTCCAGCCCACCTTCTTCTGCCTATGAGAGGCCTCTTCTAATCCATCCAGTCCTTCCCAGCCAAAGGAAGCTCTCTCTCCATTATCTAAACCCTTTCAACAGGTGACCAACTTGTTGAAAGACTTTCCCATCTCAGGTATACAATTTTGAATAAAATTAAAACTATTGAATAAAATAGAATTTGAATTCAATTTTGAATAAAATAAAATCTTTTGATTATGGCTCCAACCTACTCTTCAAGTCTGACCTCAGATATTCAGCTTACTATCTTGTACCCTCCAGTCAGCCCAGACGATCTATACTTCTTGATCTCATCCTCTCATCTCCTACCCCTAAGTCTCTGCTCCTTACCATCATCATCCAACCCTGGAATGGATTCTCCTCATCCTCACCAGTTAAAAGTTTCTTTAAGGTCTAGCCTGAGGGATCACCTTTTCCAGGAAGTCTTCCCTGACTTCCCCCAAAAGAAGTGGCTCCCTCCTTCTTTGAACCTATCAGCCCACCACATTTAGTGTCATTTAATAGTTTCCTAGATTATAAGAGAACTATTTGTGTACACATCTTATTTCCCTTCTAAGGGTTGACTTCCCTGAGGATAGACACTCTCTTATTTGAATTTGGGGTTAGGTTCATTAAATGAAACTGATATAAGAAGATATTAATTCTATAATGTAAGTCTGAAGTTCCCTCTCACATGAAAGCAAATCTCTTTTTGTGAGTCTAACCATCCTCCATTAATATCTACCAAGCAGCTATCGTTCTTCCCTTCTGGGCAGGACGAGGTGAAAACAGAAAAGGATAAAGGGAGGGATTTAGGCAAGATGAAGAAGCCACATGGGTAAATTGGCAAGGAGAGTCAGTAAGAAAGAAAAGATATGAGAATACTCTCAGTTCACCCTCCATAGCAAGGTAGATACTGCCAACATAATGGTGCCCATTTCACAGATAGGGAGCTTGCATCCCTGGCTTGCTTAGAGTCACACAGCTGGTAGACATAGAAACTGGAGCTGCAATACAGATTTTCACAAGAATTGCTGCCTCTCAAAGAATCAGGTCATCTCTGAAGCCATTGGGTCCCACCTCTGACTGACCAAAAATACCTCCTTCCACAATCGCCCCCACAAGGACTTATCTAGTCTTGGCCAGATCAGTCAGGAGCAGGGAACTCCCTCCTTCCCAACACAAGAGGCAAGCAACAAGAATGTATTAAGCATCTATTACATGCCACCACTTTGTTAAGCCAGAGAGTCCCTGTCCCCAGAAGCTCACATTCTAGAACATCCACACCCACCGGTTGAGAGAGGCCAGGAACATCTGCACCCAGTCAAGAGAGGCCACATTCAAGATGGAGAGCATCTGCTCCCATCTCCCAGGAGAGAGAAGGCACGAACATCTGCATCCACCAATCAAGAGGCCACATTCAAGATGGAGAACATCTGCCCCACTCCCCCGATAAAGAGAGGTCATGAACATCTGTCCCTGCTGGTCAAGGGAGGCTACATTCCAGATGGGGAATGTATGCACCTGCCAGTTGAGAAAGACTATCCATCTAAGATGGGGAACATCTGGCCCCCTCCCCCAGGAGAGAGAAGTCATGAACATCTGCATCCACCAATCAAGAGAGGCCACATTCCAAGATGGGGAACATCTATACCTGCCAGTCAAGAAAGGCTACATCCAAGATGGAGAACATCTGCCACCCCCCCCCCAGTAGAGAGAGGTCACAAACATTTACACCTGGTGGTCATCCAAGATGGTTGGTGGAAGAGTGGGAGTTCCCTAGCAGTTACAGAACAGAGGAGGGGGCACTGGATCCCAGAACCCAAATTTTTCCATGGAACCTCAGGCTCCCACAAGAACGCTCAAGATCTGAAGCTGGGCAGCCCTAAGCCCCCATTGGACCTTTACTTCTCCAAAGACAAGGTGTCCCAGTTCCTTCACTCCGTTTTTAGACAGCATGGCACCCCCATCCTTCTCTTACTCTTGGTTATTCTCTCAGACATACCCTAGTCCTTGGATCAAGGATCAACATTCTGGAAAACTCAAGTTCCCCTGACACCCCAGCTGCAGAGAGCCAGGGGGCCAGGCTTGAGAAGTGACCACTTAGTTTGGCCATGAAGAAGTCAGTGAAGAAGCGAGCCTTAAGGGGGATTAAAAAGACAGTGAGAGGGCAGACAGTGGAAGCTGTAATGGGGATAGGTTCCTGGTTCCATAATTCCATTTGACACAACACCTTGTCCTTATGTTTGCAATGGTAACAGAAGTATTGAACACAGACCTTAACAAGCTTATGGGTAGAAATGAAAGCCCCAAACCATTACGATATGAGACTGAGAGAAGTTCTTCAGAAACATAGGAAAGTTTCAGGAAAATTACTCTGAGGATGTTGAGGCAAGAGAAAATATACAATTTGGAGATGTCAAGGAGGGCTTCATGGAAGAGGTATCAGGGTTCCAGGAATTTCATTCATTTAAGCAATATATTGGCTATATTTTCTATATTAACTATTGATTATTATAAAGATTAGTGTTTATTAAGTACCTGCTTTATATGAGGCTGTGAACCAAGCACTGGCCTTGCCCTCATAAAGCTTACAGTCTAATGTGGCTACAAAAGATACAGTCGCATAACAACCTTCCCAGACTTAGGATGGGGAAGGGAGGCTCAGCCAAGGTTTCCTGGAAAAGGCAGAAGGGGATGAGGAAAGGAAGCAGGTAGGTGAGAGGGAAGGAAGGCCCAGAAAGCTGTCACTGAGGGCCAGGCGTCTTTCTGCTCCTCACCTTGTTCAGCCTTCTCTTAAGACTAGAGCTGCATTAGGGAGGAAACCTGAGGGGATGTAAACTCCTTGAGGACACAAACTGTCTTTAGCACTTAACACATGGAGACTGAATGATCTCGCATGGTGGCTCAGTTTCTTCCCCTCCCTTTACTCCTGGGTCCATCTTGCATCCCTTGGCCTGTCAACTTTCCTAGTCAGTCATGAACCCAAGTTCAGAGGTGCCCAGGCATCAGTCTAGCATTGCCCGAACTGCAGGCGGGCACCAGGCAAAGGCCTGGTAGCTGAGCACAGTCTAAGAGACAATATCTCTCCCTATTTAAAACCCACCTCCTTGGCCACTACCCCCTGGGCAGTTTTCCTTTTTAGAATGAAAGCTCTTTGTGAGCAGAGACTGTCTTGCTTGCACACCACCTAGACTATTGGAAACACTTCATTCTTTTTCATTCACTTCTTTTACCCAACCAACCCCCAGCCTCCCCCCCCCCAAGTCCCCTAAATAGGCTCCCTGAGAGAGGCTCATTCAGCCTCAGCTAGAATATCTCCACTGATGAGCAGCCTATTCCAATAATTAGAAACCTCTCCTTAGTAGAGGTCTTTTTTCTGCTGATTCTCAATCAAGCCTCCCCTATAACTCGCAGTTCTTGCCTCCCAAGTGAGGTAGTTCTAAGCTGCCTAGTCCCCCTTCTCTATAATGACTGAAGGGGCAATCATGTTTCCTTGAGCCCACTCCCACCCCAGTCTTCACATAAGGCAGTAAGCCGAGGGCCTGTGGTTTCCTTCACATTGGACCTCCCAGTGAAGGAAATCCTTCTACCAAAATCACTCCTGACCGGTCTGTAACATAAGAGTCTCCATCTTCTACTTAGGGGGAGAACAGAATACTGGAACCAAAAGGGACCACAGAAAATCAAATGTTAGAGCTGGAGGGGACTTCTGAGACAACTATCTCTGGGAGCACTGGCAGCCACAGAGAAGCTACTGACATCAGAAATTAGGAGTGGGTCTCAGACGTCTCCTTAGGGAGCCAGGGCCCTGTCCACTGGACCTGCCTACTTTCCTTTCTCGCCCCATGAGAGATGGAAGGGACAGAAACAAAGAACTGCTTTCAGCATTTCCCAAGGACCCAGTGAAGGAGAAGCTGAGATCTGCCCAGCCAGCCCTGCTCCCTGGCAGCCCCCTCCTCTGACTCTGCCTCTCTTTCCCCCCAGGCTGTGCATTTGAACTGATGGATTTCCAGAGCTCATATTCAGATAGATCTTGGGGATAGGAAGGAAACACACTCAATTTTCATCAATTTTTATTAAAATGCCTTTCCGGGCTGACATTTCCCTGAATTATTTTTAGTTCTGTGATGACACCATTGGGAAAATTTGAGGAAGATTGATTCTGCCATTTCTGAGCTCTTGGAGCCAGAGAAAAGGGCGTTTTCCACTCTTTAGAAATGTCCAGTATTCCTCTGGGAGCACCTCAGTAGCTTGGCCCTGATGGAGAGCATTCAAAAGGTCAAACCACATACACAAGTGGTCTTAGCAAAGATCACAGTTTTGAGAATGAAGAGAGCCGGGCTCAGAATCCCCAGGAAATAAAATACTTAGAATAAAATCCTAGCCTCATGGACTCACAAACCCTAAAATGATAGGATCGTCGAGTGGTGGAAACCACAAATCTCAGAGCTGGAAAATACATTGGAGGGGCCTGGGACCTCGGGCCAGACCCAACCTCATCAGGTTCTGTTAGTCCTCTGGAAGGGAGCCACCGGTCTCTTGTTTCAGACCTTCCTCCAACCAACTGCCTGGGGGGAAATCTGATTAGAACATAAACTGCCAGTTCTACTAGAGAGCATTGGGTAAATGGCCAGTCTGCCCTGGAAAACAGCCAAGGCCTTCCGACCTTTTGTCTGAAAGCTGGTCCTGAGCCCTCGTTCAGGACCCAGGGGCACACCTGCATCTTTATCACTGCAGGCAGATAATCTGGAAGAATCTCACAAATGCATGTGAATTAAAGTTTACTTTTTTATCTTCAGAGTTTTATTTTCAGAGAATTGCAATTTTCAAGATGGCCTTACATAAACTAACAAATTATTCTCTTTCATAAGAGAATTTCTGGATTCTTTTTTTTTCCCCCGGTAAGATGATGGAGTTAAGTGGTTTGCCCAAGGACACAAAGGTAGGTAATTATTAAGTGTCTGAGACTGGATTTGAACTCAGGTCCTCCTGACTCCAGGGCCTGTGCTCTATCCACTGCGCCTCCTAGCTGCCTCTAGGATTCTTTTGAATGAAAATTTTAAAGGTTTACTGATACTTTTTTCTTTTTCCTTTTTTCCTTTTAGACAATGTTTTCCGTTTTATTGAAAAATCACACAAAATGTGTTCAATTTTAAAGGACAGCAAAATACTCAAGAGTGTGTCCCCAACCAGTCTTTTTTTATTTTATTTTTCCAATTACATGCTATGAAAGCTTTTCTACATTCATCCACTTGCATTTTTATATACATGTTACACAGTTTTCTTCCACCCTCCCTTCCCACCTCTCTTCCCGCAATGGCAAATAGTCTGGTAAAAGTTGTACATGTGCATTTGTGTTTAATGTGTTTACATATTAGGCATTTGTGAATGAGGAATTAGGACTATGAAAAAAGAAAGAAAACCAAGGGCTGGGAAAGAAAAACCATGAGATTTTCCATAGTGAACATAGTATCCATTCAGATTCTGTGGAGTTTTTTGCTTTTTCCCCCCTCTGTATGTAGATGATGTTGACTGTAATAGGTCTCTCAGATATCTTTTTTTTAATTGCCTTTTCCAGATTTACCCTTCACACGCAGAATTCCTAATTTGCTAAAGCAAAATCAAATGGCACAATAATCAAGCATGGATCTATGAGTATATTCAATTGAGGATTTCTAGTCCCCTTCTGTCCCTTCTACCAAAAGAAGGAGGATAGGTTTCATCAACTTTCCTCTGGACCCAGACTGGCCCCCCAGTGAATAACTGACCAAAGTTACTCTTTGCTCACAGACAATAAAATGTTAAACTCAGAAGGGCCCTCATGATACAGAAGAGGAAGCAAAGCTAGAGAAGGGAGGTGATCTTACCAAGGTCACACAAAGGGGTCTGTGTTTACCACTTTGGAGGCCAATCTTGGCTAAGTCTACCTTTCTTGCCTGCCAAGTACAGAATTTCCTTCGTTTTTAGACATCATCTCCCCCCACCTCCAGTTGTGTCTGTGCGTGTCTGTCTGTCTCTCTCTCCCCACCCCCACCCCAGCTGTCTCTGTCCTGTCTCTTGTCTTTTTCTCACTTTCTCCATCTCAGTCTCCTGTCTCTGTCTCTTGTCTCTCTGTCTTGTCTTTTTCTCTCCATCTCTAAATGTCTTTCTCTCTCTGTCTCTCTTTGATTCTCTCTCTCTCCTGCTCTGTCCCCCTTGGTTTCCTGTTTTTCTAACTCGATTTGCCCCCTGCTCCTACTATTGTATCTGATTAGCAAGTGGAACATCAGGAGGGTTGCACTGTAGTCTTAGATTTTCTATTAAATAATCCTGTGACATAGGGAAAATTGCTCCCTTGGCAATTCCTTACCTCTGTTCCTTCACTGAAACATTAATCTCTAAAGTCCTTCTAACTCTGAGAGTTTATATTCTAAAGTTCCACTATGACATGGAAGTCCTCAATTTTGACTAGGTTCCTGGGATATTTTGTGTTGAGGTTTCTTTTATTCTTTTTAAGATTTCTTGAAATATCATGACTTGACTCTTATTTTGGTCATAACACTCAGGTAGTCCAATGGCTTTTACATTTTTCTCCTCAATTTGCTTTCAAAATTAAGTGTTTTGCTAAGCAATACTTTACTTTTTTTCAGTCTTCTGATTTTGTTTTAATATGTCTTTCTGTCTCATGGATTCATTGGGTTTATTTGGTTCATTCTAATTTTCAGGTAGTTTGTTGCTTGAACAATATTTTGCATTGCCTTTGCACGCTACTAATTACCTGTCTAATTCTTCCATAGTCCTCATTTCTCTTCCCATTTTTCCTCTAATTCTTTCATTTCATTTATAAACCCATTTTAAAAGTCTTTTTAAAAATTCTTCTTTATATCTTTCAGGAATTCTAGTTGAATTTGTGCCCTATTTGTATTTTCTTTGAGGCTTTGCTTGCCCAAGTTTTGGAGTTTTTGTCTTTTCCTGAATTTGTTGAGCACCCTTGTCACTATAACAATCTTTCTTGGTGGGATTCTTTTTGTGTTTGCTCATTCTTCCAACCTCCTTCCTGACTTTAGATTTGACGTTAGAGCCAGCTCTGTGCCCATCTGGAAAAGATCTGGTCCTGCTGCTGCTTTCATGGGGCAGTGAGTGTTGTTGTTGGGCAGGGTCTAATTGTTGCCCTCTCCCCGATCTGAGCTCTGAGAGTTCCTAGCCTGGGCTCAAGTCTGCTGACAACAGTAGACAGTTACTGGACCCAGATCCCATCATCTGAGAAGCTCTGCTTCTCAAAGGGATAGGAGTACCTTTTTGGTGTGGGATCCTACCCCTGGTCATTCTTCCACAGGCTTCAGATTATTCTAGCAGCAGGAACTGAGACCCTGATCTGCTCCCAAGGTCTGGAACGCACTCTGCTACTAGTTTCTCCACTTCTTTGCTCTCAGTCCACAGGCTGTGCCTGGGACCTCTCTTCAACCCAGTAAACACCACCTCCTTAGCCTGGCCTGGGTCTGAGACCCAGAACTAAGCAGTGGCAGACAAGGCCACAGTCCCTGGGAAATGGAGTGCTCCTAGCCAGAAGCCATGACCAATGTCTAGAGGCTCTGCCTCTTTCCCTAGATCAACCTAGAGTGTATCAACACTCAGTGATTTTTTCCGGGATTTCCTCATAAGGATTTGAATCTGGATTTCTCGATCCAGTTAGCCAGGAGCTAACTGTCCTCCCTAATCCTGATGCCACCTTCCAAACCCAGTTAATCCTGATGTTCTGTGATCTGTGGTTTACTGGTCCCTTCTGGCTAGAACATGTGGAGTTTGGTGATTCTCAGAGGAATAGGGGAGTTCACCTTATAAGCAGGAGTCACCCTGTCCATAAGTTGGAATCTCTGTGGGTGCCAAGCTCACTGCTAATGCAGTCCTACCAGGGAAGTCATATGATGTAGCTTCAGATCTGGGCTCTGCTTGGGGAGGATCTTAAACTAGGCACTTCTTGAGGCTGGATGAGGTCATAGGAAGTAGCTGGATGCCAGGGATGGGTGGCACCTTTGTCCTGGAGTCACAGAAGAGAGCAGACAAAGCTGGTGGGCCTTCTTGAAATCCCTCTTTCTTCTCCAAATGAACTGAAGACATCAGCTCACAGAGGGTGGAGGGTTCCTTCAAGGTTTAATATCTGTAGAGGGTTTAAGGGACTGGGCAATCTGAGGACCCAGCAGGAGAGTTGGCCATCCTCTTGGGCAATGTCCAGGCCACAAGGGCCCATGGAGGCTTCGGATATCAGGGGGCTAGTAGTAAGGAGAGTCATATTTCATAAAAAAAAAAAAACATGGACAGGAAAACAGTATGGCTTTCAGTTGAAAAAAATGGCCTTGGGATTTCAGAAAATGCAACACTCAGTCATGTTTCAAAGCAACGGTGCAGGAGTCAAAGGATGTGCTGGGGCCACTGGCTTCCTGACTTACTCCCTCTGGTCTCAGATTCACCACTTGTAAGACAAGGAAACTGAAGTAGAGGAGACTGAAGCTTCTCTAAGATTCTAGGGGTACAAAATTCAGGGATTCTAAGATCTAATAAAGCCAACAGCAAGAAAAATGTTATGTGCTTCAGATAACATTTCAACATATTTTACATAAAGGTAGAAACAGCACTGGTCCCAGAGTCAGAAAGACCCAAGTTCAAACCTGTCCTCAGGCACTGACTGGCTGTATGGCTCTGGGCAAGTCATTTCACTATCTCAGTTTTCTCCTCTGTGAAAAGGGAATCAAAAGAGCACCTACCATGCAGGATTGTCGTATGGCTCAAATGAGATAATATTTATAAACTGCTTTGCAAAACTTAAAACTTTATACACATGCCCGTTATTATCATTATTACATTATGCATGTATAATGTGTAAATAGAAATTGTTCTTTAAATAAGAATTATTATTAATAACCAAAACATAGTAGCTTCATTGTTCCCCTAGTAATCCAGTGAGGGCATCCTGGAGAGGTTTCCCAGAGAGTCAAGGGACTTGCACAAAGTCGTGGTCAATAGCAGGGTCCCAGCAGAGACAGAGTTTTCAATCCCCAGCTCCACGATGGCAGGTATCCTAAATGTCTGCTGATTGATGGGAGCTAAGAGTTTATCTGGGAACTGAAAGAAGCTCTAGGATGGCCCAGAGGCAAGAGGAGGATGCTCCAAGGACACAGTCAAGAAGCCAGGCAGGCTCTGCCTCAAAAGAGCTCCCTTGTTATTGAGGAGTGTGTTATTGTGTGTGTGTGTGTGTGTGTGTGTTGGCCTGCCCACAAGTGCCTGCATCTTTGTAGATACAAGATACAGAAGCAAAGTCAAAACAACTTAATTGGGGGGGGGGGGAGGATAAGAGCAGCTGGAGGAGAGGGCAGGAAACAGGGAGCACTCCAAGCCTAGGGCCAGGACCTGCAGTCACTGGGACCCACAGCACTGATGGGCCTGGGCTGGAGGGAAGAGACTTTACTGAGTAGGGGCAACATTATCAAGAGGGAGAAAAATTAGATATTTCTTTTTAAAAAAAATTTAAAATGAAAAGAAAAGAAGGGAGGGAGGGAGGGAGGGAGGGAGGGAGGGAGGAAGGAAGGAAGGAAGGAAGGAAGGAAGGAAGGAAGGAAGGAAGGAAGGAAGGAAGGAAGGAGAGGGAGGAAGAAGGAGAGGGAGGAAGAAGGAGAGGGAGAGGGAGAGGGAGACCCTAACTTGCCAGCTGAGTAAGAATGGACTGGAGTAGGGAGAGACTCAAGGCAGGCAGAGTCAACAGGGAGCAGATTGGATATGGGGCATGAGGAGAGGGAGGAAGATGCATATCTGGGTGACTGGGAGGATAGTGGTTCTTTCCGCAGAAATAGAAAATTTAGGAAAGAGAAAGAGCATGGGGGGAAAGGCAAGGAATTCAGTTTTGTACATGTTGAGCCTAAGATGACGACTAGACATTGAAATCAAAATGCCTAACTGGCCAATGAGAAATAAATTTGGATGTCAGTAGAGAGGAAGGGCTGGATAAGTAGATTTGAGAATCATCAGCCTAGAGATAATTATTAAATTGATGGGAGCTGATGCAATCAGCAAATGAAATAATTGTGGGGGGGAGAAAAGAGGGCCCAGCACAGAATTCTAGAGGAAACTTGTAATTAGTGAGCATGACTTGGATGAAGATCCACCAAAGGAGTTTGGGAAGTGGTTGGATAGATATGACTTGTAGGAAAATCAAGTGAGAAAAGGGCATCAAGGAGAAGAGGGGGACTGACCAGTTTCAAAGGCTCCAGAGAGCTCAAGAAGGATGATCCAGATCATTAAGAGAGACAAAGGAGACAAAGTGGAGGCCCCTGTTGTGGGTGACTGCTCAAGGTTAACTACAAAAAGGATGAGAGTGGGCAGCTAGGTGGCACAGATAGAGCCCCCGGCCCTGGAGTCAGGAGGACCTGAGTTCAAATCTGACCTCAAATACTTAATAATTGCCTAGCCATGTGACCTTGGGCAAGATACTTAACCTCATTGCCTTGCAAAAATCAAAAACCAAAAAAAAAGTGCTAAAAAAAAAAAAGATGAGTGAGGAGAGTTTTTGAAGGTGGGGGAAACATGGGCATGTTGGTAGGCAGGAGAGATGAAAGGTAAGGGGGGGCATGATGGTATGGGATCACTTGTGCAGGTGAGGGCTTTGCCTTGGCAAGGAGAGAGGCTAACTCTTCATGGAAGATAGAGAAGAAAGCCACAATGGCAGAAGGCATCCTGGGTGCATTGAGATGAGGAGGAAAAAGAAGGAATTTAAGGCAAAGAGCTTCAGTATTTTCAATGAATAATCTGAGAGGGCAAAAGGAAGGGAAGCCATGGGAGGCTTGAAGAGAGATGAAAAGATTTGGAATAGTGAAGTAACTGGGGAGGTGAGGGAAGACTGCCAAACTGCAGGAAGGCCCCAGCTGAGGTGGACTTAGGAGGGTTTCACTGAGCAGTGGGTGGGGAGAAGGTAGAAGATGAAGGAAGGGATTCAAGGTCAAGTTTTTGCAAGGCAAGGTTAGTGATGGGAGAAGAGGACAGGGTGGAGTCAACTGGTTCAGGATAGGGGAAGACACATGAAAGTAATGGCCTAGGAAGAACAAAAGGGTCAATGGGCTTCATAGTGAGGATGAAGATAGATTTGGGGGTCACAAAACGATTAGAAAAGGGAGTTCCAGAGTCCCTTGGCATAGAGGTGGTACAAGGAAGTAAAGGCAAGATGCCAGGACTGATTGTTTTTGTGAGGGGCATCCCTCCCTAAGGACAACAGCAGGGAACACGGGACCACATCTTTATCATCTCAAAACTGACAAAAAGATGGAGTAAATATAAGATCTCATTGTGCTCACTGTTGATGGATTATGACTAAACATTCCATTGAGAAGAATGAAACACCATCCTACAAGAGCTTTCCCTTATCAAGATCATTCTAGATTCTCTGGAAGACATAGCACTAGAACTAACCTGCTCAGCACCTATCAGATAACAAGCCCCAAGTGAGGCACACCAGAGAGGCTGACTCACCAAAGCAATTCATCACTGTGGGCAGTATTTGGGCTGGACAGTCATTTCCTGGGGTTGTAGCTGTCTGAAGATATTGTACTGGTTGCATTGAGGCCCAGAACACTGCAGAGCCCCCAGAAGTGATCTGCACTGACTCACAGGGGGCTGGCTGGTCCATTAGAGAGCAAAGATCAAGGGATGAAGAATGCCAAATGCCCACCCTAACACCATGCATCTGAATGGTCATCCTCAGGGACCATCCAACACCACCTAGTGTATCCAGGTGGACAAAGAGTTGAGCCCTGAGAAGAGGAGGAAGAGAGCAGGTTGGGATGACTTGGGGAAACTGCACAGTTCTACTGATTTCATTTCCTAAAACAGCAGAAGCCCATCTTATACCCCACTGCCCCCTGCAAACTGAAGATGAGCATGATTCAGAGGATACTGCAGAGGGCAGTGCATGTGCAGGGTAGGTGTGAGGAGAACCAAGCCTACTCCAGTGAGGAATTCTCATTGATGGAAAATCAACTAAGAATTCCAAAAACCAGAAGTCAAGGGTCTCAGTGAAGGTGCAGCAGTGGCAAGGGATGGCCTGAGGGGTCCACTGCTGCCCTCTCAGTATCGGGAAAAAGCAAGGACAACCTCCAGAGCACATCAGTGAACATGCTGGGGCAAAATGGAATCATTAAGTGTGCTCCCAACTTCATGGGGCAATCTGTATATAGTAATTCCCTAATTGGGGTACTCTGTACCAATATAGACCCCAATCATTCCATCTAAGCAGATAGGCCTTTGGGAATGGGTATGGCCCCAAACAAAGTCCTTGGTGACCTACCTCCCACTGGAGACCCCCCCCAGTCCTTCTACCCTTGTTGAACAAGGCCAGTCCTCAGATCAGGCTATGTACAAAGTCCTACCAGCTGGGCACATCTGCCAGGACCTGCAATCTAGCAGCAGGGCCTTTGAGATCCCAGAATCACCTCCAAGGGGGAGCTGTTATCTAACTGAAACAGCTCAGCTGTTGGGTAATCTCCAACAACTCCTGAAGACCGCAGGAGAAAGCAGGTAGGAAAAAAGGACCATGGGATCACTGTCACCCTGTTCTGGGGGCAGCCCGCATAGGCCACTGTCCATATGGAATCAAGTCAGGTCACTGCTTCTGCTGCCCAGTCTGGGCACATGGTTCTCCCGCCCTGGCTTGCACTTTTTCTAAGGCAGAAGCATGGACTTGTAAAGGGCTGGACTGGTGGCCACCATCTGACATTTCCTAGAGAAGATCACTTGCCCTGCCCACTGCCCCTCCCAAGGTGATGGTGAGTGAAACACTGTGGATCTCAAAGCCCGTGCTGGTGATCTGACCATCTAGGTCTGAATGTGCTGTCTTGTTGCCAATTTGGACTATTAGGCGCTCCTTGTTGATTGTGCCTCTGCAATGTCCATGACCACTTGAGATCAGAGAATTCAGAAATGTTTTATTTGGCAGAGGGAGGATATTGAGTCATCCAAGCAGGAGGAATATCATAGGAGAGAGAGAAGCGATCATTAATTAAGCATTCCCTCCTTCACATCAGCCCAGGGAGTTGGTGAACCCTGAGTTAGGCCTTCCTAGAAGGATCAGGTCTTGCTGAGCAGAGTATGGTAGAAGGACTCAGTTCAACAAGCATCAGTTACTGAGTGCCTACTAGGAACAAGGGATGGGAGCAGGCTACATGGGTGAAGAGAGCCAAAGATTAAATCGGAAAGACCTGAGTTCAAGAGAGGCTCTGCCTTCCACCAGCTGGTGAAAAGGGATAGGTGGGACATAAGCCTGGAAAGGGGAGATGTGGCGGATTGTGGCAGATCTTGAATGCCCATGACTGTTACACCATGAGAGGCAGCAGGAGACAGGGCAGGTCATGGAAAGAGCAGTTGACCAGGGCTCAGCACTGACCACCTCTTCTTGGCTGTGTCATCACAGGTTAAACCCCTTTCCCTCTCTGAGTCTCAGTGTCATCAGCTGTAAAAGGAAGAAAGGGCTTGTACTAGATGACCTGAGATGAAACCAGATGACTGCAGAGCAACGACCGATCCTATGATCAAATTATTTAACAACAGAATTTGGTCGAGGTGTGAAGGATGGACTGAAAACATGGGGAGCCGTCAAGTCAGGGGGATGTTCAAGGGGATACCAAAGAGCGTCTAGCCTCTAGTGGGAGTTATGGAAATAGAAAGAGATGAATGAAAGTGAGAGTTGGCCTGGGTAAGGATGGCCAGGGAAAAAGAAGAGATGAGAGAGGGGGGGAGAGAGAGACAGAGAGAGAGGAGACAGAGAGTAGAAAAAGAGAGGGGAGAGAGACAGAGACAGAGAGAAGAGACAGACAGAGAGAGAGAGAGAGAGAGAGAGAGAGAGAGAGAGACCAACCTAAAGATAGCACAATGAGATACTCACAATGAGAGATCAAAAAGAGGAAGAAAAAACATAGAAGTAAAAGAAGAAATTTAATCTCACAGAAGATTATGTTGAGAAAGAAAATAGCCAAAAAAAAAAATGCTGCAGAAAGGTTAAGGGAAAAGGCCTCAGAACAGGAGATGCCAGGGCTGGAAGGGCCTTAGATCAGATGATATCAAGGCTGGGAGAAGTCTCAGAAGAGAGGTCACTGAATGGCAGAGCCCAGTGGGTGACTGAGCTGGCCATCATTTGGCCTCCCGTCCCCTCCATCAGCCTTTGTGAGATGGATGAGGAAAGCAAAGACAAGAGAAGAGCAGTGACTGGCCCGAGGTCATGAAGCTGGTGAGGGTTGGCAATGGTGCCCTCAGGCAGCCACCTTTCCCTGGCTGAGTGCTGGATAGGAGGGGGATGGGCAGGTTCCTGCTCCCTCCCCCAGATGCTCAGGCAGGGGGTTCTGACTTAGGTTTCCAAGGAAACAGCTGAGTGCTACTGAAAAGATGTGGCATTCTGGGGGCTGTACTGTGTTGAGGGAATGTGGGAGACCTGTGGGGCCAGAGTCTTCCTGCTAGTCCCCTTTGGGGACAGAACTCCACTCCCCCCTTTCACTCACCTGCCTCCTGGGCTTAGGATTCAGCAAATAGCCAGGAGAGAAAGTCCTTCAGGAAGGTGATGGGGAGACTGGATGGAAGACATCAAAACAGAAATGAGGACCTCCGAGATCTATCAGGGCTTATCACCATGAAAGGAGACTAAGCCCAGAGAGAAAACTTCATAATAAAAGCTGTCCCCAAGGGCAGGTCACCTTCTCCCTCCAAGAGGACTCCAGTGGAAGACCAGACACCCCTTTGTCAGTGATGCTACAGAGGGGTTAGGTTGGGATGATGTCTGCCAACCCCAGAGACTCAGTCAATCTTTGGTTCAAACCCTTCTAAGGAAAGGAAGATGAAGCCCAGGTTTCTTATCATCCAGTTCCCTCTTCTTACAGTTAGGGAAACTGAGAACTTGGGCAGTTAGGTGACTTGTCTAAGACCACAGAGATAGCAAATTTCTGAGGCAGGACTTGAACTCTGGTCTTCTGACTCTAGAGTCAGGATTCTTTGCACTTGATTCTGTTTTATAGATGAAACTTAAATGCTTTGATCCTTAGAAAGTGGTGAAGGTGAGTGACCCTGCCCATCCCCCTCCTTCAGATACTCAGCCATGGAAAGGTGACTGCCTCAAGGGCACCACTGACAATCCTCACCAGCTTCATGGCTTTGGGCCAGTCACTGCCCTTCTCTTGACTTTGCTTTCTTCATAGGTCAAGCATAGGTCTCCTGTCTCCTAAGTGTAGTGAACTAGGGAAGATACTAGAACAAATCTTTTTTTTAATTAAAAAAAAAACCAAGTAAAGGCTTGTCACAGGAATAAATAAGTACCTTCAACAAGTAATCTGATGCCTCTAGACATGTTTCCTCATTGCTAAAGTGGGGGTGCTAGAATGGAAGGAGCCCCAGTAACACTACAAACTTTGGATGGTCTTTCTGTAAAATGAGGGGGTTGGATGAGCTGTCTCCATGCTCCCTCCCATTCTCTGATGCCAAGGACATATATAATGATAGATAACCAAATAAATAGGTTATTTCAACTGTACTCATGAGAAGACTCTCTCTCAACTGTTGAAAACTATAAAGGCCTGAACAACTGGAATCTTTCTCCTCCCTGGAGGAAAGTCAAGGAACAGGTGTCTAAGGAATAACATCACTAGGGCAAGAAGACCCCAAGACATCCTCTGGTCCAACCTATTCATTTTTTTTTAGATTTTTCAAGGTGATGGGGTTAAGTGGCTTGCCCAAGGCCACACAGCTAGGAAATTATTAAGTGTCTGAGGTCGGATTTGAACCCAGGTACTCCTGACTCCAAGGCTGGTGCTCTATCCACTGTGCCACCTAGCCACTCCCTAACCTATTCATTTTTTACAAAGGAAAGAACTGAGTCTCTGAGAGAGGAGAACCCAGCCAAGGTCACCCTGCCAACCTAGGGCAGGCTTCCAGACATGCTGCCCAAGGCTCTTTCCTAGAGAACAAGAGAATAGGGGCATGAGGGGCCAGGCAGGAAGCCTGGCTCTCTTAGAGAGAGGACAGACTCCTGGAGCCAACACAGAAGTTAACTAGAAAAGGAAAATTCTCCCAGGAAAAGATTGGGGTCATTTCCTTCCAAGATGCTTTGCTGTCTCTGAGTGAAGGCCCAGGGAGACTGCCATGAACCACAGAACCTCCAAGGTTATTTGTCCAATTCCCTCAGCCTTGCCTGAAGCACCGATGCCCTCCCAGCAGTCAATGGGTGAGCAGCCTCCTTTGCTAGAAGTCCTCCAAGGAATCCCATCCCACTTCCCACTTCTGAACATCCAACTGGAACCTGCTCCTCCTAGAACCACCTTCTGTGGTTCCTGGGTTTGCCTCCAGGGGCCAAGGAAGATGAGGAAAACCCTGATTCCACCAACAGCCTTTCAAGTTCTTGAAGTCAATGATTCTCCACCTTCCTCCCCCTAGGTTTTTTCAATCTAAATGACTCCAGTCCTCTCATCCTCACAGGCATCTTCACCCTCCATGCCCTCTGGTCACTCTCCTCTGGACACTGCCTTAAATGGTAGCCCCAGAAGTCCTCTCACAAGACCCTATGGAGCAGTATTATACTATGAAACAGGCAGTCCCTATGATCACACATCACCTGAGTACAGAAGGCAAAGACCATCAACCCTCTCAGTCTTGACTAGAAGTGGGCTTCTCAAGGCCCTTCCCCAGGGGCCCCTTCCCTTCCTCTTCTTCCACACCGGACCCCTCACTGCCCAGATCCCCCCCCAAAACTTCCTGCCAATGCCCCTTCTCCTGTCCCATAGGAGGGAAGGCTGAGCCTTTCCAGTTCTCTTCCCCCATCCCAATCATGGGTCAGACTTCTGCAGCATCCACCCCTGGAGAGGAAGTGACTGAGACAGAGATTCAGACACTGAGACCAAGCCCACCCACTTGGGACTCAGAAGCATTTCTCATGCATAGCCTGGAAAGAGATCTGTCTACAAAGTTTGCTGAGCAGACTAGAGGAGGGGCAGGATCCCAAATATCTGAAAGGCTGCCATATGTATACACGTGTGTGTGTGTGTGTGTGTGTGTGTGTGTGTGTACAAAGAACTGACCAGAATCGACAACTACTTGGATTGGATCTGGGAGATGAGAGAGAACAGATGCCTCCAAGGTTGTAAACTTGGGTCCTTGGAGGGATGAACATGCCCTCCACGGGATGAGGGAAGTTTGCAAAAGGGGTGGATTTGGAGAGAAGAGAATGAGTGCAATCTGAGGCATGCTGAGCTGTAGAAGCCCCAAAACATGTAAGCAGAACATGCTTTCCGAGGTCAAGTAAGGCCCTTCCCTGAAGTACAAGTGGAAAACCAGAGGCTTGCCTATCACCCAAGAAAGCCAGTGGTCAAGCCAGGCCTCCCTCTCCAAGGCCAGGATCCTCTGCCCATACCCTGATGCCTTCAAAAGGGTCTCTGCCAGTTGTGTAAAGTTTTGAGTCCGAGTTCCATTTTTTTCCTCCATCTATCTGAAAAGTCAAATAGATGAAAGCTTTCTACTAAGATCAAGACCTCCTGGAAACAGGGGGATAAGGTAATGGAAACTAGTCTCCCAAACAGAACCAAATCATATCCCAGGCAGACTAAGAACCCAATAGGGGTAGGGCTCTTAATTAATTAGCATGTCAGGCCTTGTTCTTTCTGCTAAAACAATCCACCAGGTCTCATAAATGCTTTCTGAAGGAAGATGTTCCCCATTGCCCCAAGGTCAGCCCCGATTGGCCATCCTCCTAGGGCCCCATCAGGTATGGGCTCATCTGCCCCACATAGGACCCCAGATGCTGACATTTTGTTCTTGGTTTTCCTTTATAAAGCCATAATCTGAGACAAGCTAAAACTCTACCCCAATTCCAGACTCTGTAAAGGAATCAGGGCTGGAACTCTGGGTGCTGAGTTAAGAGGAACTTTAGAATCAAATCCAGACTTTGCAGTGGAGGAAACTGAGGACCAGAGAGGGACAATGACATGCTAAAATAATGGTACAATTGGAATTCAAACAGTGATCTGGCAGAAGAGGTAGGAATAGGCTCCTTAAGCACTCCACCTCCACCCTCTTCTAGGAACAGACAAGATGTGCAGATGAAAGCAACTACTTCTCTACACTCACAATGCTTAGAGCTAAAGCCCCACCTTCTCAACAGAGTACAACCCTCCCTCCCAGGGGCTACCCAGCCTCTAACAGAAGACTTTCAGGGGTAGGGAGCCCACTCCCTCTGGAGGCGACCCATTGCCACCCACCCTCACGTGTCCCTTTCCTTTGGGTATCCAGTTGGGTCTGTGGATGCCCAACTAAAAGGGAAGCCAGTGCTCCAGCCATGGTCTGACCAATCCACAAGCATTTATTAAGGCCAATGGAGGTCTAAGCACACTGTGACCAGAATAGAATACAGCAGACCCCTTTGCTCCCTGGTCCTGGTCAGTGTAGCATCAGGAGGGGGCAGGGTCTTCTTGCCCCTTTGCACAGCAGAAGGCAGAACAGGCTCCAAGGTTAGGTCACAGAACATCTCAGCCCTTCTAGTCAGCCTGATCCATGGACTCTCAAGGGAACTCAGTGCCCAGCTCACTTCCTCCCATACTTGATATTGAAAAGAATGTTGGGCTTGAAGTGAGAAGGCCTGGGGTTAAATCTTGGTTCTGACACTTAGCAGACTCAAGTCCTCTAGAAAGATTCTTTAGGAGATAGCAGGGAATAGTACAAAGAACTGGAATTGACACCAGAAAGTCCATGTGCAGGAACCTCATGAGGTTTATCTTTGGGGGCCATTGGTCTCTTGGCCCTAGAAGGGAAAGCCTGAGAATTGTTGACAAAAGGTTCTCTGGGGTGAATCAGGTTGGGGTTGGAGCTTATGATGAGAGAAAAGGAAAAGAAAGGATGCCGAGTGGAGGGGAGCATGGAGAAGGAATGGGCAGAAGCCAGCAAGGGAGAGCTCAGGGCCCTGCAAGTTCTTCCAAAAGTCTTAGTGCAGGTGGAGCTCTTCAAGCTGAGACTATCCTCAATGAAGTGCCTTCTTCAGAATGCCTCTCCGGCTCCCTCTTCAGTCTAATGCCTCTTCTGTCCATCATTTCCTATCCGTCCAGTCCCTGGCTTGGTTGTCCATAGCTGTTTGCATGATGTCTGTCCCACTAGACTGGGAGCTCCTTGTGGGCAGGGCCAGTCATCTGCCTTTCTCTGTAAGTCTGGCACAGAGGAGGTGGGATGACGAGGACAGAAGCATTTCGGACCTCCACCCTCGCCAGCCAGGTTGGACAAATGGCGTCCTCTGCTCTTCAGTCTGCTCCTCTGTAGCCTTGCCTTTCCAGAGCACAGCAATGGAGGCTCTCGCTGCTACTCTCGTTCTCCTCTGGCAGAAGCAACTGCCCGGGGGATTCTCTACTTTAGGTTTCCACTGGCTCAGTGACCTGAAGCCTCAGAGCATCATGTTCCTCCTCTGCGATTGGAGAGGTTCTGTGAGTCCATAAGACATGCTGGGAGACCACAATGAGATTTAAACAGTGATAAATATGAAGTCCTACAAATGAAACCCCCCAAACCAGGCACTCAAGGGTAAGAGGGTAAGAGAGGAGGCTAGGTCAAAGGGTGTGGAAAAGAGATGTGGGGCTTCCCACTGACCACAGCGCAATATAAGAGTCGGCAGCATGTGATTGACAATGTGATCGATGTCTAGCCCAGGGGAGACAATGGTCCCGCGGTCTTGGGTCCTGCTTGGAGAACAACAACTTCCACCTCTGGGCACCACTTTTTAGGAAGGACATGAACAAGATGGAGCTAGTTTAGAAGAGGGTGGCCAGGATGAAGAGAATCCATTGAGAGAACTGGGCTTTCCCCACCCTCTTCTACAGGATTCTCTCCTCCAAGATTTTAAGCCAGAGAAGTGTATGTGTTTGGGGGGAGGGAAGGAAGTGTCCGTGTTGTCTTCAAGTACTTGAAGGTTCATTGTCCCTGTGGGTCCAGAGAGCCAGGACCGATGGAAGAAAGTGCCAGGGAGGCCAATTTCAGTTCAATATAAGAGCGACCTTTCTAACAACTAGATTGCCCAATAATGGAATGGGCTGCTTCGGTGGGTAATGAGCTTCCTGTCCCTGGAAGGGACCCTCTCCTGTGTGCTCTCCTGAGTCTTGGTTTCCAGAAGCAGGGGAGGATGCGTTGCTCTCTTCTTCTGTGGCTCTGACTAAACCCCAATGCTTCCTTCCCCTTGCAGAGTCGAATGGCCGAGAGCCTGCGTCTTTTTGACTCCATTTGCAACAACAACTGGTTCATCAGCACCTCCCTCATCCTCTTCCTGAACAAGAAGGACCTGTTGGCGGAGAAGATCCGGCGCATCCCGCTCACCGTCTGCTTCCCTGAGTACAAGGGCCAGAACACCTACGAGGAGGCTGCAGTCTACATTCAACGCCAATTCGAGGACTTGAACCGCAACAAGGAGACCAAGGAAATCTACTCACATTTCACGTGCGCTACTGACACCAGTAATATCCAGTTTGTCTTTGATGCTGTCACGGATGTCATCATTCAGAACAATCTCAAGTACATTGGCCTCTGCTAGGAATGCGTGGGGATGGATGGATCCATTTGCCTGTGGTGAAACCAATGGAGACAAGCCCACCACCACCGATGGTGGAGATCCACAATGGGCAGCCCTTGAAGGCCAAAGGAGAAAAGGTGGGGGGTGAGGTGGGGAACCTGAGCTATGCTCACACCTCCCCTCTATTTCCTTAAGTCACAATTTTTGCAAAAGTACATATATACAGATATATAGAGAGAGCTAGATAGGTAGGTAGGTAGATAGCTAGACATAAACATTTATAAACACATTTGCAAAGTTCCCCCAAGAGGGCTTTCAGAGGGATACAAAGTGTGTTCACCATAGTCATTGTATGCTCAAGCCATCCACTTCATTTGGCTTTCTTCAGAGCCATTACATTCTGTGTAGCAAACAAGCACTCCCCTGGCCTTGGGGCCATCTCACCACCTCGGAGAAGAGGCAGAGTGGAGACAACTGGCCCACTTTGCCTTTGGTTTCCAGGAGAAAGGTTCAGCATTCCTCAAGGCCTGGGGTCCACGACGGCCAGCAAGCAGAGGCACCCAGGGGAGCAAGGGCTGCTTCTTCCTTGCCTAGGGCTCACCCCTGGAGGAGCCAACGGCACAGACCTAGCTTGAGATTCCCATCTTGACTGTCACCCCGTTGGAGCTGTTTACAAAAGCTTCAAAAGACACATGCATCCAATGAGCAGTCAAGGAACTCAAACCGGGCCAGGACGGGGCCAGCGATTCTTGTATTAGTCGTGAGTTTTCTACATCCAGATGTGGGCTTTCTTCTTTGACTTTTTTGAGGAGGGTGGGGAGGGAAAATCTTGTGGTGTTTTACAGATGAGGAAAAAAATTATAGAAAACTGAAAAAAAGCAAATGAGTGTTCATTTTAAAATATGGACTGTAAAAAGAAATCGCACGATAGTTTTTTGGCTTTTGTGTGTATGTGTGTATGCGTGTGTGTGTTTTCTAAGAGGATTGTTTGTGTATTTGGCTTGCTGAGTATAAAAATTGCCACTGGATAGCTTTGGATCATTGAAGGAAATTCTGGGAAATGTGGTCAAACTGTACCAACCTCCTTGGGCTCCTGACATTACGAGTGTAGAATAGAAGCCCCTACAAAAGTCCATTTGTTCCTGCTGAGGTTTTTCTGGTTCTATTTTTCATTTTTAAAACATAGTGTTTTTGACAAAGGTTAATGTGGGAGCACTGTGAACAAAAACTAAATGTTTTGGTGTTTAAAAGAGTAAATTCTTGGCTCTTCAATTCTATTAGGGATGGAAAATCAAGAGACAATTGCGTTCCTGGGCTCCCCAATATCATCTCATCACCAAAGGCTGATACCCAATTCCTGTGAAGGCCCAGAGAGTTTGAGTGCCTGATGGAAAATTAATGCAGTATAACATGGGTACTCTACCCTCTCATCTCATTGTCCTTCTTTCAGCCATACCCCAAACACAAAAGCCCATTTTCAGATTTGTCCTGGAAGAAACCCAGTGGTACAAATATATGTCCAGGCATTGCCAAAGTGGCCAGCATAGTGAAAATTTTCATTCTCCCTTTGTTCCCTTCCATATAATTCAGGATGAGTGTGAGGACTCTCAATCAAGGGCTTTCAGAAAATTGGGAAGAAGGGAAGAGATTAAAATCAGTCAGAGGTTATCCACCTTAAGAAAATAAAATCATCCAAATGATCCTGGTTGTTTTGTTGGTTTGTACTCTATCACTGTGTGCAGCAGCATGGTGGGTCCAGATCTGGGAGCTGGGATCCTAGGGTCATCCCCCTGGTGTCTGGGGTCCAGGGCAAGCCACACTGTGTGTCCATACACACACACAATGGGGTTGTCCAGGTTAAAAAGTCTCAGAAAGAAAGGCCAATTCTATCCATTGAAGTATTAGGTAGAGAGTCAAAAGTAAACAATTTGGCATTTACTATGACCTTTCCTGAGATATCATCCCCCCCCTCTCTAAAGTGACTGGGTTTGGATTTGATGGTCTAAGTTGCCTCCAGTAAATCAGAACTCCAAGAAAGGAGTACCTTTTCACTCCAATGAGCCTTTGTTTCCCAAATTATTTCTATATACAAAAGAAGTCAATGACCCAGAAAGCACCTCATTCTATAAGGATTGACAGTTTCCACTCAGGAGGCCGCCCCACACTTCCCTAGCTAGCGAGCTGTGTTTCAAGATGGCAGGCGTGCTGACAGTGTGCTGTGGAGGAGGCGTGAATCTCACCAGCCTACTCCTCACCAGCTCACACGGGCTGGCGCTGCTGTACACGCAAATGAGCAGCAAAGTTTCCCCAAAGAATTTTAATTAAAAGAAAGAACAAAAATTCTTTCATTTCTCTGAGGTGTTATGAGTGTGAGGAAATCACATGGAAGCGGTCTGGCCTGACGGGGATCGAGCTGGTTCCTAACAGCAGTTGCCATACCGGAGAGGCAGTGGCAGCCTCCTTCAGGGTCTGCCTCATGGCCACCTCTTCCAGGCAGCCTCCTCTGTTCTCCCCAATCTTTCCACAGCCTTCAGCTTTTGTCTTACAGACTTCAGTTCCCATATCTTCATGCCCATCTCATGGACTACTTTATATAACTTCAATGTTTGCAGATGACCTAGTCCCCTCTGGCATGTTCTCTCTCAGTCCTTGCATCTGTTCCAGACCTGAGTGGAGTCACCTGTACAAAGGGCCTCCTTAGTAAACACTCTTTGAAGATCGTGCTGAAGTTTCTCCACCCTTCCTCTATTGAGAGGCACAGTACATTAGGAAGAAGTTGGGGGAGGTGCAATTCCCCAACTCTGCTATTATTTACCATTTGACCTTGGACAAGTCACTCTCTAGACCTCAGTTTCCTCTTCTGGAAAATGAGGGGACTGGACTAGATGATCTCCAAGGTTGCTGCTATCCCCAAATCTATGATCCTAGAAGTATTCATGATCATACATAGTCAAACCATAGTAAAGGAGGGAAGCCAGTTGAAACTCTTGCCCCAGTATTCTTTCCAATTCAATTCAACTCCAAAAATTCAGCATTTATAAAGTACCTTTAAGCAAACAGCCCTGGTTTGGAGCATGGTCCTCCTTCCTCAGGTTTCATAAGAATAGATGCTTACAAAGTCCTTTGTCCAAATCACCCTGAAGGGTGGGGTGCAGGAATGCTCACATCCAGCTCATAGATAAGGAAGCTGGTTGGTGAAGGGATGACTTGTAGAAGGCTACACAGCTAACAAAATGGCATCTGCAGGAACGGAACCTTTCTATCTGGCTGCCACCAGGCTGTTTGGACTCAAATTTCCTTGAGTATTTTGTTAGGATTTCACATTCATCTTTCATATTTATGGGTGTCCACATTCTGTCTCCCCAAGAAGACTGAGCTCCCTGAGAGCAGGAACTGTGTCCTGCTTCATGTACCCCAAAATGCTTTGAACTTAACAGAAGTGTATGGAATGCGAGCTGCTTCCAAGTCCAAGGCCCTTCCCACTAGCCCAAACCAGCTCCCACTTGTTCCACAATAGTGAATACTTGAAAGAGAGTCCAACTGTTTCCATTAGATTTCCCTGGAAGTTCTATCAATCAAATCACAGGGCCTCCCTCAGTGCTCCTGTGCCCTTTCCCTGGCCAGCTAATGGCACTAACTGAGCGCCAGTCACTCTGCCTGTGATATTCCAGATGTCTACACCTTTGTGTGTTCTGTAACTAGTTCTAATTCCCAGTTTTAGAGGATTCTGGCAGGCAGATCTGGAGTAAATGTTCATCCTGTGACATTTCAGAGAATGATCCCTGGGATTAGAAAGTGATGGATTCCTTAGCTCCAGAGCCCTCTTGGATGGGGTGGGGTAGGAGGTTAATGAAGTCCCCCAAAGAACTGGAACCGAAGTAAAATGTCTAAGTCATTATGTCCATTTCCCTGCCCTGTCCTCAGCAGAGGAGATGCCAAGAGCATCCCAGCATAGCCAGATATGAAGGAGAGAACATGAGACTTAGCCAAGCACTTGACTGAGATGTTGGAACTAGAGTTCTTCTGAGGTTGCTTCCCACTCTGAGAGTGTGTGAATGGATCCTATAGGATTCAAGGGAGAAGCAACTTCTATAAAATTAAGAAACCCAGTCCAAGTCCCTTCCATCCTAACTCCCTACCCAGGAGAGCTGCTATGACTGTCTACAGAGTTAGATGTTTGATGGTCTCTATTCCCTGATCCTGACTTGGGAGGCCAGGAGGGCCTGAGGGCAAAGACAACCCCCAGGATGTATCTCCCAAACAGGGTGGTGGACCTAGCAGCCCTCCCAAGAGGAGCTCTTTTGGCCTTGCCCATGCTGCTCTTCCAACACTATCCAAGTAGGGATTTCTGGCAAGTGGAAGTTTCCACAATCAGCTCCTACCCTGTTGTCCTGGTGAGCCTTACCTAAGTCTTGAGGGACCTGGAGTTCCTCACAGGTCAGGCCCACCAAGCTGAGCCAGATTCACAAAGGAATGAACTGGAGAACTGCATGGGCTCTAGAAGGGAAGCATCATGGCTGGAGGACTTTGGGACTGGCTTTGTGCTCTTCCTTCCAGCTGTGAAGGCAGCAGCAGCTCCCAACTAGCTAGTCTTCTTCAAAAAAACACTGTGAAAAGAGCTGGGGACAAAGCAGGTGAGGTAATGGACGGCAAGCCTCTGAGAAAGCCTCTGATCAGTCTAGGAGAGTGCTGAATAATGCTACTGGGGCTTCTGAAGACAAAGAAACCTCTGGGTTTTTCAGATAGCTGAGCCAATGGGCCATTCTAGATGCCCTGAACCTACCAGACCAGAGAACAGAGCCATCAGTGCCCCATAGTGGTTTCACAAGCTGCTCAGTATGGCATCATGACCAAGCTTCTTCCAAGGGTACAGCTATTGTCTCTCTTTGTGACCTGAGATAAATCCTGGAATTCTCTAAGCCTCAGTTTCTTTATCTGTCAAATGAAGGACTAGGATGATCTTTTAAGAACCTGCAACTATAAAATCCTAATCTTGTTCTCCATGCTGTGCCCCTGAGCACAAGTCTGGTGGCTTCCCAGTGCCTGGCCACCCCAGTCTGCCACCATCTGCCTCCCTGCTTGCTCTGCTTCCAGATGTTTGACTTGCTCTTCCCCCAGTCTCATCTCTTTACCTCCAGGTCTTCAGAGACTGTCCCCTGAACTCAGTCCTCTACTTCCTCCAT
Source organism: Macrotis lagotis (assembly GCF_037893015.1). NCBI lineage: Eukaryota > Metazoa > Chordata > Mammalia > Peramelemorphia > Peramelidae > Macrotis > Macrotis lagotis. Next base: position 693,757,639 of record NC_133666.1, read on the forward strand.
GGAGTCCAATTCTCTGTCCACCATTCCCCCAGCTCCTGAGCACTGACTCCAAGGTTATCTTTGGCTTTCATTTCCTTCTCTATGGGGGGTATTCATCTGTGCCCACCTACTTCACTGGACCATCAACTCTGGAGGACAGGGAATATGGCATCTTTGATTTCTATCTCCTCTCACCAAACTCAGGATCCTGAATGCAGTAGAAACTTAATACTTGAGGATCTGAATTGGTCCCCTTAAAGAGCCAAGCCTTCAGACAACAGACTGTCCCTATTTAAAGTTTGTTCCAGGGTGGTGGAACCTGATAGAAATCTCAAAGCTCCAGAGAATCCAGGGCCAGTTCCAGACAATGTTAAGACATCAGTGTAAGTGAAAGCCACTCCTCAGTTTCTCCCAGGGTCCCCTTAACGTCTGACTCTTCAGGACCATGGATATGTCCTGGACATTCCTGGCTCGTGCCCCCGCTATCATATCCCACCCCATTTCCTTGTCTGCTGAACTTGTGACAGGATGACCTCACTGCTCTGGACACTGTCAGGGACAGGATGGCATAATGGAATGGAGACTGGTCCTAGACTTGTAAGCTACTAGCAGGCCTCAACTTCTTCATTTCAGCATGCATAAAGTAAGGCTAACAATACTTTGGCTCCCTACCCTAAAGAACTTTGGAGGGAGAAATTATGACTTATCATCACTACTCGAGCCAGGGAAATGGGGGCACTGTCCTATCCTGCCTCTGTTGCTCCCTCAGCCTTAGTTCCTCCCTACATCCTTCACAATTACCAGCTGCCACTGCCAACTGTGGAAGAATCCCACCATCCCCTTGGTTACCTCAAGCAATGCATCAAAACCCTTGGTGGGATCTGATTCCTGCTGCCACACACAAGCCATGGGACCCTAAGGAAAGAAGGATGACCACTATTCCTGTTACTACTACAGGCCAGGTGGAAGGAGAGAAGGAGGACATATGCCCAAGCTTTTAGCAGCCTCTGGCACCAGACAAACCAACTAGAGGCCAGAAGCAGTCCTTCACAAGGACTATGCTGAAGAAGGAGAATTCATAATGCCCTGGGTTGGGGACTTCTTTTATATTTCATCTTTAGGAAGTCAATGATCATCACTCCTGGCCCCTCTGAAATGGGTTCCCCTTATCTTATGGCAAACACCTGTCCCCTCCTCTGTGGCAAATTCTTCTGCCCTGCAATCTCTCCCTATATGTTCATCTCTATCCAGTTCAACCCTGCTACCCAAATGTCCAAGCCTCTTCTCATGAATAACCCCATCTCCATGCTAAGGATCCTCCTCCCAGATTTTTCCCCCTTTCAGTACTCATGGAAAGTCACATTCCTTCTGCCCCAAACAGTCTAGCGCAGGAAGACTCTTCCCCTTAGTCCTCACCACCACTTCCAGGTCTTCACCCACTCTGTCCAATCCATTCACTGACACCAACACATCCATCTAGTTTGTCAAGTATAGTAGTTTTCTACCCCAACTGCTACCCTTTACCCTTGGAGACCTCAATATATTGACAGGGATGTCCCTTAGAATACCCTGGCCTTCCAGTCTACCAACTTCAATTTCCACAACCTACAATGTCTCAGACTCAAAAAGAGCTGGAAGGGTCTTTGGAGGTCATCCAATCAAAGCCATCCCAAAACAAGAATCCCCTTTGCACTATGTTCAAATATGTAATCATCAAGCCTTTGTTTAGAGACTTACACAGACTAGAAACTTCACTGCCTCCCTTGGCAGAGGTCAGACAAATCATTAAGAAGTTTCTCTTGACAGCCTCTTTGCAACCTGCACACAGTTCCTAATTCAGCCCCCTGAGGGAAATAGTCTAGACCTTCAAAATGGCAGCCCTTCACCTCTTTAAAGGCCTCTAGCATGGCCCCCCAGTCTTTTCTTCTCCAGGCAAAACATGATGATCCTCTTGTATCATCATCTCAAATTCCTTCCTTATGCTGGTTACCTCCCTCTGGATATTCTCCACTTTGTCAATGTCCTTCTTTAAATCTGAGCCCACAAACTTGAACATGATACTCCAACACAGGGTGACCAGAATGGAATCATCATTTTCCTAATCCCAGACACTATGCCTCTCTTACCATATTATTTCCTTGACTTGCCCATCACTCTCAATTTCAAACTGTCTGACCTCAAGCCCCTATTCCAAATTTCTGTCTCTCCCAAGGCTTGGTCCCAATTCCTTTTCTTCTTCTCTAGCCATACTCTCTCTTGGTGATCTCATTGGTTGAATTATTTTCTTGCAAATACCTTCTAAATTTCTATGTCTAGTCCTAGTCTCTTTGATGAACTTCAACCCTATATCACTAGCATTCTGCTAAGTATTTCCAATTGATTGTCCTACTGCTCTATCAAACTCATCATCTTTCCCCCATAACAACCCTCTTCTCATTTTTCTGTTTTGTGATGGGGACCCCAGCCTTGCAGGTTCAAAACCAAGGTGAACATGCTCTCTGACAGGAATGGCATCTTAGCAAATGCAGCCTAATTGTTGCTATCTTGGTTAAGATTTTGTTACCTTTCCTGGCTCCTATTTTCATGCCTGGACCCACAGTAGAGGGCCTCCCCACCACCTGGGTCCACAGTAGAGGGTCTCCCCACCCTGGGCCCACAGTGGAAAGCCTCCCCCCTGAAGTCCTCTAGTCTTCCAGTCTCTAAGCCAGCCTGTGCTTGCTTTTGAAGCTTCCAGGCTGGTGTCTTCTGAGGCTATGGGAGCTGAAAGGCCCTCATGCACTGAGTTTCCCTGGCTGGGTTCCCCCCATAGTGCCCCCCAAGTTCCTTGTTTTCTCTTCACTTCTCAATAGTTATTAGATCTGTTATTCTTTTATCTTTTTCTGGAGAATATCTTTAAGAATTGGGCTGCTCTGCTCCCAGGCATTCTTGTCTCCTCCTCCTCCTCCTCCTCCCTTTCCAGAACCAATAAGTGGCCAAATACTAACTCCACATCTCCTTTCCCATTCACCCTCTTCACTCTACTCACAAGGCAACGACCCTGGCACTAGAAAAATGTGGAACTCTTTTGATTCTTTGCAGCTCTTAAATAGCCACTTTTCTCTTGCTGGCTGAGGCACTGAACCACATCAAAGAAAATGCTTCCCGACCCCCACCCCCCCACCCCGCACTGGTGGTCCTCAGGACTCAAGAACTGAAACTAGCCTATAGCTCAACATTGGACCACTGGCCCTGAAAGCCTCAAACAGTCACTAGGGGTCTTTTCCTATCAATTCACTCTAGTGCAAAGCCAACAACCAGCTCTGGAGATCAGAGCAGTGATCCTGGATCTCAGCTCTAAGCCATAGGCTAAGTCACTTTCTTTCTAAGGTCTTCAAATTTCATTCTCTGGAGAGTCACAGAATGTTCGAGTTACAAGGGACTTTACACAGAGGCCCAGCTCAGTGAAGCAGTCTTGCCATGGTTGCATATTGGGACAGAGTTGGAACTGCAGCTTTTGATTCTAAGATCAAAACTTTCTCTTCTCAAACACTACAATGAGAGGGCTAGGCTGCAGAAGTGATCTCAAAGGTCCCCGTTCTTCCTCAAAATTACATGAGTAACTCTAAGATCCTTTCTAAAATCGAATGCTACTCATGGACTTATTTCAGCACAAAAAACAATATTATTTTTACAGAATTTAATTTAAATATCTTAGAAATTTTCTGAGGTTAGAAAAGGAATTCTTGGTCACATTTTGTAGATGAGGACCTTGAAGTTCAAAGAGGGAAGAGACTTACTCATGGTCACAGAACTGCTAAGACTGGACTTGAACCTGATCCTCTTGACTCCAGACCCAATGCCCTTCCCAACAAGGTAGCCTCCTTTAAAATCATCAATACTGCCAAAGGGGCTGATAAAGATATTTCACTAGTCTCTCTTTGCCTCTCTCCATCTCTTTGCCCTTTTCAGATGCCCTGGGTTTGAGTCCCAGATCTGCCTCTAACTCAATGGTCAAATCACTCTAGTCCAGTTCTTAAATCCATTGGGCCTCCATGTTCTAACCAATATCATCTCTTGAGTATTTTATGGTTTCTACATAGAATTGTTCCCATAAATACCACATGAACTATATAATTGCAAGTCTTCTTGACCCCATTTTACCAAAGAGGCAACTGAAGCTCAAAAGAGTTTAGTGGCTTCCCTCAGATCCCATATCAAGTGGGTGTGAAGTCAAAGGTTCAAAGCTACAGATTTCAATTTCAAAACTAGTGTTCTTACAAATTAAAAATCTTCATCATCACTGCCAACCTCATCATCATGGTCATTGCATTATCATCATCATCACTGTACTTTTGTTTATTTTGATTTGTCTTTAAAATTGAGCTGTCTTGTTTGTAAAAAAAATATTTTTATTTTTATCATCTAAAAATAATTCTCCAGCACAGGAATGAGTCCAAGCTTTTCATCAGTCATCAAGCCATCTTTCTTCTCATCCCTTGCTGACAGCCCATTGAGAGTGAAGTGCAATGGAGAACATCTCAGGACTAGCCTTGCCTCTTCTTGCTGAGTATTCTTCCATAACCAATATAGCTTTACTTCAAAGTCTTCCCTCTTCCTAGCAACTCCATCCAGTTTCAGATTATAGAATATAGAAAAGAATAGAATATTCTAATAGAATACACATTTTCTTGTTCCTTCCATTTTTATTATAAGCAACCATCAAAAAGATTAATAATCAAATCAACAGAACAAGGAATAAAATTTTATATAAACCCTTAGCATTTAACAGAGTAGAGCCAAATAAATGAACAGCAAAACAAAACAAAACTGAATCTATTCAATGTCCCTTTTCACAGAAACTCTTTAACAATATGTAGCTTGTTCTCTTATATGGATATACAGTGGTAGTTATAACTGATACATTTTCAATAGTGAATGGGCGGGGCAGGGGGAGTCATTCTCATCTTCTACTGATACCTTCCCCAATGTTTGGGAGGTGACCCTGGGTTCCAGAAGTCACTGATAAAAGAATATGAATTTTTATGGACCCTTCCATGCTGAAGAGGAAAGGCTATTATGGGTCCATCCTTCAGGAATCAGCCTCACTAAGTACAGAGAAGCTCACCACTAAGGGCAGGGTCACTCAGCAACGACTTTTTCAACCCCAACAATCCAGAGCAATGGAGAGGGAGCACCCACAATAACTGAAGTCAGAGGTCATTCAAAGTATCAAAGGTGATAATTCCTGTTTCTATCACCCCATTTCAAAGGATTCTGGTTCTCTCCACCATCTCACTGCCACCCTCAGATAACCAAAAGGCAACACTCCCTGACATAGACCTCTTCTATTCTTCATCCATCCTCCACACAGCCACCAATGTCATTCACCCCAGCTCAACAACTTCCAGTGGCTCTCTATGGCCTCCAGGATTCACTGCAAACTCCTCTGTCTACTTTTCCAGGGCTTCCTATGCTCTGTGATCCAGCCCCACAGACCCGCTGGCTGCTCCAGAGTACTGCACTCCCATCTCCCACCTCTGGACCTCTGCCTGGACTGTGCTCATGCCAAAAATGTCCTCCCTCCTTACTGAAGCCCTTAGAATCCCTTTTTTCTTACAGATGTCACTTTCTGTATAAAGATTTACCCCACCCCCAACTGCTGGTGCCCCCTTCTCCTTCTACTCATTTTGTATATAGTATGTATATAGTATGTACCTCTTTGTAAACATGTTGTCTCCTCATTAGAATGGAAGCCCATCAAGGGCAAGGGCTGGTTCCCTCTTGTCTCTGTATTTCCAGCCCTTTGCCCAGGGCCTGTCACCAAGGAAGGATTCAATAAACAATCATTGACTGACTGGCTGACTAATGATGAGACTGGCTTTCCAGCGTGGCTCCCAGAAACTTGTCTCCTATTGTTAGAAACACCCCCCACCAAGAACACAGAAAAAAAGGAGCAGCATATAAAACAAGGGGCTTGCCCAATCTAGCCTGGGCATCTCCTCTCTTCTCTCTACCTCTCATTTGATGGCTATAGCAGTTATCATCTCTATGAATAGGACTCCCAGGATCTAATCTATCCAACCCTGTTCTCTTCCCTGGATGTCTCGAAGACATCTCTAACTCAATATGTCAAAACAAAACTTGCTACCTTCCCTTCATCATGCATCCCTCTTCTAAAGTTCCCTCTCTGTTGAGGGCCCAACAGCCTTCTACTCAGCGATGAACATTCTCCCTCCTGGCCGTACCCCTCACATCCCAGGGACTCGGAGCTCCTGCAGATCATCATCCTAAATACATTCCTTATCCCCTACCACCCAATTCTTCAATCCCATCTCCCTCAACTCTCCCATCCCAAAGTTTCAACCTAACTCCACACAGTCCTTGCATTGTGCCCTCTGGAATACCTGTGCCATAGGCAACAAACTTCCTTCATCTTAAGTCTTTTCCTCTCACTCCTTCCATCTACTAGTTCTTACTGAAACTGGCTTTCCCTTTGATAACACAGCCTCCCTGGCCACCCTTTCCAGTACTGGCTGCACCTTCACTCATTCTCTTAGGTGCATAGGTTGAGGCAGAGCAGGAGAGAGGAGTGGAATACTTGCTCCCATTACTTTTTCCTAGTTCTCCCCCACTGCTAGCCCTTGGTAAGCCCTATTTCTTTGAGGTTCATGACATTCATATCTCTACTACCCAATCAAAATCCTGAAAGCTGCTGTCTATAGAACTCTTCTCCATTCTGCCCTTCCTTCCTCAATAATTCAATGGCTCACAATTTTTCTCTCCTTCCCCCACTCCAGTTCTCCTACTAGGGGACATATATATATACATATATATATATATATATGTATATATATGGGACTTCAATACATATATATATATATATACTGACTCTTCCTCAAACTCTCTAACCACTTAATTCTTCAATCTACTCACCTCACTGAAGAGCTACTGTTCTCCCCCATAACAGTCACATACAAAGAGAGTTAAACCCACAAATGTACCATATACAAATGCCCATATACAACCATAATATTCTCTCTCTCTCTATCTCTACAGATCCCTCCTCTTCATCACACCATGACCTCCAGTCCCTTGCCATATCAATTCTTTCTCTTGGCCATGTCCCCTGCCCTAGCCACTCTCTGACTCTTCCTCAAACTCTCTAACCACTTAATTCTTCAATCTACTCACCTCACTGAAGAGCTACTGTTCTCCCCCATAACAGTCACATACAAAGAGAGTTAAACCCACAAATGTTAAACCCACAAATGTACCATATACAAATGCCCATATACAACCATAATACCTCACTGAAGAGCTCTCTCTCTCTATCTCTACAGATCCCTCCCTCCTCTTCATCACACCATGACCTCCAGTCCCTTGCCATATCATTCTTTCTCTTGGCCATGTCCCCTTCTCTCTCTCTATCTCTACAGATCCCTCCTCTTCATCACACCATGACCTCCAGTCCCTTGCCATATCAATTCTTTCTCTTGGCCATGTCCCCTGCCCTAGCCACTCTCTGACTCTTCCTCAAACTCTCTAACCACTTAATTCTTCAATCTACTCACCTCACTGAAGAGCTACTGTTCTCCCCCATAACAGTCACATACAAAGAGAGTTAAACCCACAAATGTACCATATACAAATGCCCATATACAACCATAATATTCTCTCTCTCTCTATCTCTACAGATCCCTCCTCTTCATCACACCATGACCTCCAGTCCCTTGCCATATCAGTTCTTTCTCTTGGCCATGTCCCCTGCCCTAGCCACTCTCTCCTCTTCTCCCCATCTTGACCCCCTTAGTGAACCAATGCAACTCTACACTGTCCTCCTCCCTTGACTCCTTGGCCCCCTCATCATTTCAATGATTCACCCAGCCAAGTCTTTGCTTTGGATCAGTCCCACCATTACTTGCCTTCATACCTACAAACTGTGCTATTAATCAAAAGTGGAGAAAATTGCTCAGTTGTTCTCACTGAGTCCATGACAAGTTTATGTTATCCAACATCAAGCAAGCCCTCGTGCCACTAAGCCAGTACTGCTCTCCTTGCCTTATAAGCTATCCTACTTGCCATCTAGGTTCTTCCAAACCTTTTCATTCTTTCCCAAACCTGTGATGGCTCCTCCCCATCAGTCAACTGAGAACCTTGAGAACCTCATGTTTTACAGGAAAAAAATGGAGGCTATTTACCAAGAGCTCCCTCTTCTCCCCTTTTCCTTATCTCTGATTACTCAAGTGCCTCAGATATGTCCATGTCTCCCCCACCCTCAAAAACCCTCACTTAACTATCATGCCATTTCTCATCTAATCTTTGCAACTCAGTTCTTTCAAAAGCCAGTCTATAATCAGAACCTCCATTTTCTCTTCTCTTGCTCTTTTTTCAACCCTTTACAATCTGGCATCTGACGTAGTATTCCACCCATTCTGTTTTCTCCAAAGTTACCAATGATCTCCTATTGACAAATCCATTGGCCTCATTCTCCTTGACCTCTTGCGGCCTTGGACACTGTGGGTCACTCTCTCCTCCTTGGTCCTCTCTTCTCTCTAGGTTTTTAGGACAACTCTCTTTTTCTCCTGGTTCTCCTTCTTCCTCTTGACCTTGGTTCCTTCTCTGTCTCCTTTGCCAGATGCTTCTCCTGATCATGTCTTCCAACCTATGAGTCCCTCAGGGCTCTGTCTTGGGTCCTCTTCTCTACTCCCTCTATACTACTTCACTGGTCATTTTATAAGTTCCCAAAGATTTAATTACCATCTTTTTGCTGAGAGTTCTCAAATCTACTTTTCCTGCCCCAAACTCTCTTCTGTTTTATAATCTCAGATAGACATCCTGAAGTGAATGCCTAATAGACATCTTAAATTCATGTTTTAAACTTAAATATCCAAAAGAGAACTCATTATCTTTATCAACCCTCCCCTGGCGGGGGGGGGGGGGGGGGGGGGCATCATCCTCCCAGCCCCTCAGGTTCACAACCTAACAAGGACTCATCCTGAACTCCTCATTCTCTCTCCACACCTTTCACCCTTATCCAAGCTGTTGCCAAAGCCTGAGGTTTATATTTTCACATCATCTCTCCAATATGCCCTTTTCTCTCCTCTGACCCTGTCCTCACTCTAGTATAGACCTCCAGACCACCCCCTATTCAGTCTGATCATGCCACCCATACCACCCCAACCCCCCAACTCAATTAATTCCAGGGGCTTCCTAGGTTCTTTTATCACCTAGCTCTCCCATTAGATTGTGAACTCCTTGTGGATAGGGACTCTTTGGCCTCTTTTCCTGTTCCCAGCACTTAGTAGCACAAAGGCTAATCTAATTAAGTGTTTATTGCTTACTTGTTTGATCCTTGCCTCAATCCCATGCCCCTATCACTTCACTGCTCAGGCTGGAAAGTTCTCCACCTTCTAGCTCCACCCCACTTCTTCAGCCCTTAGCCTACCTGATGTACATAAGAAGGGAGATCATTCTGACTAGACCCTTTTCAGCCCTCACATCACAGAGTCCTTCAGACTCTGGTTAGATGACGGTCATCACACATAAGGCCATAGCCTGGGGGAGAGGACAAGGGCCCCAGCTCCCACTTCAGCAGGCTAGCACCCCTGCCCTAAGCCTCTTGCCATGCCCCAGTGGCACTTTCCCAGAGGAAATTGTTCTCAAAGGAACAATTCAGAAGTAGGCAGGGGAATGATAGGAGAAGACTTCTCAGAAGTGGCAAAACTAGACCTGAAGCAAAAAGTGGTTATTTCAGGGAAGACTCTGCTAGGTCCCAACTCTGGATAAAACAAGATATTCAAGGACTTCCTGTAGAAAGTGCCAGCTGGTCCAGGACACTAGGGAAGACACGAGGTTTAGAGGTTTAGAGAAGTCCCAGTGACCACCTTCCTCTAGCACTTAGCCCCTGCCTGACCTTGGCTGCTACCAAGGAGAGGTAGCCAGTGACAAGGGGAGTGGTGAGGCAGAGGCTGGGCAACATGGGCCACGGAGAAAAATTGCAGGCAGCAGTTGAAGGCACTCTCTGCCTACAGGACCACCAGATCCCGAGCTGGTCTCCCTTCACCTGGGGAGCTGCGGGTCCTGTCTTGTACTCCAATCATGAGTCCAGTCACACTGGGTAGCTCAGCTCCAGGCCCACCATCCATTGGCTGGCTGCTTTGCCTGATGCCCCTCAGGCCTTGTCATGGAAGCTGCCCCCATCTTTAGGGAACAGTCACCGTTCCTAATTTTTCTCTCCTTGAACCAGAACAACCACCCCCTCAGAAGATCTCCCTTCTTGCTTTAATGAAGAGCCAGTTCCTCTTGATGACTCTGCCTGAACCTTCTTTTGACCGGGGCCACCATTCTCTCCTTTTACTCTAGTCTGGGATAAAGAGGAAGCCCATCTTCTCCCTAAAAGCACCCAGGCTTGCAACCCTGAGTCAACCTCCCCTGCCCTCTCACCCTCCAGAGATAATCCATTGCCAAATCTCCATTCACCATTTCTGCCTTCCCATACATCTCTCCATTCAAATAGCCCCTCCCAAAATCCAGATCCTCCTTACCTCTTATCTGGACTACTAAAGTCACCAGTGACCATGTCAGGTCCTGCCACCCCCAATGAGTGGACTCTAGGAACTCCCTCCCTTCAATATGCCACTTCAGGCTCTTCATGCCAGGGCCCATTCTTACCTTTCCAGTTTTCTTATCTTTTACTCCCTTCTAGGACCCAGATACATCGCATTGGGCTACTGGTTATTCCATCTCTCACCTTCAGGCTCTGCCCCTCCTAAAAGCCTCTTCCTCCTCCTCCTCCTCCTCCTCCCCTCTGCCTGCCTTTTAAGTTTCTCTGGCTTCCCAGGGAAGCCTCCCAGAGAAGTAAAAATCCAAACCACCACTTGGTTTTCACATTTAAAACATTCTGCTCAGAAAAAAAGGCTCTGCTCTGGTGCATAGAATGCTCTGGCACCCTGTCAGCCTCTCTCTCCTTTTCAGAGATAAAGCAGAAGAGACAGGCAGGCTACTGGGAGGACCAGCTCTGGTATACACTGGGGGGGGGGGCACCCCTCAAGGCTCTAAACACTCTCTGCTAAGTACTTTATATTTACCTTCTACAAGTTTTGTATTCATGTACAGATGTGTATCAGCCAGGGAGGAGGGCCAGGTAATAAAGGGCTTCAATGCCAAACAGCATTTCTGGATTTAACTTTGTTTTAGTTGTTTGTTTTTTTTTGTTGTGTCTTTTTTTTTTAGGATTTTGCAAGGCTATGGAGTTAAGTGGCTTGCCCAAGGCCACACATCTAGGTAATTAATAAGTATCTGAGGCTGAATTTGAACTCAGGTCCTCCTGACTCCAGGGCCTGTGCTCTATCCACTGTGCCACCTAGCCACCCCCAAACAGCATTTCTGTACCTGATTCTAGAGGTGATAGGGAGCCACTGGAGTTATTGAGTGAGGAGGTGAAGGGCAGGGTCAGATCTACATCTTAGGAAAATCACTTTGGTGACTGAATAGAGGATAGACTGGATTGGGGAGAGACTTGAGGCAGGCAGACCCCACCCCCTCAAGCAAGCCATGACAAGAATCCAGATGTGAAATGCTAAAAACCTACCCCTGAGAGGCAGCCACCTCCAAGGAGAGATTCTGCAAAGATGACATAAACAGGCCTTGGCACCAGCTTGGGGGGCAGAGGGAAGGAGGGAGATAATGAGGAATCTAGGCCTCTGAGGGAAGGAGTCGGGAGAACTGAGAAAGGTAGGACCTTCCACAGTAATAGGCTTTGGAGGGGAAACTGTGAAGAGACAATCTTTCCCTTGTAAGTGCAGGCCTTGGCTCACAAAGGGCTAGAGACCCTGGACAGGAGAGGCTGCCCTCTTGATGACCCTCCTCTCCAGCCGCCTCCACCATCTTCCCAGCCAGACATGGCGCCCTGACTCTTCTCCTTCCCCACACCCTCCCAGAGGATCAAGGTCAGACCCCTCCACGTGGCACTCTGCCTCTCACTCCCCTGGGAGCCCTCTACTGCCATTCGGCCCAGCCCATCTGCTGTTCCCCAAATTCCATTTCCTGCCTCTGGATCTTGGGCCAGTCAGGCCTGGTTAGATCACACTCCCTCCTCCCCTCTGCCTCTTGGTGGTCAAGGACTTATGAAACTTTACAAAGATCATCTCATTTTACCCTCACAGTCACCCTGGCAGTGGGTGCTACTCTTATACCCAGTTTACAGATGAAGAAACTGAGGCAGGTGGTGGCTAAGTGACTGACCCACAGTTGCCCAGCCAGGTGGGGTCTGGCAGACCTTGATCTCAGGCCTTCTTGACTCCAGGCCCAGTGCTCTCATACAGCTTTTGGTTCTGGGATCCCCCGTCCTCCAGTTACCTTGTATTTCCTTCTGTCTGGCCAGAGACAGCTGCTGGATGGCATTAGGCACCAAAGTGGCAGGGTGGCTAGAGTGCCTCAGACCCTTACCACCTAGGTGCCCCAAGGTAAGTCACCTTCTCTCAGCATGCCTCAGTTTCTTCATTGGTAAAATCAAGATCACTGGATGGAAGAGGATCTCACTCCTCTTTGTCCAGACACCAACATTCCAGGGACCCAGAGCACACCCTCACCCAAGGGAAGGCAGCGGGGGGGGGGCTCAGCCACTGCCAAGCTCAGGAAAGCCGAGGCCGTTTCCTTCCCAACACAATTCGTCACGTGGTCCTCTTGGAATCCTGGCCCCAGTTGGCTGTGTGGTCCTGCCTGTACCTTAGGCTCTTTGTCAACAAAATGAGATCCCAAGCCTTACACCCCCAACTTCAAGGGTGCCTCTGAGGAAATGGCTTTAAAGCCCTAATAGGGGAGAAATAACAGTTCTGTCACGAATGAGATAAAATGGTGGAAACAAGGCCAAGAATGTACAGAAAGGCCCAATAAGTGCAGATCGGGGGTCTCACTTTGTTGGCTTTTGTCTTAGGAGGTGGGGTAGAGTTTGGCTGGTTTAGAATATGGTCCAGGAGTCTCTGCCCTTCCCATGAGGATCACCCTTCTGGGTGGCTCTCCAGGAATCCCAACAGCGGCCTGCAACGCATCTTGAAGACAAGCAGGCCAAGCATCAGTGAGTCCTCAAACTTGATTAAAGGCCTCCTGCAGGCCCTGCTCCCAGGGACTTTCATTCTAATTGAGGGCAGCAGGAGGGGCACAGTGTGCAAAGCAGGAAACCAGGGAGGAATGTGAGGAAAGCCAAGCGTTGGCCCACCCTCTCTGCGGGCATCCACAAGGTCAAGGAAGACTCCCAGACAAGGCACCACACCCCGGGCAGTCACAGAACATGAGGCTGCGCTGCCACCTTTAAAGAATGCTCTCCCTACCACATCCAACATCAAATGGAACAAAACCCCACCAGGGTCCTACCTGTGGGCACCTGGGCCAGGCTCCGGTAGGTCAGGTGCAAGAATGTGCGGCAGGTCAGATCAGGATCATCCAGGATCTTGAAGAGCGCTATGATGACGTTGTGCTTTATAAAGCCTTCTCTAGAGAACAAAGATGGGCTTCAGGACCGCAACAGCAACGGGCGCCAAACTGATAACTACTACCAGGCAGTCCACCTTCCTAGAAGGCTCCCAGATGCCACTGCTGCTGGGCGGTCTGGGCCTGGCCCAAAGGGCTCACCAACTAAGGCCATTCCACTCAAATGAGACCCGGGGAGAGATGAAATACACAGGTAAATAGACACCCATGTACCCAGGTATGTATGCAGAGCAGTGGGGCAGGGAGAGATGGGGTGAGGAGAGGATGGGGGGAGAAGGGGAAGAGATAAGCAGAGAGGGAAGGGGAGAAGAGGGGGAGAGGAGGAGAGAGAGAAAGAAGAGGTGGGGGAGGGGAGGGGAGGAAGAAGGAAGGGAGGAGAGAGGGAAAAGGGGAGGAGAGGGGAGAGGAGAGATGAGGAGAGGAGAGGAGAGAGGGAAAGAGGGGAGGGGGAGAGGGGGAGAGGGAAAGAGGGGAAGGGGGAGGGGAAGGCAGGGAAAGAATATTTCCCTCTGGTATAAAAGTGGCCCTGGGCTCCTGAAGGCTATACCTTGGACATGTGGCAAGCCTTCCCAAAAGCTGTCTGCCTATCAAGAATGAGCCTTCTGGGCCTACCAGGCCAACTCAAGAAACAAAGCCAGTTGCAGCAGGCCACTCCCACCCATCCAGCTGCACCTGGGCCAGACAGGTGGAGGGTGATAGTTTGAGTCTTATCAATAACATCAATTGATACTGCTGCAAAGAGGTTAAAAAAGCCACGAGACTTGGTCACTTTGAGGAGAGTAGTTTCAGCTGAATAATGATGTCAGAAGCGAGGCTGATGAGAACTGGGAGGAGAGAAAAGTAGAGGCACCTAGAGTAGACAGCCTCCAGGAGGGGAGGGCAGCTGGGAGACAAGAGCAAGGAGTGCATGGATCAGGTTGGGGATTTTTTAGGATGGGGAAGACATGGCCATGGTTTGGACAAGAGGGCAGATGCCAGCAGACAGGGAGAGATTAAAGGAAGGTGAGGAGGAACAAGGGAGCAATCTGCAGAAGACAGGTGGAAGATCATTGTGTGTGTTTGCCTTGACAAAGGAAAGAGGAGGAAGGGAGGGAAAGGAAGAGAGACAGAGACAGAGAGAATATGTATGCACATATACACATGTGTATAAACATGCATGCATAGACGTGTGTGTTTATACCCACTGAACACACATGCTTATTCAGGGAAGTGCTATCATATGTCTTTTCTACTGTAACCTCTGCCCAGCCACTGTGTCCTCTTGTCCATCTGAAGGGGACCTTTTTGCCCCTGGAGTCCAGGGAATGATCTCAATAAATCCTCAATAATCATTTTCTGACCATTGCCCTTTTCTCCTCTCAATGACTTTCACAGAGCAAATTCTCCCAAAGGGGAAGAAACAACAGAGTTGGGAAAAAAGGTGATGAGAGCTGGGAATGGGTCCATCAGTCTGGCATCCTCTTGCCATCAGTGTTGCCCTGAGAGAGCCTTTTGGTTTGCCACATGAGCCACTCCTGGGCTGCATGACTGCTCCTGGGCTACATGGCTGCATGGATGCTCCTGGGCTTCTTGGCCACTCCTGGGTTGCTTGACTGCATGCTTGCCCTTGGGCTTCTTGGTTTCTCCTAGGCTGCTTGGCTGCATGGCCACTCCTGGGCTGCATGGTTGCTCCTGTTGCTCCTAAGCTGCACGACTGCATGGTTGTTTCTGAACTACATGGTCACCCCTGGGCTAGACGCCTGCTCCTGTTGCTCCTGGGCTGCATGCTTGCCCCTGGGCTTCTTGGTTTCTCCTGGGCTGCCTGGTTGCTCCTGGGCTGCATGGTTGCACCTGGGCTGCATGGCCACTCCTAAGTTGCATGGTTGCTCCTGTTGTTCCTGGGCTGTATGACTGCATGGTTGCTTCACATGGCTGCTTGGCCACTCCTGGGCTGCTTGGTTGCATGGTTGTCCCTGGGCTGCATGCCTGCTCCTGGGCTGTGTGTCTGCTGCTGCCATGTTCACAAGATTTGAGAAGAGGAGCTGAGTACCCACTGGGAGGGTGAGGAGAAACAAGGGAGCCAGTGTGGAGAGAACCCCAGGGCAGGATGGAGAGCTGAGAAGAGGCCCTCAGAGGCTAAGCAGGAGAAGAGCTCTCAGATCCCCCATTTCCTTTGGACCTTTTCTCTGCACCAACAGAAGCAGACTACAAGAGGGGGTGCCCTGGGCTTCCTTGTCCTGTGTGATTCATACCACAGGTGAGCCTGGGTGCTGGGACTATGGTGGGGGGGCTCTGGGACTGATCCCATACTGCCCCTCGCTCCAATTCTAAAGGCAGTCTCTGTGGGCTTTCAATGCCCAGCTCCCCCCCCCCACAAGAAGATGCCACTGGGTTCCTCAAGGCCCAAGCCACCCAGGTGTTTGCAAGCTGAGCACCCTCTGGTGACAACAAGGGGGTGAACATCCAGGCTTAGCTCAAAGGGTCACCCACAGGCGACAACGTGTCACATTGTTCTAATCCTTCTTCAACAAGTTGTCTTGTTGCAGCCCCTGCTCCTGCCTGGCATCTAAGCCCTCCCCCAAATAACTTGAGAGTCTCCCCTTGGAAGCTTCCAGGTAAGCGGTTTCACTGCAGCTTTCTAGCTGAGTGGGCTCCCTCTGCCTAAGAATTCCAGAGGGAAAACCAATCAGACCCCCCTGAGCAAGTGCCCACCATTTCCTGCAAGACATCTGGGCAAGCCCAAAGCACAGAGTGAAGATGGACTCACACTGACCAAAGACAGCTGGATGGGAGGGGGCCGCTCCCAGGAGCTTTGTGACTGGCCTCCCCCTCCTACTGCAATGGCCTGGAATCACTGCACGCCAAGCTCTCCATAGGGGGTGCCCCAGGGATCTCCTTTCCCTGATTTTTCTGGGCCTACTCTGAAGATGGAGGGACCCTAATGGGGGGCTGGACTGGGGGGATACTCAAGAATCCTTCTTTTGTCGTCCTTCTGTGCCCGCCGAGTGTGCTCACAGCCTTTCCATAGCCATACAAACGAATGGGTCTCCTGATCTGTGCAGCAGCCAGCTCACCCAGTTTTTCTGTGAAGTCCTTTAAATCTCAGCAACAGAGTCAAAGAGGAAGTTCCAATCAAATTAAGCTTTTTAGTGATCGGAAGGAAGAGCCCAGGGAATATAATTCAGTTCAACAGACAGTGATTGAGGGCCTCCCCTCTACCCAGCAACACGGGGAGCATCAAACTCTCACAAGCACCAAAATGCCAACCCCTCTCCTGGCCTGGCCCCAGACCCCAGCACCAACCTGGGCCCTTTGGGAGGGAAGCAAAGGGGCAGCTCCTGAAGAAACCTCATTTCACCTCTTTCACTCTTGATTTCTTTGTCTATAAAATGAGGATGATAACAGGACCCACCTTGCCAGATGGAAGTTCAGGTCAAAGGGGAAGAGGGCACCCACATACAGTGGGGGTCAACATAGATGGGGGGAGAGAACGAGTGAGGGCTCAGGTGGCCCCCTGAATGTGACCTGCTGTAGGTTTATTATGGTAAATCACAACATAACACAAGATACTTGGTATTAGCTTGTATGGTCCCAAGAAAGTTCTATTTACCTCAGTTTACTGTTCTGTCCTGGGCATCTTACGAAATCCACCACCCAGGGATGTGGTGAGGATCACATGTTGGTAAGTGTTTGGCACAGGGACTGGCCCTGGGCAAACAGTAAGGACATGCCATTTTATTGTCTCTTTAATTATGTGTAATTGCTTCAAACTTGATCATTTAATATGGATTTTCAGGTGTGAGCAGCATACAGGGCCAATGATGGTGAGATAAATGATTTTGCGTGGAAGGTGATCCGGAAGGTCACTGGATTGGTAATGAGTTTTATTTCAAGTTTTAAATACATAATACTGGTTCTTTTTTCTTGCTTTGTGAAATTGGGTAAAGGATTCTATCAACTTGGTTGTTAGAAAAGCAATTTCTTCTATAATTTAGATGTTGTTAGACTAAGAATTGTACTATCAAAAACAATGAATGGATTAGGAAGCTGCCTGCTGATTTGTGCTCTGATGTTCTGAAGTACTGGAATGAACTTGGACGTTTGCCTGTATGTAAAGGAAATTCTCACCTAACGCTATTTGACTGTTTCCAAGGAAAATCATGAGATTGGAAACTGAGTAATTTCAAGTTAGTGCTTTAAGTATTTACATGATATTTTAAAAAAGGAAAACAAGTAGTTCTACAAAGAAAAGACCCTGTAAAATATCCTTGGTAAACCTGCAAAGATTCTTGAAACCATCTAATCATAAATTCTTTTTTTTAAGGTTTTTGCAAGGCCACACAGCTAGGGAATTATTAAGTGTCTGAGGTCGGATTTGAACTCAGGTTCTCCTGACTCCAGGGCCAGTGCTCTATCCACTGTGACACCTAGCTGCCCCTGATCATAAATTCTTATTAGCCCTGTGCAAGGGTTTTCTGTATTGTGGAATTCCTACTGAGTAAATGGGAATTCATTGCACAAAATGGGGGTGTGATTTTCAATCCTGCTTCATCTAAGTTTACATACATATTAGACATATACATATAATATATACATTATAGATATATGGAGTGAGAGAAAGAGAGAGAGAGAGAGATAGAGAGAGAGAGAGGATAAATTGTAAGCTGTTTTTTTCATTTTATTTAAGGCAATGGGCTAAAATGACTTGCCCAAGGTCACACAGCTAGGCAATGATTAAGTGTCTGAGGCCACATTTCAACTCGGGTCCTCCTGACTCCAAGGCCAGTGTTCTGTCCACTGTGCCACCTAGCTGCCCCCTAAGCTGTTTTAAGAAAGAAATATTTTTAGGAAAGAATGTTTAAATAAAAAAAACATGTAAAAGAACTTTTGTCTATAAGTTCAAATAAAAGACCTTTAGTGAGATTTTTGAAGGCCTACTAATTTTTATTCGTAAATTAATTTATTACAATAATTTGACATTAATAATAATTATAATTATGTCCAAACCTACTATGATTAGGGAGACTTAATTGTTTGAGGAGATAGCTTTTCAAATATTCTGAGTTTCGTTCTTGGGTTTGCCATGCTCTTGGACTAGCCTTAAATGGGTGATTCTCAAAAAGATATCAGGGGCGGCTAGGTGGCGCAGTGGATGCAACACCAGTCTTGGAGTCAGGAGCACCCGAGTTCAAATCCGGCCTCAGACACTTAGTAATTGCCTAGCTGTGTGGCCTTGGGCAAGTCACTTAACCCCATTTGCCTTGCAAAAACCTAAAATAAATCAAAAAATTTTTTTAAAATAAAAAAAGTTAGCAGCTCAATGGAAGCAACCACTAAGATCTAAGGCTAGTGAACATCTGTCCCTGGGATTAAGGTAGAAAAGTTACCTTGGGAAAGCTAAGGTTGAACTCTTCTTAATTCATTTTCCCATACAAGAAATCTGCTTCCATATACTAGGCCACTTAAGAGTGGTGAAAGCCTTGAGGACCAGTTCTGATGTCCTTATTGATGGCTCTCATAGCATATTTCTATTATCAGTGTAGACAAAAGTGGAAGTTTGTTATTATAATACTGAATTTATTCTTTATTAGATTAATTTCGAAAGCATCAAAATTACTGTACTGATCTGAATTTGTAGGCATTCCAAGGCCTAAGCAAGAGTTACATTCGTGGGGCGGCTAGGTGGCATAGTGGATAAAGCACCAGCCTTGGAGTCAGGAGTACCTGGGTTCAAATCCAGTCACAGACACTTAATAATTACCTAGCTGTGTGGCCTTGTGCAAGCCACTTAATCCCATTTGCCTTACATTCATGCTTGAACTTGTCTTATATATGATTCAATTCCTGAAGTATCTCCTTCTCACAGAATGATATCAGTATAATTGGTGAAAGAAAACTAGTTGGTGAACAAAGATGTGTGTCTATTAAGTTGTGAGGTTAAAGTCAAGAACCTTCATATTAATGAAGAGTAGATATAAATGAGATATCCTGTGTCATCCTAATGAGAAATCTGATTTTACTTTCATTTGTTATTTAATCTGTTATTAGTTTAAAGTCTGTATGTAGAAATGCATGTGAACTACTCAAGAGGCACCTGGAAGATGTTCTCATTGTTTAAAACATTCTGAGAGCAAAATATGCTTATGTCCAATTGAACATGATTACTAACCGAACATGTTTACTACAGACATCCATGCTCCACAGGCATATCCAAATCAATGTATTCAAAAGAGTGTTGGATGGGATCTCTGATGCCCAGCCAGCCCACGAGAGGGGCTGTTTCTAATCGTATCCAGAGTAATACGTAGCCACCACCCTTTCCCTCCCATTGGTAAGTTAATTCCTTAATATCTCTCATCTCATATATCCCCTTTCTCCCTCCTCAACCTCTCATAGTATCTCTGTCACCTCCCATGGCCACCTCATGAGGACAGGCCATTGTCACCTTTCACCTGGCCTTCCAAGGGTCTCTTTGCCTCAAGGGCCCCCTACCCATTCCATTCTCCACTCAGCCACCCATATGAACAAAAATATTTACAGCAGCTCCTTTGGTGTTGACAAACAATTGAATGAAGATGCCCATCAACTGAGGAGTGGCTAAACAAGTTGGGGTATCTGAATGTGATAGATAATATTACATTGTGCTGTAAGAAATCAGGAGGGAATGGTTTCAGAAAAACCTGGAAAGATTTGTATGAAATGATGCAAAGTAAAGTTAGCAGAATCAAGAGAACAATGTACACAGTAAGAGCAGTATTGTAAAAAAAACTTAATCATTCTATTCAACAAAATGGCCAATTACACATCCAAAGAATGCAGGATGAATGATGCTTTTCACCTCCTGATGGACTCAAGAGTGCAGATCAAAACACATTTTCTTTTCCTTTTGGGGACAGATGGGAAGACTGGGAGGTAGGGGGGAAACATGGCTAATGTAGGAGTTAGTTTTGACTGACTAGACATATTTGTAATGAGGGAGGGAGAGGCAAAGAAAAGAAGAAATTCAGAACTGAAAATAAAAAATTTTTAAATGTTGAGAAGGGAGAGAGAAGAGGGAGAAGAGGTCTGAGTGGAGGAGCATGATGGGTAAGGCAGGTGAGAGTTTGCTCAGGTGAGTCAACCTTGTAGAATATCCTGCTGTTGCTGTGCTAATCTCTTTTTGTTCTCTATTGTACAAGCTGAGTGTCTCATGAGCCTGAACTACTGTGGTTCTAGCCGGAGTCAGGCCCAGCCCAGGGCAAGCTGCCTCGGGGGTTCCCTGTCTTGGAGGTGTCCAAGCAAAGGTAAGACCACCACACTGCACAGAGTGGGGATCCCTCTTATGGGCTAGCTGGGCTGGAATGGCATCAGAGATCATCCAACACTCAGACTCTGTGGTCTCATTTCGGCTTTATAAGGCCCTGTGAAGTAGGTATCATGGTAATTATTATTCCTCATTTTTGGAGGGGGAAACTGAGTCTTAAGAGAAATTAAATGACTACTCTGATCCCATCAGATGGACAAGCATCAGATGGTCAACTTTCAGTGTTCTTTCCCCTAAATTATATGGCCATAATTACAGGACTTAAGGACCTTCAGGGGTTGGACTTGGGTTGGGGGGTGGTCAGAACAATCTGAGACCTCACCTCTATTTGAGAACAGGTAGAAGAAGAATAGGGGACTGGTGACAGACTGGTGACAGACACACACACACACACACACACACACACACACACACATACACACACACCACATACATACATAAATACATACCTGCACTCATATACATACACACACACTTAGTAACTGTCCCTTCTTCATCAATCCAAATGTGAGAACTCCCTAAGTTACCCAGGAGATGACTCAGAAGTCTGGGCAAGGTGCTGGCCATTTCAGACAAGCTTTCCACAAGAATGATTGTCAATGCAATAGTTATGTCCCTGTTCTCACTACGCTCTTCCGGATGTTACTGACTTTAATCAGAAGCCTTGGTGACCTTCATCTTTTCAATTAAGAATATTGGTTCAGTTCCCAGCAAGCAAAAGTTATTTACTCAATCCCTTGAAACAGACAATGGATGAAGCCAGGCCCTGAAGGGTCCATCCTCCAGAAGCAGACATGTGGGTAAGAAAAGACGGGTCCTGGTACTCTAGGAAGATACCTGCTAATATTAGGGGATGAGAAATACACAGCAAAAACAACGGTACCACACATTAAACAAAGTGTGAACAAAGAGGACAAGGAAAATGGAGAGAAGAAAAAAGAAATGAACATAATAGAAAGAACACAGGCTAAACAGGTTAGCCCTTATATTGCTATTGACCTTGGGCAAGTGTTTTATCTGTGAAATGATGGTCTAGATCACAGGTGCCAACATTCCCAATTGCAACCCAAACCAAAATGTAATTAGGAAATATTTAACAAAATAAATGAAAATAAAACATCAATGATATTAATTTTCACCCTAAGTCAATATGGGGTTCGCAGGAATCCTTATGTTATGATTATTGGATCCCATTTCTATTTGAATTGAGTATCACTGACCTAGATGACTATTATATAGAATGTACGATGGGGAAGAAATATTGGAGAATATCTCTATAATCTAAGTGTGTTTCTAAGTATATGGATCCTGTGATTTCTCATCTTTAAGACATTCTACAATAATAAAAAAAACAATCACTTTCTGTGAACCATGCTTTAAAGCCAACAATCACATTCCCCAGGACCCTGTGAGGGAGGTGGTTGGAAGAATAAGATGGTCCCCACTATATTTACAAAGAGAAACTATGGTTCAGAGAGGCCAGTCCTTTCCCTGCACCGAGTCCCACCCAGTGAGTCCCATCTCATCAATACTAAGAGGGGAAGCCAGTGGTCCCAGTTCCAAAGGCTCTTCCCATCCCACTATCCCATGTGCCTAAGGACAGACACCTCCACAAGACAGAAGACACTACAAGTATCATGGGAATTAGAGCTCTGAATGAGCTAAGTTCTGGAGAACCTGAAGCATGGAAGCTTAAGGGATCTGCCATGAGGGTGCAAGAACAAGAAAAAGAGCCAAGACTCAGACCCAGCTTTCTCTGACACCAAATCCAGTATGCTTGCTCTTTGACTTATCTTCAGAAAAAATGTGTCTGACATTCTGTAACCAACAGTTATTAATCAAAGTGACAAGGTTTTAAGATCATACCCACCTGCCCACACTGTGATTAGCCATGATGTAAAACACTTCAGTTGTTTTTTGCCGCACGGTGTCATCTGGGTCTTTCAGCAGAAGTTTCAAGCTCATCAGCATCTCTAGAAATCAGAAATCTCTGTGAGCCTTTATGAGATTCAGAGTCTACCTTAAAAACTAGGAGAAGGAAAAATGAGGGCTGGACCATGTATCATCCTTCCATTCAAGATAGATGACTCCACAACAACCCAAAGGCAATGAGGGCTGCCTCCTGCCATGCAGGTGAGTGGGCCCAGACACTCTGGGGCTATGCCACAAGAGCATCAGCTTTTGGCCTCTATGCCACCAAAATCCTCTGCCCAAGATCAAGTAGAAAGAGATTCATCACCCAGAGGCCAACTCCCAGATGATAAATCCTTTGATCGCAACAGGAAAGAAAAAGGAAAAAGGGTCCTGCACCTTTCTTCCCTGGCTTGGCTGACTGACAGAAATGGTTATCACCCAACAAAAAGAAGCATGAATGTTTGTTTGTTTTCAAGACTGGCTGTCTTCTAGGAACTGATGCAAAGTGAAGCAAGGCAGAACCAGGAGAACACTATACAGTAACAGCGGTATTGTACCTATGATCAAAGGTAAAAGGTTAGCTCTTCTCAGCAATACAATTCCAAAGGAATTATGATAAAAAAAATGCTCTCCACCTCCAGAGAGAGAACTGAACTTTGAGTGCAAATTGAAATATAATTATCTCACTTTACTTTTCTTAAATATGACTAAAAGAGAAATATGTTCTGCATATAGATAATGTGGGGGGCAACTAGGTGGCACAGTGGATAGAGCACAGCCCTGGAGTCAGAAGGACCTGAGTTCAAATGTGGCCTCAGACCCTTAATAATTGCCTAATTGTGTGACCTTGGGCAAGTCACTTAACCCATTGCCTTAAATAAAAA
Source organism: Macrotis lagotis (assembly GCF_037893015.1). Classification (NCBI taxonomy): domain Eukaryota; kingdom Metazoa; phylum Chordata; class Mammalia; order Peramelemorphia; family Peramelidae; genus Macrotis; species Macrotis lagotis. The sequence continues at coordinate 693,781,165 of NC_133666.1, forward strand.
AAAATTAAATAAATAAATATTGCTAATGTGCTGCTTACCTTCTCAATATGTGAGATTTTGAAGGGAGAGAATTTACAATTCAAATCTTTAAAAAAATGAATGTTAGAAAGAAAAAAATAACTTTTAAAAAGACAGATTGGACCTCTACATCTAACTCTAGACTAGAAGCCTGGGAGCTATTTCTGAGTATCAGCCAATTCCTTCCACCTAAGGAAGCCTGGTGGCTCTCTCTGTATTAGTATAGGATTCTGCAGAGACTCTGTGGCTTTAGTCCACTACAACCCTAAATTTCCTGAGCTCAAACCTCTGCCTACCTGTGAACTCAGCAAAACCATGTTTTTTTAGAATGTCTATGTACATATAATATATATATATATATATATATATATATATATATAGAATAGAATAATTGTCTGCTTGTAAGATCCTCATCCAACAACTGAGTTGACAGATTACCACTAATAGAACTCAATCACAATCACAGTCACACTCACACACTCACACACAATCACACTCAAGAACAATACCAACAATCTCACTATAAATGCAACGTGAAAACTCTGAGGGGACTGAAGCTAAATGAAAAGATGGTTCAAATAAGGCAATGCACAGAGTTCAATTTGTTGGACTCCCAAAGTCAACAGAAAGCATTTTTCATTGAATTTCACCTCACAGGCCAGTGCATAAGCAAAAAGACTTTCAGGAAAACACCTGCAGCTGATGTTGTAGAGGAGGATGAAGAAAAATTATAAGATGACTCTGATTTGGTCTTCAAATGACATTAAGGTAAACTGAGGCACAAAGTTCCACGCATGATCAATTTATTGGCAAGGCTAGCAATGACCAATAAAAGGGCTCTCAGGACTCCTCAGTCAGTTAAAAGACTGTGAGATAAGACTTCATATAGTTTGGAGAAGGACAAGAGAACAAAGAACAGGAAGTACCAATGGTTGGTTTTTGTCCTTCATTATAGAAGACCAAAATGTCATCACTATGTTTGACAAAAGACAGTGTGTCCAACTATGGCTGATCAGACCAACATGAACTCAGAATGCTCTAACACAGGTTGGACTCAAATCGTTCATATGAACACCTGGGCTGGCTACTCCAAACTTATGTGAGTCATGTTTCCTTTGAGCTGCTTCAATTCTGCCTTTGGAGTGCAGCCCCCCTCACTGATGAGGACATGCAATGCTGGGCAGTCCTGTGCTGGTATCTCCCATGCTCCTGTAGTACAGTCAATTCTAGAGTTAAGAGAGACCTTCTGGGTGACTCAATATCACTTCTTCTGACCCCCTTGTGAGCGCTTGCTCTGTGTGAGCTCTCCATAAAATAGACTTTTGGCAAGCATATGTCTGGCATCCTAACATGTCCAGTCCATTGTAGTTGCACTCTCTGTAGTAATGCTGGAATGTAAGACAGCTTAGTTTGGGAAAGGATCCCAGTGTCTGGGATATTTTCCTGCCAGGTGATCTTCAGAATCTTCCTAAGACAATTTAAGTGGAAGTGATTCAGTTTCCTGACACGGAGCTGGTGGACTGTCCAGGTATCACAGGCATATAGCAATGAAGTCAGTACAATGGCTCTATAGACCTTCAGTTTAGTAATCAGTCTAATACCTCATCTCTCCCATTTGGAGCCTCCCAAACATTGAGTTAGCTCTGGTAATGCAAATGCCAACCTCATTGTCAATGTGAAAGGACACTGCCTAGGAAGTGAACCTGTCTACAATTCTCAAAACTTCATTTGCTGTAATTGATGGTGCCACATATGGATGGTATCGTGCTGGCTGGTGGAACACCTGGGTTTTCTTAGTGTTCATTGTTAGGCCAAAATGAGCACAAACAGCAGAGAATCACTCCATCCTAACTTCAGAGGTTGTGTAGAGGCATAATCATCTGCACAACCCTCCCTCTACTTTGGTCTTGGCTTGTGGCCTTTTTAAGTACAGCAGCTGACCTTGAGGATATGTTCATACTCCATGAAGACACTTGATAACATGGCTGAAAATATCGTACTAAAAAGTATGGGAGCAAGGACACAATCTTGTTTCATTCCATTGGTAACTGGGAAATCTCAAGAGCATCATCCATTATCCAGAACCCAGGCAAGCATGCCATCATGAGACTGATGGACAATACTGATGAACTTCTCTAGGCAACCAAATTTTGACACAATTTTCCATAAACCCTCATGAATGATGGTATCAAAGGGCTTGATCAAATCTACAAATTTTGTATACAGACCTCTGTTCTGCTCTGTCATTTGTCCTGGAATTATCAGGCAACAAACACCATACCGACTGTTCCTCAACCCTTTCTGAAGTCACACTGGCTCTCTGGGAGGTGACCAACTTCCAAGTGAAGAATCAGCCTATTGAGATAAGATTCCCTGGCAAGAATCTTACCAGCAATGACTAAAAGAGAAATACCCCTGTGATTGTCACAGGACAATCTAATCCCTTTACTTTTATAGAGATGGATAACGGAAGTATCCTTGAATTCTTGGGGGATAATCTCTTCATGCTATACAACCTGGAAAATTTCAGTCAGTTTTTGTACCAAAAAATGACTGCATGGAAGTCAAGATTGCAGGATTAGCAACAATCCTTCCTTCCATCTTGTTAGTAGGGAAAGTTCAATAGTAGTCTTCACCTGCATGGGTAATAGTTCAGACTTTCTTGAAGAATAGCCAGTATTGCAGAAATAATAGCCTTCTTGGCACCTACCTGCATTTTGCAAGGGTTGTTAGTGAAATAACAGTTCTCCCTTAATAGTACATGGGCAGTAAGATACGTCAAGATAATATAATTATTTGAATTAAAGTGATTTCTGGAACATCATATCAGAGAGGAAAACTAAACTTCTGAACTTTTAACTAAGAAACCAAGAAATGTGGTTTAAGCAAACATTTGGGGTGACAAAGAATAGAATCAATTGTAAAACAGAATTAGAGTCAAAATTTTATTTTCTCAAAATCCACATGATACTTTAATTTTCAGTGACTTCATTATAGGGGTGAGCATAGAGAAGGCACTTAAAAACATTTGATATATATCTGGAATAAAAATGAAGCCGGTCAGAAGCTTATGGTCCAGACAGAAGTCTCACATCTCTATATAGCATGAACACTTTTGTTTGTTTTCTTTCTTTAAAAAATTTTATTGGGGCAGCTAGGTGATGCAGTGGATAGAGCTCTGGCCCTGGAATCAGGAGTACCTGAGTTCAAATCCAACCTCAGACACTTAATAGTTGCCTAGCTGTGTGACCTTGGGCAAATCACTTAACCCCCTGCCTTGCCAAAAAAAAAAAACTTAAAAAACCAACCAAACAAAAAATTTTGTTGTAGCCTTTTGTTTTTATAATAGATGTTTCCCCATAAAGCAACTCTCTCTTCCTGAATAGTCTCTTCAAGACAAGAGGCACGGGTAAGAACTGAATAATATCCCCCAAAATAAAACTGACTATCTTTTTTAAGTGAGAAAATTTATTTTTGACCTTTTTTATAATTACACATAACAACATCCATTGTTTTCAATTTTAAGTTTCAAATTCTTTCTTTCCTTCCCTTATCCCTGCCTCAAGAAGGCAAGTAATTTGATATAGGTCACACATGTACAGTCAGGCAAAACATATTTCCATATTAGCCATGATCTAAAAATACACACATAGAGAAAACAGAAAGTTTAAAATTATGCTTCAATCTGTATTCAGACTTTTCTGAAATTGGATGGCATTTTTCAGCATCAATTCTTTCATAATTGTCTTGCGTCATTTTACTGCTGAGTATAGCTAAGTCATTCATAGTTTGTCATCACATAATATTGCTGTTACTGTGTACAATGTACTCCTGGTTCTGCTCACTTCATTTTACATCAGTTCATATAAGTCTTTCTAGGTTTTCCTAAAAACATTCTGCTATCATATCTTATAGCACAATAGTATTCCATCAAAATTATATATCACAACTTGTTTGACCACTCCCCAAATGATGGGTATTTCCTTAATTTCCAATTTTTGTCACCACAAAAAAATCTGCTATAAATATTTTTGTACATATATGCCTTTTTTTTTCAATCTTTTTTGGAATCCAGAGTTACCAGTAGTATTGCTAGATCAAAGGGTATGCATAGTTTTATAGCCCTTTTGGCAAATAGTTTCAAATTGCCCTTCAGGATCAGTTCACAACTTCACCACCAGTGAATTAGCAAGGCAAGTTTTCCAGCTCCCCTCCAACAGTTGTCATTTTCCTTTTCTATAATATTAGTCAATCTGATAGTATAATATTATCTGATAGTATAATAATATCTGATAGTATAATATTAGTCAATCTGATAGTATGATGTTAAATGTAATGTTTTGATTTGTATTTTGCTAATCAATAATGATTTAGATAATTTTTCATATGACTATAGATAGCTTTGATTTCTTTTTCTGAAAACTGCCTGTTCATATCCTTTTGACCATTTATCAAATGGAGAATGATTTGACTTAGTTCTCTATATATTTGAGAAATGATGTCTGTAGCACACACATTTGCTATAAAATCCCCCCCCCAGTTTTCCTGTTTTCCTTCTAATTTTGGCTGAATTGGTTTTATTTGTGTAAATCTTTTTAATGTAATCAAAATTATCTATTTTATATCCCATAATGCTACCTCTTGCTCATCAATTCTTCCTATAGATCTGACAGTTAAATATTCCATGCTCCTCTAATTTGCTTGTGATATGCCCCTTTATGTTTAAATCATGTACTCATTTTGCCCTGGACAGCTAGGTGGCCCAAAGGACAGAGCACTGGTCTCATTCACTTGCCAATTACTAGCTTTGTGATCTTGGGCAAGTCACTTCACCCTGACTGCCACCAGGGTCACCTCTAGGGCCATTTCCAGTCTTCCTGTTCCATATCTGGCCACTGGACCCAGATGGCTCTGGAGGAGAAAGTGAGTCTGGTGACTTATCACAGCCTACCCTCACTCCAATCCATGTGCTTGTCATGGTATCACCTCCCTGATGTCAGGGTCTTCTTTGAGAACAAATGACAAACATCATCAGTTTGACCTTATCTCAATACATGGTATGAGATCTTGGTCTATCCTAGGTTCTACCAAACTGCTTTCCAGTTTTCCCAGCAATTTTTGTCAAATAGTGTGTTCTCTCAAAAGTTTGGATCTAAGGGGGCGGCTATGGTGGCATAATAGATAAAGCACCAGCCCTGGAGTCAGGAGTACCTGGGTTCAAATCCAGTCTCAGACACTTAATAATTACCTAGCTGTGTGGCCTTGGGCAAGTCATTTAACCCCATTTGCCTTACAATAACCTAAAAAAAAAGTTTGGATCTTTGCCTTTGTAAAACATCCAATTACTATGATCTACTATGATCATCTACTACTGTGTATTATATATTTAATCTGTTTCACTGACACATCACTCTATTTCTAAGCGAATGCCATATGTTACTGATTACCCTTTATAATACAGTTTGTGATCTGTATGGCTAGACCACCTTCACATTTTTTATTTATTCCCTTAATATTCTTAATCTTTTGCTCTTCCAGATGAATTTTGTTATTATTTTTCTAGGTCTATAAAATAATTTTTTGGTTATTTGATTGGCATGGCACTGAATTAGTAAAATTTTGATGAAATTGTCATTTTTATTATATTGACTTGGCCAATTAATTAATTTTTCTCCAGTTGTTCAGATCTGACTTTGTGTGGAAAGTGTTTTGTAACTGTGTTCATATAGTACCTGGGTTTGTTTTGGCTGTAATTTATATTGTCTGTTGTTATTTTAAATGGAACTTTTCTATTTTTTTCTTGCTACACTTTGTTGGTAACATATAGAAATGCTGATGATTTATGTGAGTTTATTTAATATCCTTCCATTTTGATGAAGTCAATTATTTCAACTAGTTTTTAATTGATTCTCTAAAAGTCTCTATGTATATCATCACAGTATCTGCAAAGTGTGAGAGTTTTGTTTCCTAATAGCACATTCTAATTCCTTCCATTTCTTTTTCTCCTCTTAGTGCTATAGCTAATATTTCTAGTTACCCTGTAAAATAGTAGCAATGATAATGGACATCTTTGTTTCACCCAGATCTTATTGGGAAAGCTTCTAGCTACAGATAAAATAAACTTTATCTTAAGAGATTTGACATAACTAGTTACCAATTTGAGAGCCATCTATGAATATAGTCAAAGTTTACATACAATAAAATTATAAATTTTTTACAGGAAAAAACAATATCCACACCAAGTTAAAAGAAAAATGAGATAAGTAAGCTCAAAAGAGCTACAACTTGATCTATTTAAACAAGTTACCATCATTGAAAAATGGGATAAAGGATAAAGGTAGTATCAGTACAGTTGACCACCATTTCCCCTAATAGGAAGATGTAAAAAAAAAAATTGAACTTCCCATAGCCAGCAAAAAAGTTCTCTCCCTACAACCAGTACTACTCCAGTTTGGAATATTAATGAACATGTCAAACCCTGAAGGGGGATAGTGGGAGTTTATGAGAAATGTCAGCTCAGAAAATCATGAGAAATCATTAGAGCAAAAAAACAGAAAGTGTGACATGAGGGTCAGTGAAGTCAGACTATTCTCAAGAGCATTTAAAAATGAAGCTGAAGGGGTGGCTAGGTGGTGCAGTGGATAGAGCACCAGCCCTGGAGTCAGGAGGAAAATCCGGCCTCAGACCCTTAATAATTACTTAGCTGTGTGGCCTTGGGCAAGCCACTTTAACCCCAATGCCTTGGGAAAAAAAACCTAAAAAAATGAAGCTGAAAAAGAACAAACGGAAAAAATAGGGGATGGGGGGAATCAAGTCATCTACAATGAACTTTTTTTTCCACAATAACACTTAGACACTCACACCAGAGTCTGTGGTTGGGAAAACCAGGATGAAAGGGATATAATGTTGAGGTGGGGATTGGTTCTAGAGATGTCTGAAATCAGGAGAAAACTGAATGATTTTTAACAATAACTGATGGGAAATGAAGGGCACATGACTAACAGACAAGCTTCTTTTCTCATCTCATCAAAGCCCTTCTACAAAGGAGCCATGTACCAAAAGAAGACACCGGAATGAGCTGGTGACGATTTCACCGACAATGCTGGGCGTCCCAAGAGTCCTGGTGCCGTTTTTGCTTGAAAGCTTAAGACGGCACTGAAACTTTTGGGATGCCCTGTATTTCCATCACAGTCAAAACAGCCGCCTGCAAGGTCCCGAGGACGCAGGAACCATTAGATGGCCCTTGGTTCAGGAGCACAAAAGGCAGCAGGCCAGTCTCCTCTAACAAAGGGCCACCATACAAGGAGCCATCCAAAGACCCCAGCACCTGAGCTGGGAGGACCCTCAGAGGCCATCCAGTCCAACCCCTGCCTTTTCAGATGAGGAATGGAGCAGGCACAGGTGAGTTGCACTGTGAGTATGTGGAAGAGTTTTGAACACATCTTCCTGAATCTAAATCTAGTGCTCTATCCATTAGACCCCAATTGCTCATACAAGGTTCCCTTAGAGATCCCTTAGAGTTATTATCAATAGCACGTATGGTATAAAATACTAGGCAAATGCTAGATAAGGTGTTTGTACTTCTCATGGAGGAGGTCTGGCAAGCAGTTCTAAAGATTCTCCAGATGTTTGCTGCTGGCATTGTGCTTACTATATCAAACTCCAGGAGCTTGCTGAGGTTCCCAAACTTGACTCACAATTGTTTAACCTAACAATCCACACATGAAAAACTAAGTGGATAAAGAATGCCTAATGAACAGATTGTGCAGTACACTTAGATGGATAGCCTCCTGATCTGGTCCATCAATTCAGACACTACAGATGGCAACAGAATTGAGGATAAGAAAGAGAAATATGAAATGTACTTTGAGAACTGGGATTCCGGTTTTGCTCTAAAATCAAGACCCACAATACCGATATTCTTCCATCAACATATGTGACCCCAAATCACAGAATACCACCATTTCCAAAGATCCAAAAATTGTAGGTTTCTCAAAAAGCAATGGAACACCACAGGGAGGAAATAGGTTGCCACCTATAACCCCCCCCCCAAAATTGTATATGACAGGCATCTTAAAAGAGATCATCAAGGGATATGTGACCATGTAAAATAACAGAAACCGTTTTCCAAAAGACAAACTACAAACTGTTTATAAATAATCATCAGAAATCCAGTTCCAAATCCAACAGGAAATGTAAATTTAAATGACTCATAAGGTTTCATCTCACTCTTCAAATTGGCAAGACAACAAAAACCAGAAATAATGTTGGAAGGGATGTAGAAGGGCAAGCCCACTATTGAGAGAACTATGGATTGGTCCAACTATTTAAGAAATCTGTTTAGAAGTTTTACAAGTGGAGAAACTATGCAGTCTACTCAGATGGACAGCCTCCTGAGCTAGCCCATCAATACTGACACTACAGATGGCAACAGAATTGAGGAGGAGAAAGAGAAATATGGAGTGTACTTTGGGAACTGTATTAATAGTTTAGTCACTTAAAAAAAATTCTAATCATATACTCCAAGGAACTCACGGACAATTAGGAGGCCCACTATATAGCAAAATAGCTTTTTTGGAGGTGGCATAAAATTTATTTTGGGCCATAGGTGGCAGACTACCTATTCCCACCCTATAGTATTCCATTGCTCTTTGGGCAGACTGTACTTTTGGTGGTATTCTGTGGTATGGCCCCATCTGTGCTGATGGAAGAATATTGGTGTCAGGGTTTTGATTTTAGGGAAAAGGCTATACTATCCCAAAGTCCATTCCAGCTTTCTCTTTCTCCTCTTCAGTTCTGTTGCCAGCGGTGATTCAAAGTGGCTGCCCACTGATTAGGAGGATGGCTTTTTAAAAAACTATAATTACATAAATGAAAAGAAATTGAGCCAATAAGTCATGTGGCCTATGAGGGAAAACATGGGAAAGTCTGTCTGAACTGATGAATAAAATAAATAGACCTAAATGAATAACATACACAATAAATACCACAAAGTAAATGTTTTCATTTGCTGGAAAAGAAGTTGAGTGATAACAAAACCAACAATAGTTATGGGAGGCAGAAAATCAAGTAGCATCAAATGAGAAATTACTTGGGCAGAGTATGATATACATTGACTAAATGGCGACAACCTGCTGGACTAAGTGGGGCCAAGAGGTCTTTTGCTAGAAATGACTATGATTTAAAGAAAAAAGGCATCAATGAAACTTTTTTTTGAGAGAGATTTAAAATGCCCATAATAAGGGAAGAATGAGGATCCAGGGGTAATTGAGGGACTGCCTAGAGGTTCCCAAAAGGCCTTGGCGGGGGGCAAGAGCATACTGAGTGAGGGGGGAGGGACAGAAACAGTCACCCAAGCTCCAGCAAGTTACCCCTGTGTCCAGAAGACCTCCACTGAAAGGCCAAAGTTTAAATGGCTGTGAAACAATCTAGCCATAGACACATGTCGGATACGTCCCCCACCAACAGACTGCGCCCCACCTACCCACAAATGCCTTGTGGATAGTTTATGAAAAACCCATCACCCCAAAAGTCAAGCTTAGATCCGTATTTTACAGGTGAAAAAAATGGCTGGGAAAGATTAAGTTACTTCCCAGAGGTTCTACAGCTCGAAAGTATTTGAGGAGAGATTCGAACCAAGTCTTCCTGCTTCCAAGTCCTGTCTCACCCAACAAGGCTACTTCTTTGTCTGATGGTCCATTGCCCTGAGTTATCTCCATACAGGATCAAGGTATCATAAAGGGATCTGAGTGAAGGAAACAGGCATATGCAATATTTTAGAGAATTAGAGAATATTTTAGAGACACACATTCAAGAAGAGGAAAACAATCGTGAAAATGGGAGGTTCCATGTTCTGCCCCCCTCTGGAGGTTATGGGAGAGAACAAAAGTTATTCCAGTTCATACAGGTCAGACTTGGGGGAAAAATGTGGACTGCATCCAAACCAACAAGGCAGGTGTTATGAGAGGAGCTCCAAAGGGAAGAAATTAATTTGGGGACATCCTCAGGGACACAGAGTTGGCCTGAAGTTACTTTAAAGGTTGAGTCAGAAAGATTCTATAGGACCCTGACACCTCAGTCACTATGACTGGACGATCCCAAGTCATCCTCCTTTGAGAGACTGTTTCAGGGTTTGGGACCACACAGGCATTGATCCAAAGAAGGGAATCTTATCTCCTGGATTCTGGAATGGCAGGGGCCCTGAAATGGACCTGGACCTGTGGGGAACATGGCAGGCAATTGTTCAATTACTGACCATCGTTCTAGACTTAATCTTTTCCCAGGACAACTGGTTGCCTCAAGTTTCTTCCCATTCCAACCTCTCCTCCACTCAGGTGCCAAAGTGACTGCCATACTGGCTCTCCTCCTTCCCATCCCTTGTCCCCCACTGGTCCTTCTCCAAGTCCTCCTCAAATCCTTGGCTTGGTATTCCAAACTCTTCACAAAATGTCCCCTCCTACCTTTCCAGTCTTCTTCTACTTGGTTCTACACACCCCCCTGGCAACTAGCCTTCCTTCTTTCTGTTCCTCGCATTCAGCACTCCATCCCCACCTCCGTGCCTTTGCATTGGCTGTGCCCCTCACATGGAATGCTCTCCCTCACCACTGAGGCTCAGCTCAAAGACCACTTTCTGCAGAAATCCACTCTGTCACTTCCCTTCTCTCCCATCCCCACTTTACACTCCTAGAACCTTCTCTTTCGCTACAGATAGCTTTGTCCACATCTATGTATTTCCATGTTTCTCCCCCCTTAGACCAAGGACAGTGACTATTCTATGTGACCTCAGTGCCTAGAACCATTCCCAGCCTCTAAGAAGTACTTTAAAAAATGTTTGGCTATTGATAATGCCATTACTTATTATCTAGTTAATCAAGTAAGCAATTGCCAGTGCAAGACATGATCTATTTCTATTTTGGCAAAAGAAAAAGTGACCTCGCCAATCTTGCCCAGGGGAAGCTCCTCCAGGGCATCCTCCCCTCATCCAGCCCCACCTCAAGAGCTGGGCTGCATAGGGCATAGGTTTATGTTTCCTTGGTCTTCCTGTCCAAAGAGCAGGCCCCTTCTCTGGCTGCTGGCCTAGGGCCTTCCTGGAGACCCCACTCGGAGTCTGCCTCCTGTCTTCCTCCCATCTCCCATCAGGGGAGTAACCGTCGTTTACCAGGCCCATTCCTATGGGAGAATCATGAATGCACATAAGGAATACTTGTTCCTTCCCTGCTGCCCTCCACTCAGTTCTGCCTGTGGAGCACATTTCAATTCCCCTCACCATCCAAATCATCTCCAAGGTGCCACCTAGCTTTAAATTAGTAATTCTTTCCCATAGGACCTGCTATCTAACTATCCTACCCTGGGTTCAAAAACTCACCTTTCCCAGAACAGAGCTTTATATTCAACTGAATTATGGTTAGTCCATCCTCCTAGGTACCCACTGTATCTGGGATCCTAATTCTGCCCCCCCCATGTTCTAGCTTTCCCCAGACTCCTCCTCCACCCCAAGCTTGGGATCGCATGCATGTGATTTTCTCCAAATCCTGGGCCAGCTCCCCAGAGAGCTCCCTGCCTACCTCCCTGCCTACCTCCCTGCCTGGACATCCCTGTGGTTCTGGCAAGAAGACAAACTAGGAGCCAGAGTGGTTCCCTAAGCATGTGCATCCCGAGAGGGATGGGCCAAATCTGAGAGGAACTAGTCATGGCCAAGACGGGGAGGTCTGGCTTAGGTCAGGGGCTCAGACCCTAGGTTGGTGACAAAGATTTGGGCATTTTAGCCAACCACAAAGCCCAAGACTCTCCAGGACAAGAACAGAGGAGTTTGGACCCATCCCTTTGTCCTCTCTGCCACCACCTCTGGAATCTGGTGGTCAGTCAGTTCAGAGCCACCTTTGCAGAGGGATCTTTTTTGGTTTTGTTTTTATTTGGTGATGGGGTTAAGTGACTCGCCCAAGGTCAAACAGCTTGAACTCAGATCCCCCTGACTCTTGGGCCTGGGCTCTCTCTGCCCCTTTGCAGAAGGAATCTTGACAAGCCAGAGGCTGGCCCAGGTAGAAACAGCCCAGGGGGGACTGGATGAAAGAACCGATGCAGTTTACACAGAAGAGAAGACACATGAGGGCACAAGCAGTCTTCAAGCATCTGAAGGACAACCCTGAAGAAGCTGAAGTGTGTGGGACCCTGGGGAGAGGGGACACAGCAATGACCTTGGGTTCCATATAAACAAGAACCATAGTGGAGTCAGTCAGCCGGGAAGGCCCCTGAGAGGTTCCAGCAGAAGCGGGATGGGCAGGCGGCAGAGGGCTCAGAAGGGCTCCCCCGAAGTGTAGGAGGTCCTCGTAGTCAGGTGTGTGATGTGTGTATGGGATGCGCCTTGGGCTGCTCTGCCCAGAGCACTCACCTAAGCTGATGGCCTCATACACGTGTTCCGGATCGTGCACCAGGTCGCATAGGGCCATGAGGGCCCTCTGCCGGGTCAGCAGATCCTCGGACTGAAGCTCCTCGTTCAGCTTGGGCAGGGCCCGGCGCCCGTAGGCGATGGGGGCTTTGGTGGGGTCGATGTCAGGAGGGAGGCACTGGGAGATCTGAGGGTGCGCCATCAGCCTGCGGGCACCGCTGGGCGGTGGGAGCTGGGGGTCCTTCCTCTGCAAGCCAAGAAAAGGGGGGCTGTCGGGGAAGGCCGGGCCAGAGGACCCGACCCTGGGGCGCTACGGCTCCCAGCACACCTGTGCAGCCACAGGCAGTTCGAGACCTTTCTGCACACTGTCCAGGGGGCCCTGAGGGTCTGAAAGGGCAGCCTTGCCCCGGAGCCAGGACCCCTCATGCCCAGCCCGACCCCCTGCCCAGCAGGGTGACCCCGGGTGTGGTCAGGCCCATTTTACAGATGGGGGAGGGAGTGACCAATGGGGGGAGTGACCACTGGGGGTGAGTGATCAATGGGAGGGTGACCAATGGGGGACATGATTGCTTGAGGAGAGTGACCAATGGGGAGAGTGGCCACTGGGGGTGACCGATGGGGGGAGTAACCGAAGGGGGAGTGACTGCTGGGGGAGTGACTGCGGGGGGGGAGTGACCGATGGGGGAGTGACCGCTGGGGGGTGACCAATGGGGGAGTGACCACTAGGAGTGACCGATGGGGGAGTGACCGCTGGGGGTGACCGCTGGGGGGTGACCGCGGGGGCAGTGACGGCGCCGCTCAGCCAGGCCGCCCCGCCCTCCCCTCCCCTCCCCGGCCCGGGGGGCTCGGCAGCTCGGCGGACGCGGAGGAGGGCCCCGGGCCCCAGGCCCCCCATCCCGCCGGCCTCAGCCAGGTGCGTGGGGGGGATCTCTTGGGGCCGGTCCCGGGTTCGAGCTCTGGCCTCCCCGTCTGTGAAGTGGGGCAGGCGCGTCCCTGGCCGCGGCGCTCCGGGACCTCGGGTCGCCTCCCCGGCCGCCGCCTCTGCCTCACCTGGGGACCCTCCGGACCGGCCTCCCCGACACTAAGCGAGCCCCTGGAGAGCCTGTTGCTACGGCAACCACAGACTTCCGGCGCTGCCCGGGAATCCCCGGAAGTGCGCGCTTCAGGCCCGCCCTCCCGCCTCGTGTCACCTAGCAACACGCGGCGCGCGCCTCCAGCAGCCCGCAACTCCCCTCGGGGCCCACTGAGCAGGCGCAGAGAGCAGGCGCCCGCCTCCCCATTAGCCCCGCCTCTCCGCTAGCCCCACCCCCACCAGAGTCCTGCGGGTTCACACTGAGCAGGCGCAGAGGGCAGGCGCCCGCCTCCCCTGCACTAGCCCCGCCTCCCCTGCACTAGCCCCGCCTCCAGCAGGCCGGCGGGCGCCCACTGAGCAGGCGCGAGGCCGCGGCCCCTCCCCTTCCCCCTCCGCGCCAGTCCCGCTTGTAAGGAAGGGGGAGCTGCGGCCGTCCGGAGGGGGAGGGGCCCCCGGGGGGCCCCCGAAGCCCCGGGCCTCGGCTCCCCTGTGTGTAAAGCTCGGCGCTCCTCTCCTCCCTGCCCCCCGTTTATCCGCCCGCTGGTGGGCAGGGGCCCCCCGGGGAGGCCCCCAGACCGCCTGCCGGGGGGGCGGGGCTCCCCAGCTCGTCTCCGGGGACTGACGTATCCGGCGGCCGCTCAAGGTCACGTGGGGATCCCGAGAAGACCCCCCCCCACGGCGGGGCAGAAAGGGACGTCGCCCCCGGGCCCGGGAGCCCCGGCCGGGCGGGGAGGCGGAGGGAGGAAGCCGCGGCCGACCCCAAAACTGGCCGCCCGGGAGAATTTCCGAATCCCCGAGTTCCGGCAAAGGCCGGACTAAAAAGGGGGCTCTGTGTCCAGCCAGCCGCGCTCGCGGGGCCGCCGGGCCGGGGCACTCGGAAATGCAGCCTCGGACCTTGTCCTGCGCGGGACCCTTTGGCTGCACTGCGACAGACCCCCAAACTAGAGCCTGGAGAGCCCGGATTAACGTAACTGTACCCCGAGAAGAAGGAAAATCTCACCGCAAACCCCCCGAGGGGCAGAGCTTAAAATCAAGTCCGAAGTCGGGAAGGAAGCTGGGAAAATAAGGAAACACTAAAAAGGCCCACGCATAAAAACATAAACCCAGAGGAAGAAAAGGATCACAAACTATATAGCGGCAGAGTCTCAAAGCAAAACACAGGTGGGGCATCTAAAATTCCTACAAGTGAAATTAAAGTGTGTTTTTTTAAAAAATTATAATTTATTTTGACATTTTTAAACAGGTTGAGTTCCCAGATTCTCTCCTTTCCACTCTCCCCTTCCCCACCCATTGAGAAGGCAAACTGTAGGACTCTATGACACAGTTACACATGTGAAAGTATACAAAACATTTCCATGTTATAAAAAAAAAGCAAAAAAAAAATGAAATGAAAATGTTCTCTCTCTGGAGGTAAATAGTATTTTTCTTCGAGTCCTTTGGAATTGTCTTGGGCCGTTGTTGTATTGATAAGAGCAAGTAAATCATAGTTGACCATCATTACAATAGTGCTATTACTATGTAAAATGTTCCCTTGGTTCTACTCATGAAATTAGAGTTTTTAAAGAGTTTTTAAAAGAAATTATAGGGAGGGAGAGAGGTCATGGAAAAGAAATAAGAGCTATGAATTGGTCAGAGAATTCATAACTTAGTAGAAAAGGGGGAAACTATTGCCCAAGTAATAAACTTACTGAAAATTTGAATAGGTCAAATAGAAGACACTCCATGAGACAACAAAAAATTATTAAAGTCAAAAGGCATTTTAAAAATTGAAGAAAATGGTATCTCATAGCAAAAACAGCTGACCTGGAAAACAGAAGAAAAAAAAATTAAGACTCATTGGACTCCCTGAAATCCATGATTAGCCTAAATTAGTCTAAACATCATATTTCATATCATATCTTTACATGATGGACATCACATTTCAAGGAATCTTAAAACTACCAGATCTCTTAGAGGGCAAAATGGAAAGAGAAAGAATCCAATGGTTACCTCTTGAAAGAAACCCCAAAGTGAAAATCCCCAGGTACACTGGAACTAAAATCCCAAACTTCATAGTTAAAGAAAAAACATCACAATCAGCCAGAGAGAAAGAATTCAAGTACCAAGGAGCCACAGCCAGGTTCACACACAATTTGCAGCTGCCACTCTGAGGGAATGAAGAGCCTGAGATACAATATTCTAGAAGACAAAGGATAGAGACTTAGAACCGAGATAGTTTACCCTTGTGGGGGAAATGAGCCTTTGACAAAACAGAAGACTCCTGGGCGGCTCGGTGGTGTAGTAGATAAAGCACCAGCCTTGGAGTCAGGAGTACCTGGGTTCAAATCCAGTCTCAGACACTTAATATTACCTAGCTGTGTGGCCTTGGGCAAGCCACTGAACCCCGTTTGTCTTGCAAAAACCTTAAAAAAAAAAAGCAGAAGACTCCCAAGTATTCCTGATGAAAAGGCTACAACTAAGTGAATATCTTAAAGTCAAAGTCATGCAATGTCAATAGGTGCCTTTGGCTTTGAATTCATTGTATTCCTTGGCTAATTTCTGAAGAAAGATTCATGGATAGGGGTTCCTGAGTCATAGATATAGGGGTGTAGACCCACAGGATACCCTTAGGAAATACTTGTATTTCTGTCCCCTAGTATTCTTCATTCATTGGTTTCCTAATAGAGGCCAGACTTCTAAGTCAAGATACCTGAGTTCTTATCCTGCCACAGGCTCCTTTCTAACATTTTAACATTTTATTTGTTTTCCAATGCTATACAATAGTAATATGTACCCATCATTTTTTGCAAGACTCTGAATTCTACAATTTCCCCCCCTCCTCCCTTCCCTCCCCGCCACTGAAGGCTGTCTGACAGTCTCTACATTGTTTCCATGCCATACATTGACGTAAATTGAATGTTATGAGTAAACATAAGAGTAAGCAAACCCTCTACCTCCCCCCCAAGTAGATGAGAAACCTCAAGAATAGAGAGAGAAAAAAAAAATTGTACACAGGCTCCTTTCTAGCTGTGGAAACCTGAGTAGAGCTTTACCCTTCCTGAGCTTCAGTTTCCTCACCTCTGAAAGGGGTCTAAGACTCTCTGAACTACCTGCTTCAGGGTGATCCTGAGAATGGCACTTTAGGAAACCTTAAATTGTTGGAATATGAGTATTTTGATTTTGATTCTCAGCACCCAGGGGTGGTGTTTGAATCTTCATTGACTCCCTTTACCAAGCTGGCAGCTGGGGTTGGTGGTAGAGGTCTTAGACCCAGTCCTGCTGAGGCCCGACAGGGCCATCTGGGGGTCCCACCCGGAGTCCCCACCTGTCGGTCCTGGACTAGTGGAGCAGCTTTGCGGGTCCCAAGACATGGGGCTACATGAGTTTAGGATCCAGCTTGGCCAGCAGGAGGAGCCCCTGGACAGCTCTGCTCTACTTGTAGCTCCAGCTGCCCTGTGGTCCTTGGCTCTTGAGCCTCTGCCCTTTGCCTTGCTCTTACCGCCGCCACTAAAGACTACTTGCCTTTCCCTCCCTTCAGGGAACTTGTGCTCCCCCTGACCTTCAGGGCCCCCACTCCTCTTCAGCAGACCCTCCCATTGTGGCTCTGCTCCCCACTCCTCCCATTCCTTCCTCTTGGGTTCTTGGGCCTTCCATAGCCTTCTTGTTCCCCACTCCCAGGATGTACTTCTGTCTCTGAGCTCCTCACATCCAGACCCAACCCCCACATCCCTCCCTTTCAGAGCCCTATCCCCTTCCCCTTCTCTGTTTTCTCCTTCTTCAGTTTCCCTATTCCACATTCCTCCCTTCTTCCTTCCTTTAGTCCCTCCTTGCCTCACCCAACATTGGCAGAAAAGATTTGAATTCCAAAGAGGAAAGAGGAGCCAGGAGCCAAGAAAAGTGGAGAGGGGGATCTCCAAGGCAAGGATTCTATCGGGTCAGGGTGTAAAAAAGGACAGGGACCCTAGAGAAAGGGCTGGAACATTTCCTAATCCCTCCTCTGAATGTGTCTCTGTGTCCATTTCTCTTGTTACTTCTCTTTCTGTCTCTCCCTCTCTCTTCCACCTATTTAACTATCTAGTTAAATCCCTTTCTGTTGTTTCTCAGGTATGGATCATGCATCTGCATATCCCTGTCTATCTCTCTACGTGGCTGGAGGAGAGACACAAGAGGTGTGATGGAGGAAGGGAGTACGATATTACTGAGCTGATAAGGGACCTGGAGGAGGAAGGGAGTGGTACTGGACAGTGTACCCATAGAGTCTGGGTTTGAATTTCCCTTTGGGCCCTTGCTCACTGTGTGACCCTTAACCAGTCACTTCCCCCTCTGAATTTCAATTTTTCCTCTGTCCGTAAAGGATTCCTGATGCCGCCAGTGCCTATCCCACAAGATTGTTCTGGAATCACAGAATCTTGTCTCTTGAGCAGGAAGAGGCCACTGGATCTCTCCATTCCCAACTCCAAATGAAATACACAGTAAGTGATTTGTCATCACAAAGTGCTATGGGGGAAAAAATCAGGTCTTGTCATTTCTATTCCCTCCCTGTCCTTGTGCCTGAGTTTGGCCCTCAAGATCCTCATTCAAGATTTCTGCCCCTAATAAATTACACACATATTCTCTCTGTCCTATTATCTACCCCCATTATCTGACCCCTGCCCCTGTTTCGCCATTCATCATTTCTCTCTGTGCCCTACACCCAAGTCCATGTTTCCACCCTGTCCAGCCTTCCACAGTATCCTTTCCTCAAGAACCCTTATGCCCTCCTTGTTTCCCATATCCACTTCTTGGAAGGACCACCAATCAATTCAGAGATGACTCAAATTTTTCAGAAGCCCCCAAACCTGGGGACCACCTATAGGATTTCTCTTCCAGTCAGCATTATTGGTCTGGGGAGGATGGAAAGAAATGAAGTTCCTTGAGAAAGTGGGTCATGAGGGAAGGGCCCTGGGCTCCCTGGCTCTCCACACATCTCTTCAGATCCTAGGTAGTTGTACCCTTTGCAGGGCCTCAGCTGCCAGGGACTATGAGGATAGAGAGAGAAAGCAACAAGAGGTGGTCTGCCCTAGTCCTCCCCCTGCATGGCCTGAGGCTCCGACTGGTCCCCCCCACTCCTACCCCAAGCCAAACTCAGGTCACATTTCTCCTGTGACCTACTAGAGCCCTGGCTGAAGTTCCCACAGGCTTTGACGTATGACCAATAGTTTATTAACTTCTTATACTTCCTTGGCCCATTCTTCCAGCTCATTAACAGTCCAGTAGAGACGAACAGCCCCAGGTCCAACACTTCCCAGAGCATGGAAGTCTCAGAGGTCAACCTGCCCAACTTCTATCTCAGTAAGAATGTTCACTGGCAAGGTGGACATCTAGTCTCTGCCCAAATACCTCCAAACCCCTCCAACTTATCATGTCCTAAACCAGAGTGCTGAAAATTAATACAAGCATTCTGATGAAGTCTGATGAGGGCAGCCCAGCCTCTCTTAGAGTTCCCCAAAAATCACACTCACTTTTTCAACACCCATATCACTTCTATGGGGTTTGCAACCCACTAAATACTCAGATCTCTCACAAACAACCTGCCCTCTAACTTCCTTCTCTACCTTGTGCTGTTATTGTCATTCAGTCATTTTTCAGTTATGGATGAAACTTCATGACCCCTTTTGAAGTTTTTTTGACCAAAATACTGAATTGGTTTGCCATTTCCTTCTTCAGTTTATTTTACAGATTAGGAAGCTGAGGCAAAAGAGCTAAATGACTTCCCCAAGGTCACTTAGCTAGTGACCTGAGTCTAAGGTCTGATTTGAATTTAGGAAGTTTCCTGACTCCAGACCCAATTCTCTATCCACTGTACCACCTAGCTGCCCTAATGTGTATTAGGGAAGTTTATTTTTTGACCCTTTGGCTCTGATCATAAGCCCTGTAATTGTGAGTGTTTGAGAAGCTCCCTTCCCTGCCTGTTGCTTTCTGTCCCCTGGTGGGGGACAACAAGCCTCAGTTTCATCCTTCATGGCCTCCCATCACTCTCCTCCTACCCTTTGAGAATACTCCTTGGAATCCAGTGTTAGAAAAATGCCCTTCTTATTAAATGTGTACTTCTTCCACATCCCTAAATTACTCAGTATATTTTCTATTTTCTATTTTGTTTTCTATATGCTGGTTTTCTCCAGGGGGAATGTAAGCTCCTTCAGAGCAGGGATTTTTTTTTTCTGTTTGTCTTTGTATTCTGATCAACTAGGTCAAAGCAGACAATCAATAAATATTGGTTAGAATGAACTGAATGATCCAGAAGACACATCTCAGACCTGTCAGAGACTCAAATGCTTTTAGAGTTGAAAAGGATCTCAGAGGCATCCACTCTCGCCTGTGTCCAAACAAGAATTCCCATTCTAATCCACCATGGAGTTGGCTTTTGCTTCAAGATTTTCCTTGATAGGGAAGTTGCTATCTTTTTGAGACAGCGCATTCCCCTTAGGTCTGACTGGAAAGGTTAAGAAGTTTGCCTTGACTGATGTCCAGCCTCATTGGGCCTTTCTGTAACTTCCACCTTAGGATCCTTGTTGTGCCCTTTGGACCAGTAAGTCTACTCTACCCTCTATTTGACAAATACCCAAAGATATTTATATAAAAGGGGGCAGCCAGATGGTGTAGCGGATAGAGCTCCACTTCTGGAGTAAGGAGGACCTGAATTCAAATTTTACCTCAGACACTTGATACTTACTAGCTGTGTGATCTTGGGCAAGTCACTTAACCCTGACTGTTTCATCTCCAGTCGTCCTGATCCATATCTGGCCATTGGACCCAGATGGCTCCGGAGGAGACTTAGTACAGTACCCCCTCATTCCAATCCAATTCACCTGCATATCATGGTATCACCTTCCTGATATCATGGTCTTCTTCAAGAAGGAAGGACAAACATCATCATTATTGAGAGGCATATGGAGGTGTTTGGGTTCCACAAGAAGGTGAAGTTTCCATTACAAAGACTGGGTTCTATCTGTATTGGTGCTTATGGGCAGATATGTGAGTATAAGACAAAAGACTTAGTGTCAACCTGATCAAAACCTGAGATTAGATCAGGTCTGCCCCACCTAGTTCTGAATTAACCTGGGGTCTGCATCCACATGCTCAAGAAAGGAGTTGCTCATTACTATAATGAGCAGGGAGGGGAAAAATGTATGGGGGTGAATGCATCAATTAGATTGTGACCCAGCCAATGATTGGCACAAAGGGGAAGGACTTTTAAAATGTATATAAGACCTAGCATTTCCAGATTCTGTGCCACTCCCCCCTTAAGAGAGGTGGCCCATCTTTGCAAAGATGTCTTAATAAAAGATATTTTAATCACTCTGGATTAAGTATTCATGAGCCATTTATAACATTTATCAATCAGTCACTCGGTGGCAAGCTATAGTGATCATGCTCCCCTAAACTTTCTTTTTTCTCCAGTCTACACATCATCCCCAGTTCTTCCATGGGCTGGTCACCCACTTGTCAGCTGGGTGGCTCTCTGGCAGATCACTTAAGTTCTCTGAATCAGGGCTCTGGAAAGCTAGGTATTGTAGATTGGGGGCATGAGTCTTCTCTCCTCTCTCCAGCTCTCCAAAAGTTCTCCAATACTCACACCCCATCTTTTTTGGGGGGAAAGGATCACTCTGATGCTAAGTTTAGGCTTTTGTGACTGAGAGCAATAGGAGGGGGAAAAAGAGAAGGGTCTGCATATGGCCCCTCTTCCAGAATAATGAATTTATTCCACTCCCCTCCATAGGAACTACATGGGCAGAGCAATGCTACCCCACCCCCCATGCTCCCAGCACACTTCAGGGGCAGGGAGGGGGCCTGTTGGGTCTGGCTGAGGTCCTAGCCCCAGCCCCCTGGGGAGGCCTAACTACGCACCTCCACCACCCCCTACTGTGAGAACATGCCAGAAGACCAATGAAAGCAGAGGCATTACTTCATAATGGACTAATTATCAGGAGGTCAGGCAAAGTTATTACTTGAGCTAATGAGCTTATTACTGAGGGTCAGTCATGCAGAATTCATATCCCTGCCTCAGGTCCAGCTACCCAAGTCAGTTAGCCAAGTCAGAGCAGACAAGTTCATGAGACACTGAACTGGTGTGGGTGTGGGGGGATAGGTTGCACAGATCAGTGTTGATCTGGCATCCGACCTACCATTCAGCAGTTCGGGTGATGCTGGATAAAGAGGCCAACGCAGAGGACTCCATGCCTGAGACCTTATCGAGGAAGGGAAGCCCTTTTTTGGTTTGTTCGCCACTAAATTCACCTTCCTCCCCAGCTTGTACCCCAGAGAAAACAGAACAAGATGGCAGGATCTTGAAACCAAACCCCCTCACCCCTCAAGCCTGAAGACCTCCCACCTGCACATGGGATATTGGATCTGATAGATTCTCTACCAGAACCTACTCCTTGGGATTCTTCTCTCTCCAACTAAATTGTGCCAAAATTCTGACCTTTTATGTTCTACATTCTCTCCCAGTTCCAATGAGCTGTTTTCTATGGGCTAAAGTTTTCCCAGGGCCAAGGAAGCTAGATTGTGCACTGAAGACCAGAGGACCTGAGTTCAAATCTTGCCTTAAAGCAAGTAACTCAACCCTGATTGTCTCACATCCAGGGTCATCTCCAGTTGTTCTAATTTATATCCAGTCCACTGGACCCAGATGGTTTCAGAGGAGCAAGTGAGACTGGTGATTTAGCACAGCCCCACCCCCCACCCCTGTATCACTCAAATCCAATCCATGTGCTTGTTGTGGCATGTCAGGGAATGAAAGACAAACATCATCAGTATCATCATCCCAGGGTCAATTCTGACATTTGATATGCCCTCTCTGAGCTATGGTCTCTTCTAGCTCTAACATTCTCTGTTCTAAGGTTAAATTCTGTATTCTACAGACCAAAATCCAATGTCCTTCATTCTGTATTCTAAAGGAGCTGCATTGTGATATTTTGCCTTCTACAGTCCCTGCTATGGGACCCAGTGATATATATTTTATATTTTCAGGTCCCTTCCAGCTCAGACATTTTCTGTTCTGATGTGAGAATGTGCTCAAATAACCCTTTCAAGCCTACTTTGGAAAGAAATGACCAGAAAATGGTAGCATTAATGTACTGTTGGCAGAGTTGTGAATTCTGGAGAGAATTTGAAGCTATGCCCAAAGGGCATATCCTTTGAACCAACAACACCATTACTTAGTCTGTATCCCAAAGAAATTTTTTTAAAAAGATGAACAAAAGGGGCAGCTAGGTGGCATAGTGAATAGAGTACCAGCCCTGGAGTCAGGAGGACCTGAGTTCAAATCCGGATTCAGACACTTAATAATGACCTAGCTGTGTGGCCTTGGGCAAGTCATTTAACCCCATTGCCTTGCAAAAGAAAAAAAACCTAAAAAGATGAACAAAAGAAAGAAAGGAAGGAAGAAATAGGGAAAGGTTAATTAAACTGGGGTATATGAATGTAATGGAATACTATTGTTCTACAAGAAATGATGAGCAACAAATTTCAAAAAAACCTAGAAAAACTTTCAAGAGCTGATGCTGAAGAGAACAGAACTGAGATAACATTGTACACAATAACAGCAACATTATAGGATAATCAATTGTCAGTGACAATGCATTTTCAGCAATAAATGATCCAAAACATTCCCAAAGAAATCAGGATAAAAAATGCTACCCTCCTCCAGAGAAAGAGTTGACAAGAGTCATGTGCAGACTGAAGTGACTTTTTTAACTTTCTTTATTTTTCTTGGGTTGGTTTATTTTGGATTGTGTTTTCTTTTATAACATGACTAATATGGCAATGTTTTGCATGATTACACAAGTTTAATCTATATCAACTTGTTTGTCTTCTCAATGAGAAGGGAGCAAAGGGAGGAAAGGAGAGAATGTGGAACTCAAAATTTTTTAAAAACCAAATTTTTGTTTTATGATGTTACCCTTCTCATGTATTTTCCCCGTCTATTATAATTCTTCTTTCACAACATGACTAATTGGGAAACAGCGGCTAAATGGTACAGTGTTTAGAGCACTAGCTCTAGAGTCAAGAGAACCTGAGTTCAAATCTGGCCTCAAACACTTGATACTTACTAGCCATGTGATCTTGAGCAAGTCACCTAGCCCTACATCTCCAGCCACCTTGATTCATATCTGCCTCTGGAAGAGACAGTGAGGCTGGTGACTTAGCACAACAGCCCCTTACTCAAATCTAATACACATGCATGTGATGGCATCATCTCCCTGATGAAATGGTCTTCCTTGAGGATGAAGAATAAATAACAGTAGGAAAATAGAGTAGCTAGGTGGTACAGTGGATAGAGAACCAGTGCTGGAGTCAGGAGGACCCAAGTTTAAATCCAGCCTCAGACACTTGATACTTGCTAGCTTTGTGAACTTGGACAAGTCCCTTAACCCTGACTGCCTCACATCTGGGGTTATCTCCAGTCATCCTGATGCCTATCTAGCCACTGGACCCAGATGGCTTTGGAGGAGAAAGTGAGCCTGGTGACTTAGCACAGCCTCCTTCACTCAAATCAATTCACTTCCATGTCATGGCATCACTTCCCTGATGTCAGAGTCTTCTTCAAGAAAGAAGGGCAAAGGGGACGGCTAGGTGGTGCAGTGGATGGAGCACTGGCCCTGGAGTCAGGAGGATCTGAGTTCAAATCCAACCTCAGACATGTAATAATTACCTAGCTGTGTGGCCTTGGGCAAGTCACTTAACCCCATTGCCTTGCCAAAAAAAAAAAAACCTAAAAAAAGGGCAAACATCAACAATAGGGAAACATGTTTAACACAGTTGTGTATATATAAATAAAACCTATATCAGATAACTCACTATCAGGGGGAGAGGGAAGGTAAAGGAGAAAGGGAGGGAGAAAAATGTGGAACTCAAAATGTCACAGAAAATAAATATTAAAAACTACCTTTACATGTAATTGAAAAAAGTTTGAAAATTTTTTTTAATTTTAAAATTTTTTTCCAGGTAATTGAAAATAAAAAATAAAATATAGAAAGGAAAGAAGGACAAAAATAAATGAAGAGGGAAAGATCCAGGAATGGGATTTAGTTAATAGGAGAATCAATGATCTTCCTATGGAGAGTTCATCTAAACAGGAGGAGAGAGGCATTAAGGGTGGGACAACTGGGAAACCCTAAATCTTGGAGCTGTGAAGTAGCTAATAGGAAAATAACTGTTACTTCTCTAGTCTAATACCCAGAAACTGAAATTGGAATGTATTTGAACTAAAATAGGGGTGGGAGTCTGAAAGAGAGATGTAAGCCCCTGGGAAGAGTAACACAAAGAAAGGACTAAGTCTGGGGGCATTTGCTAGGTAATGATAATTGTTCATTGGTTCTTTATTGATACTATCTAGCATTTTTATGATGATTTAAAGTTGGAAAAATACTGGACATATCTTATTTCATTTGATCCTCACATACATCCCTGGAGGTATATGCTACTCTTATCCCTATTTTACAGATAAGGAAATTGAAATAGAAATTTAAGTCATTTGCCCATGGTCACAGAGATAATAAGTGACTGAAATCAAATTTGAACTCAATTCTTTCTTTTTTTTTTCCCAACACCACCAACTCTGTCGCGGGTGGATCACATACTTTATGATAAGTCCATCACAAAAGTTACTTCCATATTTTTCCACCGTTGCCATTGCTGATCGCAACTCCCTCCTTTCTTATTTCTCCACTACCATGTACTATATTTTCTCTCTCCTTTCACTCTGACTGCTGTAGGGTCATTGAGTGGCGCAGCAGACAGATCCCTGGTCCTGGGGCCAAGAGGCCCCAAGCCCCCATACCACCCCTTAGGCCCAGCATCCACCTGGCCCTATGGTCCTGGACAGGCCATCCAATCCCAGCCCCTTGCAAGAAGTAAAAAAAGAAAATGTGTTATATCTGATCACTCTCCCCCCATGGTCCATCCCCTCCTCCTTCATTCACATCCCCCCCCCTTCCCCCATCTCCCCCACCTCTCTCTCCTTCTTACTTCAGATGCCTATACCCCATTGAGTATATATGCTGTTTCCTCTCCTAACCACCTCATTCCCCCTTGCCTCCCCCCTTCCATCCCCCCTTCCATATCATTGCAATAGCTCATTGTAATAAAGAAAAATCTTGTTATATGAAATATCTTGGCCTATTCCTCCTCTCCTTTTTCTTTCTCCTATTACATTTCCCTTTTTTCTATTGACTCCATTTTTACACATTTTATCTTCAAATTCAGCTTTCTCCTGTGAACTCAATTCTTTTTTTTTTTTTTTGGTTACTTCTTTATTAGAATAGGGTCACTTATTCACTCTCTATGATTTCTCTCTTTTTTAATTTATTTTTTATTAAAGATATTATTTGAGTTTTACAATTCCCCCCCAATCTTACTTCCCTCCCTCCACCCCACCCCCACAGAAAGCAATCTGTCAGTCTTTACTTTGTTTTCATGCTGTACCTTGATCCAAATTGGGTGTCATGAGAGAGAAATCATATCCTTAAGGAAGAGACAAGAAGTCTAAGAGGTAACAAGATCAGACAATAAGATATCTGGTTTTTTTCCTAAATTAAAGGGAATAGTCCTTGAACTTTGTGAACTCAATTCTTTCTGTGATCTATCCACTGAGTCACCTTCCTGCCTCTTTGTTTGGAAGAACTTGAGATGTGAGACTGGAAACCTCCAACTATGGGACATTTAAGGGGCTTCAATAACCATAAAAGAGGGGCGACTAAGTGGTGCAGTAGATAGAGCACCGGCCCTGGAGTCCTGAGTTCAGATCTGACCTCAGACACTTAATAATTCCCTAGCTGTGTGGCCTTGGGCAAACCACTTAACCCCATTGCCTTGTAAAAAAGACCTAAAAAATAAAAAAAGAACCATAAAAGAATCTAGAGGGAAGGATTTTTTATGGTCTTGGGCAAGGGTTTTTGTCTTTTCTTAAAAGTACTGAAAAAACCTTCCAGGGATGAAGCTACAAGAGCATCCATATTTCCCTTGAGGAAGAAATCATCCCCGATGCCAGCTGAGCCCAAACTGATGACAGCATCCATAGGAACAGTTCCATATTCTGAGATTGTGTGAATGACTGGGTAATTTCCTTGAAAGGGGGAGGGAGGGCAAAAAGACAAAATGGAAGGAGTCCCTGCCCTCAAGAAGCTTACATTCCACCAACATGAACATATATAAATAGAAAGTCCATGCAAAGTCAATATAAGGTGAGCAGCCCAAGAATGAATAGGGAGAATAAAGGGTCCAGAAGCTGATCCTTGAAGGAAGCTGGGGATTCTAAGACGTGGAGATGAGTGGGAAAAGCATCAAAACAATCTATGCAAACGCAGGAATGTCATGGGAGGAAGGGCGGCGCAAGAAGGCCAGGTGGACCGGGTCTAGACTCTATGGAAGAGTCGTAAGGCTACAAAGGTGAGTTTGGCCCATTACTTGGCAGATAAAGGAGCTCATATATGATTCACAAAGTGATGCAGAGCTGCTTCAGTTTATTGAGTAAAGGGATAGGGAAGGACCAGGTCAGAAAGTCTTTTTCAATGACTGTAAAGATGGTTTGGAGTGAGAACAAACAAAGCAGAGAAGCATACTGGGGCGGCTAGGTGGCGCAGTGGATAAAGCACCGGCCTTGGAGTCAGGAGTACCTGGGTTCAAATCCGGTCTCAGACACTTAATAATTACCTAGCTGTGTGGCCTTGGGCAAGCCACTTAACCCCATTGCCTTGCAAAAACCTAAAAAAAAAAAAAAAAAAGCAGAGAAGCATAATGTGGAGACTACAAGAATAGACCCATGGGAAACAGGGTCATGATATCCCTGAGAGACTAGAATCAGCTTTGGGACATACGAGGTAACCCCTCCTCTTCCAAACGAGTTCTAAATGTGTGCACAATCCTCCATGCATAGTCCCCGGCCACACTGGTGCCTTGTTCGTGTACCATTTCATATATTCTTTACAAGTGTTGACTCTTTTTATTGACATATATATTTGCAAGAGAGGACAATTCAGATTTGAGAAAATGTGTTGTTACTGTTCTAACTAAGCCATTTTAATTAAACACTTTCACTTTGAATTAAATAATTATGTTTTCTGGCTTACTATTAAAGGTAAACATGTCAATGGGGGCTCATGAGCCAGTTTGAGTGGATACAGATTCACATAGTTTCAGCTATCGTTTTCTTAGGCAGCTTGGCCTACAGGTTGGGAAGTGGTATCTCTCTTAGTTCTTATGTTTTCGGGTGGCTAGGTGATACAGTAGATAGAGCACTGGCCCTGGAGTCAGAAGGACCTGAGTTCAAATTTTGCCTCAGACACTTAATCATTACCTAGCTGTGTGGCCTTGGGCAAGCCACTTAACCTCATTGCTTTGAAGGAAAAAAAAAAAAAGAAAATACTAGTTCTAACATTTTAGATTCTTTGCTCCAAAGTTAACTCTGTGTCCCTCAATATTTAACAGAGAGACTAATAGGTAGTAAATATTTAGCAAATGTTTGTGAAAGAAGAAATGAATGAATTAAAATCCATTGGCTTTTAATCCATCCCATATTCAGATCTGAAAGTATAGATTTTTTTTAAAATTCTTTTTTTATTTCCAAATTCTCTTGCTCCCTCTACCACCTCTCCCACACAATGAGAAGGGGGGGGGGGGGAAATCCATTAAAAATATGTTTATCTAGGGGCAGCTAGGTGGCGCAGTGGATAGAGCACTGGCCCTGGAGTCAGAAGGACCTGAGTTCAAATCCAGTCTCAGACACTTAATAATGACCTAGCTGTGTGACCTTGGGTGAGCCACTTAACCCTTGGGAAAAAAAAAAAACTAAAAAAGAATATGTATAGTCAAGCAAAACAAATTCCCACATGAGCCATATCAAAAACATAAGAAGAAAAAACATGCTTCTACATGCACACTAAGTCCATCAGCTCTCTGTTTAGAAGTGGATAAAGTGCTTCATCATGGATCCTTTGGAACTGTGGTGGATCATTGTGTTGATCTCTTGCTAAGTCTTCCACTATTGATTGTCTTTCCAATATTGTTACTGTGTCCATTGTTCTCTCACTTCACTTCACATGAGTTGATATGTCTTCCCAAGTTTTTCTGAAACCATTTCCTTTGTTATTCCTTTTTTTTTAATTTTTAATTTTCAGTTCCAGGTTATTGCCCTTCCTCCACCGCCTCCTCCAGTCATTCAAAAGGCAACATGATACGCAGTCTACATCCCCTTTGTTATTTTCAATTGTACAAACAATAGCACAATCACATTCCATTATATTCATATCCCATAGCTTATTTAGTCATTTCCCAGCTGAGGGATATCCCATCAGTGTCCAACTCTTTGCCATCACAGATGTGGCACATATGCACTCTTTTCTTCTTTCCTTGATCTCTTTGGGATATAGACATAGCAGTAGCATTGCAAGATCTTATTTTGTTTAGGCATAGTTCCAAAGTACTTCCCAGAATGGTCAGATCAGTCCATAGCTTCACCAACAGTGTATTGGGGGGCCCCAGATCAGGGCTTACAAACAAAAAAAAAAAAGAAAGATCTCACCAGTGGCTCCCAACACTGACTCCATCTTGTAGCAAAAAATTATAGAAATGAAACAAAAGAAACCCCTCATTTTGTAGATGAAAAACAGTGGGGTCCATTGAGGGGAAGTCATATGCTCAAAGGCCACACAGTGAGTTTGTGACTGGTTAGGGTCTCCTGACTTCTAAGGACCATTAGGTAGTCCAGTGAATAGAGTGCTGGGCCTGAAATCAGGAAGACTTGAGTTCAAATCATGCCTCAGCTACTTAGTAACTGTGTGACCCTGAACAAGTCACTTAACATCTGTCTGCCTCAGTCTCCTCAGCTGTCAAATGAAGCTAATAACAGCACCTACCATTCAGGATGGTTGTGAAGGTCAAATAGGATGATCAAAAAGCACTTGACCAGTGACTGGCACATTATAGACACTTGATAAATACTTGTTCCCCCTCTGTGCCTTTTCCCACTCTAGTTCTTTTATCCTCCATAATGCTCCCAAGGATGACTGTCCTTCCCAGAGGCTCTGACTTCTCTGTGGGCTCTGCTACTGGGGTCCAGATCCTCCCCATACCTTTGTGCTCCTAAAGAGTTTCTTTTTCATCTCTTAGATTGGGTCTACGTTCTTTCAATCCCTGAAGGAGCAACTTCTGCCCCTCTCTGGAGCATGAGCCAAAAAACACCCTCGAGGGTATGTTATCCAGGATTTGTGTGAACCAAAGGCTCATGGCCAAGATGCCAAGGGAAAGGACTTTCTCTAGAGAATCAGGAAGTGGTGTAGAAAGAACAGTGGATGTGGAGTCAGGACCCCTGGGTTCTAGACCCAGCTCTGTAACTGACTGTAGGACCTTGGACAGGTCCTGAATCTCAGCCTTCACTGTGATGGTGAGAAGGCACAAGGGGAAAGAGACTGTATGTATGCCCCCAAGAGTTCCCCCCTAGTTCCAATATTCTGACATTCCCCTGTTCTAAGGTTCCCCTTCCAGCTCTTTCATCCTGCTTAAAGGCCCCTTCCAGTTCTGACATTCCCTGATCCAAAGCCCCTCCCAGATATTCCCTGTTCTAAGACCCCTCCCTCCTTCTATCATTGTATTTTCTGAGATTCCTCTCAGCTCAGAAATTTCTTGTTCTAAGGCCCCTCCTAGCTCTATTTCCTGTTCCAAATTCCCTCCCAGCTTCTATTCTGTATTCTAAGGGCCCTGCCAGCTTGGAAATTCTTTGATTCTATGAATCTCTAACTTTAGAATTTCAGTACCATAATTTCAGCATTTTCTCAGCTTAGGCATCAAAGAATATAAAAGCTCCTTCCATCTGACATGAAAATAATAATGATCACAGCATCACGGACCTTAAAACCATCTGATCTACTTCCGCCCCCTTCACTCCTCTTTTCCAGACTCATTGAGATCAAGTGACCCAGTCATTCAGCTAAGAAGTGGCAGAGTTAAGATGTCCCAGACTCTCATTGCTGGGAGACAGCCCAGAAGCCATCCCATCTAATGCACATTGACAATTGGCCAGTAGTCCCCTCTCTGACAGCTGGTGGTCCAGCCTCCTCAAATGGGGAGACTTGCTTCCCAGGGCAGCCCACTCCCATGAGTAAGAAACTTTTCTACTTGGCTTGAAGGTTCATCAGATTCTGTGATGACAACCAGCTCAGACCTCAGGAGCAGGGACAGAGTCCAGCTATGTCCTGCTAAGGGCAGAGATCAAGTTTGTTTTTCACTCTTTGATACATCAGCTGTCCTGATATCTTAGGCCCATTTTTTCCCTTGGCCCAGCAGTCTTTGCCTAGAGTTTTGCCCAGTCTATACTTATCTCCTCCCAAGCTTAACCTGTATCCTCAGTTATTAAAGAATTTGGATTGACCATCAAGGTTCTCCCACCTGCTCTTTGTCAACTAACTAAGAAACTAACCCTGGTGTACTGGGTAAGAGAAGCCTACCCAGAGTCGTGCCCACCTACTCCTCAGGGATGCCAAATGTCAAAGAATAGAGCAAGGCACAAACAACCCTCCAGCTGTGCTGGAGAGAGTTCTCCAAGATCTCCTGCAAAAAAAGTCCCAATTCCTCAGCCCAGGGCAGACAGCCAGAGTAGTGGAAAGAAAGAAAGAACACTGGGGCAGGAGTCAGGAGACCTGGGCTTCTGTCCCAGGCCTGGCACTCACTAGATGTGCCCCTCCCTAAGCCTCCCCTTATGTCTTGGTTAAATGAGCGAGTTGAACTAGATCAGGGGTTCTCAGGACCTGACTTATATTGTATTATATTTTGAAAATGTATTTATTATTTATTTACTAACATTCTTTTCTTTAAAAATTTTAAGCTCCAAATTTTCCTCCTCCTTCCCAGTCATTGAGAAGGCAGGCAAATGATATCTACTGTCCATGTGAAATCATATCAAACAAATTTTCATATTCAAATAAAGGCAAAGAAAGATAATGAAACTTCAATTTGTGCACAGAGTTCATCAATTCTCTCTCTAGAGATGGGTAGCAGGTTTCTTCAGAATTGTCTTAGATCATTATATTGATCAGGATGACTAAGTTACTCATATGTGATCATCACACAATGTTGCTGTAACTGTGTACAATGTTCACCTGATCCTCTCACTTCATGGGTCTTGCCCTGTTTTGTTTAGTTTTTTGAAACTTTCCTCCCCCATCGTTTCTTATAGGACAGCAGTACTCCATCATACTCATTTTTGCCACAACTTGTTCAGTCATTCCCCAACTGATGAGCATTCGTTCAATTTCCAATTCTGTGCCACCAAAAAAAAAGACTGCTATAAATATTTTATATTTATGGGCCCTTTTCATTCTTCTTTGAACACTTTGGTATACAGAACTAGTCATGGTATTGCTGGATCAAAGGGTTTGAACAATTGTATAGTCCTTTGGACATAGTTGCAAATTGTTTTGCAGAATGATTGGAACAGTTCATAACTCCATTAATGGTTTATTAGTGTACCTATTGGGGCAGCTAGGTGGCACAGTGGATAGAGCATGGCCCTGGAGTCAGGAGGACCTGAGTTCAAATCCAGTCTCAGACACTTATAATTACCTAGCTGTGTGGCCTTGGGCAAGCCACTTAACCCCATTGCCTTGCAAAAACAAAAAATATTAATGTACCTATATTCCCTCACTCTCTTCACCACTTCTGGTAGTTATAAGGTGGTATCTTGGAGTTATTTTAATTTTAATTTCTCTAATCAAAGAGATTTAGAACATTTTGATACAGCTATAGATAGTTTTGATTACTTTTTCTGAAAACTATCAGTTTATATGATTTGACCACTTATAAACTGGGAAATGATTCTTATTTTTATAGTTTGACTCAGTTCTGTATATATTTGAGAAATGTAACCTAATCATAGAAACTTGGTATAAAAAAATTTTGATGTTATCTGATTATCTGTGACCCCTTTTAGCAAAATGTAGTTTCCTTGAATATCCCATTTAATTAGATCTACTTTTGTTTTTTCTTTGTCTAAGATCACCATTGCTATCCTGCCCTTTTTTACTTCAGCTAAAGCATAATTGATTCTACTCTAGCCTTTTGTGGTTTTTTTTTAGGTTTTTGCAAGGCAAACAGGGTTAAGTGGCTTGCCCAAGGCCACACAACTAGGTAGTTGTTAAGTCTCTGAGACCGGATTTGAACCCAGGTACTCCTGACTCCAAGTCCTGTACTACACCATCCTTAGCCTTTTGTTTTAACTCTGTGTGTGTCTTTCTGTTTTTAAAAGCCTGTCTCTTGTAAATATGTTGTTGGATTCTGGTTTCTAATTCATTCTGCTATCTGTTTCTGCTTTATGGGTAAGCTCATCCCATTCACATTAATAGTTTTGATTTCTGTGTATTTCCCTTTATCCTATTTTTCTTCTCTGTCTGTCTGTCTGTCTGTCTCTCTCTCTCTCTGTCTCTCTCTGTCTGTCTCTCTCCTCAAAAGTCTATTTTGCTTCTAACCAGTGCCTCCTTTAACCCACCCTCCCCTTTTATTATCCCTGCTCGCATATCTCTTATTCCCTTCCCCTTCTATCTCCCCATAGTGTAAGATAGATTTCTATACCCAATTGTGTATATACAGATTCTTGCCTCTGAACTGTCTGATGAGAGTGAGATTCAAACATTGACTGCCACCCAACCTTCCCATTTCTCCTGTAATATAGAAAGTCTTTCTTGCAATCCTCTTTTACATGAGAAAAAATTTCCCCTTCTGCTTCTCCTTTCCCCCTTTTCCCAGTGCATCCCTCTCTTACCTCTACATTCTTTTTTTTGGATATCATCCCAACACAATCAACTCACACCCATGTCTTCTATTTATATTCTATTCTAACCGCCCTAAATAATGATAAAGATTCTTAAAAATTACTTGAATTAATCTTGTTACCTCTTAGAATTCTTGTCTCTTCCTTAAGGATCTGATTTCTCTCTCATCACACCCAATTTGGATCAAGGCACAACATGGAAACAAAGTAAAGACTGACAGATTGCTTTCCGAGTTGGTGGGGAGTAAGATTGGGGGGAAAATTGTAAAACTCAAATAATATCTTTAATAAAAATTAATTTTAAAAAATTACTTGAATTATCTTCCCATATAGGAATATAAACTTTATTGAGTCCCTTATGATTACTCATTAATTACATTGTTATACTTCTCTTGAGTCTTCTGTTTGAATGTCAAATTTTCTATTCAACTCTGGTCTTTTCATCAGGAAATCTTTGAAAGGGATCTTTTTCATTTAATATGTATTTTCCCCCTGAAGCCTTATACTTGGTTTTTCTGGATAGGTGATTTTTTTTTAGGTTTTTTGCAAGGCAAATGGAGTTAAGTGGCTTGCCCAAGGCCACACAGCTAGGTAATTATTATTGTGTCTGAGGATGGATTTGAACTCAGCTACTCCTGACTCCAGGGCCAGTGCTCTATCCACTGCACCACCTAGACGCCCCTTGGGTAGGTGATTTTTGTTTGTAATCCTTTATCTTTCAGTATATTATTTCAAGCTCTCCAATCCTTTAGTATGGCAGCTGCCAAATGTTATGTGATCCTGATATGGCTCTATGATATTTGAGTTATTTCCTTGTGACTGCTTGCAATATTTTCTCCTTGGCCTGGGAACTCTAGAATTTGGCTATAATATTCCTGGCAGATTTCATTTTGGAATTTTCAAGAAGTAATCAGTAGATTCTTTCAATTTCTGTTTTATTCTCTGGATCTAGGATCTCAGGGTATTTTTCCTTTATAATTTCTAGAAATATGATGACTATTTTTATCATGATTTTCAGTAATCCAATAATTCTTAAATTATCTCTTCTTGGTATAGGTCAGTTGCTTTTCCAATGAGACATTTCACACTTTTTCCTGTCTTTTTCATTCTTTTTATTTTGCTTTATTGTTTCTTGATACTGGATACTTGATCATGGAGTCATTAACTTCCATTTGTCCTATTCTACTTTTTAAAGAATTATTTTCTTCAGTAAGTTTTTGTATTTCCTTTTCCATTTGTCTAAAACTGCTTTTTAAGATGTTCTATTCTTTAGTTAATTTTTGTAGTGTAATGAAGGTGTATTTGGTGCTTCTTTTAACATTAATAATTTACTTTTCATAATTTTCTTGCATCACTCTCATTTCTTTTCCCAATTTTTCCTGTACCCCTCATCTCTTTCTTTAACTCTTCCAGGAATTTTTGCTGGGTTTGGGTCCAATTAGCATTTTTCTTTGAGGCCTTGTTTATAATTTTTTTTCACATTGTTTTCTTCTGAATTTATGGCTCAGTCTCCCCAACCACCACAGTAGCTTTTTTAACAGACAAGTTCTTTTTTTTCATACTTTGCTCATTTTTCCAGTCTATTGTTTGACTGAACTTCATACTAAAGTTGGGCTCTGCCCACCTAGGAGTGGGGAGATACTGTCTCAGGCTTTTTCATACTGCTATTATCAGAGACAGTTCTGAAGCCTGCAAGTTTTCATTGCTTTCAATGTGGTATGATCCTAGAAAAGGGATGATGGTGACTGCTCTCCTAGAATGCACTCCAGTCTTTAACTAGGAAAGTCCCCTTGCAGCAGCAAGCACCAATATTCCTCCTGGCCCTGGAACTGTGAACAGGATCCTTGTTCCCTTGTGACCAATTACTAATGCTTCTCTCCAAAAGAGTAATAGAGTTACCAATCAGCAGCAGCTGTACCCAGTGCCAGCAAAGGGTCCCCTGAAATCTCTTTCTGACTCATTGGGCTGAAAGTTCTTAGGCTGCCACCACCGTCATAACTGTCCTGTGCCCTCCAAGCCAACCCCAACCTTGGTGTCATAGACTTCTGCCAAATTCCTAAGTTCCCTTAGGTTAGAAAAATGTCTCCCTCTGACCTTTTGTTGGCTCTGCTGTTCCAAAATTTTATTTGAGAAGTTATTTTAAAGTTGTTTGGAGAGTTCAACTGGGATGCCACCTATACACTGCTGTCTTGGCTCCTCCCCTGTGAACTTATTTTAAAAAATATATTTTGTTCACTGTAATTCAATGAAGTTGGATTCCTTGATAATCCTATGTATTTTATTTTCTGCATTGAAAAATGTTATTTGAAGAAGGGACCCTAGATTTCTGTAGACTGCCTAAGGAATGGGCACAAAAAAACTGAAGAATCTCTAGCTCAGATGATACCTACTTTGGGCCAGTTCTAACTGCTGGAAATGGAAGAGGAAAAACAAAACAGGCAGAAAAAAACAGAAATCTCTGACCTCGAAGCATTTCTCTTCTAAAGGGGGAAACAACATTTACACAGAAAAGGAAGTGCAAAATATGTACAAAATAAATTTGAGGCTATGGGGGCTAGAGCAGAGAACCCAGCAGCCAGAAGATTCAGGGAAAGCTTCATGGAGGAGGTAGCACTACAGGTGAGCTGTGAGGCAAGCTAGGGGATGTCTAAGAAATGGAACTGAGTAGGGGAGGCTAGGTAGCACAGGAAGACCTGAGTTCAAATCTGGCCTGGGGCACTTAATAATGACCTAGCTGTGTGGTCCTGGGCGAGCCACTTAACCCCATTGCCTTGCAAAAACCTTAAAAAGAGAAAAAAAAGAAATGGAACTGAGGAAGGAGTGTGTGCTAAGAACTTGGAACAGTCTATGTAAAGGCAGGAAGATCAGAGACGGGGAAAGGACTGACTTAATAACTTTGCTCTCATGTTTACCAGCTATGTGACTTCTAGTCCTTAGGGTCTCATTTTCCTTCTCTGTGAAGTGCAAGTTGCTAAATGATTTCTAAAGTCCCTACCAGCTCTGCCATCCCCTGTTCTAAGACCCCTCCCAGCTCTGACATCCCTTGTTCTAAGACCCCTCCCAGCTCTGACATCCCTTGTTCTAAAACCCTCTAGCTCTGACACTCTATGCTCTAAACACCCTTCCATTGCTAACATTCTCTGTTCTGAGTTCTAAGGTCCCTCCAGCTTTGATATCCCAGAACTCAACCACCTCACCCTCCAGTCTCCCCAGCCTCTGTTCTCCCCTATCTTCCATGTTTTGCTGAGTCACCCTCTGCCCTGGGATCCAGAGGCAGAGCTGTACCCTCTCCCAAAGGACTCATTAAAGCCTCCCCCCATCCCCAACACACACACACCAACCCCCAATTAAGATCCCTTTAATAAAATCATCCCATATGAGAGAACCTAAGGGAGGGAATGGGGAATGAGAGTCTATGGGAGGGATGTGGGAAGAGGCCCAGCCTCACCCCACCTTGCAGACAGACTCACTGGGCTTTGGAGACCTCAGGTACAGCATCCCTGGGGACCTTGGAGGTAACCTTGAGGGCAGAAAAAGAGAGGAACACACCAAGCTCTAGCCAGGCATATAGTCTGGACCTGCCCACTCAGTCATCTGGTCATTGCCAGGGCTGAGCCTTCCACTGTCAAGACAAGTCAAGTCAAGTCAAATCAAGTCAAGTCAAGTCAAGAAGCATTTGGAATCTGTTGTACATTTAGCATTTTTCAGCCAGAGACCCAGAAATGAAAGGAAAATGCCCTTGCCCTCCAGGAAGGAGAGAAAGCTAATTGTGAGCACTGGAAAAATACCCAAAGGTGGCTAAGGAAAGAGGGTGGGCCAGGGCCAGGGAAATGTCTTCTCAGGGGGAGATGGAATGTCTCCATCTAGGACCAGTTTGACCAGAATGGAGAATGGGCCAAGGGGCTAATAGGAAAAAAGGCAGAATCAGCAAATGGCCTTCAGATAGTTCTTAGATGTAAGCTGTACCCCTCAGAGATTATTAATAGGGAGTCACTGGAGACATAAGTAAAGAGGTATGGCATTATTTAGCCTAGTGTTTCTGAAATGTCACTTAGGAAACTCTTTGTATAAGACAGGAGATGGAGGGAGGGAAGGAGTAGTTGGAGTGGGGGAGCCCAGAGGCAAGGAAAGCCATTAGGAGCCTCTTGCCATAGACCAGAGGAGAAGGGATGAGGGCCTGAGGGCTAAGGCTGTGTGAATGGAGAGATGGTCATGGTTGACTTAGAAGGAATAAGACTAAACAATTGATTGTAAAAGGAGATGAGGAAGGGAAGCCAGGCAGCTATGACTAAACTGGGGCAACAAGAACCAGTCACTCCCTTTTCATGCATTCATTTATTCATTCATTCATTCATTCATTCATTCATACATCCATACATTCACTCATTCAGCAAACATCTATTAAGCTCTTGATATTTCCCTGAGGACAACTCAGACCCTGTACTAAATTCTTGGAATTTTGTTGTAATTGTTCAGTTGGGTCTGACTCTTTGTGACCCCATTTGGGGTTTTCTTGGCAAAGATACCCAAGTAGTTCTCTATTTCCTTCTCTAGCTCATTTTACAGACGAGAAAACTGAGGTAAACAGGGTGAAGCGACTTGGCCAGGACCATACAGCTCATAATTGTGTGAGCCTAGATTTGAACTCATGAAGATGAGTCTTCCTCACTCCAAGCCCCATGCTCTATGGCACTACCTATCTGAATTCTTACATTACAAAGGTAAAACTAAATTGCTGCTGTATTCAAGGGACTGTCGTACAGTCCATGGAGAGAAAGACTCCAGACAAAGATTTACAAAATACCAGGTCATTTCATATTATAGAATTCCCTGTTTAAACTCCTGATGACCAGGAAAAGCAAGGGGTGCTGGGAATTCTGAGCATGTGATGGCAGCAGCCTTTGAGGGTGAAGAGCCATGACCTCTGCAGGTGTAGTCTCAAGCCCTCATTGATGAGGACTTTCCCCCTCTCCCGGGCAAAGGAGGATGGGGTAGTGGAGGTCCCAACTTCTAGTTAGGGACACATCTTGCACCTCCCCTGAAACATGAGAATGCCCTATAAGCCATGTCTACAGGTGGCTTTGCTGTGTCTCTCTACCATACCCCTCCCCAGTCCTGAGTATAGGAGCCTGGGGCCTAGCAGGCTCATCTGGGAGGTGGCCTAAAGGGGCTGGGGAGCCCCAGGAGAGTGGCAGAGAAAACAGCTCTAGGGCCTGACTCCCCCAGGGCCACTCAGGACAAACAACAGGCTGAGCATCCCCTACATAGGCTCCTGGGAATTACTCCAGAACCCAGAGGGGTGCTGGCTTCATTTCCAGAAGCAAAGGCTGAGGTTGCTTGGGGATGGGAATGGGGAAATGGAGGGGAAAGGAAAATGGGATCAGAGGAGAGGGCAGTAACCTCACAGTGGAGAAGATCAGAGATTCAGGTGCAAAGGACATGGAAAAGTCATTACATCTCTATGAATGAGTGAATGAATGAAGTAGTAAATGAATGAGTGAATAAATGAATAAGCATTTAAGTGCTTATTATGCCCCAACCACTGTGCTAAATGCTGGGGAAGATATTAGAAAAATGGAGACAGGCCCTGCCTTCAAGGTGCTTGTGCTACATAAAAATGCTACATAAAAGAAAATACATCTGAGCCTCAGTTTTCTTACTTGTATTTAATTCTGGTAAATCCTTGAACTCACCCAGAGTCTCTTGACTTTTACAATAGCTCCCTATTTTGTATCTGCTCTCTTGTGCCACACAGCTGCCAAAATACTGTCCCCAAAACACTACAAATCCAATTTGTGAATAGCTCCCTGTAGAGGCTGACATTGAAGCCCATTAAAATCTGGCTCCTTCTGACTTGGCCAGGCTTGGTTTCACATCATTCCCTTTCTTATCCTCTAGTGTCTGCTCCCTGTTGCCCAGGCACCATATTCTGTCTCTCCCTCTCTCTCTCTCTCTCTCTCTCTCTCTCTCTCTCTCTCTCTCTCTCTCTGTGTGTGTGTGTGTGTGTGTGTGTGTGTGTGTGTGTGTGTGTATGTGTGTGCCTAATTTTGTTTGCTTTGGGTTCTTGATCTTCTAATGCCCCTACAATTTGTGACTAGTAGGCACCTCAAAATGCTAATGAAATGGATGAATGGATGAATGAATGAATGAATCCATCTACCTCTATGTCTAGGTCAGCAGCTGCATTTGAAGTTCAAAACTGACCTCAGGTTGCTAGGACCCCCTAGGTAAGTCATTTCTGTTGGCTCCAGTTTCCTCAACTACCAAATGAGCTAGAGAAGAAAACAGCAAACCACTCCAGTATCTCTGCCAAGCTATACTAAATGGGATCGTGAAGAGTTAAACACGATTGACAAATGACCAAACAATGAAACCTACAGTCGGACAATGCACTAGGTACAGAACTGAATAGGACAGGAATATAGGCTTTATTGAATTAGGTAAATAGAAGGAAGTCAAGCTTTCCCAGAACTCCCCAACATGAAAGCCGATCTGGGGATATCATTAGCCAACCAGGGTTGTGAAAATATGAGGGCTAAAGGAAGACAACAAGGATATACCCAGCCCTGGAAATATAAAAAAGTAAACAATGATCTCCTAGAAAAAAAATAATAAAATTCATCTGGAAGCACAAAAGATCAAAAATATCAATTAAAAATGCAAAGGAAGGTGGACTAGCTATATCAGATCTAAAATTACACTATAAAGAAGCAGGCATCAAAATTATCTGATACTGGCTAAGGAACAGAGTGATGGATCTGTGGAAGAGGCTAGGTTCACAAGACTAGTAGTAGTGACTATAGTAATCTATTGTTTGTGTTATAAATGACTGGTGAGGGGTGGCTAGGTGGCACAGTGAATAGAACACCAGCCTTGGAGTCAGGAGGACCTGAGTTCAAATCCGACCTCAGACACTTAATAGTTACCTAGCTGTGTGGCCTTGGGCAAGCCACTTAACCCCATTGCCTTGAAGGAAAAAAAATCTAAATAAATAAATAAATGACTGGTGAATGCTTAGTCCAGAGGGATTAAAATGGCTTTTTATGAAGACATCTTAATCAATGGCACACCTCACTCAAAGGGAGAAGGGCCCCGAAATACCGAAATGCTAGACATTATATGCAGTTTGAAAGGCTTTGTTCCTGCCCCTTCATGCCAATCATTGGCTGGGGTCACAGATCTAATTGATACATTTGCCACCATATGTTTTCCCCACCCTGCTCATTATTCTAATGAGCAAGAACCAGCTACCTGCTTGACCAGGTGCAAAGGACAATAGCACAGACTCCCATTCAACCCCTAAAAGTTATTTCACTTTCTCCCTTTGTCCGACTGTCTCCTTCCTGTAAACAGATTGACATCTCTTGAGTTTCCACAAAGACCAGACATCCTGGCTTTTGTAATGTATTATCCTCACAGACATCTATAAGACTCTGGCAATACCCTTTTTCACCCTTGTGAAATCAAAATACTTGATTCTTTCCCACAGTTTGATAAAAATCCCTGGGAAAACTGGAAAATAATATGCCAGAAAATCAGCACAGATCAATATCTCACAATGGGTACATGCTTTAGACATGAAAGATGATACCAATTAGCCAGTTAGGAGAACAAGAGCTCGTGATAATCTAGCTCTTCCCACCTTTCCAGGTTTGTTACATATTACTCCCCTCCACCCACCATTTGATGGTGGCATTGGCCTCTTTGTTGTTCCACAACCAGGACACTGCATCTCCCTAGACTGGGAACTTTTGCTAGCTATCCCCTATGCCTAGCTCCTTCTTTCTCCTCATCTCTGCCTCCAGGCTTCCCTGGCTTCCTTTATGTTTCACCTAAAATCCCACTTGTACCAAGAAACCTTCCTAGAGTTTTTGTACAAATAAAGCCAATGCAACCAAGATTAGAAGGAACACGGAAAGCTGGGAAACAATTTTCATGACTGGTGTTACCGATAAAGGATTTATTTTAAAATACAAGGAACTGAGTCAAATTTATAAGAATACAAGACATTCTTCAGTTGATAAATAGTCCAAGGATATGAACAGGCAGTTTTCAGATGAAGACATCAAAGCTATCTATAGTCACTTGAAAAAAAATGCTCTAAATCAGGGCTGTCTGACCCACAGACTGCATTTTGGACAGCTCTGCTCTAAATCACAATTGATTAGAGAAATGCACAATTCTGAAATACCACCTCACACCTATCAGATTAGTTAAGAAGATAAAAAAGGGAAAAAAGATAAATGTTGGAAGGGATGTGGAAAAACTGAGACACTAATACTCTATGGTGGAGTTGTGAACTGATCCAACCATTTTGTAAAGCAATTTGGAACCATGCCCAAAGAGTTATAAAACTGGGCTACCCTTTGATCTAATACCACTAGGTCTGTTCCCCAAAGAGATCATAAAAAGGTGAGGGGGAAGACCAACACTACAAGAATATTCAAAGCAGCTCTTTTTGTGGTGGCAAGAATTGGACATTGAGAGGATGCCCATAAATTCGGGAATGGCTGAATAAAATGTGTAATATTAAAGTAAAAGAAAACTATTATTCTGTAAGAAATGAAAAGCAGGCAGATTTCAGAAAATCCTGGGAAGACTTACATGAATGATGCTGAGTGAAAAGAGTAGAACCAGGAGAACACTGTAAACATTAATAGCAACGTTGTGTGATAATCAACTCAGCTCTTCTCAGCAATACAGGGTTCAAAAGCAGTTCTAAAAGACACTGTGATGGAAAATGCCATCCACATCCAGAGAAAGACTTAGGGATGCAGACCAAAGCAGACTATTTTCACTTTTTTGTTTTTTGTTTTTTTTCCTTTCTCATGGTTTTCCCTTTTGTTATGATCCTTCTTTAGTAGTGTGACTAATATGAAAATATGTTTAACATACATGTGCATGTATAACCAACATTTTAACTGCTTGCTGTCAGGAGGAAGGAGAAAGAAAGGGAACAAGGGAGAAAAATTTACAAAGATGAATGTAGTAAGTTATCTCTACATATAATTGGGAAAAATAAATAACCATGGCTTAAAAATTATAAAAGACAGTCCCTGCTCACAAGGACCTCCCAATTTAATGGGGGGGGGAGATAACATATAAGCAACTATACATAAAGAAGATAGGCTCAGGTTAAATTGAGGTCCTCTAAAAGGGAAGGTTTCTTGGTACAAGTGGAATTTTAGGTGAAACATAAAGGAAACCAGGGAAGTCAGGAAGCAGAGATGAGGAGAAAGAAAGTGCCAGACATAGGGGACAGTTACAATCTCCCAGGCTAGGGAGATGGAGTGTCCTGATCGTGAAACAGCTAAAAGGGCCAGTATTGCTGTCAAAAAGTGTGTGGAGGAGAGTAATATGTAACAAGTCTGGAAAGGAGGAAGGAGCCAGATTATGAAGAGATCTAAAAGCCAGAAGGAGGTGACAGGGAGACATTGGAATGTATTGAATGGAGGGTGACCTAGGAAATCACTGAAGTGACTGAACAGAGAATGGGTTGGAGTGGGGAAAGACTTGAGGCAGGGTAGATTTCCCAGAAGCTATGGCTGCAGTCCAGGTGTGAAGTAATGAAGTGCTGCACCTGGGTAGGGGCAGAGTCAGAGGGGAGAAGGGAGGTTCTGAGAAGTTGATAACATTTATGTAACTGGACACTGGCCAATGAGAGCCCCATCCTTAAGCAAATACTCTGCAAGCTGCAATTCCTCCTGGGGATGTTGGGCATGCTTGTTTCTGGGTATACATGATGGAAAGCCCTGCCTCCTCTTTGAAGCACATTCAAACCAGTCCTATCTGTATGGTGGGGAACAGTGTTTCTGTTGACTGGAAAGTGGAATCGAGTCTACAGACAGAAGGGAGTGTGTCTCATTAGCGCCCCTGATGGCAGCAATAACTACTATGGGCCTCTGGGTGAGGAGACATCAGCAGCCACATTCTACTGGCCCCACCAGAGTCACTTAAGTGGTATTGAGTTCTTACCAGCTCTTAGATGAAGGAAGAGAGGAGATGGCAACCTCATTAAAGGAATAAGTCACCAGATGTCCGGGACCTTGAGTCAGGACCCGGAGTACATTCCAGAGTCTGTAGGCAGCCGAATCTAGAGAGGAATCCAACCCAGAGGATTCACCTTTGGGATCCATCCCAGCAGTTCAGCGGCACGGTGCCCTATGGTAAAGGAGCAGTGATTGCAATGGCCATGCCCAATTTGTATGCAAAATTGGTTCACCAAATGTTTTGTAGCAATGACTTTTAAGTTTGAGCCCATTCTCCCCAGGGACTGAATGGTAAGAGGGGAGGGGAGTGTGTTCTGATGTAGCAGGAAATGCTTTGTATTCCTGTTCTTACTATAGCTTTTCATAAATGTTGACAGGTCAGAGCTAATTGATGATAATTAGTTCAATTAATAATGAGGTGCTAATCACTGGTTCAGTCGTGATGTAGGAGAAAATGCTGACTGTATCTGGTGATTGATATTGTGGAGAACACGTCAGAAGGTGGGGCTTAAGCTAAGGACACTCTGCTGCTCCTTAGGATTCTGAGAGGGAGACTTAGTTAACTGTCCTTGTCAGTGTGAGAATCTGTCTTTCCGTACTTATATTGGCTATCTAGTGTAGTGGTTAGATGTTGGGAGCCAGGGTCTCTAAGCTGTCTGACACAGTCGCGGCAAGAAGACTCCAAGCAGTCACACTGCCTGCCTGATGGAACAACATTTCCTTCTTCAATATATATAGGGATTCCACGTATACCCATATCTATAGGTCTATCGTTGATTGCAAAACTTACTCATCCTCACAGTGCAATGACTATAAAGGAAGGATTTCAGAGAAATTCCTGGAATAAAACAGATTGTGAACTAACTCTGTCCAAATTTAACAGGACTGCCTCTCCCCGAGGCATACAAAAGGCTTCAACATTATGAAATCTCTGGGAATTCCAAGGAGATGTCAGAATATATACAGGGAAACCAGATACAAGATGGGTCAGATAGAATTCCAGGGAAATTAACAGTTTTGCCCCCCTTATCATACACAGGAATATATGATAAAGATGGTGAGAAAATAGTTAGTATGGGTAACCAATATGTGAACTCTAACAGCCTTAGTTTATTGGGAAAGAATAAAAAGTCATAGAAACCGTAGCATCTACCAACAAGGGCTGAAAGAAAAATTAGTTATTGAAGGAGTTAATGGATGGGTGGACAAACATAACAACCATCACTATAGGTTGTCAAGGGAGCATATCAAAAAACATTACATATGCGATACAAAAACATAGAAGCATTCCATTAAATTATATCAAAGATTATTATCAGGAAAATTCTGTTGAATCAATAACTTTCCTATGCAGCAACAAACTAGGCAACAGGCAGGTTGAGGTCATCACGGTCTGAGCAGGGACAAGAAAATTAACTACATGATTGAGAATCACACTTGTAACCACTGCATGATCACACTTGTAGCCATATGAACTATATGATTCATGATGAAAATTGGACACTTTTGTAACCAAAGAAATGATTTAGTTTCCTTGTTTCATCTGATTCTGAGACTATAAAAATAAATCCAAGCAGCTGACAGTCGGGCAACCTGCTCCTGCCTTTA
Organism: Macrotis lagotis; assembly: GCF_037893015.1. Classification (NCBI taxonomy): domain Eukaryota; kingdom Metazoa; phylum Chordata; class Mammalia; order Peramelemorphia; family Peramelidae; genus Macrotis; species Macrotis lagotis. Next base: position 693,826,017 of record NC_133666.1, read on the forward strand.
CCCACTTCACTCAACTCATTTCGCCGACTCTCTCCCTCCTGTCAGGTTCCAAGGACCCCGCGGAGGCTGGACCCCTGCAGTTAGAGTTCTGGATCCAGACTCAAGAGCTGAATTCCAATCTTGCTTCAAATACTTGCTCACTGTGTGACCCTAAACAAGTCAGTTAACCTCGCTCAGTCTCAATTTCTCTATTATAAAATGGGGATAATAATGTCATCTCCCTCACAGGATTATTGTGAGGATTATATGAGATAAAATGTGCAAAACGCTTTGCAAATCTTGGGCTATAGAAATGTTATTATTAACTTGCAGTCCCAGTTCTTGAGTGTTTAGCGTGTTAATTATTATTGGTTATCTCCTCCAAGTTGACCCTCCCCCCAGGGCTTTCTCATCCAATAGGAATCTAATACATACTTTTTCTATGCAGGATTCCCCCAACACTTTGGGCATCTTCCTTCCCCTTGCAGTTCTCTTCATGGGTACTAGGGTGGCATTTGGGCTGTCCAGTTGGAGTCTTCCTACATGACCAGCTCACCTCTTCTTGTGGTCACATATTTCTTCAGAGAGTCGCTGGGATCAGATCTGTTCCCCTAAGTCATTGTGGAAGACATGCCTCATCCCACTTACACATCACACACACACACACACACACACACACACACACACACACACACACACACACACCCTTGGCTTTACAAAGCCCTTTTCCAAGAATAAGCTTATGAAAAACAGACTTTTCATGAAATTTATACATTCACCAGTTCAATGACTCTTCACAAGCTCAAGGAGATGGCAATAGAGTAATTCTGCCCATTGTACAAGTAAAGCATAGAAAGGGGAATGGGCAGGGTGGCTAGGTGGCACAGTGGATAGAGCACCGGCCCTGGAGTCAGGAGTACCTGAGTTCGAATCCAGCCTCAGACACTTAATAATGACCTAGTTGTGTGACCTTGGGCAAGCCACTTAACCCCATTGCCTTGGAAAAAAATCTAAAAAAAAAGTCCCTTACATAAATAAAGCTCCTGGTTTGTAACATCTCCTCCTGCCCACTGCCCCCAAAATCAGGAAATCGTTCAAATCTACCCATTAAAGCAATTGTTTAAAAAAAATAATGAGAAGAATGAGGAAGAAGTTGAAAAACTGGACTTCTCTCCCTTCCTTGTAGAGGTGGGGGACTAAGGGCCTGGAATACTGTCCAGTATATACAGTCAAACACTCATCATCCTGTTGATGATGTTGCCAAAGCTGTTATTTCTCTTTCTGTTGGATTCTTTCCTACAAATGATGGCTACTTGGATTGGGGAGAGGAAAGGAGTGTTAGGAAATGAAAATGATAGGAAATGAAAGATATACCCCCATCAAAAAAATAATATTCAAGATAGATAAAGTCAGGGGTTGGGTTAGATCAGCAGAATCCCTCTGCATTCTTAGAAATGAGTGAGGACCTCTCCCTTTGTCTATGTAGATTGCCTATTTGACAGTTAATCAAATTAGAAATGCCTTAGTATTACTAGAAAGATAATCCTGACTTCAAAGACCCCCTTAAAATTTTCAGGGATGCTCAGGGTCCCTGATTGCAGTTGGAGAACCACTGGACTAGATGGACTCCATCTCCTCCATCTCCACAGCCTACTCGGCTTCAATTCAAAGCAACAAGAATCTGTTAAATATATACTGTGTGCTGGGGCAGTTGGGTGGCGCCATAATGGATAGATAGAATGGGCCTGGAGTCAGGAAGATTCACCCTCCAGAATTCAAATCTGGCCTCAGACACTTAATAGCTGTGTGACCCCAGACAAGTGTCATGTCACCCTTATTGCCTCAGTTTCTCCACCTGCAAAATGAGCCAGAGAAGAAAATGGCAAAACCACTTCAGTATCTTTGCCAAGAAAACCCCAAATAGGGTTAAGAAAAAGATCCAACAACGACAAAGGTGTGCCAAGAATTCTAAAGTTAGTTGGGAGTACAGAACTAAGATCCAGTACAGCGCTGCCCTCAAGGAGTTTCTATTTTGCTGGGAACTTATCCCCCGAAGTCAAAGCTTTGTGGCCTGGGGATGGTAGGGAAAGAGTGAGGGCACCAGAGCCAAATGCCTGTTCAGACTCAGCTAACTCTTCAGCAGGGAGAAGAAGTTCTTTTACTGCTCCTAACCTGACCCTGTAGGTAATTCCCCAACATGGTGCCAGCGATGCCAGGCTCCCTAGAATAAGCTCCAGAGTTCTCCAGGGGCCAGAACTCACTTGATGTGTAAATGGCGGAGTGTTTGTTAAGCTCCTGGTCTCATTATCTTACATATACCTCAGAGATTCCCCCCCCCCCTCCCCAGTGTGCTTGGGCTGGGCTGGGACAGAGCATAGCTAGGGGAGGGGGGAAGCTGAGAAAGAGAGGAAAATCCCTTCTTGTTCCCTACCCTCAAAGGGTTCTGCAATCCCAGTAGGACCCCCAGCAGAGAGAAGAAGCATCTTGGTGCCAAAGGTTAGAGACCAGGTCTTTAGGAGAGCTGGGGGTCATGTAGTGCAGGTTGTACCTGAATGGAAAGACCCTCTGCAGCATCTCACACAAGTGAAGCATCACAAGAGAGTGAAGAATAATGGTTTGGAGGTTTGTGTTCAAATCTAGCCTCCACTACTTAAAACCTATGTGGTCTTGGGCAAGTCACAATGTCCCTGACCTCAGTCTCCTCATCTGTAAAATAGAGGGGTTGACTTCTGCTGTGCTTTCCAGATCTACATCGATGATCTTAGGCATAGAACCTCAAGCAAATCTTTTCAGCTATCTGGGTGGTGATAGTAGGAAGCACTCTGTGCCTCAGTTTCTGCTTTGTAAATGAAGGGGCTCACTAGGGTCCTCTAAGGTCCTTTCTGGTTCTAAATTAATGATCTTCATTGGCTCTACTAACTCTGGTGGGTTTTTTTTAGATTTTTGCAAGGCAATGGGGTTAGGTGACTTGCCCAAGGCCACACGGCTAGGTAATCATTAAGTGTCTGAGGCTAAATTTGAACCCAGGTCCTCCTGACTCCAAGGCCGGTGCTCCACCCACTGCGCCACCTAGCCGCCCCAATGATCTTCATTGGAACTTCATTTCCATCATTGGAATATCCCCATGTAAGCCAGATCTCTATGGCCCTCTGACAGTCGCTGAGGTCAGTAGATGGAGACAATGGTCCCTCCCGTTCTCCCCACCCCCCAGTCTTTCAGTCCTTCTCTCCCCTCCCCCTAAGTTGAGTTCCATATGAGGTCCGGCCCTTATGAGGCACGCGCAGGACAGTACTGGGGGGAATGTGGGGTTTGGGGGCCACAGTCCCGCCTCCCCACAAGATACTTTTCTATCCAGAATTCTGAAAAGACGTCCTCTTCCACCCCCCTCCCTCCCTTCGCTGGTCTCCACCCCAAATCCCCCTGGATCCTACAGTTGCCCTCACCTAAGGGAATCCCAAGACAATGAACCTCGAGAGCAGGAAGGGCCAGTGAAGCTCTTTGGGGGACGAATTCGGGTTCAAATCTCGCTCCCCCCCCCACTCCCTGCGTGACTTTCGCCACCTCCTGAGCTTCAGTTCCATTAGGAAGGCTCCCCAAACGTACACAGCGTGGAGCCCTAAGCTTCTCCTCGGGTCCCTCATTTTTAAAAGGAGGAAACTGAGGTCCAGAGAGGGGAAGGGGCCGCTCCAGGTGGCCTAGGGACAGGGCTGGCTTTTCTCCCGCCTCCCCCGCCCCGCCCCCCTCTCACAGTGGTTCCCACAGCCCGTCCCTGGGGCCCCCGGCCGTGGGGAGCGGTTGTTAAGGCTGCGGGGCTCGGGGCTGGCTCTCCCGGCCCCGCCCCGGCCGCGGGGCTCCCGGGGGCAGCCGGGGCCAGGGGCAGAGCTCCGGAGCGGGCGGAAAGGCGAGGCCGGGCGCATGGCCGGGGCCGGGGCCGGCCTGGTCGTCGGGCTCGGGGCTACGGGCCCGGGGCCCCGACGGGCGCCCGCGGGCCGGCGGAAGGAGGCGGAGCCGGGGCCCGAGAACGCCGAGGAGCCGCGGGGCGCCGGCCGGCCGGGGCGCCTCCGGGGGCCCCCGCGGGCACAGGCGGCGGGGCCGGGGGGCGCGCGGGGCGGCGGCCGGGACGAGCCGTCGGAGGAGGTGGCGGCCGGGCTGCCGTCCCCGGGGTCCGCCTACTCCGTGTGCTCGGTGTGCGGGGAGCCCCGCGGGGGCGCCACCTACCCGGCGGGGGTGCTGGAGGTGAGCGAGCGGCGGCTGCAGGCCGGCCTGGACGGGGTGCGCGCGGAGCTGGCCGCCGGGCTCGGGGCGCTGCGCGCGGAGCTGGCCGCCGAGCTGGCCGCGCTGCGGGACGCCCTGGGCCACCCGGGGCCGCCCGCGCCCGAGCCTCTGCCGGACGGGCCGGCCGCCCGCCGCCGGGCCCCCGCAGGCCCCCGCAAGGACGCGGCCCTGGCAGCCCCGGCCCCCACGCGCGGCCAGGCGCTGCTGCGGGCCATCGGCACGGTCAACGCACTGGCGGCCGCCACCTCCCCGAAGGCCGGGCCCGAGCCCCCCGGCGCCCGCAAGGACGCCCCCGGCCCGGGCCCCACGCGTGGCCAGGCGCTGCTGCGGGCCATCGGCACGGTCAACGCGCTGACGGCCGCCACCTCCCCCAAAGCGGGACCCGAGCCCCCCGGCGCCCGCAAGGACGCGCCTCCTGCCCCCCCCGGCCCCGGCCCCCACGCGCGGCCAGGCGCTGCTGCGGGCCATCGGCACGGTCAACGCGCTGGCGGCCACCACCTCCCCGAAGGCCGGGCCCGAGCCCCCGGGTCCCCGCAAGGACGCCCCCGGCCCGGCCCCCACCCGTGGCCAGACGCTGCTGCGGGCCATCGGCACGGTCAATGCGCTGACGGCCTCCTCCTCCCCCAAAGCGGGACCCGAGCCCCCGGGTCCCCGCAAGGACGCGCCGGCCCCGGCCCCTGGCCGCGGTCAGGCCCTGCTGCGGGCCATCGGCACCATCAACGCCTTGACGGTCGGAACCTCCCCCAAAACAGGAGCCGATCTCCCCGAAAAGAAAACTCCAAAGAAGTCGCCAGCGCCCCCCCACTAGTGACCCAGTGCCGGAAGAAGACTGAGGGGCCCTTGGGTGTCAGCAGAGGTCGGGAACCCAGGTAAGCTGGCCTCATCTCTAAGCACAACTATTGTGATCAAAAGTGTGCCCAAACTTCATTTAAGTCAGCAAAATCTTGTCATGCTCCGCTGGCCAAAAGGCTACACTGGCCTGGCCCTCAAGGAGCTGCCCATCCAGTGGTAAGTGGTAAGTGGCCAGCGCTGCCCAGATCATCAGTCTCCATATCACCAGCCTCCCCCCGGCCACCTCTGCCTGGATCATCAACCTCTCGCTGGTCAGCGCTGCCCAGCTTTTCGGTCTCACCGAGTTACCCAGAAGCTTACTTAGGTCTACACAATGTGTAGGTTTGGGGAGCCTTCCAAATGAAACTAAAGCTCAGGAGATGGCGAAAGTCACACAGGGAGTATGGGGGGGGGTGAGATTTGAACCCAAATTCCTCCCCAAAAGAGCTTCACTGTCCCTTCCTGCTCTCAAGGTTCATTGTCCTGGGATTCCCTTAGGTGAGGGCAACTGTAGGATCCAGGGTCCCTCTCTCAGGGTCACCGGGAAGGGGGATTTGGGAGAGGTCCCCAGATGTCCCAGGGCAGCCTGCAGTGTGGCCAGCTCCGTGGCCAGCTCCACATGCAGCACCCAGAGGCTGAAGGCCAGCTCCATGGGCACCCCATCCACGACGGCCTGCAGTTACCACTTCCAGCTTCCCGCGATTCCAAGGGAGGAGGAGATCAGTTCTAAAGAGAGGGCTGAAGAACCCCAGGAGGGAGATGGCATGGTCACAGTCTGGGGGTGGCAAGGAAGGTTGCTGGCTGAGAGTGCTCCAACCTTAGGTCAATGCACCCATGATTGTCTGGGAAGGGAGGGCATCCCACGATCTGGGGGCAAACCTGAGTCAAGAGACAGTGCCTGGAAAGGGCATCTTCCCCCACCCCGACCCCAGTAGAGTGGTTCAGTTTGGCAGGGGCTTCCTACACTGGGTCAAAGAGAGGAAGGTAAAGTGAGGCTGATGAGCTTTGGAGGATGGTCTCCTGATCACTGGACCATTTCTATAACTTGTTTCACACCATTATGTGGAGGCTGGAAAAGACCTGGGACCACTTCCCCTTATCCCAATCCTGGAGGGGTTCTGCTCAGGGACCTTAGCATTCTTCCCACTCCCCTCCTCCAGCATGGCCTGGCTAGGGGAGCCTGGGGAGTCAGAGATTGGGAGCAGAAGGTGGCTCTGGATGCCAGAGAGCCGGCCCTCTAGAACCAAGGAGAGATATCCCGACTCAGACTGAATTTCTGGAAGAAGAGAAATTGGTTTTCTTTTCCTTCCCTTTTCTCCAGGTCCCTGAGATTTAGAAAGCACTTTCCCTGAAGCAGCCCAAGTATTATGGTCCCCAGTTTAAGTCCCAGAGAAGAGATAGGAGTAGTCTAGGGGCGGCTAGGTGGCGCAGTGGATAAAGCACCGGCCCTGGAGTCAGGAGTACCTGGGTTCAAATTCGCCCTCAGACAATAATGACCTAGCTGTGTGGCCTTGGGCAAGCCACTTAACTCCATTTGCCTTGCAAAAACCTAAAAAAATAAAAATAAAAATAAAAAAATAAAGGACTAGCCTGAGATTCATATACCTCAAGGTAATGGAGGGTGGATAGGATTTGGCTAATGGCTTCCATTCCAGGTGACTTCCATTCCATCCAGTCTTTCCAAGGGAATCAAGAAACGTAGGGATGACTATGGGCAGCTCAGCCTTTGTAGCACAGACACAAGTGGAGTCCAAGATGGTGGCTGTGTGGCCTAGGGGGCAGCCCTTTGGTGGATGGAGTCTTACTGGCTTTGATGTCAAAGAGCCTGGTTGTCTCTGCTGGAGTGGCTTCATCTTTTCAAGCCTTCATGTCCTGCATCAAGGAGAGCTTGGGGCAACTGATTCCTGCCCCAAGGGAAGGAAACTGGATGGTCTCTCCCCCAGGCTCTTACTTACTACTGGAATTACATTGGTTTTTTTTTAGTTCCTGCTGAGACTGGAAGAGAAGAGAGGGCTGAGAGAAGCAACTGGGAAGGGAATGGAGGCCTCAGACCAGCCAGCATCAATGACGGTCCCTAGGCCTCCCTGACCAGCACAGCCCAGATCATCACTTTTTCCCTGGCCAGCACTACCCAGATCATCAGTCTCCATATCACCAGCCTCACCCTGGTCAGCTCTGCCTGGATCATCAACCTCTTGCTGGTCAGCGTTGCCCAGATCATCAGCTTCTCAATGGCCAGCACTACCTAGCTTTTCAGTCTCACCAAGAACTGTCACCTGGACCCTTAACTTCCCCCAGACTCACAATCTGACCCCAGAGGATCCCACTGATCCTCATCCCATCCTTGGAAATGAAGTCTGTAAGAAGTCATCAGTTGATAAATGAAATTTATTTTAAAAAATATTGACCTTTCCTCCCTGTTGACCCAGAGGGGGTACAGAGGGAAGGGTGGGAAGACACAAGGCCAGGCTAACATCTTGGCAGCTCCCAGCGCACAGAATTAGAATGAGATGCTGGGCCAATTAGGTGGTGCAGGGGCAGTCAGGTGACACAGTGGATAGAGCACCAGCCCTAGAGTCAGGAGGACCTGAATTTAAATCCAGTCTCAGACACTTAATACTTGCTTTGCTGTGTGGCCTTGGGCAAGTCACTTAACCCCATTGTCTTGCCAAAAAAAAGGGGAAAAAGGGGGAAAAAAAAAAAGAATGAGCTGCCCTCAGGGTCCTGGTCCAGGAAGAGCTAGTATAACTTATGCTAGTCTCTGGTGTTTCAGAGATCTTGCTGGGGACCAATCAGGATGGAGGATGAGGAAGGGAGGGGGAAGAGACTGCTACCACTGTAGGGAACACATACAGACCATAACAAAAGTGTATTTATGGGGCAGCTAGGTGATGCAGTGAATAGAACACCAGCCCTGGAGTCAGGAGGTCCTGGGTTCAAATTCAACCTCAAACACTTAATAATTACCTAGCTGTGTGACCCCATTGTCTTGCCAAAAAAAAAACCTAAACTAAAAGAAAGTGTATTTCTAACCAAGGGCAGGCGGTATTTGAATGAAGTTGACCTGCCAGGTTTCAAAAGGCACATCTCAGAGAAGAAAAGCATCCTGGAGTTGGCATCAGTGGCTTGGATGCATTGTGCTTGGGTGGGTGTGGCACATCTCCTAGGCAAAGCCAGCAGCCCTGTGAAAACTCCCCCAGGAATATTTTTGAGCCAGCTCTACCCCTTGCCAGGTACCCAGTGTTTGAATGAACGGAGGCATTCCATCATAGCAAGAGATGAGTTCTTAGGGAGTACTAAAATTCTATTTGGGGCTGCCCCATAGCCCTGTGTCATTGGATATCAGGGCTGGAGGGGCCCTAGGGACTGTTAGAATGGGAGGGGCCTTAGAACAGGGAATGTCAGGACAGGGACGGGTCTTAGAACAGGGGATTCAGGGCTGGGGGGGGGGGTAAGAGGACTTAGAGCAAGGGATGCCAGGAAGCTGGGAGAGGCCTCAGATGAGGGACTGTCTGAACTACGAGGGATCTGAGAAGAGGAGCCTGTGAGGGATGAACTCAGTAATCCCTAAGGTCCCTCCCAGCTTCAGATCCCGTAACCCTAGGGCCACGTGCACTGAAAAGCCTTTAGATACCCTGTTGTCCAACGTTAGTCTCAAAGTGGGGTCTGAGGCCAGGCAAGGGGAAAGCCTTCAGGCTCCCAGGTGTGGAGCTCAGCTTCGGACTCCCACTCAGAGCCCTTCCATCACTGACTTTCCCAGACCCTTTCATAGCCATCACGGAATCGGCTGTCCCACAAGCCCGCCTCCTCACGTAGAGTAGGGCTTTTCCCCCGTTTGATCGGGGCCAGACAATCCAAGCAGCTTCTCTAAGGTCACACAGAAAACACTTCCCCTGCCCTGCTCTCCCCCCCCTCACTGGTGCCCCTGAGAGGGAGCCCGTGGGGAGCCCCTGAGAACAGTGAGAGTGGGGAAAGGCTGGGCCCAAAGCACAAGTGGGAAAAGGGTCAAAGAGCTGGGCCAGAGCTGAGGAGGAGGCAGGCCAGGGCCCACGCCTTGGCTGGAAGGGAGAAGGCAGGGGCACCGCTAACTGTGGCATCCCAGGAGGCCAAGACCCTTCGGGCCCCGATGGGTTGAGCCGGGCGGAAATTGTCGATCATGTTGACGGTCCGAGTGCCCGGGGCACTGGCCTGAAGAGTGGACACAAACTGGGCCAGCTGGAAGGGGGGAGAAAAGCACTTCAGGTCACAGGGAGGGATGCCCACTGCCCCATCCTCCCCCGTGGAATGGCAGCCCCCAGCATCCCCCGAGAGATGAGTGACAGGCAGCCGAGAGGGGCCCCTGTACCTGGCTCTTGCCAATGGGGACAGGCTCCTCAAAGACGGTCCAGAGGACCACCTCGTCACAAGACGGTGTGGTCAGAGATCCGGGGTAACGGTAATAGCGGGAGAGAAGGTCTGGGCCAGGCAGCAGCTGGTCCAGGCGGAAGGTGGATGCCAGTTCCACAGATTGCCCTTTTTGGTGGTAATGGAAAAATGAGTGCATGCTCAGACCATCCCTCCCCCTTTCTTTCCCTCCCTGCCTGCCTCTCTCCCCGTGTGCCCCCACCTCACCTCCTTCCTTCTGGCCCCTGGATCCCTGCCCCCTTGGTTCCAGAGCCCTCACCCTGGTGAGAAATGTTCCTCAGCCCAGACACAATGGTGGCGTAGTTGGCATTGTCTTCATTCTGCACCTGTCCAGAGGAGGCAGAATTAGCCTTGTTAGCAATAGTTATGCTATATGGGCTGTCTCAGTCTTTCCTGCTCCCTCCTCTCTCTCTCTCTCTCTCTCTCTCTCTCTCTCTCTCTCTCTCTCTCTCTCTCTCTCTCTCTCTCTCTCTCTCTCTCTCTCTCTCCATTGCATCCCTTCCTTTCTCTTTCTCATCCCTCTTCTCTCTTCTCAGTCTCTGACTCTGTCTCTTATCTCTCTGACTGTCTTTCTGTCTCTGTCTCTATATTTGTTTCTGTTCTCTCTTCTCTCTGTCTCTGTTTCTGTTGGTCATTATCTCTCTGTATCTCCGTCTATCTCAGTCTCTCTCTCTCTGGCTCTCTTGTGCCCCTCCACATAGACCGTCTTGCACCCAGTTTCCCCAGCTTTCTCCCCTTTCCTCATCAGTCAGTGAGCAGCAGAAACAGTTGCCCATTCCCAGCCTCCTCCGTACCTTGAACAAGAAGGCTAATACAGCCAAGCCTCCAGGGTGGCCCCGGGCCTCCGCCAGGCTCTGGTACAGGGTGTTCATATGAACTACATGCATCTGTGGGAGGCCCAGACCCATCCCCATTAGCATGACTGAGCTCTGATGGAGCCAGGCCAGGCCAGCCCCACTCCTTTGTATTGACACGGACACTGGAGTGAAAGGACTCTGGGTCCCTCTTCCTTGGGCCTCCCCACTATAGCCATGGGCCCACCCCACTATTCCCTCCCCCAGTCACTGGCCCCAGACCCTCACCTCCATAGGCTGCCGCTGCCCATCCAGAGTGTGTTCAGAGCCGTTGCCTTTGGGGCTGCCCCAGTGAAAATGAAGCTGGAGGGCACAGTAGATGTGGGGCAGACCCCCACCCTGGATGCACAACTGGCCCCGACCTCGACCCTGAGCCCCCTCCAGGTTCAGCAACACTGAAGGAAGGGGGCACCATTCAGTCAGAGGCCCAGGGTGCTGGAGGACCATGGGATTCTCTGAAGCCTTAAAGACACACACACACACACACACACACACACACACACACACACACACACACACACGCTCCCTCTTCAGGGTCCAGCTGGGACACAGGAGTCTGGCTCTCCATCTGTCCTCTGCTAGGTGAGAGCCATCAGGGAGTATACACGTGAGGACAGGGTAAGAGCCTCCCCTCCTGGACCCTCCTCAGTCCTTAGCATCCCTCAAAGCCAGAGCCCATGGCTCCATGGCCAGGGTCCATAGAGGGGTCCCGAGGGGGAACCTGGAACTCACATCCCCAGACAGCGTATTCGAGTCAATCATCACTTCCTAAATTCTGAGGAGACATGAATTCCTGTCCTCAGAGAGTTTCTATTCTGTAGAATTACAAACAGACCAGAGAGAGAGAGAAAGCTAGATGAACTGGTGGGTGGATGGGTGGGTAAATGCATCAAAAGATAGGCAGATAGATGGATGGATGGATGGATGGATGGATGGATGGATGGATGGATGGATGGATGGATGGATGGATGGGTGGATGGGTGGGTGGATGGGTGGATGGATGGGTGGATGGATGGATGGATGGGTGGATGGCTGGGTGGATGGGTGGGTGGATGGATGGGTGGATGGGTGTGTGTATGGGTGTATGGATAGATGGATGGATGGGTGGATGGATGGATGGGTAGGTGGGTGGATGGATGGATGGATGGAGAGAGAGGGGGTGATTATTGAACTGGCCTAGATTATACCACTAAACATCAAGAGAAACTAAGACCCTCAGAGGGCTTGGACTCTGAGCTCTCATTGTGGGACTGAGGCTACCAGGACAAGCGGAGACTGCGACCCAGACCAGAATGAGTCCCAGAACTGCCATATTTGGACCCATCCCCTGATTCTCCACCTGGGGTTTTCGGGCGTCCCTGACTTGGCCTCAGGGACCCAGCCAGTGCAGCTGGCATTGTTCTCCACCACCTCTGAGGTGTTTCCTCAACTTGTCTGGGAGTCCCTAGAGGGTCAAGACCTCCAGTCTTAAAGGGAAAAGTTCTGACAGTGACTGAAAGAGTAAATGAGTCTGTGTTGGGGGGTGGGGGTGACTGACTCCCCTGCCCACCTTCTTCCACCAGGGTTTTCTGGGTCTGACCTGGGTGTCCCTGTGTTTTGGGGGTGACTGACCAGTGTGCCCATCATTCAGGAGCCTCCAGGGGCCTGGGGGTGCTGAGTCATATCCTTCAAAGACAAAAGGACCCAGGCTCAGGTCCAGCTTCACTTGGCGCCGGTCAATGTCGATGGGGGATTGAGCCAAGCCCCCACAGGGGTGGGCTAGATCCTTCCAATGGGAGGGGCCTGGAGACAGAGGGGGCAAAGAGGACAGAAAGATGGGGGTGGCGCAGAGAGGAGCTGACCGCAGTGACCCAAGCACAGACAGCCGGGCTGGTTCACCAGCTTTCTCTCTTCCCTCCTCAGCTACCCAGGAGCTCCCCCAGAGCCATCTTGGAAAGGGACTGAGGAAGGGGCTGAGGACCTCGGCCACTTAGAGCTCGGTTCGTGGTCCCCCTTCCTAACGGCTGCACACGTCATGCAGTGCAGCCTTGCCTGGAGAGCGCGCTTGCACACGCAAACACACACACACACTCACATTACACACACATACACTATACACACTTCATGCACACACACATGCACATACACACTCATACACTACACACACACTACACACACTCACTACACATACACTACACACTCACACACTCATATTCACACACTACACACACACTCACACGTATTCACACTACACACACACTACACACACTCATACTCACATACACACATTCAAAACCACACACAGTCACATGCACACACCTATTAACACGCACACACACAGGTCACGGTCTGACTGATGAGCAGGGATACCCACTTCCAGAGGTCAGCCAGCTGCTCCCGATCTCCCCGGCCTGAGTGCCTTCTCCTCGGCTGGTCTCCCAACACCCAGCCAGGGCCAACTCACCATCTCCGGAAGCGGCTGAGTCCCTTTTGGGGAGGTGTCACTGGGACGAAGCCAAAAGCTGCCCGTCTGTACCTGCCCCCCACCCCCCGCGCCCCTCCCGTCACATGGACAGCTCCGCCAGCTCTCTACTCACCACACTGGGGGTTCTGGGAATCATAGCACCAAGAGCCTGTAGGAGACAGATGGGGGGGAGGTAGAACTGACGTTGCCCCCCCCAAACACATCGTTCTCTCCTAGAGCGGGGCGGGGGGGCGCTGTCCCTGCCCAGAAGGGGCCCTTCTGTCTCTTGCCCTCTGTTGTCGGCCAGATTGTTTTCCTGCCCGTCCCTGTGCTTGGGGGGCCTCCTCCCTCACCCCACCCCCACCTCCTGCCAGAGACACGGACCCAGAGACTGGCAGGTTCAAGTTGAAGCTTCTTGCTGCCCAGCTGCTCCAGCCCATTAGTAAGGTGTGATCCGCCCCGGGCCGCACTGGCCCATTAGGGAAAGCGAGGGAGAAGGGAGGGCAGCAGGGGGCAGATGGCAAGGGGAGGGGGAGGGACCTCCAGGGGTGGAAGGAGCAACCTTCTAGGAAGGGGGTGGGGTGTTAAGGGAGAGACTCCAGACCCCTGCCAACTCCTGAGAACCAGGCAAGAATAGCCACGTGAACCCCCTGCCACCTATCTGGGAGAAAGAGAGAGAAGGAGACAGAGACAGAGAGACTCAGGAAGACAGAGACAGAAATGCAGAGACAAACAGGACTGAGAGACAGAGGGAGCGCCAAGAGTCGGAGCGCAGAGAAAGCAAACCAAACTCGGGAAGACCCACTCACTGGCCCTGGGACAGGGGCACTGATGCCCAACAGATGCAGGGAAAAGCAGAGATCCCACAGGGCGCAGATTAGGGTGGAGAGCGGGGCGCGGGGGGGGCTCTCACCGTCTGGGGCCGCCTGGACTAGAAGGGGCAGCGTGAGCCAAGCCAGTGATAGTCCCCGGGGCTGCATGGCCGAACCGGGGGCGCAGGGCTCCTGGGTGCTTCTGGGCAGCGATGTGCCCCCACACCCCACTGTCAGCTGGCCCGGTGGGACTAAAGAGCAGAGGGACGGACGGACTGAAGCCTCGGCTGCCGATGCTGCCTCTTAAATAGCACTGGCTCGCCCAGGCAGGCAAGGGGGGAGGAGTTAACTCCTTCCCTCCTGGGCGCCCAGGCTCAGACCGCGGGTTCTGCACCCAGGACTCAGCCAGGGCCCCAGGGTGCTGATAATGGCCACCCGCCGGGTCGTATCCCCAGGCGAGATTGAGCGGAGAAAGGGGTGGCTCCAGACAGGTGGGACAGCCAGAAGAGAGGGCGGGCTGCCCTGGGAGCTGGCTGGGGGGTGGGGATCCCTTGGAGGAGGGGGATTACTGGAGTCCAGAGCTGCAGGAGAAAAGTGGCCTCTGGGCAGGGAAGAAGCCTGGCGAGTCGGGAGCTGCTCAGACTGGCTGGGCTCTGGTCCTTGCTCTGCCTCTGGCTTGTCTCTCTTCGTAGAAGCCTTCTCTTCCTGTCCAACTTCCTTCAGGCTCACTTTTGCCAATGAAGAATTGCCTGCTCGCCCCCGCCCCTGGATAGTGTCCCAAAGGGGCAGAGATCCCCTCCCCTCCTATGGCTCCCACACTGGAGCACAATATAACCTTCTGGAGGCCAGAAACGGAGCCCTGGGGCTTCGTGGATATCTGTTGATCTGGGTGCCCCAGCCACAGCCAAGATGATTTCTAAGGTCCCTTCCAACTCTGACATTCATAATGGTGCAGTGGATAGAGCACCGGCCCTGGAGTCAGGAGGACCTGAGTTCAAACAGTCTCAGACATTTAATAATTACCCAGCTGCGTGACCTTGGGCAAGTCACTTAAACCCATTGCCTTGCAAAAACAGAGAGAGAGAGACAGAGAGAGACAGAGAAAGAGAGAGAGACAGAGAGAGAGAGACAGAGAGAGAGAGAGAGAGACCGAGAGAGAGAGACAGAGAGAGGCAGAAAAACAGAAAGACAGAGACAGAGAGAGACACAGGGAAAGAGACCTGTAAGTTTCAAAATTGAAAGGAATATTAGGGATAATTTAATCAGTACCCTCCTTTCATATATGGGGAAACTGAGGTTCAAAGGAGTGACTTTTTTCAAGGCATAACCAAGATTCTCAACCAGGTTATCTGATTCCAGGCCCTGGACTGCTCCTACTACCTTGAGGGAGTCAGCATCACAGGAAGGTTGCTGGGGAGGGGAAAGGAGAGGGTAAATGAGGAGGGAAGTCAAAGCTGCGCATTAGCCATGTAATGGAAAAAACAGGATCACTAGAATTCACCAATCTGACTTTACATTCCCCCTCCCTTCCCCCATTCCCACCAACTATAAGTGGGGAGCCCCCTAGAGGACAGGCCTCTCTCCACAGGAAGACTAGCCTGGACACACCCCTAGAAACTCTTAGCTAGGGGTGCCCTCTGCAGGTGGCTAGAAGCGGTCTGGGAGTTCTCCGTGGTGCTGAAGTGCAAGCCGCACTGGGGAACCTGAAAGCTGAGCCCGGTTTCCATCATCCCAGGACAGAGAACCCAGAGATCCTAGAAGTTCTGCTTCCCTCAAGCCCCCAGCAAAGGGGCTCACTCTGATTACACCAACAAAATCAGAATGGTTTGGAACACTAGAGAAGACCAGCTCTTGAAGGGAGGGAGGTTAACAACCATGCCCTCATAGACCTGACTCTGGAGGCACAAAGAAGGAAGGAGATCCCAAAGGAAGTCATGGAATCTCAGTTATAGGGGTCTATTCAGCTAAACTGTGCCACAAATGCCTAAGGATTCAAATCCAGGCCTCTTGACTTCCCAAATCAGGGCTCTTTCCACCACTCATCATGGGGTTTATACCCTAAATTTTCTGAAGTATTGTTTCCAGTTTTAAATTTCTCATTTTTGAAAGTCCATTGGCAGGCTAAAGGTCATCCAGGAGATGAGTAGAATATGGGAGAAACCTGGAAACCCTTCCCTAGCACCCTCAGGTAGCTAGGTGGGGCAATGGATAGATGAAGGATGTAGAGACAGGAAAATGTGAGTCAGAATCCTGCTTTAAACACTTTTAGCTGTGTGACTGACCCTAGGCAAGACATTTAACCTCTCTGGGTCTCAGTTTCCTGATCTGTAAATGGGGGAATAATAGCACCTAAAATGAATTGATATATTTTAAAACTACTTTACAAATCTTAAACCTCTATAAAAATGCTAGTGTTCATTTCAGAGTCCTCACAATAGTAATTTCATTCATTTATAAAACATTGCAGATGTCATAATTGTTCACCTAATGACACTACAATAGTAACGGCAGTTTTCTAAATTATGTTTATAAAGAAAAGGAAGTGCCAAAACCTGGTGAAAATTGCTCTATTTCAGCCCCAAAAATGGGTTTTGTTTCTCAGACATTTTATATCAAGCAAATAAAAAAGGGAAAGAGCTCTTAAGAGCTGTATCAATAGAAAATTTCCAGGAAATATAAACTAGATTGTGTATATGCTCAAAATACCACAAGTTGGATTATCTCTTCAGAGAAGAACCAGGTTCCCCATTGTATTGGCATCTAAGTATGGAGGGGTTAAGTGGACTATATAATAAACTATATAAAAGAATATATTATAAATGAGGACAAGTCAAAGCTATTCACTTTTTTTAGGATTTTGGAAGGCAAATGGGGTTAAGTGACTTGCCCAAGGCCACACAGCTAGGTAATTATTAAGTGTCTGAGACTGGATTTGAACCCAGGTCCTCCTGATTCCAGGGCTGGTGCTCTATCCACTGCTCCACCAAGCTACCCCTAAAGCTATTCACTTTTGATTGTACCATTTAATAGAACAGAACTTAAAGGGGGAAGAAAATTGTGCTACATGTTAAAGGGAATATGGGCAACAGAAGATGGTGAAATGTCACAAGAAAGTTTTCAAAGACTTGTACCATCCTCTGTCATGGCCACCAGTCTGCAAGATTATCTTCCTTTGTAGACTTTAGCCCACCCACTCCCAGGAAATGCACTTTGCTTCTTTGGGGGAGGTTGGCATGACTTTCTTCATTTCTGGTTTCCCCTGCAGAGTGCCAATGAAGTGGTCATCTTTTTCAAGTCATCGATTTCCAATGAAATATAGATATCTCCAACTAAGGCTACCAAGAAACTGGCAGGATGTAGAGATTTTTCATACTCTGTTATTTTATCTTTTAGGAACTTGCCAAAATCTGTGAATCATCTCTAGAAGATGGGTACATGGCATCTGTATCACAGATTGGGTTATTCACATCAAAGGTTTCTTTTGCTAATTCAAAGTCTACCTCCTTCTGTAGTTTCCTTAGTCATGGTTTATCTGATCATGGTTCTGGTGTGTGCTCTTCAGACTTTTCTAACCTTTTCTTAATTGCTTCCCTTTTCTCCTGTTGTTTTTTCTCTTTGATTTTTCCATTTTCTTCTTTTCTGATTTTATCCGTCCCCTCCTTTTTCCCCTTCATCATCAGTTTTCTTTGACATCTTCGTGCTCATCCCGTCCCACCCGTAGTCCCAGTGAGCTTTATCCCCTCCCCACCCCAACCCTAGCCGCTCCCCATCCCTCCTCCTACACCAGCTCTTCCATAGAGGTTGTGTCCGGATCCCAAGAGTCCAAGTCCCTGGCTGCGGGTGTGTGAGTGAGAGAGGGAGGGGGGAGAAGGAAGGAGAATGAATGCTGAGAGGAAGGATGGTGAGTCACCGATTAGTTTCTCGCTGGCCAACACAAGTCGTTAGCTATTATTATTGCTAGAATATATTATAAATGAGGACAAATCAAAAGAAATGGGGCTGTTATTCTTGGAAAGAAGCCTTTGAATGCTTAGAGGGGTGTCACCAGAGGACACAGCTGGGATCGGAAGTAGGAAGTTTGAAGAGAAGCAGGTGTAAATTTGATGGCAGGAAAAAATTTCTTAACAATTATCTCAAAATGGAACAGGCAACTGCAGGACAGAACAATTCACCCTCAATGGAAATCCTCAAGCAGAGGCTGGGAGTGAGGAGGGGATTGGGAGACTTGGAAAGAATTCTTTTTTTAAAATTCAGTTTTATTTTTGTCTCCAAATTCTCTTTTCAGGGGGGTGGCTAGGTGCACAATGGATAGAGCACTAGCCCTGGAGTCAGGAGTACCTGGGTTCAAATCCAGCCTCAGACACTTCATAATGACCTAGCTGTGTGGCCTTGGGCAAGCCACTTAACCCCATTTGCCTTGAAAAATCTAAACAAAACAAAACAAATTATCTTTTCATCACCCTCTTCATTGAGAAAGCAATATAGATATGTTTCAATGTGTACTCTAGGGGCCGCTAGGTAGTGCAGTGGATAAGCACCGGCCCTGGAGTCAGGAGTACCTGAGTTCAAATCCAACCTCAGACACTTAATAATGACCTAACGGTGTGGCCTTGGGCAAGCCACTTAACTCCACTGCCTTGCAAAAACCTAAAAAAAAACCAAAACATGCAATGTGTGCTCTGAGTTCATTACCTATTTAGCTGGGGATGGGTGGTAGCATGTTTCATATGGAATTCCCTGGAACCCGGGTGGGTCATTATGCTGACAAGAATTTCTAAGTCTTTTAAAATTGTTTATCATTACATTAATGTTGATCTCCTCCAAACTGTGCTCCCATTTCTGCTCCCTAGTCAACCCCACCCCACTCGGTCCATGCAAGTCTTCCTGGTTTTCTCTGAAACCATTCCTGCCATCATTCCTTAGAGAACAATAATATTCTATCATCTTCACGTACCATAAATTTGCTCAGTCATTCCCCAATTGATGGACGCCCACCTCAGTCTCGAATTTTTTGGTACTGTCAAGAGATAGCTATTATAAAAATCTTGGTACATGGGGGGTCTTTTCCTTTATCTGTGAGATTTTTGTAATGGTGATATGGTCAGGTCAAAAGAGAAGTCCAATTTAATAGCTTCGAGGGTGCAGTTCCAAATTGCTTTTCAGAATGACTGCCAGTTCGCAGCTCCATCAACCATGCATTAATGTACCTACTTCCCCACAGTCACCAGAGAGAGAACTCTCCAACTAAGGTCTTATCCTGCTAAAGTGCTGTTCTCACCTGGCCTCTGTAAACTATCCCAGCTGTTCTGGTTAGGCCTTTGGAGAAGTCCTCAAGACTGCTTGCCTTCGAGCAGAGGTGGTACCACACTTGTGGAAAGGCTTCAAGAGAAGGGAAGGCTTGGCATCCCAACTCTAGGCTAACAGATGGCGTTACCCCATGAACTACAGTGATCTCTCTCCCCCCCACCCAGGGGTGGAGTTATGTGGGGAAACAATCATCGGGGAGATAAAGAGGAGGAGGAAGAAGAAAAGAAAAGGGGGAGAATTTAAAGAAGGATTAGAAGATGAAGAAAGATTAGAAGAAAGAAGCAAAAGGAGAAGAAAAGGAAGGGGGAAGAGGAGAAAGAGCAGAAGGAGGGAGGAGAAGGAAGAGGAGAAGAGAAGGAGGAGGAGGAGGAGGAGGAGGAATGGACAGGTGACAAAATTGTACGTCTGTGTCTAATGAGATCTGTGATAGAGATTCTAGAAATGCTGAAAAATCATATCTGCTTGAAACATGAAGAAGGCACCAGTAAACTGAGATATGTATTGAGGATAAGGAGAGGGATGGGAAGAGGTGAGGGGGAATCAGAGGGTTGTCACATGGAGTACAAGGATCTATTATTCAGATATGAGATATGTCATCACACAAACAGCAGATTTAGAGCAAAAAGATCTGAATTCATATCTTGGCTTTCCCACTAACTGGCCATTTGACCATGAGCAAGTTACCTTTTTTCCCCCCCAAGGCACTGGAGTTAAGTGGTTTGCCCAAGGCCACACAGCTAGGTCATTATTAAGTGTCTGAGGCCACATTTGAACTCAGGTCCTCCTGACTCCAGTGCCGGTGCTCTATCCACTGCACCACCTAGCTGCCCCATGAGCAAGTTACTTTTGCCAGGTGAGCCTTGGTTTCCTCATTTGCAAAATTAGGGCAATGGATGCCGTGATGTCTCTAACTCTTACAGTCCTTTGTCAGGATGCTTGGTGAAAGCACATCCGCGTCCCAGCTCATAAGAGTCCAGAGCTGGGAGGGACCTCAGAAGTCATCAAGTTCATTTCCTTAATTTTACAGAGGAGGAAACTGAAGCCTAGTGAGGTGATGTGATTTGCCCAAAGTCACAAAGGGAGCAAGCATCAGGGGCTGTGTGGGGGAGTGTATGGGGTTTTCTTTTTTGTCATTGGAAATGCTAGATTTATTTTTAATTTTTTCTTAATAGTATTTTATTTTCCCCCAATTACATGTAAAGATTGTTTTCAACATTCATTTGGGTAAAACTTTGAATTCCAAATATTTTTCTTCCCATCTTTCCCTTCCCCCCTCCCCAAGACAAGGAGTCTGATATAGATTATCCATGCACAGTCATGCTGCATACATTTTCATAATAGTCATGTGGGGAAAGAAGAATCAGAACAAAAGGGGAAAATCATGAGAAAGAAAACAAAAAAAAATTTAAGTGAAAATAGTCTGCTTTGATCTGTGTTCAGGCTCCACAGTTTCTGCTCTGGATGTGGATGGCATTTTCCATCACAGGTCTTTCAGAACTGTCTTGGATCACTGGATTGCTAGGAGTTATAGTCGATCTCAGTTGACCATCACATAATGTTGCTATTAAGAGGTGCCATGTTCTCTGGTTTTGCTCAGTGTTGATCTTAATGTCGGGAAGGGACAAGTTTGAATTCCATCTCTAACATTTGATACCTGGGTGACCATGGGCAAGCTCCCTGGGGCTAGACAATTATTTCCCAATCAAACTTCGAAAAAATCACTTTAATGAGCTAGAAAAAAAATTGTAACTAAATTCATATGGAGAAACAAAAAGTCAAGAATATAAAAGGATTTAATGAAAAAAAGTGCAAAAGAAGGTGGCTTAGCCTTACCAGATGGAAAATTATATTATAAAGCATCAGTCATCAAAACTGTCTGGTATTGGCTAAGAAACAGAGTGGTGGACCAGTGGAATAGACTAGGTGCAATAGCAGGAAATGATTAGTAATCTGCTGTTTGATAAACCCAAAGAGTCCAGCTATTGGGATAAAAACTCTCTCTTCAATAAAAACTGTTGGGAAAATTGGAAGATAGTATGGCAGAAACTTGGATCAGACCAACATCTCACACCCTATACCAAGATAAGATCAAAATGGGTGCAGGCTTTAGACATAAAAGGTAATATTATAAGCAACCTAGGAGATCAAGGGTGAGTTTACCTGTCAGATTTATGGGAAGAAAAGCAGTTTATGACCAAGGAAGAGATGGAGAACATCATTAAGAACAATTGATTACATTAAAGTAAAAAGCTTTTGCACAAACTAAACCACTGTAACCAAGATCAAAAGAAATGTAGTAAATTGGGAAACAATCTTTACAGATAGTGATTCTGACAAAGGACATTTCTAAAATATACAAAGAACTGAGTCAAATTTATTTTTAAAAAAAGCAAGCCATTCTCCAATTGACAAATGGTTAAAGGATATACAAAGGCAATTTGCAGATGAGATCAAATTTATCCATTGTCATTTGAAAAATTGCTCTAAATCATTACTAATTAGAGAAATGCAAATTAAAGCATCTCTGAGGTACCAGCTCGCCCCTCTCAGACTGGCCAATATGACCAGAAAGGATAGTGATCATAATTGGAAGGAATATGGGAAATCTGGGACACTAATACATTATTGGTGCAGCAGTGAACTCATCCAACCTTTCTGGAGAGAAATTTAGGATTATGCCCAAAGGGCAACAAAAATGTGCATACCCTTTGATCCGACAATACCACTACTGGGTCTATACCCTGAAGAGATGATGGAAAAGGGCAAAAACATCACTTGTACAAAAATATTCATAGCAGCCCTGTTTGTGGTGGCAAAGAATTGGAAATCCAGTAAATGTCCTTCAGTTGGGGAATGGCTTAGCAAACTGTGGTATATGTATGTCATGGAACACTATTGTTCTATTAGAAACCAGGAGGGGTGGGAATTCAGGGAAGCCTGGAGGGATTTGCATGAACTGATGCTGAGCGAGATGAGCAGAACCAGAAAAACACTGTCCACCCTAACAGCAACATGGGGTGATGATAAACCTTGATGGACTTGCTCGGTCCATCAGTGCAACAACCAGGGGCAATTTGGGGCTCTCTGCAATGGAGAATACCATCTGGGTCCAGAGAAAGAACTGTGGAGTTTGAACAAAGACCAAAGACCTTCAATTTAAAAAAAAGTTGTCTTATGTACTACATAATTTTGCTACGTCTAATATTTTATTTTTCCTTAAGGATATGATTTCTCTCTCGTCACATTCAACTGAGATCAATGTATACCAGGGAAACAATGTAAAGACTGATGGACTGCCTTCTGTGGGGGTGGGGGGAGGGAAGGGAGGGTGGGGGAAAATCTGTAAAATTCAAAACCTTACCAAAAAAGATAGGTAGAAACTACTATTTTATATAATTGTAAAACAAATGAAACATTTATATAAAAAATAGAAAGTTATTTCCTCAACCACCAAATGAATATGCTTGTATATCCAACCCCTTGTGGGGTTGTTGGGAGCCACAGATGAGATCATGTTTGGAAAGTGCCTGAAACACTTTAAAGCACTATATGTCCTTGTTGTCATCATATGGCATTATTTGTATCCCATATAACTAAGGCTAACCACTCCCCACACAACTGACTCAAAATAACATCATGTGTTGTTGGGGGGGCACAAAATACTGTGCCCAACTCTGATTCTTCTTTGCTGCTTTGGAGTAATATGGGTTTGATGAAGAAGTCTCTCAATTTCCGGGGGGGGGGGGGATGTCTTTAAATCTCAAGAAAAATTTTGTCAATGATTGAGTAACCTCCCCTTCTCCCCAACACACACACACACACACACACACACACACACAC
This sequence comes from Macrotis lagotis, assembly GCF_037893015.1. Lineage (NCBI taxonomy): Eukaryota > Metazoa > Chordata > Mammalia > Peramelemorphia > Peramelidae > Macrotis > Macrotis lagotis. The sequence continues at coordinate 693,848,762 of NC_133666.1, forward strand.
ACACACACACACACACGCATGCATACATGCTGACTAATGGGAACAGGATGTCATTTATTGAGAATTCTTTCACTGAGACAATCCCACTTTTTTACCATCAAGATCTACCAGAAAAGAAAACTGCATCTGACCCCTTTTCTTTTTTTTTTTAAGGTTTTTGCAAGGCAATGGGGTTAAGTGACTTGCCCAAGGCCACACAGCTAGGTCATTATGAAGTGTCTGAGGCCGGATTTGAACTCAGGTCCTCCTGACTCCAGGGCTGGTGCTCTATCCACTGTGCCACCTAGCCACCCCAATCTGATCCCTTTTCAGAAAAGTAAACACCTTATCACTTAAATGAGAAAAAAAATTTGTATGTGCTTTTGCCCCCCCCCCACTGGCTACATGAAGACATGTGTGATCGGTAACCGCAACTGATACTGGCATGGCCCTTTAAAGTTGGCCAAGCACCAAACAAGAGTTCTCCAATGAATCTGCACCCTATGAGGTGGGTGCTGTAGATATTAAACAGCCCCATTTTACAGATGAGGAAACTGAGGCTAAGTGAAATGACTTGTACAGGGGTTATGGCTAGTGTCAGAGATATGGCTGGAACCCAAGTTTTCCTCACTCTAATAATCAGGAATAGTGATTGAATCTGTGATCTTATTGATAGAAACTCCCAGATTGGGAGATGCTTTTGCCCCCTTCTCAAGGAGTTTGCTTGTCAAGGGTCACAGAGCCAGTGTTCACCAAGGACAGAAACTGAAGCCAGGTCTTTCTGTCTCCAGGATTATCTTTCCATCCTCTCTACTATGCTGCTTCTCTGATTTTTCCTAATTATTATTATCATTATGTCACTTTGTTTCTGGAGGCTTGGCCACCAGGTGCTAATGAGTTTTTCTGAGATCACGATAATCCCGGAAGACTATCTATTAAACTATAGATCGATTTTAATCTGAGTTGGGGAAGGTAGAAGAGAGAACATGTGTGGGGGTCCAGCCTCCACGGGGTCCTTGGACCCTGACAGGAGGGAGAGAGGCGGCGAAATGAGTTGAGTCAACAAGTGGGTAAAGGCAGGAGCAGGTTGACTGACTGTCAGCTGCTTGGATTTATTTTTATAGTCTCAGAATCATGTATGTTTCAAGCAAGCTGAGATCATTTCTTTGGTTACAAGAATGTACAGTTTTCATCATCAATCATATAGTTCATATGGTTACAAGTTTTAATCATGTGATTACAAGTTTAAGTAATAATCATAGAGTTAATTGATTTCCCATCCCCACTCGGACCATGATGGCCTTAACCTGTCTGTTACCTTATTTATTACTACATTGTATATTTGCTAATTCATTTAAAGTTATTAATTAAGCAATTCTTTTAATGGAAAATTTTTTATATTTTTTGTGTAGGTAATGTTTTCTGATGCACTTCATTAACAGTCTGTAGTGAGGGTCTTTATGCTTGTCCGCACATCCGTTAGCTCTTACAATAACCAATTTTTCTTTCTGGCCTTGTTGGTAGAAGCCACAGTTTCTGTGACTTTTTTATTCTTTCCCATGAAACTAAGGCTGCTGGAGTTCACATATTGGTCACCTGTACTAACTATTCTCTCACCATCTTTATCATATATTCCTGTGTATGATAAAGGAGGGGCAAAACTATTAATTTTCCTGGAATTCTATCTGACCCATCTTGTATCTAGTTTCCCTGTATATATTCTGAAGTCTCCCTGGAACTCCTACTGCTGTATCTTCCAAAGATTTCATAATGTTGAAGGCTTTTGTATGCCTCAGGGAGAGGCAGTCCTGTTAAATTTGGACAGAGTTTACAATCTGTTTTATTCAAGGAATTTTTCTGAAATCCTTCCTTTATAGTCATTCCAGTATTAGGGTGAGTAAATATTGTAATCAATAATAAACCTATAAATATTGGTATGCATGAAATCCCTATATATATATATATATGAAGGAAATGTTGTTCCATCAGGCAATGTGACTGCCTTGAGTCTTCTTGTTGCGACTGTGTCAAACAGCTTAGAGACCCTGGCTCCCAACAAACATAGATCCCCCGAAAGCAGTGAAGAAGGGACAAACAGCATAAGGCTGGTAAATGTTTAGCAAGTGACCCCTGTGGGAGACGGTGGGGGGGAGAGACTATCTGGACAACACTCTTTGCAGTTTAAATTTTCATTATGAACGTTTTCTCCATTATATTCTCAAGGCAAGATAATCAACAAAATGATAAGGTCCTGAGTCATAATTTTTGGAGTCAGCAGATATTCCTTTACAGATGTAAATGCTCACATTGAAAATTTAACTATTGATTCTCAGGAGCTGGTTCAAGTTGGCTTCAGCTCCACCCTGGACATACCTCAGCATGTGCTTTCCAGCAGCCCTAAGAGGTAGGAACCAATCCTATGGTCAGCCAACCAAAGTAAGTATCAGTCAGGATTTGAACTCAGGTTCCTTGTTCCCAAGTTCCATAATATTGACATGAAAAGCACTTTTACACACATCAGCTTGCTCAATCCTTACGACAAACCTATGTGATAGACACAACAAATGTTATGTTCCACTTTACAGTTGAACCTCAGAGAACTTGTGAATTGCCTGTAGTCACACAGCTAAGAGACTACAAATTGAGCACCAGCTCCTTGTGGGATGGATAAAAAATTGTGGAGAGTCACTAATTTATTCTATTGTAGACCTGTGGAGTGTTGAGGGTGGGAGAAAATGAATCATTTCTTCTCCCTCCTCTGCTTTACTTGGATTCATTCTCTCCTTTCCCCACTCCCCACCCTCACTAAGCTTGTGTTCATCTCTGGACTTATATGGAAATCTTTCTAAAATTTAAATATTTCACCAGTGCTGTAGAATGCCAATGATTAATCAGTGACCCTCCCCCTCAAAAATCGAAAAAAAGAAAAAAAAAAAAGAAAAAATGAGGATTATTTTCATCTCCTAGGCAGGCTGGATTCATTCCAAAGGCACTTCTCACTGCTCTGAGTCTAGAGGAATGTGGCCAGGCATCTGTGTCTTTCAGGCCCTCCTCAAACTCTACCTTCTCCCTCCAAGACCCACCAGCCTTCATGATGCCCACAATGGTCTTACAGTCCTGTAATGAGGATGGGAAGGATAAAAAAAACAAACTGTTTAACAGTCTTGGGATCCAAAGGGATCCAATAGGGAAAAACACTGAATGGAGTCTAAAAAAGATGAAATTTAATAGGAATGAGTATACTACATTTGGGTTCAAAAAAATCAATAGTAAAAGTACAGTGTAGGTTAGATTTGATTAAAAGGCTAAATATGTGGAAACTGTCTTGGAGTTTTAGGAAACTGAAGGTTCAGTACAGTTAATTGGGTCATCTAGGATACCCACAGAGACTGGTGCTGTGATTCCATTGATAGCAGGAGTTCCCAGATGAGGAACTCCCTTCACTAATGCTAACAGCCCAAAGGTTGATCCTAGCACCATGTCCTCCTTCAGGAAGTTTATCTTGATCTCCTCAGATGCTGGTATCCACCTCCTCAGAAATTACTTTGCATACAGGAGGACAGGAGTTGCACCTAAGTTTGTTCTTATATGAGGAGGAAGTTTCCAACTTTGGGAGTTTGCTTCTTTTTTTTCAAATTTTTTTTATTATTGATATTTTATTTTTCCAAATATACATTATGAAATTTTTTCAACATTCATCTATATGCATATGTATATTTTTAAGTTACAAAATTTCCCTCCACCCTCCCTTCCCACGCCCCCTCCACTTAGGGGCAAACAGTAAGATTAATATTGTATCTACACATTTGTGTTACACATGTTTACAGATTAGTCATTTTCGGTATGAGGAATTAGGATTAAAGGAAAGAAATATGTAAGGGATCATTTTTAGAAAGCGAATGCAGTGTTCATCAGATTCTGAAGGATTTTTTGTTTTGTTTTGTTTTGCTTTGTTATTCTTCCTCTGGATGGAGATAGCACTGTCCACAGTCAGTCTAATAGGGATTCCTGTCTCTGAACTGCTGAGAGGAACTGCATCCATCCAGGCGGATCATCTCACAATGAAGTTGTTAATGTGTACAATGTTCTCTTGGTTCTGCTCCATTTGCTAAGCATCAGATCCTCATTCCATGCTTCTCTGGAGTCCAACTATTTATGGTTTCTAATAGAAAAATAGTATTCCATAGTATTCATGTACCATAACTTGTTTAGCCATTCCCCAATTGATGGGCATTCCCTCAATTTCCAATTCTTTGCCACTACAAAAAGAGCTGCTGTGAATTTCTTTGGAACATGTGGGATTTTGACCATTTTTAATGATTTCTTCTGGATATAGACCTAGAATTGGAATTGCTTGGTCAAAGGGTATGAACAGTTTTAATGCTCTATGGCATAGTACCATATTGCTCTCCAAAATGGTTGGATACATTCACAACTCCACCAGCAATGCATCAATGTCCCAATCCTCCCACAACCTCTCCAACATTGATTATTTTCCCTTTTTTTCATCTTAGTCAACCTAATAGGTGTAAGGGGATACCTTGTAGTTGTTTTAATATGCATTTCTCTAATCAATAATGACTTGGAGCATTTTTTCATATGAATATATATATAGTTTTAATTTCTTCATTTGAAAACTGTCTATTCATATCCTTTGACCATTTATCAATTGGGGAATGATTTGTGATCTTATAAATTTGATACAATTCTCTATATATTTTAGAAATGAGACCTTTATCAGAACTCTTAGTTGTGAAGATTCTTTCCCAGCTTTCTGCTTTCCTTCTAATTTTGGTAGCATTGATATCAGTGCAAAATTTTTTTTAATTTAACATGGTCAAAATCTTTCATTTTGCAATTTATAATGTACTCTATTTCTTCTTTGGTCATAAATGTGTCCCCTTTCCATAGATCTGGTAGATAGAATATTTCTTGGTCTATTAATTTATCTATGGTGTCACCCTTTATGTCTAAATCCTCTATCCATTTTGGCCTTATTTTGGGATAGGGTATGAAATGTGGGTCTATGCCTAGTTTTTGCCAGACTATTTTCCAGTTTTATCAACAATTTTTGTCAAATAGTGAGTTCTTATCCAAGAAGCTGATGTCTTTGGGTTTGTCAAACAGTAGAATACTGAATTCATTTAATACCGTTTCTTTTGAACCTATCCTAATCCGCTGATTCATTACTCTATTTCTTAACCAGTTTTGACGGCTGCCACTAATTTATAGTATAGTTTTAGATCTGGCAGGGCTAGGCTGCCTTCCTTTACCTTTTTTTTTCATCAGTCCTCTTGTTTCTCTCCACCTTTTGTTGCTCCAGATGAATTTTGTTACTATTTTTTTCCTAGCTTGGTAAAATAATTATTTAGTAGTTGGATTTGTGTGGCACAACTTTGGAAATTTTCTCGCCCCAAGAAAGTTTGCTCTTTTTTCCTGCAAATTATCCTAGGGACTGCCTAGAGCACTGAGAGCTATGTGGTTTGCCTGGAGCCAGGATGTATCAGAAGCAAGACTTGAACCCAGGTGTGAGAGTTCTCACACCTACTAATCCCATAGAGTAGCTAATATCACTGCTGATGTTGAACTATCTTGATACGTGTTTAGCATCCAGCTCGAGAGAAGTGACAGTCCTTTTGAACTTTGATTGGAAAAACCATCACAAGCAGATTGCAAAGTATCCAGAAGGCAAATTCAATAGTGAGAGGATTGGACTGTACCTTATGAGCATCTATTTAAGGAACTTAGAATATGAAATCTGGGAAAGGGAAGAGTAAGGAAAGAAGTTCCTCCTATGTCCTAGGTACTGTGCAAAGAGTTGTACAAAAAATGACCTCATTTGATCCTAACCACCCCACAAAGAGGGTGCTATTTTTATTCCTATTTTACAGATGGGTAAACCGAGGCAGGCAACAGTTAAGTGTTTTGCCCAGGGTCATGGAATTATTAAGTATCTAGTAGCTCTATCAGACTCCAGTTCCAGCACTTTGCCCAGAGAAGACAGAAGGTACACATACTTACTTGTTTGCTGCCTCCCAGTTTTGGGAAGGGCTTTCATATGGGCTTTCATATGCAAAGTGCATTCATTAGATTTGATTCCATAGAGAAGAACTAGCCATGATAGCGACAAGTTCCATTGAGTGCAAGATAACATTTCCCAAGAATTTGAGTTTTCCAAAACCGGATCTGGACTATTTCTAGAAGTGATGAACACATGGTCTTCCTCACTTTGAAATGTGATGATGACATGAACATGGGCAGAGTCTGATTCATACTTTGGGGGTGGACCACCCAATTCTTAGATTCTATGAATCTCTCTGACATCTGGGTATTCATTTATTCAATTCTTTAGCAAGCTGTCCAGAGTTCCAGACCTAATAGCAGTGTGGGCTTACGTCAAGACATTAGATGTCCTGTTTTCCAGAGCTAAGACCCAGCAAGCAGTCTATACTCTGATGAGATCACTCTCTGGATGATCTTACCCTCTGACAAAAAATCACATTATTATTGTATTGCTTTGACCAGCTCCAGGTGTTCTCTGTGCTTATCAGAACAACCACTAGACAAGCTCAAACAAGTCCCCATGGCCTGGTCATGAACCTTGCTAAAAATCAGACCTGTTTCATTATTGCTGTTATCCCTCATTATTAGGACTACAGCTCACTGTGCAGCCATTGGTCTAAGCACTGAGATCTCCTCACACTGCCTCGGGTCCCCTCACTAGGGTCAGGGCCCCGGCACGCATGTCTAAGCTGTCTCCTTGCTTGCAAGCCACTTCCTTCTTTCTGAGACTGAACTTTCTTGTTTGATCCCTGACTCTCCTGTCTCTGGCCTGCTCTGTTCAGCTACAGCCAGAGATTAGTTCCATCCAGTTGACACCTACACCAGGTTGAAGACTGAACTAAATCACCTCTGAAATTCCTTCCAACTTTTAATTTCATGATTCAGATTCCAAAACATTGGTTTGGGGGGAGGAGAGAGAGCTAGGAGCTTCAGATGCAAAGACAAAACAAATGAAAACTAGGTAGGCAGGGCAAGGCAGGTCACAGCAATGAGGGGACAGGGACTACCATGTTTAGAATAGCAATAATTAGCACTTGAAGTTTACAAAGTTAACTTTGGGAGGAAGAGAGTGGAAAGATCTCCCTTTGAAAACAGGACATCTCCATTTGAAAGATGAAGATCTGAGACTAAGACAGTAACTGTTAAGCAGTAGGGCCTAGACTCAAACCGAGGGCACTTTCAGCTGTCGCTTGAGAGTGTTGCTAAGAGATTGATTTTTTAGCCTAAGCCAAGAGCCCAGTCAGGCTCTCAGAGGACTGGCCAGTCCTTTGAGCCTCCTCTCTCATCAACCAGACCAACCTTTTGAGACCCACGCCTACAGATTTGGTTCCTCTGGTACCTGGGTCCCAGGAGCAAGTAAGGGGCTAGTCCAGCCCTTGGGGAGGGAGCCTGTCCTGTAGACTCCACTAGGGCCTCATCAGAGGCAAACCAGTCTAGACCCCAGGGAAAGTAGACTCCAAACAGGAGCATGGCTGAAGTGTCACAAAGGAGCAGAGAAACAGAGAATTGTAACTAGAAGAGACCTCATAGCTCATCCTTCCCAAACTTGCATAGGTATTCCTTCTACATCTTCTTAGAGTAGTCACTTAGCCTCTGTTCAGAGATGGCGCAATGGTGATGAGAAGCTCATTGCTTCTCAAGGCAGCCTATTCCATTGACAGCTGTGTCAGAAAATTCTTCCTTAAAATCTATCACCTATTACCTGTCTCAACCCCAACCTCACCTCCCAGTGAGTCACAGAATGCCAAATCAGAAAGACTTGTGGCCCACCAACACTCCCGCCATGTGGATCTCTCAGACAATATCGCTGATAAGGGCTCATTCAACCTCAACCCTCTTGTGATAAGGGACTCATTCCCTCCCCAGGCAAATCTGCATTTGTCCCTAATTATTAGGAAATCATCCTTATATTGAGGTGTAGTTGACCTTTATCTTCAACCCATTTCTTTGGGTTCTGCCTTAGTGTCTCAAGAAGACTAAGGCAAATCTCTTTTCCCTATAACAGCCACCCAAAACTTAATTGTATCCCCTCTAAGTCTTCACTTTTCCAGGCTGAACAAATTGGTAATAGCACCACCACCACCACCACCACCACTAGGACTTAAGAATGTTTTTTGACTCGTCCAGGATCACTCAGTGATTTGAAAGCAGGCCTTTCTGACTCCAAGTCCAGCCTTCTTAACCACACCACCACTCTCTGCACCTATTCTGCAGTAATCTGGGACTCAACTGTCTCATCAGTACAATGGGAGTGATAATGACTTAACCCGATTTCTCCTAAACTGTGTCTCTTCTAGAGTAAACATTCCCACATCCTTCAACGAATCCTTCGACTGCATGGAATCCATCCATACCACCTTCCTCTGGTCTATTCCCTGTCTCCTTATTACCCAAGTGACTTATCCCTAAGGACCAGCTTAGTGGGGAAAGTTAGAATCTGGGGACCAAGGTTGACCTTCTGGAAGAGAAAGGACTTGGCATCATGGTCAAAATACTGGGCAGGAAGTCAGGAGGCCAAGGTTCTTGTTTTTGCTCCAACCCTAACTTGTTGTATCACCTCAGCCAAACCCTACGATTCCTCTCTGGTTCCAGTTTCCTTATTTGTAAAATGGGGGGAAAGGAGCATTAGATGGTCCCTAAGGTGTCTTTCAGCTCTACAATTTACAATTATATGCCTTTTGGAGCCGTCCAAACTGTGAAAAGTGAGGGGGCAGGGGATATGTTGAAATAGCTCCCTCAATCCTGGTTCCATTTCCTCCAGCCCATCAGCAGGTCCTAGGCTCCAGCAGCCTTCTGCTTTGACCACCACATTTTACAAGAGGATGGTTTGGACCCAATTTGACCCAATATGAGGCCAAAGCCCATATTCAGAGACTGCGGAAGGGGTAAAAATAAATCAGTCCTAAAAAAACTAAAGACAAAGAATCTAAAAGTTGTGTTAGAACTGATAGGGACCTTAGAGATGAAGTCCAGCCATCTCATTTTACGATGTAGGGGAGAGGGGAACTGGTCTGGAGATAGGAAGGCAACTTGCTCAAGTGCCTTCCTCAAGTATAGACAACAGAGCAGGACAATTTTTCCCAATTCAAGGGTCTTTTCCCTGTACCAGGTGCTTCCAAACAGATGGAGCTGAGCCTTAGAATGATATGGCTCAAGGACTTTGAATTTAGGGAGCTGCCGATCAAAGAGAAAATTATCAAACCAAACCTTGAGTGAATCATCATCATCTTTTTCCTTCTTTCTTCTTCCTCTTCTTCCTTCTTTCTTATTCCACTTCTGCTTTTTCTCTTCTTCCTTTTTTTATTCAGTTTTTAAAAAATGATGATTGCTCCACTGCAGTCCCCCAACACTCCTCTCCCAACCCCCATAATGAGACAATCCTCCTTCAACCATCAATAACAATGCATGTAAATAAGCCCTTCTATGATTTATCATGCAAATTCATCACCACCCCCTTTGGGTGGAAAAGCAATTCCTCCCCACTTTAGAGACATGGAAGCTGAGGCTTACAGAAGAAATACCACCCAAAGTCTACCTGCCACCCCCTGTCTCCATACCTGGGATGTATATCAAGGTTCAGACTAGATGCCACCCCCTCCATGAAAGACTTCTACCTTTTTGGTTACTGCTGGGAGTTCCCTTTTTTTTTTAGATCTTTGCAAGGCAATGGGGTTAAGCGGCTTGCCCAAGGTCACACAGCTAGGTCATTATTAAGTATCTGAAGCTGGATTTGAACTCAGGTCCTCCTGACTCCAGGGCTGGTGCTTTGTACACTGCACCACCTAGCCACCGCTTGGTTACTGTTGGGATGGACCCTTACATTCTTGTTTTGGTGTGCCCAGAAGTTTGCAATCCAGGTGGTTTGGTGGACCTGAAATCAAGATCTGAAGGCAAGTCTCAGTTTCTATCCACCTTAATTTCCTCATCTGCAACATGGGAAGAATCATCGCATTATCTCCCATGGTTGTTGTGAACATAAAATGAAAGGTCTGTAAGACAATTTTACAAAGCTTAAAATGAAATGCTAGTTGATACTCGAATAGAATGCAATTCCTATTTTGTATACGCATGTATATTATAAGTAAGTAATTACAGATATTATCGGGCACTTTATGTTTAATTCAGATAACTTGGCCAATGGCCCAAGACCAGTTGGGGCCTGAGTCTGGTCTCAAACTCAGTTTCCTATGCTCCCTCACTCTGAGTCACATCTCCTGAAACACTTTTCATGGGGCCTGTTTGACAAACAATAGAGTTGATTGTTACAACGAAGAGTAACAGCTTTTTCCAGATCTATTCCAATTCACTCAGGAATAGACAAGGATTGGAAGTCAACCAAGTCAGCCTTGGGGGGTCTCCAGGCTCTTACTCTTCTCAGGTCTCAATACTGGTCTCACCAAACCTGGAATACCAGGAACTTTGGGAGAGACAACATCCCCTTGGAGATGGTTGGTGAGGGAGCTTGCAACCTTGCCAATGGAGAATTTATTGAAGGAATGAAGGGAGAAAGATACATGGGAGAGACACATTACCCTGGTTTTCCAATTTCTCTAGGGTCATCTTGGGGATGAAAGCTTAGACATCTGTAGCTTAGCTACGGAGGACATCAATGGAGTCATGAAGAGGCAGACATAAGCTTAATATAAGAAACCAGTTGTTCAGAACCATCAGTACTGTCCCCAATGGAATGGGTTGCCTCTATATCAAATATCAAAGCCAGGCCCAGACCAGGCCTTCTCTCTGTCAGTCTAGAGAAATCTAAAGCTCCCTTCTCAGAAGAATGGTTTCAAATCACTCAAGGAAAGGCTAAATCTCAGTTAGAGGGGAGGGAAAATAAAAATTTCCCCCCCTCCCCATCCACAGTCACAGAGCCTCTGAAATCTATCCATCACCTCAGGTTCAGAGCCCCTGGTCTAAGTGATCATGCTATGGAGGAGGCCTTTGAATGGGGCAAGGGATTAGACAAGGGAACTCTGGGTGAGCTTTGAGACTGTATGATGCTTAGAGCCCTGCCGCCTCCTTTCTCCACCAACCCAAACCTTACCCCATCAAAGTATCTGAAAAATTCATTCTCAGGGAAGAGTAGCTGTTCTCAGTCTCATCCCCCACTCTCTTAGCCTTGCGTTCACCTCTTCTGTGAAGAAGGAAAAAGCATTTACTGGGCTAAGTCTGGGGAATACAAATAGAAACATCAAGTCCCTGCTCTCAAGGATCCCACAGGCTAAACGGGGGCAACACCATAGGAGTTCTTCTGCAGGGCAGATAAAAAGATTGTGAAGCCCTGAGGGGACAGCATCAGGGTAGATGGAAAACCCTGTGGAATTCACAACAACCTTATGATGTAGGTGCTAGTATTATTTTCATTTTAAAGGAGAGGAAACTAAGGTAGGAACAATTTAAGTGATTTGCGGGGGATGGACACAGAGGTAGTGAGTGTCTGAGGCAGGATTTGAACTCGGGTCTTCCCACGGCCAAGTCAAGTATCCCAGGAGGAGGACCTGAAGACTGAAGCTAGTACTGCTCTGCAGGCATGACGAGGTGGGATGAGATTTTTAGGAGCAGCTGCCCTGGAGGCTTCCTTGATGACCCAGCCTAGAACTTAAGGCAAAGGGCTTCTCCCCCAACCAGCCAGCATCCCCAAAAGAGAACAATGGCCTACAAACCTCTTTCCTCCTCACAAAGTTAGGCAGTAGCTGTCATGGCATTTCCCAGCACACCCTAGGAGCGTAATCGATGTTTATCTTTTATCAATGAGGAAGAGGAGACTTGGAGCAGGAAAGGACTCATCCAGAGTCACACCGCCAACCAGAACTCAAATCCATCTCTGTCTTCTGACTCTAAGGTCTGTGATGTTTCAACTTGAACCAGATTCTGCACCTGCAGGGGCTCCTTCTCAGGACCACATTTTGGAACACATCCAGTAAAATACAAAGGAAATCAGTGCACTGAGACACAATGAGCAAAATATGAAACAAAACCAGGTTCACACAACCCAAGAACTCATACTATAATGATACATCCCAGAAAGCACACACACACACATACACACACACACACACACACAAACACCACAGCCAGGCACATATACTCACACATATTTATATATCCTCAAGACATCAACACACACTCACACACATAGACACCTAAAGACACACACACACACACACACACACACACATAAATGCACAGATACACACAAACACACGAGGGGTCATTTTTCTTGAGTTCCTTGCTCAGTCCATACCTTTAGGACTTGGGCTTGGAAGGTTTGGGCAGGTGGGGCAAAAGAACAGAAGATTGAGAAAGGCCATGATGGTGGCTCTTGAACAGCAGACTTCCAATCTGCAGGATGGGCTGAGGCCACCTTGCCCATCTTGTCTGGTTTTTCCACAACCCTCCCACGACTCCCTATCTGGATCAAATCAGTCTGCTGCTGCCCCCTCAGCAGTTCCCTCATCCCAGAACAATGTGGGCAGACAGCTCCTGCTTCTGAGCATCCCCTTGAATGAACATTAGCTAGACTTGGCTATATTCAGCACCATCAGACCTTCCCCTCAATCAATGCCCATTCTTTCCTCTTTAATCTCCTGGTCACTGCCCCAGTCCAGGCCCTCATTACCACCCCCTGGACTCCTGTCATCTCTCCCTAATGGGTTCTCCCACCTCCACTTTTTCCTTTGCAATTCAGTCTTCATTTGGCTGCCAGACTTGGGTCCTTGGCTGGTCATGGAACTCCAAGTGTCTACTGAATGAAGAAGTCGCCTTGCATTCAAGGGCCTTATCTAGCCTTCCCAAGTCACTAAGTTATAAGCCAGTTACTGGGCCAAATTCTGAGGGAACAAAGGCCTCCAGGGAGCTCCTGGTCTTCCCCCTGCCTCCTCCCTAGGCTGTACTTTCCAGCCAAACTGGACTGATTCCACCACATCTGACAGATGCTCTCTTTAATCAACTGGCCAACAGACATGTCTCATTCATCTGTTGGGCCCTAAAAGCTGGGGATACTGAGGCAGAAGTGAAACAGACGCCTTCAAGTAGCTTACATGCTGCTTCCTATGCAGACTCTCACCCTCCTGCTCACCTGTTAAAATGTTATCTACTTTTTAAGGCCCAGCTGCTCCCACTTCCCTATAGCCCTACTGGATGGTCCCCAGGGACAGGGAGTCTCCTTTCCAATCACTCAACCTTTATTGGCACTGCCTGAAAGCAAACTACACAGGACAAGTGGGAAATCATTGCCAGGGGAAAGGCACCCTTTACCCTCTCTCCGTCTCTAGGTCTGCTTCCCGGGTCCCACCAATCTTTCCAATTCTTCAACCCCATGGTCACTACTCCTGGAAAGACTGTCTATGCCCTCCCCTAATCGCCATGCAAAACTCACAAACCAAACGTCTCTCTTTGGCCAACGGTAAACTCGAGTGCAAGGGATTGTCTTGTATAGAAATCTGTATCCTCAGGTAGATACACATTGTGTGAACAAATGATTTCCCATTCACTCGAGAGGGGATTGCTTTTACAGGGCTGGGTTGGACTCCACAGGAAGCCTTCCTTCTAAAACCCTGTGATTCTGTTTACTACTACTCCTTTCCCCATCGCCAGGGATGAAGAAACAATGTGCAGAAGGACCCCCAGACCCCAGAGGGATTACATTCATTTCTAAACAAGAAGTCAGGAGACAGGCTATAACTCCTATCTAGTTGGTTCTACCAGGGACTCTCCGAGCCTTGGTTTCCTCAACTGTAAAATAAGAGTACTTCACTGGGTTAACCAGGTGATACAAATATCACCTGAAGTATCAGTGGAGACAGCGTCCTCTGTGATCCTCCAGGTCTGCCTGACCTAGTTTGTGGACCAGTAGCCTGAGGACATCTCATACAGTGCCTCTGTAAACCAGGCCAATGATGGTACCCATGATCCCTCCCATACACGAGCCCAGTCTTCCAAGGGTGTTCAGAGCAGTGTCTGTAAACCCTGACAAGGATGGTACCCACAATCCCTTCCTTCCATCTACAAACCCAGATTTTCAAGGGCATTGAGGACAGCACCTCTACAAATCATGTCAATGATGGTACCCATGATACCTCCATCCACAAACCCAGCTTTCCAAGGGCATTGAAGGCATTGCCTCTATCAACCGTGACAAAGATGGTACCCATGATCCCTCCCTTCTACAAGTCCAGCTTTCCAAGGAGGTTGAGGACAGTGCTTCTACAAACCATGCCCATGATGATAGTCACAATCCCTTGCATCTAAGCCCAACTTTTCCAAGAGGGCTACCTTGTCTTTCTGAAGGTCTTGGAACAAAATGACAACTATGGAGTTGTGGTCAAAACACAAATTTATTTGGCATTTAGATGACATGGTTCTCACAGCGTCTTGAGGAAGACAAAAAGATTAGTGCCAACTGGACAACAAAAAACAATCCAATTAAAGCCCCCTCTGTGAAAGCAAGAAAGTCTTCGTGATATCCACAGTGTCCAAGGTCAGTCCTACAGGACCTTTCAGAGAAGACCAGAAGTTCTCATCCTTGACTGGAAAGTATTGCCAACTCCATAGGGGTCCAGGTAGGGGGAGGGCAGCAGCAGCATGGCCCCCATTCTCTACCACCCCAACAAGAATAGAGTCTGGCCCTGGGAGCAAGATGTTGGCCTATGGGGAATGGGGAGTTCTACTTTAAGCAACTGAGTCCAACTTGTATATAAGCTCTGGGGGCAGGGCATGTGGGGGAGAAAGACCCTCACCCCTTATTGGACCATACAAACTTCCCCTCCCCTAATGAGGTATTCAAGCAAGTCTAGAGCCTCAACCCTTGGAGAGGTTGGTGAGAAGAGGGCCAATGTGCATTCTGCCCAAGTCTCAACAGGGTCATGCTTCTTGGTGACCCATAGGGACATTAGCCTAGTGTGTAATGTAGAAGCATCCAGAAAGCACCTGGACTCCTAGGCTTGACCCATGTGGAAGCTCCCATATGGACTTCATTGAACAGAATCTAGTCCTTGCTCTGAGAAAGTGAGGAGGCAGGATGGTGAACAAGACTCCAGTGGCTCACAGAAAGATACCATCCAGACCCTCAGTTCTGAGGTGATGCATAGACACCATCAGAGATCTGTGTCCCTACAGGTAGTCCTCTGCAGTTGTACCCACCCTCACACTCTCTTGCTTTCCTACCCTGGGTGGTTCAGACAGGTACTCAACAATGGGGCAGGGCAGGGCAGGACTAGTGGGTGCCCAGGTCCTCAGGCCTCAGCTTGGAATGAAAGGCACTCATTTGCATGGCCTCAGGAGGCTCAGGGCTCAGGGCCTGGCTAAAGGGTATGTATTTGGAGGGGGGGGGGCTCTACTTTCCTGAACCTCATGAGCTGAAGCCACCAGAATACAGAACTAAGGTACTGACTGAAGTCATTCAATCAAGTGAAAAAATAAGGACACCCATGACTGAATATTTCTGAAAGTACAGGCCCCACGTTTTTCAAATGGCACTGCATTATTGGGGAAAAGTCTCTATCAAAAACTACAAATGACCCAGGGAGGGGCAGGGCTGGGGAGCTACGGGAGATTCACTACCTACAATACTCTGGGTAGAGATGCGGCTCCTGGCCTGGCTCTCTCTGGCATGATGGCGCAGATTCTACCTGCAGGCCTTCAGGTGGGGGGGGGGGGGCAGGGCTCGTTGGGAGAGGCCCAACCTCAGGCCACCTCAGCCAGATTCCTTGGCTTCCTGGCTCAGGATTCCCCAGTGGTCTGGAGCTGAAAGCAAACAAGTGACCCGAGGCTTCCTTCCCTTTCAGTTGCTGCGGTTCACAGCACTGGTTTCTGGAAGGAACCGTAGAGATCAGTTAGCACAGAGCAAGACTGGTTTAAAAAGGAAAAAGAACTCCATCTGTCCGAGGGCCTGGGTGATGCCAGGAAAACACAAAGGGGGGCAAGGGGCACAGCCCCACTCTGAACCACAGCTTTTCTTTCTTCCCCAGCAGACCTCAAATAATATTCCGGAAACACCGAGCAAAAGCTTTGTTTTGTCTTTAATTCACAACCACAATGAGGGATTCAATGTGCAAATAGATGATGCCATCATTCTTTTAAAAAACAAACACACACTTCCCCCATCAACCATTTGAGGAGAGAAGAGAAGAACGATGCTAAGAGCAGACCCTCCCGATCCAAAGAAGCAGCAGCCGCTGAGGCTACCCCAGCTCAGTTCCCTAAGGCCCTGGGCCGGGTGAGTATTAACAAGATCTGCTTAGGGCAGGAGCCCCCAGGTGGCACCCATCCCTCCTTGCACAAAAAGAGAAAAAGGAATTAAAAACACACTCACACCCACCCACAGGAGAATAGGATTAAACAGTCACAAGAGACCCAAAGAGGAAGGGCTGGGGGATCCTCCCCATCTCACCTCCAAGAGAAGACAAGCAGGTGTCTGAATCACCCAACTGAGACTGAATGATGCCCCTACAGCACGACCAGTTCTCATCCTAGGCAATGGGGTTGAATGAATGAATGAATGAATGAATACCCAGGGTGGTTCTACGCAGCAGTACTTGCTCCTACCTGAGCCATGCCAGGCCTTTCTCCCTCAGGAGGGCATCTACCATACCATGATCACACCCCTCCTCCCGAAGACACAGACACAGACACACACAGACACACACACACATACACATACACACACACACACACACACACACACACACACCTGACCACCCATATAAAACTAAAGGAAACACAGTCAGTACATACAATGTATAGAAAAACATATCCGCGTGCTCAAAAGTGCACGACACCCCTTATTATTCCTACTTGGGCAACACTTGCTGGCCACAGGCTGGTCCGTCTCCCCCCACCCATTCACCGGGTGACACACCGAGCACATCGTGGCTGAGGAAGAAGGAACAAGTCCAAATGGGGGACACCCTGAGCGGGGAAAAGGGGAGCGGGCCCCCCAAAGCAGGCCCGGGTCCTGCAGCTTGGGCCTTTTGGAAGGTCGGACGGGACCCTGGGAGACAGAAGCCCAAGGGTCTCACCCTCGCTCAACAAGTATGAGTTGGCGGCCCTTGAGCGTTCATTCCCCTGAAAGTGCTGAGGCCTCTGGGGGCCATCACCCAGCCCCATGGTTGCCCACAAATGCCTCTGGAGACGCCCCTGCTCAAGCCTCAGGAAATACTGAGAGGTCTGGGTCAAGGGAAATATCGTGTGGGGCTCCTCCCCTAGGATGCTGTGAGTTTTAGGTGGAATGGGAAGGGAGTCCCCCAAGCTCCCAATGACTCCACAAGCATCTTCTCGGGTGCCCTCAGGGGCAACTCCAGTCATATCTAAGACAGACTGTGCCCTCCTCTGCCTGCTGCTCCCAAGGCCTCTTCGTCCGGAGGCTCCAGAAGGGGCAGCAAGGTCTCCAGGGGCTCATGGGTGGAGGTGGTGGAGGCTGGGGGGGGGGGGGCCACAGGGGCAAGGTGTCACACATGATGCACACATAAAAGGCCACCTGAATTCTCATGTGGAACCAGGTCAGCCTCGTCAAGGCCTCCCACAGCAGAGCGGCCGACCAACCCCCTGCCAAAGTCAGGGAGGCTGTGGTTGGAGATCCCAGAAGAGAAGAAATTCTCTCACAAAGCCAACTCCCAAAGTGCCATTTCCTTTCTTATTTGTTCTCCCCCCAAGCAGGTCTAACCATAGGACACATCCTAACATATGAGACACAAGCAAGTTACCAGCGGCGGCCCCCCTCACTCTGCACCATGGTCCCTGACCGGAGGGGGCTGCTCCCATCTCACGGCCCAGGCCTGCTCTCCTCGGCCCCGCTTGCTCAGCCCGCCAGACAGTAGCCAGAAGAGACCGAAACCTCCATGGCCTGTGAGCCGCTGAGTCTGGACTCTCACTGAAGCCCAGCGATCTCCAAGCACTCCTTGCTTCTATGGCCCCTGCCTCCAAGACCAATGGAACCTTTCTTCCAGTCCTCTGCCACTTTGAGATTGAGACACAGACCTGGCACTTCTCGCACTCACCACCAATGCCACCCTGGACCTAAACCTTTGCTGAGAGTGGGGGCCATTCAGGCAGACCCTGCCCCTTCCAGCCCCTGGACATAGCCCCTCCTCTACCACAGGTCCCTCCCGCTGTCCCTCCTCCATGACTACAGCAAACAAGGCAAACCATAGAAGAGCCCTCAGAGCTGCCGAGCTTCCTCTCCCACAGCCCCCAGGTCCTATTTACATATAAACCGGGTGGCGAATGCATGGTGAGGGCAGAGCTCAGCCCAGCCCAATGGGGCAGTGGGAGCCTGAAGAGAGCGGGCAGAGCGGGTGCTCCCTACGGAGCTCAGCGCCCGGAGCCGGTTTCTTAGTCCAGTTGTGTGCAAACAGTTGCTCCAATGATTTCTGACTGCCAGGCTATCGGCTGGCCACCCCTTTATACGATGGTATTGAGAGAGCAGAGGCTGGGGCGGCTGCCCCCCAGAGTTTCGGCCGGCCCGTTCTCACTCAGGGGCGTGTCTGGAGGTACAAGGAGGGTGCTGCTATCGGCTGAGTCGTCCAGCTCTGCCGGGGAGGGTCCCACTGAAGGTGGGCGAGGCCCCTCGGGGAGTCTGGGAGATGCATCGCCATCTCCTAGGGAGGGTGGACTGCTCTGAGGTGGCTGGGGGCACACGCCATCTAGGAGAGAGGACAAAGGTCAAAAATATTATGGCAGCTCTTTGTGGTGGCAAAGAATTGAAGTCAAGGAGATGCCCATCCATTGCGGAATGGTGCTACATGAATGTTATGGGACACTATTGTTCTGTAAGAAACTACAAATGGTCGGACTCTAGAGAAGCAAGGAATGAATTACAGTATCTGATGCTGAGTGAAGGGAGCAGAACCAAGAGAACATTGAGATGATCAACCCTGATGGAAGCAGCTCCTCTCAACTAGACTGTTTGCCATTAAGGGTGGGGGAGGAAGGTGGAAGAAAACTGTGTAACATAAATGCAAGTGGATGAATGTTAAAAATCTATCATGGGGGGCAGAGCCAAGATGGTGACAAGAAAGGATCGAGTCTTAGGCACTCTCTGATAAAAACTCATAAACTAAGGACTCTAACTAAACTTTCGAGAGACAGAACCCACAGAGGGACCCAGTGAGGCAGTTCTCCTACTCAAGCTAACCTGGAAAAGAGCAGAAAGGCTCTGCTCCCCAGGGTCAGAGGGGTGGCCTGCCGGAGGGGTGGCCTGCCAGAGCGAAAGAACTTCAGCCTCCCGGAGGCAGCCCCAGGGCGCTGGGAGATGGGCTCACAGCAGCGGGGGAATCTCCTGAGCTGCACCCCGGGGAGCTCTGGGCACAAAGTGGGGGAACAGCGGGGGACCTCTGCCAGAGGGAGCACATGGAGCCCAGCCCTCAGGGCACACAGTGAGCAGCTTGGTCTTTCTGCAGCCTAGACCAAGAAACAGAGAAGCAGGCGGAGCCCGTAAGCAGGAGCCCCCAGAGCATGAGCCCATCGAGCTGAGGGAGGGGAGTGAAGAGAGACTGCTCTGTTCTCTGCCCCTGGAACAGGACTCTGGGGCTCTGACCACATTCAGATCCTGATCCCAATCTAGGCCCCCCCATAGAACAGCAGGGGCCCCCCACCTCATCCCCATGGCAGAGGGGGGCACATATGGTCATTCACAGACCAGGAGGGAGGACAGAGCCTCACACACTGAGACCCTTGTGGGAGTGTCCCAAAAGTTCAGGAAGCACCCCAAAAAACAGGCTTAGGCTGGGAAAATGAACAAGCAAAGAAACAAGAGGAAGACTATTGAGAAATATTTTGCAAATGAGCCCAAGAAGGATCAAAATACTCAGTCTGAAGATAAGGAAGCACAAGCTCCTGCATCTAAAGATTCCAAGAAAAACAGAAATTGGGCTCAGGCTATGATAGAGCTCAAAAAAAAGACTTTAAAAATCAAATGAGGGAGTTGGAAGAAAAACTGGGAAAAAAAAGGAGACAGATGCAGGAAAAATATGAAAATGAAGTCAGCAGCTTAGTCAAGAAAATCCAAAAAAAAAAAATGCTGAAGAAAATAGCATTCTAAAAAACAGCTTAGGTCAAATGGATAAAACAGTTCAAAAAGTTATTGAGGAGAAGAATGCTTTAAAAAGCAAAATTGGCCAGATGGAAAAAGAGATAAGAAAACTCTCTGAGGAGAACAAATCCTTCAGACTAAGAATAGAATTCAGGGAGATTGATGAATTTGCCAGAAATCAGGAATCAATGCTTCAAAACCAAAAAAATGAAAAAATTAGAAGAAAATGTGAAATATCTTATTGAAAAAAACAACTGATATGGAAAACAGACTTAGGAAAGATAATTTGAAAATTATTGGAATACCTGAAAGTCATGATCAGGAAAAGAGCCTTGACATCGTTTTCAAAGAATTACTGCAGGAAAATTGCCCTGATATTCTAGAGGCAGAGGGTAAGATAGAAATGGAGAGAATCCACCGATTCCCCCCGAGAAAGAGATCCCAAAAAACCAACCCCCAGGAATGTTATAGCCAAGTTCCAGAACTCCCAAGTCAAAGAGAAAATATTACAAGCAGCCAGAAGGACACAGTTCAAATATCATGGAGCTGCAGTCAGGATTACACAGGACTTAGCAGCAACTACAGTGGAAGCTCGTAGGGCTTGGAATACAATATACCAGAAAGTAAAAGAGCTTAGAATTCAGCCAAGAATGAACTACCCAGCAAGGCTGAATGTCCTCTTCCAGGGAAAAAGATGGACTTTCAATGAACCAGGGGAATTTCAAAGGTTCCTTTTGGAATAGCCAGAGCTGAACAGAAGGTTTGATCTTCAGATACAGGACTCAGGTGAAGCATGGAGATTGGAGGAGAGGGGGGAAATATGAGGGACTTAATGAGGATGAACTGCATGTACAGAAAAATGATACTGATAATATTCATATGAACCATCTCAGTTAATAGAGCAGATAGAGGGAGCTTTTATAGTTGAAGCACAGGAGAAAGCTGAATTCAAAGATAAAATATGGTGGAAAAATGGAGTCAATTGGAAAAAAAAGGGAAATGGTATGGGAGAAAGAAAAAGGAGAGGGGGAATAGTCCAAGATATTTCACATAATGGGATTTTTTTTTTATTACAATGAGCTATTGCAATGATGTGGAAGGGGGGAGGCAAGGCAGAATGAGGGAACCTTTGCTCTCATGGGAGATGGCTAGGAAAGGAAACAGCAGATGTGCTCAATGGGGTATAGACAGCTGGAGTAAGAAAGAGGGGGGAGCAGAGGGAAGGGGTGAGGATGTGAATAAAGGAGGAGAGGATGGACCATGGGAGGACAGTGGTCAGATATAACACATTTTCTTTTTTGCTTCTTGCGAGGGGCTGGGATTGGATGGCCTGCCCGGGACCGTAGGGCCAGGTGGATTCTGGGCCTAAGGGGTGGTATGGGGGCTCAGGGCCTCTTGGCCCCAGGACCAGGGATCTGTCTGCTGCACCACTCAGCGACCCTACAGCAGAGTCAGAGTGAAAGGAGAGAGAAAATATAGTACATGGTAGTGGAGAAATAAGAAAGGAGGGAGTTGCAATCAGCAATGGCAACGTTGGAAAAATATGGAAGTAACTTTTGTGATGGACTTATCATAAAGAATGTGATCCACTCAAAAAAAATCTATCATTATTATGATATAATTGGAAGAACAAAATAAAATATCAATCAAAAAATTAAAATGTATTTTAAAAAAAAAAGAAAAATGGTGGAAACTACCATTGCATGTAGTTAGAAAAATAAGTAAACAAAATATTAAAAATATTTTTGAAAATTCATAAAAAAAACTCATAAAAAAAAAAACAAAGGTCTCCCAGGTCTTCCTGCTGCTCTATTTTGCATGAATGCTTTGATGACTGAGTTGCGAGGCCTGGGCCTAGGAGTAGAGGGGCAGATGATGACTGAGTTGCGAGACCTGTCCCTCTACTCCTAGGCCCAGGCCTCACAGCTCAGTCATCAAAGCATTCATGCCCTTAAATTCTCTATCCCTTAAAAACCACAAACTATAGCAGCAGGAAGACCTGGGAGAGGGAACCTGCCGGGGGGAGGGGAGGAGCCAGTCCAGCAGAGGCAGCACCTGGGCTAGCACAGAGAGCACCATCAGGGTTGATGGAAGCTTCGTAGGGCGGCGGCGGGTCGTCGGGATGCTGGATGTCTGGGTACTTGTAGGCCGTGTATGGAGGAGGAGGGTCGTGGAAATGGAAGGCTCCACCTTCTCCATCGTCAGAGAGATGCAGCGGGGTGAGGCCTGTCCCAAAGCCATCGGGGCCATAATCAAAGCCTGGGATCCTCCTTCCAAGGTTGAAATGATGCACTGTTGGCAAAACAGGGAAAAAATCAGGAAGCATCCCACCTCTGTTCTTCACTGCCCACCCCATCCCAAAGACTGCTATCATCTGACCCGGACAGCCTCCCAAAACCTGCATGTTGGCCTGTAAGCTCCCTGAGGACAGGTGGCTCTGCTTCAGTTTTGGCTTCCCAGAGCAATCACAGGCTCAGCCATCTTCTAAGCTTAATCTGAGCTTGGGGAATGGAAATGAATGGAACTCAACTCTCTAGCACACAGTCATGGTTGATATTTCACAAGAACAATCTTAACTTGTGCGCCTTCCCCTACACACACACACACACACACACACACACATTTACATCTACAACAAACACACATGGAAGCAAACACACATACACACACATGTTTTTGGCTTGTCTGAATATCTCCTCATCTGGGGCCTCTCACAGGACCATGGATCTAAAGCAGGAAAAGACCTCAGAAAACAGAAAAAGAATCTTTGCTGCAAGATTCTCTGCCTCAGGTCTCATTTCTAAGACCCATAATTTCTGAGAATAAGAATGATTCCCAATTAATAAATGATCACAGGCGGTATTCAGAGGAAGACATCCTCGCTATCAGTAGCCGTATGAAGAACTGTTTTAAAGGATCAATTAGAGCCATACCTTTTAAACAATTCTGAGCTTTTATCTCACCCCCACCAAATTGGCAAGGTGGATAAAAATGGAAAAATGACACCAGTTGGAGTCCTGTGGGAACACAGGTACATTAACACTCTCTGGAAAGGCTGAGAACCAGAGCATCCAGGCTGCAAAGCACTTGTGCCCCCAAAGCTTTGAAACTGGGTGCATCCTTTGGCCCCACGAATTGCTACTACCTATGGTCCAAAGAGATCCAAGAAGAAAAGGAGTCATATAGTAAAAACCAATTAGAGCAGCTCATTTTGTGATGGTGAAGAACTGGAAACTGAGGGCAGGATGCACAGAACTGGGGAGTGGCCATCCCATGAATGAGATGGAACACCACTGGACTCTTAGAAATGATGAAGAGGATGGATTCAGAGACACACAAGAAGACCTGTACGAGCTGACGCACAAGAAAGGGAGCAAAGCCAGGAGAACAATGTATCCGACAATAATATGGTCAAAATAAAGGACTTGGAAAGACTTAGGACCTCAGACCACAAATCCAGGGGTCTCACCATAAAACACAACATCACCCTCCAAAGACCCACATGATGGGTTCAGGGGTTTAGAGGACAGAGGAAGAGCAATGGTTTTAGCTAATGCAGGAATTTGTTTTTTAATATATGCATGGCTATATTTATGTTTATAAGAGGTTTTGCTTTTCTTGTTTTTGCCATGGAGGGAAAGAATTCAGAGTTGAAAATGAAACTGGATTTTTCAAAAAATGAGATGAAGCTGAAATCTCTGGAGGTGAAGGGAGTCCCCCAAGGTCACCCAGACCAAACAACTTAGGCTGCTTTTTTTGAAGGATTTAAATCCAGACCTTCAGACTCCAGAGGCAATAGTCTTTCCAGTGTGCCCTGATCCACCTGTCATTAATGGGGGATGTCATTAACAGGGAACAGGAGTAATGGGCTTTCCCAAGTTAGGCCAATAGCCCCAGCCTTGGTGCTAAAGTAACAGAATTGCCCCAATGCTGGTCACCCTAGTGCTCTTTGGGGTCCTGGACTAATTGGCCCAGGTCCATCCTTTGCTTCCCTTGTAACCAAAGACCATCTTGTTCAAGAGCCGTCTCTGCACCCTTCTGGTGTGTGTGTGTCCTGGGTCTGAAAGGCCTGCTCCCCTTAGCAACTCCCTCTACTCTTCAAACATATCATTCCAAAGCCAGGTCTATTGCCCCTCAACCTTCTGGGTCAGCCCCGCCCCCCACCTCGGCCTGCCGTATCCCATCCTCTGCCTCCTATCATCAACAAATCAACATTCAAGCTCAAGTCTGTGACCTAGCTGTGCTAGCTGAGGGAGGCCTTGATCACCAAGGGCCGATGCCAGGCCTCCCTTACAATGCCTCCAGATGGCCCCTCCACACAGTTCTCCTGGTCACCTGGGCTGACCTGTATTAGAAACTAAAGGATTTAGCATCTGCCCTGTCGAGTTCAGGAAATGATAATCAAATAAACAGCCTGTCTGAAGAGTGGGGTGTGGTTCCCCTCGTATTAGAAAGTGTGCAACCATTTACTGTTCTATGGTTAACAAATTTTCCCTATGATCTGAAATTAGAGTCAGTCTCAGATGGCTGCCTCCATGAAAATCCATTCCATTGCAGTTGCCTCCCTCATTTCTCCTCTTGCAGCTCAGCCCAGCCTTTCCTTTGGCCTGTCCCAAGTTCCTTTCCCTTGTGCATTATGGAACCTCAGCTCTATCATGTCGTAATTAAATTGTACTATCTTCAGTTTATAAATCACCTACATTTTCCCATCATATTCCTCCCCTCCACATCTGCCCAGTCATTCTTTATAATAAACAACAAAAGAAAAAAAAAGGAAGTGAAAAAATTCAGGAAAACTGACCAACAAGCCCCCCCCACCTCAAAAAGAAGCAAAGAAGTATTTGCTCTTCTGTTCTCTGGGGCCAAACCTTTTCTGTCTCAATTTGCCACATCTGTGTAATGTCTTGGTACTGCTTTCAGGGGTCTCACTGCGGGGTACCATGGCTCTGCCAACTTCACTTTTCATCAGTTCCCTGAGCTCTTTGGGGTTTCTGCGTCTCACTGGAACCTCAATGTCTCCATAAATGTTCCCACCACTGTTTGAGCTTTCATTGCATGTTAGCAACACACATAAAGTCTTGTCTCTCTGACCCAGACAACTTGTCTACTTACATCTAGCAGCACTTGCTGTCTCTGTCTTTCTCCCCTCTCTTTTTCTCCACTTTCTCCTTTCTGTCTCTGTCTCTCTCTGTCTCTCTGTCTGTCTCTCTCTCTGTCTCTGTCTCTCTCCCCTCTTTTTTTCTCTGTCTGTCTCTTCTCTGTCTCTCTCTCCTCTCTTTTTCTCCTCTCTCCTGTGTCTCTCTTTCTCTTTTTCTCCTCTCTGTTTCTTTCTGTACACCCATAACTTCCCTCCTTCTGCCTGGGTGTCAACCGTCCTTTGGAGCCCTGTCATCCCCAACTGAATGGAGAGTCGTCCCTAATTCATCACTCTCACCCAGCCCCTATGTCCAACCAGTTTCCCAGTCTTGTTCATGCTGCCCCATCTCTCTCACACTGGTCTCCCCCTTTTCTCACTCTTCTGAGGAGCTTCCCTCATTCAGGCTCTCAAGTCTCCTGTCCTGCTTTCCACACTCTCCTCTTAGGTCTGCCCAGGCCCCTGGCACTGCTTCTGGAAGATGCCCCTCCTTCCCTTGGCATTCCCCTTCACTCCTCCCCGGTTCCCCTGATGGCTCTCCAACCAAAGTCATCAAAGCCAGGTGGGTATCTTCTCCATGCTGCCTTTTGGCTTCCATGACACTGGAAGCTCTAGGAATGCACGGGCGCTTTCTTTTCATATTGCCCAGCACCAACACAAAGGAAGCATTTAATGAACGCTTGTTGCCTGACCTCCTGATTTCCACCCATCCCAATCTGACTCTGATCTCTCCTGAATACGACTTTCTCCTTTCTCTTCCCACCATCTATGCCCCAGCCCCCAGTCTGCCAGATGATGCCTTGTCCTTGACCAGACTGTCTGCCATGCTTCCCCTCCTCCTCACCAGCTCTAGATCCTTCCCTGAAGGCCTTCCCTGGGCCCTGGGTAGTGGATGCTCTCCCACATAAGAACTCTGCATGGCTTTTGTATGCATTTCTCTGTGTGTCCATTGTTTCCTCCTGGTGAAATGGAAGCTCCGTGAGGGTGAAGACCAGATCATTTCTTATTTTCCCAGGCCCTCACAGGAAAACCATTTCACCAGTGTTTGCAGAGTCAAGAATAGAGTTGAGATTGGAAAGCTCTTGACCATTTGTCCCCCCAGCCACCACGACAGCCACTAGTTACTTACGGTTTGCACCAATCAGTGACTCAATGCGCTCTCGGCGTCTCTGTCGCAGCCGATGGACCATGAAGAGCAGCAAGGACAGGATGAGGAAGGAGGAGATACAACTAACAATGAGGCGCATCCCACTTGCCATAGAGTCAAACAAGCTACTGCCATCTGTCAGACAAAATCAAAGTCGGTGATTGTTGGTCCAAGGATGGTTGGGGAGGGGGGGGGCAAACTACACACACACACACACACACACACACACACACACACACACACTCACAAACATATACCCCACACAGTCAGAGACATTCCCAGGTGGGCACCAATTGTTTAACATTGGAGACACACCAGGCTGCTTCTGTCACCCAAGCCTGAGCCCCAGAGATAAAATATAAAGAAGTATCTTTCAATCAAAGGACCTGAAGGCAACACAGAATGAAGTATTGGAAAAGAGTCCAGGTTTCTGCTAACTTCTGGCCTTCATGGATCTATTGAGTCCAATGAATGGTACTACCAATGACTGCCCACTCCTACTGGGCAGCGGAATGGCACAAAGCCTTGATCTGGTCCCCTTACTGAGGAGCCCCAGAAGGGCTGGTAGTCAGCCTTAGACTGCTACAGTCCTAGGTTCCCCCAGCCCTAGGTTCCCATAGCTCTACTGCTGGGCATGTGAGGGATCAAAATGTCACCTTAGAGCAGTATCTACGGTGCTTAGAGTGCCGAAGAGTGTCCTCCCAGAATCATCCATGGCTTCACTAAAGGAATCTCCTCTTTTTGATTAAGCAGCCCCCATTTCTATGGGGTTTCAAAGGCTCATCAAGTGTTCTATTGAACTATCATTTTTGAAGAAGACATTAGGGAAGAAGACACCAAGGGAGCCAAGGATGACAGAACCACAGGGGTAGTTGCAGATGGAAAGGGGGGCTCTGGCAAATTACTGGTCAGACCACTTTTCTGAAAGCCCAGCCCCCAAACCTGATTCTAGCTGCCCAATGCCTCTAGAGGCAGCCTGTTTTCAGAAAGTACATTATTAATGTGTCTTAAAAGCAAATCCATACTCCTTCTCAAGGCTCTCCACAAAGACACTATTTATAGCCATTCTAGAAAAGGAAGGTCCATCTGCAGAGCACTGTGGGGGCCAAGCCCCTCAGAAGCTTTGCTCTGGTCCCATTTACCATCACGCTCAAAGTTTTGTAGCTCCGATGTGACACCACTGATACCCCCCACTCTACACTCTATGTATTCTAGTAAAGTTGCTTCAAAAGCAAATTTCTGTTGGAAGGATCCTGTTTCTTGATTGATTTCCATTGTAAACTCTAAGAGATGTGCTAGGCAGAAAAATTCCTCCAAACAATCAAAAACTCAAGAAGAAAGGACTCGGCAGTCATGACCAGGGACAGTCTGGGGACTGTAAGCCCCAGGCCTACTGAGCATGCTCTCTAGCCCAGCAGCAGTCCCTGGGGTGGGAAGGCCCAGGCTGGTGGCTCAATAGACTCCAGGAGTCCCAAGCTCCAGCAGGGTTAGAGAAGATGAGTGTCTGTACCGAGTCAGCTCCCAATAGGGGAGCTCCTAGGAGCAGGGGTAAGTCAACCCAGGGCAGAAAAACAGAGCAGGTCAAGTTTCCTTGCCAATTAGTGTTGGAATCAGGCCCCCAAGTGGTTGCAACTTTTCCAGTTCGGGTGAGATAGGAGGGACACAGTCTAGGGGGGAAAAAAAAGAATGGTTTGTAATATTTATCCTTACTCCCAACAGCTTCTTTCCACTTTCACCCATCTCCAAATGGAAGAGCAATGGACATGGCAGAGGATGGCCCCAGAAATCATTTCACACAAAGCCATGTTGTGAACTCTATGAATGGCATTTGTTTTCAAGAAGGGTCACCTGTAGCTGATATGAGGAAAAACCAGAAAGTTGGAGCCTGACAGATGACAGGACACAGAAGGTCCGAGCTGAAAGACACAGGCAACCACATGTCCAAGACAGCGGATCCTCAGAATCACAAATTCCCCCTGCTGTTGCCCAGGCAGCTTCTGAACCCTGCCTCCCTTCTCATCAAACCTGTGATACATTCCTCATTCTTCCCCAGACCACTGGATGAAATGACCTGGCAATGGCTAATTCTTTAGCCAGTCCAACCTCAGGTCAACAGGTAGCCTCAAACAATTCTGGTGAAAGACCAGTGGCCTTCATCAACTGCCTCATTCTCCAGGTACAGCCGCCAGCCCCAAAGAACAGAAGATGCAAGTCCTCAGTTTGGGGGAGAACAGGGGAAGACAGAACCCTGAGACACCCCTGCTGAAGCTGCAAACAGCAACATTTATGGAAAGCAACTGGGAAAGAGGCAAGAAGGTTCCTCACGTGTTTCGACTCTGATCCTGGGATCCCTCAACTGAGTTTATATCTCCACAAATACAAATGAAGCCACTTGGCAGAAAGTCAAGTCTGATTTATATTAAAATATTCAACAGCAGCAAAATACAGAATATAAATCATGTGGCAGTTCTCTTAAATCAACCAATTAGCCAATATCTATTAGGCTTCCTACTATATACCAAAGGTTTTATCAGGTGATGAGAAAACATACACAAAAGTGAGAGCAGACCCACTCTCAAGGAGCTTACCATCTAGCAAGGAAACAATGGCTGGATGTGGCATGTGAATACAATGAAATTATTTTTGCACTACAAGAATGAATGAATGAATGAAAAAAGCATTTAGGAAGAATGAAGATGAAATTAGGATGCCAAGAAAAAAACAACAGCCAGAGAATATCTGTATCAAGACAAACAACACTGCTCTGAATGAAGACAGTGCTACTCCAAGATGCAGGTACTCAGAGAGAATCCACCGGTTGCCTGCCATTCCCAGTAACTGATTTGGGAGCACTCCCTCCTTTCTGCTAAAGAACTGTGAACACCAACAGGGTCTGCGGGACTTGGGAAGTGATGCATCAAGAACATCTACAGAGCAGCTTGGATGGAAACAAAGAAGTTAGGGTTGGCCCTAAGCAAAGGGTTGGAGGATCAGGGTATGATGGGAGACCAAATGCCCTCAAAACACATTCCTCTTCATGCCTCTTTTTAAAATGGAAACACCCTAAAGAAATTACACCTGGAGCAGGGATACTCAGAAAGAGCCTGTAGAGGCCATTCAAATGACCCTAGCATTTTACCACAAGGGGGGGGCAGGTGGCAGCAAATTCATGTTAGCAGCTGACCCCAGGCCTGGGAAAGGCTTTATCAAGACATGCCTCAAAATCCTTAAAGAAGCATGTATGATTATCATTTCCCCTCTTCCTGAAAGAAAAGAAAGGAAGTCAGAGTTCACAGTCTCCAGAGGAGAAGTAGGGGGAGGGGGGAGCTGATATCAGCCCTCTGGGGAGGACTGGAAATATCTGAGAGAACCCTAGACCCTCCAGGGATGTCAGGACCAAGCAGGAATGTGCTGCAGGTTCTGCCTATTATTTGTAGATAATCATAGGAACCTGGAGTGCAAAGACCTTACAAGGTCACTCAGTTCAACTGCTTGCCTACCCAAAGAATGAATCCCCTTACGCCACTCCCAACAAATAGTCATCCAGATGAACAACTCTGCAACAGAGAATTCATTGGCGCACAAGGGGTTTGATTCTATTTTCAGAAATTATAACAAATATCATTGTACTTATTAAGCCAGTCACTTTGCTAGATTCTAGGCATACAAAGACAAAAATGAAACAGTCCCTGTCCCCAGGAATCCTCTGCTTCACTGGAAGGAAACAAAGTGGACACCAAAACTAGACTGCTTTATTTGGACAGAGAGAGAGAGAGAGAGAGAGAGAGAGAGAGAGAGAGACATATTCATGTACAGAAAGAGAGGGAGACTGTGCATATAAACAATGCCCACACACAGAGACAATATACCAGAGTATACAATATACAAGAGTAATTTGGGGAGGGCAGAGTTTAGAAATGAGGGAGGATCAGAAGAGGTTTCCTGTAGGATGTGATACTTGAACTAATTGCCAAATAGGCTAGAGCTTCCATGAGGCAGAGGGTGAGTGAGGAGCAAGGGTAACACAGGCAGAGGGAACAGCCTAGGTAAAGATGTGAAGTCAGGAGAGGGGATATTGAGACATCAACAAGCATTTGTGGAGTACAGTGTTAAGTACTGAGGGTACAAAGAAAGGCACAAAGAATAACTCCTGAGGCTCTTATGCTCAAATGGGTGGAGACAACTTGCAAAAATCCACAGACAAACAAGAGACTGAGTGCAGTTTGGGACACAGTAGGTTTTCGATGTCTACAAGATGGGCCATTCGAGATGTACAAGGTAGCTAGGGATGGAAGACCAGAGGAAGTAGAGAAGAAAGGGCTAGAAAAATCAACCCAAGAATCATCTGCAGGAAAAGAACTGAATCTAAGGGAACTGATGAGATCCCCAAGTCAAATCCCATGTTGAGTCTGAGGAAAAGCAAATAGGACTTAGGCCAGACCAGGAGAGCAGGAAGGAGAGAAGGGGGCAAGAAGTCTGGTGTCAATGGTGGGAGTCACACTGGGAAGGGTGTGGAGAACCAAACAGAGGAGGTGGCACTTGTAAGCTTGAGTGAATGGCCTTTCTTGAACAGGGGAGTGGTGTGGTCAGATCTGTGCCTTAGGGAGATGAATCATAGATGAGAAGTTGGAGACGGAGATCAATGAAGAAGTTACCTCAAGGGTCTCAAGTGAGAGGTGGGGAGAGCCAGAAGCTAACTGTGGGAGGGGCGAGGAAAGGATGGATATGACAGATGTTGTGAGGAAAGGTAGAAAGGCAGAGACCTGACAAGTGATTGGGCAAGAGATGAGAGTAGAGGGTGATGGATAAGGCCAAGAACTGGTGCTACTGCAAATATGGAAATAATACAGTGGTGGGTGAGATTCCTAAGGAAAAGAGAAGGAGTTCTGTTTGGCCATGGTGGATTTGGCATGCTTTCAGGACAATGAGTTAGGAGGGGTTCCTGGGAGGAGGCCTGAAGTTCGGGAGGGAAATTAGGATTGTGGGAGTTATTTATACAGAGATGACAATGAAAGCTTAGGGAAATATGAGAGATAGAGAAGAGGGGTGGGGAAGAAAAGAGGGGTGGGGAAGAGAAGAAAGACAGAGAGGAAGAGAGAGAAAAGGAGAGGGAGAGGGAGAGAGACAGAGGGAGAAGAAAGGTCTTTTTTAAAAATTGAACTGAAATATGCTTCTCTTCAATTCCCAAGTTGCCAACCCTTCACTCTACCTCTAAGCTAAGCAGAATAATAACTGCTACTTCTGCATGATGGGCCTTCTATTCCTATTATTTGCCTTCCCAATCCTGTGCCTCCCCCTCCACCATCTCCAGATAGTGCTAAAGACCCCCATGTTATTTCAACAATTCTTCAGAGGACATAGGTCCCAGTCCTGTCCTCATCCCAAGTCCTCCTGTTTGGGGACTCTGGTCCATTACTCAGGAAATGAAGTTTAACAAGGTCTGCCATTAGACTATCCACACCATGCTGGACCCAAACCAGCTGTAGAGAGAAGCCTGCCCCTGGGACAATGCAAATTTCTGCCTAATGCTTCAGTAGCATTTGCAGTACAAGATTCTAACGGCGCACTCTTAGACAGAGGAGCAAAGACTGCGTGGGAGCAATGCAAGCTGTCCTCAAGTACTTGAAAAGGACTGCCTTCTGGAGAAGTAGAACTGGGGTGGGGGGGAAGCACAGGAGAGGCAGATTCGGGGGTGTAAGGAAAAGCTCCCCAACAACAGAACTGAGTCACAGGACTGGAAAGATGGCTAATGAGCTGCCTTCTGGGAACCTCAAGCCCTAAAGAAAGAAGTTATTCACTAGAAGCCCTGGTCCCCAGGCTCCCCTAAAGCAGCAAGCCCAGACTGCCTCCAAAGGAAGAAATGGGCAGGGTGGGCTTGAAGGGACTGGACATCCAGCTGAGGTCAGTCCTGCCCTAGTCCCCTGAATCCCAGGCCAATCCCTGCCATTGGGAGGGGGCCAAAGAAGCCTTTTGCAGCCTAGCATCAGGGTCTGTTCACCAACAAAGGGGAAGAACCTTCAAAGTAAAAGAAATATCACAGATATCAAGAGAAAACTCTCCAATAAAAATATAGCTAACAAGCAGATAAAGGGCTACACAAAAATGGAATGGCTTGTCTTGGGAGGTGATGAGTTCCCCTTCCCAATGGGTCTTCAAGGAGAGTATTATAACAGTCCCTGTATTCAGTGTAACTACTGTTTGATGATTTCTGGACATGCATGGTGTAAGAGAGCGCTAACATACAACCATTGAGGCACTCTCTAGGACAGAGATGGTAGGATAAGCTGAGAAAGTGGGCAGACACAGCCAGAGAGCCCCACAGGTACCACCTGATGACAGGAGAAAGGAAGGCCTCCAGAATTCAGAGGGGTGGACCCCTTGAGGCCAACTCATGAGAGGACATGAACAAGCTGCAATCTGCCTCACTAGAGGGAACTCCAGCCTTCTACAGATATGTCTAGGTCAGATGGCCTTGTGATTCTTATTCCATGTCCCTGGATGCCAGAGTATACAGGGACGAGGGAAGAGCAAGAAGACCAAACAGGGAAGGGGGCAAGTTTGGGAGAACTTGGAATGGTCCATAGTGGATCCGACCTTTGTTCCCAAAGCTGAGAGGACGACCAGTCAGTCCTCCACTTTGGCAAATGATTAGAGGATGGGCTCCTGCAATAGCCCGGGAAGAGGTGAGGATGAAGGGAGCGTCCTCCTCTTTGGGGCACATCCAGGAGATCAGGGTCACTAGATCACCACTAGATGAAGAGTGTATGGAGGGAAAGGACCATGTGGTTCCTAAGGTGTGAGAAGGGAGACAGTTTATAAAGAGCTTACAGAGCCAAAGGCAGGGTCTCATCTTGATCCTGGAGGTCCTAGGAAGCCACTGGAATTTACTGAATGGGAGAGTGATGGGGTAGGAATCAAGTTTGAGCTTTCAGCAGTTCACTTTGACAGTTGAGTGGATGAAAGACTTGAGTGGGGAGACCCTCCCCAGAAGGCATTCTGTCCTCAGAGTGCCAAACTCTCTGATCTGTCTCCTGGAGTCATTCCCTGGATGCAGCTGAATGAGGCTGGCCAACTTGGGCCACTGAGCCAGGCTGGCTGCCAACTGCCCCTCCTGGGTTCCAATCACGTGATGAGAAAGCTCCTTAAAATAGGCCTGTTAGTGGTTCACGGGAGCTTGAGAAGGGAACATGTGAAAAGCTTACATTCCCTCATCTATTAGTTTCCTTTCTTTGATGGCATTCCAAATTTGGGGGAACAATTTGTTCCTGTCAGTGGGTGGAAGCAAAGCAACCAGGGAGTGGACAAGCTCCTGATTCATTGACTCACCAGCTCAGGAAAAACTGCACATTCAGTTTGAACTAATGAACTATTCCTTACTTTGGTAATAGCCATCCCCACCATAGCAGCAAGTCCTCCCAGGGCCTTAAGATGGGCAAAGTGATTTGCGTATGTCAGCTCACTTCATTGTTACAATAATCCTGAGTGATGGGTGCTACCATAGGCCCATTTTACAGATGAGGATGCCAAGGCAAAGAAAGGATCACACAACTACTAAGTGTCTGAACTCAAGTCTTCCTGATTCCAGAACTAAAGTGCTTTCTACTGAGCCCCCTAACTACTCCAAGAACACAGCTGCCCAGGCCATGAGGGAGCTCAAAGTCTGATTAGAGCTACTGACTTGGCACCTTTATTATAAGCTCTGCCACTAGGGGCAGGGGGACACAGGGCTGGCAACGATCTGGATGTGGTCAAAAGGACACTGAATCTGGAGTCTAGGGAGAGGCTCATGGCCACATGGGCCTTAGTTCACTATTCTGTAAATAAGACCTGGTCTTACCATGACCATTTCCACGTATTCGTCCAAAAAAAGCTCTAAATCTTGGTAACCATGGCACCTGCTCTGGCCACTAAGCCATACTGGCTGCCAAAGTCCCCTCTGGGATTCCAACCACATGATCCAATGGCCTCTGAGCTCTCTTCTAACTCTGAAATAATACCAGGGATATAGGGACGCACAACAAACCTTTGTCCTCAAGGAGTTTACAATCTAAAAGGGAAAAATTACAATCTAAAAGGACAAAAAATAAGAATACATGGAACCAATAGACAAGGGAGATGAAGTGAAATGCAGAAGCATTTATTGAGCAACTACTGTGTACCTGCATTGTGCTAAGCCCAGAATGGTCTAATCCAAGGGCTTTGAGAAGTCTGAGGAGAGTGGGTGGGGAGAAAAGAAGAGAAAGGGAAGGGTGAGTGGAGAGCTCTTTGTAAGCATGAAGAACCTGATGAGCAAAGACATGAAAGGTAGGGAAAAGTGAAACATGCCTCACTAACAGGGGTTACAGTCCTTGTCCTAACCCTGAGAGGGAAGTAGATGATTTCTCCGTGTAATGGTCCCGGGTCTGACCCTACCAAAAGGCAAGCACAATGACCTCTCAGGGCCCTCACAGGAGTGGGCTAGGAGAGGCCCTGGTGGTCAGTGCTCCGGGTCATTTGAGTGAGGCAGCTTCTGAGGCATCCTCTGCCAGATGTTGACTCTAGTGATCACCTTTATCCAAAGGAGGCCACCAGGGGTTATGAGGGAGGGGGCTGGACAATGAGGACTGACCAGTTCCAACTCTGTTCATACCTTGTGTTCTTCCAGATGAAGTCACTGGCATGAGGGGATGGTCAGTATGGAAGGAGAAGATTGAGGCTGGTGACAAAGCATTTGATCCACAACTCATCACAATCACAGCTAGTGTTTACTGGCCACAGGAGGTTCACTAAAGGCTTTCCAGTATTCTCCCACTTAGTCCTCACAACCACCTCCGGAGGGGGAGCTATGATTATCCCCATTTTACAGATGGGGAAATGGAGGCAGTTCCAAGTGAAGACGGCACCATCAGCCAGGCCCTAAGGAAGGATTTGAATTCAGCTCCTCCAGGCCCACACTCTAGAGATGGTGACACTTACCTGCCTGGAAGATGGCTGCCAATTCTTTAGTTTCTGTATCAACTTGTGATGTTATGAAAAGGGCCATAGCTACCTTGGGGAAGAGTCCCCTGATTCTCTCAGTCTCTATTTCCTTCTCTTTTAAAACAAAGAAAGGTTTTGGACCGGACACTTCCAAAGTCCTGGCTCTAAGCATGATGATCCTGGGAACCCCAACTCGACAGGAGTCCAAAGAAACCAGTCTGACTTTCCTTTGGCCAATCATGAGTCTGGAAGGAGGAGACAGATGATACATAACCCTCACACAAGAGCTGCATCACCCACTCCACATCTGAATATTCCCAGTGATTTGTAACTGGAAAACCCCTCTTTCCCCCAGAAACAGAAGGAACCAAATGATGAAAGAGATCAGTTTTAGTGGACAGATCACTACAACCCAAGCAGCCTTGCAGGAAGAAACCCCAGAGCAGCATGATAGCCTCATTGAGGTCAAGAACAACCAACTGCCCTCATGCTGGGAACTGGTCCCTTCCCCCAGGGTCCAGCAGCATCGGGAGGGGTCAGCAGCCGCCTCAATGGACCCTTTCCTTTTGTGGGCTGGGTAAGGGCCAGCCAAGTTCTCTCCCAAGGCTGGCCTCTGACTCCAGTTGTCTGAAAGCTTGGCTGCAAACTCAAAAGATGCTGCTGCCTTTAACCTCTATTGATCTGTGACTAGCATCTGTGGGTTCACAATGGGAAATAGCACTTTAATATCCCATTTACAAAACCTAAGTGTGGAGCCATGTGGTTTCATGGGAAATACTCTGGAGGTCATTTCTCTGTTGATGTCAACAAGCTCCTTCCCCTGACCTGGGAGCCCCTGGCTTCCCTGGGACCAATGCAGACCAAGTGTATGCTCCCATCTGTCCTGGTCTAGGCCAAGCTCTCAGCATCCCCCCAGGCCCCCACCTAACCAGGCCACCAGCTGCTTCTTCCTAGGAGAGATTCCCAGCCTGCACCCTCTTGGAGGACCATAAGCTGGGTCTGGCTACAATTTCATGAAAGAGCCCTTGGTCCCCATGCTCCTGCTGGGGTTCAAAGTTCTGCATTAGGATCCTACCTCTCCCTTTATTACCTACACAACCTGAGGCAATGCAGGAAACTTCTCAAAGCTCAGTTTCCTCTTCTGAGGAGATGACCCCCCCTACCCCAGCACTAATATTTAGTGACTTCCTGAAAGTTGGCAGAGAGAAGCATTAGAAAACAAGTGAAATAAGTCATAAACGAATTCTCATGGAAAAATCTCCAGAAATGCAAGTGAATTACAGCAAACCTGAAAGAACAATAACATGTGACATAAATTATTTCTAAAATATAGAAAGAAGGAACTCTACTTAACTCTAGGAGACAACTCTGGATAATTTTGATTCTAACACCAGAGAAAGAATGATCAGAAAAAGCTCTAATTCAATATTACCAATGAAAAGAGAGGCTAAAAGATGAACAAAACCAACATAAATTTCAATCATAAACACCAAGAACACTATTGAGAAGACACAGTTCTAACTTGTTTAAACTTCAAGAACAGAAATGAGGGAATCTTTGCTTTTTTTGATAAAAAAAAAATAAAAAGTGGAAGTGTAGTTTAAATACAGACCAAAGCTTACTAACTTCAATTTTTTAAACTTGTTTTATATATTGTTTCCTTCTAATATTTCTTCCCCATTTTGACTGGATTCTTCTTCCAGAACATGATTAATTTGGATCTTTGTTTAGTTTTCTGTCAGGAGAATCTGGGAGAGAAGGGAGGGAGAAAAATGTGAAACTCAAAATCTTGCCCAAAAAATGATTGTTGAAAACTACTACTACCTGTAGTTGGAAAACAGGAATGAAATGAGAATGCCTACTGCCACCATTATTATTTGACACATTAAGATAAGAAAAATGAAATGAAAGAAATAAGCACTGGGGAAAAGAGACTAAACTAACTCTACCTGTAGATGATATGATGGTTTACTTAGAAAACCCTAGAGAAATCAGAAAAAAAAACAAGAGAAAAAGCTAACAATCAAACCAAGAAAGTTATATCAAGCAAAAGAATAAGATACAAAAATATATCTCCCCCACTCCCTTCCTCAGTAGTCCTATTGAGATTAAGAGAAGCCTAAGAGAGAAAAAAATGAAAAAAACATTAAAAAATCAAATGAATTTAAGTTCAATTTGGAAACAACTATGTTCAGTAATTAACAAACAACTGGACAAGCTAAGTGGGTAACTGAAATGGAATGCTTTGGCACCATAAGGAATGACAAATAGCATGAATTTAAAGCAAACAAAAGACCTGTATGAAATGAAGCCAAGTGAACAATGAAGAACCAAAAGAAAAAGAAGTTACATACATATATACACACACACCCCTCTATGTTTCCTTACTATAATTTATTTTTCCATTACCTTCATTTCTAAATATTTCTTTTCCCCTCTGATATTCAATAAGCCATCCCTTATAACAAAATTATTTAAAAGATGAGAAAAAAAGGTAGTTCACCAAAAGCAATGACATCAATGTGTCTGACAGCCTATACTATATTTCATACTCACAAAGCTTCACCTCTTCATTTTCTCAACTTTGAAGTAGGGTTAGACTTGGTTGTTATAATTGTCCAGCGTTCAATTCCATTTTTAACTTCCTTCCACTAAGTCCTTGCTTCTACTGTTCTTCTGGTTCTATACGGATGATTCTGCAGCAGTCCTTATAAAACTTTCTATGCTTCTTCGAGGTCTCCACATTAGTTTTACAGTCCAGGGCAGCTAGGTGGCACAATGGATAGAGCACCAGCCCTGGAGTCAGGAGGACCTGAGTTCAAATCTGACCTCATACATTTAATAATTGCCTAGTTGTGTGACCTTGGGCAAGTCACTTAATTCCATTGCCTTAAATAAATAAATAAATAAATAAATAAATTTTTAAGTTTTATAGTCCAGTAATATTCCATTCTATTCACATACCATGACTTGTTTGGCCATTCCCCGAGGGATGGGTGTCTAGCTTGTTTACATGTCTTCAAAATCACAAAAAGTGTTATGAATTTGACTATTCCTATCTTCTCTAATCTTGTCAATTTTCTAGGAGTAAGATACCACTCCAGCTTTGGGTTCATTTGCATTTCTCTTATTCCTTAGGATTTGGAGACTTCTTTCAGATCGTGATTAACTGTTGGAAATTCTCTTGAGAACTAATGCTTCTATCTGCTGACTACTTATCTAATGGGGATGGTTCTTGTTCTCATGTGTCAGTGTCGATTTTCTAATTATCCTAACTTCCTAAAAGATTTGGTGTAAAGATTTTATCACAAGCACACCTTCCCATCTCATCCTAGTCACACTGATTTTCTCTGTACAAAAACTGAATTATCTTTGGAGATCATCAATATTC
The DNA here is from genome assembly GCF_037893015.1 of Macrotis lagotis. Taxonomy (NCBI): domain Eukaryota; kingdom Metazoa; phylum Chordata; class Mammalia; order Peramelemorphia; family Peramelidae; genus Macrotis; species Macrotis lagotis. The sequence continues at coordinate 693,887,463 of NC_133666.1, forward strand.
AGATATTTAAATATTCAGATGTGGAGTGGGTGATGCAGCTCTTGTGTTATAATTGGTATCTAATCTTTTTAAAAATGGTGTGACCTTTTACATTCAAGTCATACATTCATGCTGGCCTTTTCTCAATTCTCTTCCTTCTTGACTTTTCTAGAGCCCTTTAGGATCAGACACTGCTGATCTTCTAAATACCCCCTGAATGCTTTATGCTTTCCTCATTTTCTTGTGGCACTGTCCTCCCTTGGTGCACTGAAAATCTGGTGAGTGGCTCCTTCTCATTCTTTCTTGCTAGTTCTTCATTCTCATCATATCCTATAAGCATATGTATTTTACACCCTCTATACTATCTCACTTGGTAACCTCCTCACTTGTCATGCATTCAATTATCATCACTCTGCAGACACCCAGATCTACATATCCAGGTCTGACCTCTCCCATGACCTCCAATTTTGCATCTCCAACTGCCTCTTAAGATATTTTAAACTGCCTGCCCAGTGGACATCTTAAACTCAACAAGTCTGAACAGAACATAGAATCTTTCTCTCTAAATCAGCTTCTCCTTTTACTTTCTCTGTTATTGTTGGGGCCACCACCATCTTCTTAGTCTCCCAAGTTCACACCCTAAAAGTCATCCTGAACTCCTCACTTTCACTTACCTCCTCCATATCCAAACTGATGCCAAGTCCTATCATTGTCACCTCTGCACCATCTTTTTGTCCATTGCACTATTGTTTCTATCTTCCATTCAGCCATCAAAGTGATTTTGTTAAAGTTCAAATTTTCTCCAGGGGCTCCCTATGGACTCCAGAATTAAATACAAAATGTTCTGGTTGGCCTTAAAAGACCTTCATAACCTGCAGCCTCCCACTTTTCCATCCCTTACTCCCCTACATGAATTTTCCAATTCAGGTACATTGGCCAACCGACTCACTGTTCTCTATGCCCAATGTTCCATCTCTTGTTGACTCCTTGTCTTTGTAGTGGAATGTTCTTGAATGGCAGATGTATGGTGCAGTGGACTTGAAGTCGGGAGAACTTGAGTTCAAACCCTGCCTCACTCAGTGACTCAGGGTGAATCCATTCCTCTCAGCCTCAGTCCTTATCTGTAAAAATGGACTTCCCAGGGACATCAGCAACTCTGCTATGCTTTGCCCCTTCACCTCAGCCACTTAGTGTGTGTAACTTCTTTCAGTTTCAATTCAATCAGAGAATCGACTAAAATACTAGTTGAAATAACTAACAACTTCAGCACAGAATGTAAAACAAACCCACATAAATCTTCAGCATTTCTATATATGACCACCAATGCCTAGCAGGAAGAGATAGAAAGAAAAATTAAATTTAGAAGAAAAATTAAATTCAGAATAACTGTAGACAATATAAAATATCTGAGAGACTACCTGCCAAAATAAACCCAAGGATTATATGAACACAACTGAAAAGCACTTTTCACATAAATACAGTCAGGTCTAAACAACTCAAGAAATTGTTCATAGGTAGGGAGAATCAATATAATGAAAATTACAGTTCTACCTAAATTAATTTACTTATTAAGTAAATACCAGTCAAACTATGAAAAAATTATTTTTACAGCACTAGAAAAATAATAACATTCATTTGGAAGAAAAAGAGGTTAAGAATATTAAGGAAATTAATGGGAAAAATGCAAAGGAAAGTGGATTAACCATACCAGATCTAAAACTGCATTACAAAGTGGTCACCATAAAACAATTTGGAGCTGGCTCAGAGACATAATAGATCAGTGGAATAGATAAGGTATATAATACACAGTTCTAAGTGGTCATAGTAACTAGTGTTTGATAAACCTAAAGTCCTAAGCTTTTGGGACAAGAATTCACTATCAAACAAAAACTACCGGGAAAACTGAAAAACATTTTGGCAGAAAATAGCTATAGACCAACATCTCACATTAGATACCAAGATAAGGTCAAAATGGTGATGCCATCCATAAGTAAATTAGGGGAGCATGGGCAAAATGGACCTATCAGAACTATAGATAAGAAAAGAATCTATGACCAACAGGAGACAGAGAGCATTATGCAATGTAAAAAAAAATAAGTTTGATTATATTAAAGAATGGATCTCTCCTGAAATTATCACTTTAAATACCTGAAATGGAACAGAATCAGTTGAATTATGCCCGTTACAACAGCCCCATCTGCTGGCAAAGCACTATTAGCCATTGTTTCAGAAAACAGAACCTTCTGCCTAAGGATCACAGGAAGAAATTCTTGAGACCAAATAATTTCAGAAATATTGATAATCCAAACCACAATTGAAATCACCTTATTAAAAGTTTGACCAGTACCCTGTTTGGAAATTAACTGGTTTCGGAACTTCAATTGAAACACACCTTTTAAAATCTTCAAAGTATCTTTATTTTGGAGAAGTCCAAAGGTGGAGAAAAAAATCATATTTAAAGACATTGGTTAGAGTATAATTGGATAAAATGAACGAAAGGAGAATCAGCATCCGTCAGTGACTATAAATTCCAGCCCAAACTCACCCTCATTTCCTGGTTGTATTATCAGTGAAGAGGGGACGAGTATGAGTGACATGATGAGAAGTGAGCAGAACCTGGAGAATGAGCTATATGACATCTATATGACAAAGAAAAACAACTCTACAAGACTGGCAAACAAGGACCCATGATGCCTGAGTGAAGGAAGATGAGACATATCTCTTAGATATAGACAATATGTATGGACTTTTTTTTTTTGCTGATATTTAAGGGATATAAGGTTGTAAAAAAATGAGGAAATAGAGGAGTGGTAACGATAAGGAAAAGAATGAGAACATCAATAAACATTAAAAAGTGGACAAAAGGGGGTGGCTAGGTGGAACAATGAATAGAGTACCAGCCCTGAAGTCAGGAGTACCTGAGTCCAAATATGGCCTCAGACACTTAATAATGACCTAGCTGTGTGGCCTTGGGCAAACTACTTAACCGCATTGCCTTGCAAAAACCTAAAAAAAAAGAAAAATGTACAAAAGAATTGTGTTTAGATGAGAATACCAACAAGAGGGGCAGCTTCAAGACCAATAGGCCCAATTTACTAGATGCTTTTTTAAAAAGAAAATTTATATAATATTCTTCTTTTTATGTGAAAATACTAATGTTGGATGTTTGTCGAGTTGGGAATAACAAAAATTGTAAATTTATTTTAAAACAATTATATGATTCATAAACATCAAGTCCAAGCTGTTTTTTTTTAATTCTCGAAAACTGAGAAACTCTTGTCAAAAAAGAGTCCAGTCATGAGATGGTCAGAGATGGAATTCTTGCCTTCCTGGAGCCTTCCATGCATTTTCTGGCCTCTGTATAGATCACAAGAGGCAATGTAGAATAATGGACACGGCTCAGATATCAGACACTTACTAGATATATGACCCGGGGCAAGTCACTCGCAAGAGGCTCCCTGATCTATGCATCTCACCCCAAACTCTGCCCTTAGTTCTATTTCCATCAGTACCAGAGAACAAGCATTTGTTAAGTCCAATAATCAAATGCCTTTTCTATGCCAGGCTCAGGCTAAATCCTGGAGACACAAAGAGAAGACAGGACATTCTCCCGGATCACTGGATCTGGGAAGAAAGGGAGGAAGGTGGAAGACTGGATCATTAAGCCAGATGGAGGTAATGGGAACCACCAGAGCTGTGTGAGAGGCATGGTCAAACCTGCCCTTCAGGAGAAAGATTTTGGCAGCTTAAGGAAGGCTGGAACAGGGTGAGGAAAGTCCCTGGGAGGCTAGGGCAGTAGTAGAGATAAGAGGTCATGTGAGTGGAGAAGGGAAGGAGTGCCCACAAGACACAAGACTGGGCACCAGATTGGGCAGGAATAGTAAGTTCAAGAGAGAAGCTGAGGATGACCCTGAGGCCTCAGCCTCCTCCTCTTAAAACAGGGATAATGTTGTCTGGGCTTCCCACCTTTGATATGAGGATCCGAGGAGAGGACTGGTACTCTCTAAATGCCAGGTGTTCTGGCCCTAAGCAGAGAAAGCAAGGAGCCTCTTATGATGTCCTAATGTGTGTGCCTATATGATCCTTGGGGGCACCTCTGGGGCCGCCCATCAGTCCACACCGTGCTGCACAGCCCACCCCCAAAAGCAGACAGTCTCTTGGATGCACTGCTATCACCACCTCAGTATTGCAGGGGGTGCAAGAGGACCAAAGAGCACCACAGGATAGGGGAAAGAGTGTCAAAGGAGGAGAGGCGTGGATAGGCCGCCATCAGCACTAGTGGAGGCAGCGTCTCCTACTTGGATAAACTCATGAATCTGGACAAGTCACCTTGATAGACCATGATTCTTTCACAGCAATCCCCTCCCAATTCTCCCCCCCGCCCCCAAGTGCTTTGCAGCAAAACTTTTTTTTTTTTTAGATTTTTCAAGGCAATAGGGTTAAGTGGCTTGCTCAAGGCCACACAGATAGGTAATTATTAAGTGTCTGAGGCCAGATTTGAACTCAGGTCCTCCTGACTCCAAGGCCAGTGCTCTATCCACTGCACCACCTAGCTGCCCTGCAGCAAAACTTTTGAAGGCATTAACATGAAAACAATGTTGTGGGGGGGGGGGGAGCACGGGGAGAAGGAATCTTGTGGTTTCCTCACATGGTGACAGGACTGAAGACCCAAGTCAGCAGGAAGAAACTGGGAATAACCTGGAGAAGCCATCAACTGTTGAAGATCTCTCTCTCTCTCTCTCTCTCTCTCTCTCTCTCTCTCTCTCTCTCTCTCACACACACACACACACACACACACACACAGATCACAAGGCTCCACCCTGCCATTCTGACCCAGACCCCTACCTGGATCCAAGCACATGAATTTGCAGCACTCCTTGGGGTCCTTGTCGTACTGCTGGCAGCCCTGAGGCCCCTCGCACAGCGCAGCCACACACATCTCTGGCTCCCCTTTGTGGCAGGTACAACTCAGGCAAGGGTCATTACCTTTGGGTGTGAAATGGTAGCCTTCCCCCACGATGTTGTCCTTGATGTCCACACATGTTTGGTCTGCGACAAACACAACAGTGGGATGTTCCAAGTGGTCACAACGTGCAGAAGCAGAAGACAATGGAAAGAGGCTGGGTTTGGGGGGATCACTGGCCTAGGTTTGGATCCTGAGTCTGTGATTGATCCCATGGGACCAGGGGCAAGTCATCTTTTGGATCCTCAGTTTCTTCCCTTGAAAAAATGCAGGACCTGGAACCAGTCTCCTCCCCTCCCCACAGCCTCTGATCATGGAACTTCAGGTTCCAGCCAGGCCTGGAGACAATGGTGCCACCTGTATCCCCAGCTCCCCCTGACCCTGCCTGCCCGACAACTGTCCCATCTCCACACCCAGGCCTGCATGGTCAGAACAACATGGAAGAGTTGACTTGTGTCAGGGGCCTGACCCTTGTGCAGGGACAAGATCTCTCCTGACCTTAGAAAAATGGGGCCAGCTGACTGATAAGGCTAGAATGATTTAAGACACTATCAGTCAATCAGGGAATATTTCTTAGGCCCCTTCTAGTTCCCCACAGGATCCCAGTTCTGTATTTGGAGTGGAAGGTGCCAAGACAAAGAAGTCAATGGTTCTAGCCCCAGGATGGAAGGGAGATCAGAAGCAGGGCACTCTAGGAGAAAAACCTTCCACCAGCCCAAGGTCACCCAATTCCAAGACCCTCAAATGTCCATACCATTTGTGTCCCCTCACAGGCTTGCACACCACCAACCTGCTGCCACTCTCATACGGCCCTGAGGTCATCATCACCCAGAGCTGGGGGGAACTCCTCAGAAGCCTGCTGGCTCACTCCCCTGCTTTCTGTCTGGCTCATGTCACTAGTGACAGGGGCAGCGGTCTGTCTAGGCATAGCTCCCCAAGCCCTGAGAATGAGCCTGAGTGCCATCAAGCTTCCTAAGTGTACAGATGTGGGGTGAACAATGGCCCACAGCGGGAGGCAAACCCCCAGCTCAGACACTCAGAAGCCAGGCCAGGTTCTGCTGGTCTCTGACCCTCAGTACTCATCTGAAAAGGGGGTGAGGTGTCTACCACCCACCGAATAGGGGTGCTGGGAAGAAAGCACCTTCAAATGAGAACAGGATGGAGCTATTATGGCAGAGCATGTCTGCAAACTCCCAAGCACACAGGTACTGACCAGCATTCCTGGTAGCCCGGAGCGGCCAGCCTTCCTTCCCTTGCCCAACTTCCTGATCAGAAATCAATGCAAAATCAGGAAGCAAGTGGTTTCATTTCAAAAGCAAGGGCATGTGGAGGTCTGGCCACAATGAGGCCCCTTTTGTTCTAGACCTGTCTTACCTGGGCTAGGCATCTGAGGGTACTGCCTAAGAGCAACCATGAGACTTGTCCAGGGTTACCCAGCCAGAAGGGGTTTGGGCTGGGTCTTGACCCCAGGTCTTCCTACCTTGGAGGCCAACTATTTCTCTCCCCCAGGCAGGAGTTGCCTCTCCATTTTCCTCCACACTCAAACCCTGAGCTAACCAGCACTCCTCCCCGTGCTGGGGAGAAGCTTTGGGCTTTGGGGGGAAGCCCAAAGCCCTGTCTGACCAGAAGAGACCTGAGGCCTGGGGCTACTGGGAGCCACAGTTGGAAGCAGGGGAGGCCACCGGGGCCCCAGGGGCAGGGAGAGCGTCTGCTTACTTCTTTTGCAAAGGAAGGAGGACTTCTCATAGCAGTTCTCTGCATACCAGCTGTGCAGGTCATGGTGCCGCAGTGTGGGAAAATGGAAGCACTGGAGCTGGGCACAGAGCACGTTGTCATTCTCAGGTACAGCAGATGCAAAAATGGGGTCTGGTGGCCAAACGACCTCAGAGGGACCTGGAGGAGAAAGAAGCCCAACAAGCCCAAGATGATCAGTAGTGTCCAAGGGATGAGAGCTAGCCCTGTGAGGCTTAGTGAGTACTGGTAGACCTGGCCCAGCAGGCCCTGAGGCCCCCACACAGGGTCACTCAGCATACTCAAAGCTCTCTTACCAGGAGGTCAGTGGCCTTTGATTCTCCCAGCAGCAAAAAGGAGAGGGCTCAGAGTCAGGAGCAGACCCCGATACCAATACAGATAAGCCTCTGCTGTGGGATGGGTCTGGGGCCTCCAGTCTCTTCCAAGCCCTTTGCCCTACTCTGGGGCTCATGGTGGGCTTCAGGCAACTTCAGGACAGGAGAAGGGAGGGAGTGAAGAGGGAGAGCACCATAGGTAGGGGGGGAATCCCAGAGAGAAAGTCCAGAAGCCAGGGATGAAGGGGCTTCTTGGTGAAACAGCCAGAGGTTCCCTGGAGAGAAGAGCATGTGGTAGGGAGAGAGGGGTGAAGAGGCCAGAAAGGAAAGAGGGGCAGGTAATGAAGGAGGTGAGGTCTACTGGATCCTGAAGGCCATAAGGAGTCACTGAAGTTTATTGAGTAGGGGTGAGATGGTCAGACCTGAGCTTTAGGAAAATCATTTTAATGACCAAGTGGAAACTCCCAACAGCTTCTGCCATAGTCCAGGGGTGAAAGGACGAAGGTCTGCTCTGGAGTGGGGTTTTTCCTCTGCTATTCTACATACATTACCCAAGTTCTCTACCAATAGACTCATCCACCAAGGTACCTCCAACTATGATTTTTAATATACAAAGTTCATGCTGTGCCACCCTTCTCCACTCATACAGACACCTTTCCTCCATCCTTCTGTCACTTCAGGCTATGAATCCTGAGGGATAAAATCTAACAGACTGCTTATGCCCAACCATTTATGACTCTGAGAGTCACGAAAACTTTGAATTCCTCAGATTGTGGTTTTCCATGACTGGCAAGTTGATGGAAGAGGTCGTGTATTAAAAAGCTGGGTTTGGGCAGTTGGAGGCTCCCCAAGAGAACCCGTGCCTTTCAGTCTACTCCCCTTATCATCAATCCTAGTCTGAGTAAGCTGTCCATCCAACTGCCCATCCCTTATGAGCAATACACATTCTTGACCCACTTGGTTTTTCCTGTTTGTGTGATTAAGCCAATTCCTTCTCAGAGCTACAGTTCTCATCAAAGTGGTCCTGGGACAGCCGAGGGCCCAATGCAATCAGCACAGTAGCAAAAGCAAGCCAGAGAAGCAAACTTCCACAGCAGAGGTGTTGTTGACCTGGGCAGAGCATGCACCAACCACTAGTAGACACCCTGGGGGAGGTTTTAGGGTATCTTCATGGCAGAGGATTACTGAACTGAGGGTTCTCTATCATCACAATGATAAAGGAATCTCTTAATGCAAATGTGACCTTGTTGGGTAGAGGAGTCCAGTGGTTGTTGATTCTAAAAGAATCCACTGTGGAGATGAGCAGAATCAGAAAAACACTGTACACCCTAACAGCAACATAGGAGTGATGCTCAACCTTGAAGGACTCGCTCATTCCATCAGTGCAACAATCAAGAACAATTTTGGGCTGTCTGCAAAGCAAAGTGCCATCTGTATCCAGATAAGGAGCTGTGGAGTTTGAACAAAGTGCAAGGACTATTCCCTTTAATTTAGGGGGAAAAAAAGATATCTTATTGTCTGGTCTTGTCATCTCTTAGACTTCCCTTCTCTTCTTTAAGGATATGATTTCTCTCTCATCACACTCAATTTGGATCAAGGTACAACATGGAAACAAAGTAAAGACTGACAGAGTGCTTTTGTGGGGGGGGGGGAGGGAAGAAAGATGGGGGGAAAATTGTAAAACTCAAATAATATCTTTAATAAAAATTAAAAAAAAAAAAAAGAATCCACTGTGCTCAGAAGCTTTCAGCCAAAGTCTCTTATCTGGGCAGCTAGGTGGCGCAGTGGATAGAGCACTGGGCTTGGAGTCAGGAGGACCTGGGTTCAAATTCAACCTCAGACACTTAATAATTGCCTAGCCATGTGGCCTTGGGAAAGCCACTTAGCCCCATTGCCTTGAAAAATCTAAAAACAAAAACAAAACAAAACAAAACAAAAAACAAAGATCTGCCTTGCTTTCCCATTATCATTAAGGATGGTCTCATCACATAGATAAAAAGCAGTCCTATCAAGATGAGAAAGTAGGCATTTCAGCCAAGAGTAACTGTCTCCTTAGTCCCCTTTTTAGGTATTCATATTTTGATCTTTTTCATTCCTTTGGAATCCTCCCTTTTTTGAAAAAGCAACAGCTTGTTTTGTGAAACAGGCAGGATAAAGATCATCCCCATTTTTCAGCTGAGGAAACTGAGGCTCAGAGAGAGGCTAATTCACTTACCTATAGTTCCAGTAAACTTCAGGCCAGGGCCATGAAGCCATATGGTAGGCTCCCCCTTCCTCTGGAAGCCTTCGATGAGAGGCTGGAAGACCAGATGCCCACAATGTGGTGCTTGTGAGGAAGGGGCTGGATGAGGAGCTAGGATTCTATCTGTTGATCCAAAGATCTTCCCACTGAGCCACAAGGCTTCTTCACTGCTAGATGGTTTAGCTGACCACTCCTATTAGAGCTCACATTATCATCCTCCCTGATTCTCCTTGCACGGGCTTCCTTTCCAACAAGTCCTGAGGATCTTATGAACAATGATGCAAAGACTCTTTGGATGGTCCAGCCTGCATCCCCAATAGCCTCAATGCTTTCCAGTTCACTAGGCCTTGCCCAGGATGAACCTTCAGAGACAGCACTGCGTGGATCCTCAGTCTGAGTTCCCCTGGTTCCCTGTGGCCTCAAAGATCCCATCAATTCCCTGATTCGCCTTTGTTAGGGGTAGGGAGAGTTCTATTTTTTCCAGTTCCTGGGATGGATAAGTCAGGGGACATGGGCACATCTGTGCCCTCTTCTCTGGGTCTTCTCCACAATGAGAGCTCATTAGGAGCTTTGAATTGTTGTCCTATAGCTTGGGAGGTGAAGAGGAGCCAAGGGTCAATCACAAGGATTCTCCACCATATCTCTGCAGCCCCCTTTGCAGGACTCTCCATCCCATGCCCTGAGATTCAGACCAAGAGGCCTTCTCTCAGTTTCTCACTGACCACTCATCTATCTCCATCCCTTTGGGCGCCCCCAGGCCCAGAATGCTCTCCTTTCTCATCTCTACCTCTCTTTTCATTTGCTCTTTTCAGCTGGATCCTGTAAAGATTTGTCTCCCCCCGGTAAAACATGAGGTTCTTGAAAGCAGGGGTTGTTTCTCCTTTATAGGTGCTTAATAAGCAGACTGAATGTTAGGTCCTGACATAGTCATTTGGCTTCCTGGGATCCTGTCTGCAATAAGCACTGGCATTCTGGGTACTTGGAGAAGCTGGCTCAAGTGGCACCCAAGTCTCCCAGACTCCTGGATAGCATGGACTTTCTCTAGATTCCTCTGACAGACCCAAATTTTCTCAGGTCAGTACTGCCCACAACTATGTCTACTTCCAATGGGCAAAGAATGGGGGAAAATGCAGAGGAACACACAGCTGGTATACATCTGCAGGAGGCCTTTCCCGAGCCCGAGCTAGACTGCTGTCTCCCTCCGAGCAGCAGAGGTGAGAGAGGCCTGTGCCCATCAGCACTTGCATACTCTTCACCCAGGCCACGACTTCTCTCCCACCAAAGCCTGAGCTCTTCTCTATGGGCTCAGGTTATGCCTAAGAGTAACCTGAACCACACAACAACTAGACTGTTGACACACTATCACAGGGGAAATCTTGGCTTAAGGCCTGAGAAGCGGCCTGGAGTAGCAGCCTGGATGTGGGGTCAAGCCCCATCCTGAAGAGCCTGGGTACACGGGTACTCATCAGGATGAGTGGGAGGCCATGGTGCTGGCAAAGCTCCGAGTAGATCAATTCCACAATATTTTAGGAGCCACAGATGAAGGCATGTCCTGCCTCTTTGGAGTTGTCTGAACCCCAGAACTTCTAGTCTCTCCTAGTGGTCTCTTCACCAGGGGTGAGACACTTCTGGATGGAACTTCAAAGTCAAAATGCCAGGTTCTCCTCCAGCAGGTCTCCATCAAGGACCCCGGGTGCAGGTTCTGTCAGATGGGTGCTTTTCTTAATCAGTGATCAATCCTACACCAACTTGCACAGGGGGCAGCTAGTGTGGGGGAGCCTGGGCAAAGCCTTGAGCAGACTCTGGGCTGTCACTGGGTTGTCACACAGCTTTGACGTGGCTGAAGATTGACTGGCAAACCCTCTGGGGAACAGACATTCTGCTTGGCCTGGATCTCCACACGGTGCTCCAAAGTTCTCAAGGTTGGACCTACTGATAGCCTTGGGCAGTGTCCACATTGGCAAACATCACTCAGGCAACACCAAGTCTTTTTCTGCCTTCTCATAAGTCAACACCAAGGCCAGGTCCAGAGCTGCAACTGAAGCCTTGAATCCTGCTTGGACCTAAGTGGCTGAAGGAGCCTCCCGTGAGGCAGGAGCCTCCCTGGAAAGGACAGGTATCAGAGAAGCATCCAGCTTTTCCTATCCAGAGAGATCAGGTTGTCCTTTTTCAAAGAGCACTCCTCCTCAGGGCCTAGCTTAGAAGCAAACTGTGGGAACCTGGTAAGTATTTGCTGAGCAATCACACAATCACAGACTAAGATCAGCAAAGTGGCCATGAAGCACAAAACCCTCATTTTACAGATGAGGAAACTGAGGCACAAGGTAATTAAAGTGACTTAGTCAGCTAATAAGTAACTAAGGCAGGGTTTGAAGTCAGGTTTTTCTAACTCTACTGAATTGCTCAGTCCCTGAGCAGGGGTACTTACCTTTGTGAGCAACCTCCCAGCGACCTTCTAGAGAACTATTTCGACCAGTGATGACATACTGATAGCCCACCCAGAATCTGTGTTGACAGAAAAAAGAAAATCAAGATGATTTCAATAGGAGAAAGTACCCCATTGGGGTTTCTCTAAGTCTCTTACAGATGGCTCAGTAACTTGATTAGATGACTAGCTCTACTCTCCTGGAGGGCCCAGCAATGGGGAATTCGACTCCCAAGGGGCAGGAATACCAGGTTGCTGACTACCTCAAGCAATTTCTTATTTTCTAAGCTTGGACATGACCTGTTCTTTCTGAAAGGCCATGCAATTTGGAAACATGAGCACCTCACTGTTACCAGTGGGTAGGAAGCCTCACATTCACCCCACCAGATCACATGTTCTAACATCTGGCATGACAGGAGACCCACTGAGTCAAGAGATACAGCTCCCAGTCCTAACTTAACTTACCCTGGGCTGTTGAGTCTGATGTGCCCATGATCCTACAATATATTCATCCATGATCTTATTAAGAACTTTGAAGAAAACATAGCAGTGAGCTTTGGGCCAAAAGTAGCGTTTTCCAGTTAAAGAATGCAAAATAAATACTTTCTTGGGTCTTGGTTTAAGGGGGAAATAACATTTATCATTTGCTCATTATATCAGAACCACAAAGAATCAAAGGAAAACTTAGACACGATATGGGAAAATTTATGCTGTACCCTAAGACTACAATCTGAAATCCGATCTTGAAGCTGCTAATCTTGTATCCTTGGTGATAAATCCCCTGAGACATTCGTCATTCTTCTTCATACAAGCCAAAGAACCATAAAGAGGGGACAGTCTGCCATGTCTCTTTCCCCAATCCCCCACATCTCTGAAGAAAACTAAGTCTTCAGCATCTTAACACTAAGTCCTAGTCCAAAAGGCTTTCACCATCCTGAGTCCCTTGGGGAGCAATCTGAGGAAGAACACAGATCCTTCCAGCAGCAATCTGATATGAGAAAAATCACAGCTGTCTCTCTAATCTAGGAAGAGCAAGGACCCCACCCACCCACCCACCACCCTACTTTCTCAGGATAGCACTCTACATGTAGAAAATCAAAACCAGAGGATTAACAAAGGGAATCAATTTTATTTTACTAGTTTTAATTTTTTTTACTTTTTGCAAGGCTTAAGTGACATGCCCAAAGTCATACAGCTAGATAATTATTAAGTGTCTAAGGCCGAATTTGAACTCAGGTCCTCCTGACTCCAGGGCTAGTGCTCTGTCCACTGTACCACCTAGCTGCCCCTTACAGTATAATTAAAAAAAAAATAAACCGAATGCATAAGCCTTAAAGTAAGAGACCCTCTGCTCTGGGACTGCCAAGTGCTAATCACTACTGATGGGTCTGCCAGGTAAGAACCTTAGAGCCTCAAACTATTCCAGAAGCTCAGAGGTAGACAAGGACTTAAGCCAGAAGTCAGAGCTGAAAAGTCCTCAGGATTTAGCATCATCTCATTTTAAGGTTCAGAAAGGCTTTATGCCTCTAGCTATTATGCAGGTCCCTGATCTGCTCCCTCAGCATCTAGGGTCAGCCTTCACCCTCAGCTCCTGCTAAATTTCTCAGCCAATGAGAACATCTTCCTATTAGTGAGGGCACCTTAATCAGATGAGAACCCCTGCTTTAGGAGGAGTCTGATTGCTGTCCCCAGGTCTCAGAAGGCCTGCCTCGAGGGAGCTCTTGATTCAAGAGGACAGAATATGATGCTTTAGTTGCAGGGGACCGGGGGGGGGGGGGGGAGAGAAAGAAACACTTCCCAGCATCTGGCACTTCCCTAAAGTGGGCTAGGCCTCCCTGAGCAGGTGGATTGAGGGTCCAGGCTGGACAGCCCCCTTGAAAGGGGGTACAGGGAACAGGTGGGGACTGAGGCACAGTGATGCAAGAGCTGCTGTGATAGAAACATGGAAGGTTCCTGGCGCACACCTCCCATCATTGCTGGTTCCCTCCTTCATCAGCCTGTGCAGCTCTGTGACTCACTTGCGTTGGTCCTTCCAGCCAAAAGTCCTCTCCTGTAGGTCCCACTCTTGGGACAGGACAAAGCGGAGCTCCTCATTGGTTGTGAAGACGACTAAGGAACCGTTCACCCGCTGGCAGGTCTGTACTGCATCCCAGTAATTCTCCCCATTTAGATAGACCTTGTAACAGCTGGCTGTGCCCTCGTAATGATGCCATCCCGTCGGGCACTTTCCTAGGAAACATGAAGGACAGAAGGGAAATAGCCCCCCCCAATTAGGACCGGGACATGAAAGAAACAGAAAGCTACATTCTCCTGGTCCAGGAAGCCTTTGCTCCATTTACCTGAGAGCATACTGGGTGACACATATACATACACACTCACTGACACTTTTGTGTTCACACATACACGCACATACACATACTCTCAAACATACCCTCAAAAGCACACACACAGACCAGGACTCAAGCAGAATACATTCTAACATATTGGGAAGGGGAGGGGTGGAGGATGAATTAATGATAGGCCCTGCTCTACACTTTGGGACCTCTCTGGGTACCAGTTTCTTTCTCTAGAAACCAAGGGGTTTGGGCTGGATGAGCTGTAAGATCCATCCCAAGTCTAAATCCTATGATCAACACCAGAGGAGTGAACACAGTCATCCATGAAGACTCTCCTAAGGCATGGGGGGTGGGGGAAGGGGGGAGAGCAAGGGACCCTGTTCTCAATCAGGAAGAAGAGAAACATGCCAAGTGTTCTCTGGAAGTTCACCTTGAGTGGCCAGAGAGAGAAAGGTCGATTCAGTTTTACCACACAGGGGCATGCTGGGAATCAAGAACACATGTCTTGACTCAAGAACCACCATCTGACAACTGGTGGGCAGCACTTGCCCCTAAGCCAACACCCAGAGCCCCCACCCTGGTGTGTGCAGCCCCTGTTGCCAGGGAGGTGTTAAAACCATACAAGCCCTTCATGCCCACCAGAACTACAACTGTGGAGGTCACAGCTCTAACCTAGGGCCTTGGGGACTGTGACCTGCCAGGAAAGGTGAGTCCCACAAATTGACATCCTGGGCCAAATTTGTCTTTTCCCTATAAACTGTTATACTACTGAGCCAACTGTGAACATAGTGCCTGCAAGACTTCCCTCAAGAACAAGCAGAAGCTGGTAAAAAGCCCATTGACATTATCAAGTACAAGCATGGCCCCTAACAAGAGCCCTGAAAAAGGAGTTCTCCCTGCCGCACTCAATACCAGATTGATGCCATCTGTTAGTTGATTTGGGGAGTTTTTTCCTTCCTTTTTAAAAAAAATTCTTTTAGTCAAAGAGAACAGCTCTCCAGGAGGGAAAGTAGACAGACAGATGGGAAATTTTGTGACATAATCACAAAAGATGGCAATAAAAGTCTTTTTTTTTTAATTCCCATTCTCCAATTTTGTGATTCATTATTTTAAAAATGCAGGCAATTGATGTTGGGAGAAAAAATCCTTCCTGCTCCAGGCTTTTATGGCATCCCTATTTCACAAGCATTCATTAAACACCTGCCATCAATCCTAAATTCCTAAATCCCAAACTCCACTTAACACTTCATTTAAAACAAATTCAGCTAATATTTGAACTAAGAGGATAAACTTATGGGCCTAGGAGTTTTTTCCCCCAATGTTCCCTCATTTTACTTCTATGGGGTAAAAGGCTTCATTTTACAATGGAAGCAATGAGGCGGAGAGCTTTGGCCTTAGGTCGTAGAGATGTACCCATAGCACAAGGCTGGGGACTCCAAGTTCAAGGTTCTTTTAATTAGTCTTCCTTTGGTTTCACATAACAATGACCCATGCCAGATTAGCTGGAAGACCCCAAAACTGCACTTCTGTGCAAGCCAGAATGGAAGAGACTCCCAGAATTCAGGATTTCCTGACCTGTGGCTTGGAAGCACTATGAGCTCCATATTTGACCACACCCTCTCCCAAAGGCTTAGAGGACAACAAACCAGCATAATATCACAAGTCATAGCCACAAGGTAAGTGTGGGCTCCCTCTGTTTCCTTCTCCCAACCTGACTTTGCAAAAGAAATGCAATAGGGAACATTGCGAGGGAGAAATAGAAGATGTGTAAAGGAATACAGTTAGTAGGAATTTAGAAAAATCACCCACAAATCCCAGCATATGATAATCAAGCAGGGCCATGGAGAAACAAGCTTGCTTGGAACGAGGTGGCCTGTGTTTGAATCCCACAAGCCACAAGCCCAGACACTGACCAGGTGACCCCGAGCAAGTCATTTCTTTCAGGGACGAGTTCAGGGTCTCAATCTGTAAAGTACCAGGGTCAAAGACCATACCATGCCATCTCCAGACTCCTCATGACTCTAAATCCTCTGGGCCCAACATAAACTGCTGAGGCATCCTGGAGAGTAGAGATCAAAGA
This sequence comes from Macrotis lagotis, assembly GCF_037893015.1. Lineage (NCBI taxonomy): Eukaryota > Metazoa > Chordata > Mammalia > Peramelemorphia > Peramelidae > Macrotis > Macrotis lagotis. Next base: position 693,903,554 of record NC_133666.1, read on the forward strand.
TCCACAAGAAAGACCAAAGTGGTTATGCCACTGGGACCCAGGTTCAGGACTCAGGAATTCTGCTCTGCTACCCAACCTGAGTCAAACCACTGCATTCCTGCCAGCCCCCCCAAGAAAACCTGTGCAAATAAAAAATGAGAGTTCACATATGAAGACCTGAGTCCAAAAGAACTAAATCTTAGGTTTAGAAGGGATATTAAAAGTCATCAAGGTCAACCCCTAGTTAACCAAGAGTCCTCTCCACATGACCTCCTGAGGTGCCCATTCCCATTGAGAGAAGGCATCCTCTGATATCAGTCTAAAGCTGCCTCTTGTCTATTTTTCCTGGTATACGTGACAATAGGTGACTGCTCAGGGCCTCAGTTTCTATATTTATAAAACAAGAATAACAGTCCCAGCATATTCAAAGTTGTTGGATCAAATACAATAATGCAATGTTAATATGTGTCAAATTTCACCATTATTAATTTAAAATAAATGTGCTTCCTCTGGGAAGTCTTTCTTGAGACCTTCTGGAACCCATGGCAGAATATTTCCAATGGCTCTCTCACAAAACAGCCCCCCAATGTTTGAAGGAAGTCATCATGTTCCCTCTAAGCCTGCTCCTTCCCATGCTCAAGATCTCCTATCCTCACCTCATACACTGAGTGAGGCCCTTCTTTCCTCACCTTGGATGCTCTGCATCTCTTCAGCTCACCCCTAGTTCATCACGTCCCTCATATGTTGCCCCAGGAGCTACAGTGGGTTCTGACCAGACCCCAGGAGAAATGTCCTACCATCCATCTTGTGCAGGACCTTCTGGATGTACTTTGTGGTCTCACTAGCCATGACTCAATGTTGGTGTCCATCATGCTGAGAGTTCACAAAACTTCCCTCACCTCTTTAAAATGAACTACTTAATCATGCCCCACTCTTCCTAATCTCATCACATTGATTTTTGGAAACCACATTTATTTCAACTCAATTTCATCTTATTAGATTTGGCCCACTAGTGCAGATTAAACCCATCTGTGACTTATAATTACTGTCTTCCATCCTAATAACATCACAGATGCACTCCAAATTTTAATAAAAAAATTTTTTTGAAGGCCTCACATTCTAGGTTGTCAAAATCATTTTGGTTCCTGACCTATCACCTTCTGCCTCTTCCTACCAGACTTGTGTCATCTGTAAATTTGAAAAGTATATTATATCTATTTCCAAATCATCATAGTATAAAACAGGGCCCTCTGCTATGCCAACTGATATAGAGCCTAATGACTCCTCTTAGAATGAACTGTTCAGCCAGTTCTGAATTCACCATTAGGTTACATTTCACCTCATTTGTAAGAAGAGTAAGAAGTTGTCAAATGTTTGGTGATATAGATAAACTATGTCTACTCTCTTTCCCTGATGTCTTGGTCTAGGTATAGGTAGCCTGTGAAACAAGGCCATGAGCCTGGCTGGCTCTCAGTGACTGCCATTTCCTTTTCTAGATGACCACTGATCCAGAACTGGGATTTCCCTGGTGCAGGGAAGTTCTGGTGAAGAAACTGCCACTTAACAGTGGAAGTCAGCAAGTGTTCGGAAAAATCGCAATCTCAAGAGTGTGGCCTGGGATTCATGGCTTCATAGGTAATTTTGCTCTCCTTTGTACAGGGAAATGCTTGTATTTATATTATTTGCCATATTCATAACCACAAAGGAGCTGCCTGGAGGACCGAGAGTAAGTTAAATAACTTGCCAGGAATCACATGCCAGGAGAAATATCAGAGGGCTGAAAATCCAGGACTTCCTGACTCCAAAGTCTATGCTCTATCTCCTAGATTAGGCTGTTTCTTCACATTACAAAGAAAATTTAAAAAAAACCTCAATCCCCACCAGAACATTATTAGAATTTTGCATAGTCTTACCCATAGGAATGTGACATCTATGATAAAATTATCATTTAAAACTAGTCAAAGCCACTGATGTCTGATCCAGCAGGAAGGTGTCCACAGACCTTTCCACCTCATAAACAAGGACTGTCACAAGTCTACAACTTACTGCTAAAGCGGACAGGCTGGGCCACATTAACCATATGGAAGCGGGTTGTATCTCCTCTTCCACGACTGGGTCGTGAATCCATGGTCTCCTTTCCATGATAAGAACGTTGGTCCCCAGGCACATCTAGAAGTAAAATAAAATGTTAAGAACCACAAAATGATTTATCCACTTTGAAGTTCAACTAAAGTGCTTCAGAATGACAAAAGATAGAAATTAAGAGTTCAATAAGATATAAATTCATTCACCATTTTTATTAGGTAGTAGCATAAGTCACTATCAATCAAAAGCAACAAGAATTAATTAAATGCCTGTCAGCCTGCCAAGTGTTGGGCATTGGGGCCACAATGGGCTTCCAAGAAAGACTCTAGGGCCTACCCAGGGTAAGACCTCCTACTGCCCTGTGGCTTCATTTGGGGGTTCTGAAGGCAGTCATGAGGACCACCACTGCCTAATATGTGTTGTATCCCTCTAGAAGAAGGTTCACTGCTTTGGGAGGGAGTAGAGTTGGAGGGAAGCAGAGGCAGAATTAGGCTTCAGGTGTGACTCCCTGGTGCCTAGAGCTTAATAAATAAGTGCTTATTGGACAATTAAACAACTTTTTTGTCAAGTAACTTTGTACCATAAAGTCACCTGTGAAGATACATGTTTTACAAGTGAAAACTTGGAGATTAGGCCTTCCTACCCTCCTCTGGACTACTAGAGTAGGCCTCCTAACCAGTCTCCCTGCCTCCAGTCTCTCCCTCTCCCATCCATCTTCCACGTAGCTCCCAAAGATACCTTCCTTTATAAAGCACAGGGCTGACTCTTGAGGGCACCCACTACACCTGGGGTCCAAATCCATTCTTGTCTCTTTGATACCCACTATTAACCCTTCCCAATATGGCTCCAGACTATCTTCTGAGACTTAGTACTCCCCTCCTTCATCACACCATATTCTAGCTCAACAGGCCTACATGTTACACCTCACACAGAGGCCACTTCCCATCATTCTATCTTTGCACAGCCTGTCCCCTATTCCTGTCATGCCCTCCCTCCAAAACTACACATCCTATTTCTAGCCTGGAAAGGTAGAGTAGAATTTAGTATCATTAATATTAATGGCTTCACCAGTCAGTTTTGCAAATTATTTTTATCAGCTAATGCATATATTAGGAAACAACTGATTTTTTAAATTAAACATTTTTTTTAAAAAAGACCAGATACAAGAATCACAGGAGACAAGAGGAAAGAGATTGCACTGAGGTATATTGTGGAACCAATGAAATATCCAAGAAATAATAAAGAGCTCCTCCCACCTCTAGAAGAACCCTTCTCAGCCAACAAACCATGTTCTTTCCAATAGCTCAAATCAATGCTTCCACAGGCAAACAATCTCTGCTCTATGGCAAACAGAAGAGATTAGAAGCACATACCCAAGATAATACAACATGCCTTATGAGACCAAAGAAAGGGATGGACAACTCTACTACAAGGCATCAAGGAAAGCCTTCAGGAAGGTCTTGGGCAATGGGGCAGAACCTGCAGTAGAACAAGATTTCAAATGTAGGAAGGAGGGTTGAGTGCTGTAGGAGGGGCAGCTAGGTGGTACAGTGGATAGAGCACCGGCCCTGAAGTCAGGAGGACTTGAGTTCAAATCTGGCCTCAGACACTTAATAACTACCTAGTTGTGGGGCCTTGGGCAAGTCACTTAACCCCATTGCCTTGCACAAACCTAAAAAAAAGGGGGTGCTGTAGGAGAAATCTCAGGTTGGGGATGGTCAGATCCTTGCAGGAGAGGAGCCATGCATCAGGAGAATAACATTGGGCAACCAACATCCAGGCTATTCTGCCTGCACAGTGAGATGCAAATGAAAGGGCATTGGCCTTGAAGTTAAGAGTTGAGGGTGTGAATCCAGGCTCTGCTACTTTTTAGGTATGGGACCCTGCACAAGTTCACCTGACCTCTCTTAGCCTCAGTTTCCTCTTCTATAAAATAAGTAACTGTTGCTCAAAGCCAGAGGCAGATCAGTCACTTGTGGGCCAGACTCTACAGGAAGGAGGTAAAAGAGGCAATGAAGGATTGAATTCAATGATCTCAGAGGTGTCTCTATAGGAGAGGTGTTCATTGGGGAGGGAAAGAGGGAGGAGGCAGCATCAGTACCTCCTCACTCCCACAGGATGGTCTAGGAAAATAAAAGAGGGATGAGGACACCTCAAGAAGCACATAAATATGAATGTTCCGGTTGTGATTATAAAAAGGGTAGCAAGATTCTTCAGTTTCCTCTTATAGAAGACAGGAATAATCAAAGTCAACTCTCAAGGAACTTAATTACAAAGATTGTATTTACAACTGCAGTCTCTCGTGGTTCACACACACAAGGAGAGGAGAATTTTCTTCCCAGAGCAATGACGCAGTACCTCAGGGGCTAAAGGTTTAAAATTATTTTTCCAATGCAGCTTGACTGGGCCATCTCATTAACTCTTTCACAATGAATACACTGGGACCCAGGAAAGTGTAGAGTAGGTCAGCATGGGTCCAAAATGGAGAGAAGGGTTTGGAACGACACATGTTCAGCATTGGGCTAGATGCCCTCTGAACTCAGAGTTTAGGGATCTAATTCCTATGATTCCCTCACTACTTCATCACTTTGCTCAGAATTTCCCAGTGTTTTTTCCAATCCATGACCCTTGCAGATATCTATACTCTCTGTGATATTCCATGGGCCAAATGAGAAGGTTCATCAAGAAGAAAATATTGCTAAAAAAAGAAATTGTTGTCAATATTTGGAAAAATGGAAAAATCCTTTAATAAAATAATGGAAAGAGAACTTAAGGGAAAATAGAATTTATTAAAACCCACACATACAGAGGGAACAGAATAAAAGCATTTTAAAGTTTACAGAGGTGGTAAAGAACTGGAAATGAGGGAATGCTCATCAACTGGGGAATGGCTAAAAATCATGGTACGTGATTATGGTTTGATACAATTATAATATATAAGAAATGACAAATGGGATGGTTTTAGAAAAACCCCTGGAAACTTTAATAAACTGATGCAAAGTGAAGTGAGCAGAACCAGGAGAACACTGTACATGGTAACAATGATCAACTATAAATGACTCAGGTATTCTCATACCTCAATGCAATGATCAAGACAATTACAAAGGACTTATGATTTTAAAAAATGCTATGAACTTCCAGAGAAAGAACTTAAAGAGTCTGAATGCAGAGTAAAACATACTTTTTTATAACTTTATCTTTATGTGGGGTTTTTTTAGTCTGGATCACTATGGAAATACATTTTGCCTGAATGCACATGTATCATCTATATCAAATTGTTTGCCTTCTCAATGAGGGGTAGAGGAAGGAGAAAGAATTTGAAATTCAAAAAGGAAGTTAAATGTTAACATTAAAAAGGAATGTTAAAACTATTTTTATATAAAATTGAGAAAAATGTATATATTTTTTAAAAGTTTACAAGACTCTTTAAAACAATCCTATGGAGAGGTTTGTCTAGGAGTAAGAAAAATAGAAGCTGAGAAAAGAAAAGGCAAGGGAAGAAAAAGGAAGTAGAACTAGGAGGACAAATGTTTAAAAAAAAAAAAACTTGAGAAAGAAGAAGAAAGACAGACTAGGAAAAGTTGCCCTGGCCTCTAGGTAGCTAAATTGGTACACTTGGTTCCTCAATCAGGGGCTGCTATTTGCTCCAGAGCTCTATGGCCCCAGCCAGGGCTGGCCAAGAATCAGTTCATAAAATGCAACAGGTCTAGCCTCCCCCATTCCCATGCCTTTCAAGTTCACAAAACAAAAATCTCCACTTCTATCTGGGCTACATTTCAGACTCTCTAGACTTTCTCTACCATTCCCCTGTGCAAATACCTTCTTCCTTCCTCCTCCTCATCCCCATTAGATTGCAAGCTCCAAGCAGGAACCATCTTTCTGCTTGTGTGGGTATTCCCAGGGCTTAGCACAATGCTAAGTGAAAGCACTCGTTGAATGCTAGGTAAACCATTGATTTATAGAGGGGAAAAAAAGACAGGAAAAAGTCTAACTGGCTATTTTCTGCTTCAATTCTACAAGTGTGAATGAAGTGGCCCAAGCTAAGTAGAGGAGCTCTTTTCTCTAGACAGTGGCCTCTTCATAGGCCCCTGTGAACCTTCAGGATAGAAGGGGGCTGCCCACAGGGGGCTGGGCTACAGTAGGGGTGGGGTGCACATTCGTATGTGCTGGCCAAGTATACTGGGGAGAAAATATTTCATTTTCAGAAAATGACTAAGGGCATTTAATCAGGATTGTCCAAGGAGCCTCAGTTTCTCCCTCAGTGAAATGAGAGGTTTGATTGAGATGCTAAGTGCAAGGTCTCCTCCAGATCTTGGGATCTGGGACACTATGGACACCAACAAGTCCCCCACAAAGAGCATCCCCTCTTCTCCCCCAGTGTTTCCTCTCATATTTCATGCCATCTAACTCATTGTTACAAAAGCCTCATTAGGCCTTAGCCAGTTTCCTTCAGTTTTCCTTAATACCAGGGCACAAAAGTTGCAAGTTCTAAAAATGAACCAAAAAAATCACCTGGAAAATGAAAACTAAGAGTCAAATTTCTATCTCTTCTGAAGCTTGCTCCAGTGCTCAAAAGAGCTTTCCAAGAATTGATGAAAATCAGCCTTCTCCTGTTCCCCTTCAGAGAATGTTGGTGAGGGCAATTAAACAGAGGGTGGTCTGGCCATCTGGATCTCGAGGGAGTCACATCCTGCTGGGTTCAGATGCTACTAACATGTAAACTGTATTTCAGGAAACTAAATGTATTTTATTGGCACCACAGGTCACTGATCCACAAAATAGGATCACATTACCAATTCAATTTAATTTAATTCAGCAAACATTTAAGCCCTATAATGGGCATGGCTCTGTGGTTGGTGATAAGACAACAATGAAATGTGACAGCAGCTTCTGCTCTCATGGGTAGAAAGAAATTAAAAACATGGGCAGGAATTACTAACACAAGACCAAAAATGGCAAAGCCAAGGAGAGGCCCCAAATGTGGGATAGGGGAGAGGAGGTGTAGGGAAGGGATGGGCAAAGGGAATCAAGAAAGGTTTCACAAAGAAAAAAGTAGCCCATCAAAGGCCATTCCTTAAAGTCTCCAGGAGAAGGGCAGCTAAAACTGAATGTCTGGAAGTCCAGTGAAAAAGGCTAAAGAACAACTGCATAAATTAGCCATCCAGTCCAGGTTTAGAAGCCAGAATTATCTGTAGCAGGAGCATCACAGTAGCATCTGGTATCTGACTGAAAGTTACCACAGATAAGGAAGTTACATCAAAAATTTTGACATCAAGTTTCTCTGAAGAAAGACTTACTTCTCACATACATACTGAATATAGATCCAAGCCAAATTTATTTTAAAAAAATTAATTCTCCAGTTGATAAGTGAATATAGACAGGCAGATTTCAGAAGGAAAAATCAAAGCTATCTATATGCTTATGAAAAAAATTCTCTAAATCACTATTGATTAGAAAAAAAGCAAATTGGGTGGCTAGGTGGCACAGTGAATACAGCACCGACCCTGAAATCAGGAGTACCTGAGTTCAAATTCAGCCTCAGACACTTAAGAATTACCTAGCTGTGTGGCCTTGGGCAAGCCACTTAACCCCATTGCCTTGAAAAAACTAAATTTAAAAAAAAAAGCAAATTAAAACAGCTTTGAGCTACCACCTCACATCTATCAGAAATGAAAAATGCTGGAGAGTGAAGGGAAAAAATAGGGATATTAATGAACTGTTAACAGAGTAGTGAACTGGCCCAACCATTCTGGAGAACAATTTGGAACTAGATCTAAAGGACCAAAAAATTGTGCCTACCTTTTAATCCAATAATACCACTACTACTAGATCTGTATCCTAAAGAGAGCAAAGAAAAAGCTCCTATTTGTACAAAAATATTTATAGCTGGTTTTTTTTTGTGGAGGCAAAGAATTGGAAATTGAGGGGATGCCTATCAATTGGGAAATGGTTAAACAAGTTGTGGTCTATGATTGTGATAGAATACATTTTGCTATAAGGAATGACAAAGGGAGTATTTCAGAAGAAACATGGCAAGATTTATATGAACTGATACAAAGTGAAGTGAGAAGAACCAGGAGACCATTGTGTACAATAACAACATTGTAATGATGATCAACTGTGAAAGACTTGGTAATCTGATCAGTAAGTAAAATGATTTAAGACAGATCTGAAGAAAAATGCTAATCATATCCAAAGAAAGAACCGATGAACTGAGTTCAAGTTGACTTTATTTTTCTTGTCTTTTTTCCCAATATAGTAAATATTTTGCATGATTTTACATCTATAATTAATACCTTATTGTTTGTCTTCTCAGAGGGTAGGGAAGGAGTAGGAAGGAGGGAGAGAATTTTAAACTCAAAATTTAAAAAGAAAAGAATGTTTAAAATAATAGAAAAAAAATTTTAATTAACTTACAAAAATCCATCCACCCAGATCATCCAAAGACCTCAAAATAAAATGGAATCTGACCATTGTTTTAGTGGCCTCTTTGCTCCAAGATCTCAAGTGACCTCAGAGCAGACCTTCTCAGAAAGAAGAAAAGGAAGGATCAGATCTTAGAGCTTCAGTGATTCTTTGAAACTGTTCCCATATCTCATTTTACAAAAAAGGAAAAATGTTCTCAAGAATACTCAGCATCCTGGAGATGTTCAGTATATGCTTGCTAGATGCCTGTTGGATCTAGGTTTAACAGACTATTTTGATGAGTTGCCATGATGAAAACTATTTATCAACTTGTGGCCAGTCCTGAGCTTGATGGGTTTCTGTACCATGGCCTATATGGCTGGGTCACAACTGGGCCTGTCTGCAAAGCTCACCTCTGTTCTGCTTCCTGGAAAAGTCTGAGTGTTCACATGATGAGCCAAGATCTGGGAGGGTCCTTATGGGAAACTATCAGCTCAGTGATGTAACCCAGAACAAAGGCAAAACCATAAGCTGCCTTCTTGTTTTCCTGTTCCATTTATCTCTTTCATCAGTCTTAAGCAATGGCACTTCCTATGATGGCTTAATATCAGGGGACAGAGGCACATAACAACCTGAGGCTTTTTAAATATTCTACAATTTTTCATCCAGGCTAAAGACAATGCCTGGAAGAGTCAGGAATGAAAATTTCACTACCTTGACGAGCTTAAAAAAAAGAATGAAGAGAAAGAGAAAAGGAATATACTGGAGGCTGGGAGGAGAGGAGAGACAGAGAGAGACAGAGAGAGACAGAGAGAGAAAGAGAGAGAGAGAGACAGAGAGAGAGAGAGAGAGAGAAGAGGGGAAAAAATTGTCTCACATGGAGAGGGGTTTGACTAATTTTCCTCCAAATTGACCAAAGGAGGGGAGAAAACACACACACATACAAAGTACAGTACAAAAATGTATTTCATTCAAAAGAAAAATAGGAGCCAAGGGAGAAGCTGAAATTAAAGGGAGAGCAGATTAACAAAGGGGCAATTAGGCCTCAAGTCCGGAAGAGTTCTGCCTAAGACACTTAACTGGCTCTGTGACCCTGGGCAAGTCATTTCATCATGTCTACCTCAATGTCCACATCTCTAGAACCATTTCTATATTTTTGCCAAGAAAACCCTAAATCATACATGATTGAAAGAAGTGAACAACAGGGTTAAGAGAAGAATTATTCCTAGGCAAAACAAATTCTAAGGATATACAAAAATATTTATAGCAGCAATTTTTGAGATGGCAAAGAATGGGGATCTAAGGAGATGCCCATAAAGGGAAAGGAGGAACAAATTATGATATACAAATGGGATGGAACACTCCTGTGAGAAAGGAATAATGGGGCGGTTAGGTGGTGCAGTGGATAAAGCACCAGCCCTGGAGTCAGGAGTACCTGGGTTCAAATCCAGTCTCAGACACTTAATAATTACCTAGCTGTGTGGCCTTGGGCAAGCCACTTAACCCCATTTGCCTTGCAAAAACCTAAAAAAAAAAAAAAGGAATAATGGTTTCAGAGAAATCTAAGAAGACTAGTCTGAACTGATACAAAGCAAAATGAACAGTTTGGACAGAATGAGGCATTCTGATCAGTGTAATTAATGAATGGTCAACACCAATTCTCAAGAACTAATGAGGACACAGGCTGCTCACTGCTGGTGAATGAACAATTTAAGAGTGCAGAAGGAGACAAAGATTTTTTTTGGACATGGTCAATGTAGAAATTTATTTTTAATAATAATAATAATAATAATAATAATAATAATAATAATAATGTTTGTCCTTCATTTTCAAAGAAGACCATGACATCAGGGAGGGGATGCCATGACAAGCACATCAATTGGATTTGAGTGAGGGGGTGCTGTGCTAAGTCCCCAGCCTCACTTTCTCCCCAAAGCCATCTGGTTCAGTGACCAGATAGGAATCAGGACAACTGGAGAGGGTCATGGATGCAAAGCAAAGTGTTTGGAACTAGATTAAAACTCCCATCCTCCTGACTCCAAGACCAGTGTTCTTCTATCCAGAGTCACCTAGCACTATATGTTTGTAAAATGTTTGTTTTTCTTTTTTCCCCAAATAGAAGCAAAGGAGGTGGCACTGGGGTAAGAGTTAATAGTTGTTAATAACAAGTTCACTCCGCTAATGTTTGTAAAACAAAGTTGCATTGAAAATTTTAAAAAGGCAGTTTTTTATTGGTTGAAAACAAAATAACAATTGAAAAAAAAAAGGTCACTAACCTCCACAGTATATTCTGAGTCAGAAAAGAACACAGTAAATAAATTGTTAATGTTACTTGGTTAAAAGTACATTCACCATAAACATTGTTGGTTAGATAGTACCTAAGACTATTATGAAATCTGAAATACAAAGTACAAAATAACCACACAAACAGGCCATATAGGGCATTGGATAGGCCCAATAAGAAGGCTTGTCTGGCGTTTTCCTCACTCACCTGGACAGCCAACTTCGTCACTCCCATCTTCACAGGTCCCTCTGCCGTCACATTGCCAAGAGAGGGGGATACAATGGATGGCACCACTGCGACAAGCAAACTGGCCTGGGTTGCACCGTAATTCTACAAGACACAAGTTTGAAAAATAATTCAGGAGGTGGAGATAACCTGATGTGTTGCATTCAGCTGCCTAGGTAACTGACTCCTCCAAAATGGAACAAGGTGGAACAGATCACATCTGATTAAGTTCAATTCAGTCCATTCAATTCAAAAATATTTACTGAGGTGCAAATGCTGGTGATACAAAGACCTAAATTCCTGCCCTCAAAAAAGTCTACTTTCTGGTAGCGAACTCACCAGGTTCACACATCAATAGATAGATATAAGGTAATACACTCACAAGGAAGGATGTAACCCAGACGTCCAAAGGTGACTTGAAAGATGACCTGAGCAGATACATAGAGATACAGGAATTTTGGGGGAAAGTAATACAATTGATTGAGATAGAACTGCAAGTTTGTGAAAGGAAGAAAAGGATTGGGCAACTCGCTGGTCCTTTTCAATGGGGAGTCTCCTTTTTTCCTTCCCACATCTCTAAGGTATAGAGTTGATAAATCATGTCTTGATTCCTAGATCTCCAAAAGAATATAAATCAATTAATGCTCTTATAAAGAGTGAAAGGTTTGGGTCAAAATACGAAGTTGATGGACGTGAAAAGAAGTATCGTTCAAAATAAAATCAGTCTTCCACTTGAATCTTCCTTAAATACTGTCTTGGGACGTGGAGATGAGCTTTGGGTCTCAGCCATCAGCACTTAATCTCTAAGCAGGGAAGGCTAATGAAAGATGTATGACTTTATCCAAGAACCAGTCTCACTGAAAAGACTCATCCAAAAAAAAAAAAGACTTATCTTTTTTTTTTACAATGGAAATTTAAAAACTGGTCTCAGGCAAGGAGGAACCAGTAAGCTACTCTGATCAAAGGAGAACCCACCTCCCCCAAATAAAACTGGCAGTCACTTAAAGGACTGAAGGAGAATTAAAGTCCCACATCTCATACAACATTTTGGGGATATTGAGCTGTGAGTTCCAAGAGAACAGGTTCTTGTTTTATCTAAATTTTGCATCATTAATTTCGTACTGGCAGCCACAGTGCTCTGGCCATAGGAGGCAGACCTTTAATAAATGTTTGTTGAATGAGTGTGTATGGTGAACAAACTGCAGTTTAAAAACTGACTTCAAAGGAGGACACAATTGGTGTTCAGGTTCATGAAATGGATACACACACCAGACTTGCCCAGGGAGTGCTTGTGGTTGACCACAGACCAGAGCACAGGTAGAACAGTCAGAGCCCCTCCTAAGACAGTGATTCATCAACCAGCACAGTTGAGGACAAGCTCAGAGATGGGAGTTTTGACAGTGATGAGGAGTTGTACAAATTTTATGATAAAATCTGAGTTCAACAACTTTATGTAAATTTTTTCAAATTTCAGGCCCCAAAATTAAGGCACATCTTACACATGGGAACATCTTATACATGGGGAAATACAGTAAACATCACACCCATCAGCTGTGCAATGCTGACAGAAAAAGGAAAATGATGAGTTGAAGGGGTTGCAGATAACAAGCAGAATGAACCCTGATGATGGTCCAGTCCTTCCAGGGAGTGATTTGGAGCCACACCCGGAAAACATTATACTATAGATAGCTTTTGACCTGGTGAATCCACTATTGGGCCTAAACTCAGAGATGAAAGAGAAAAGAAGTGAACCAAGATATTTAGAATAACTCTTTTTGTTTTAATAAAGAATGAGAAACAAAAGGAGTACCAATCAATTGAGAAATGCCTGAATGGATTATGATACATGAATGTAAAAGAGTATGATAATGCTATAAGAAATACCAAAGGTCAAAGCACGGACACATGGTAGCCATTTATGTGTTTTGACTTTTTCTGTGAAACCTGGGAAGATTTGCATAAATTAATGGAGAGTGAAATAAGCAGAAACAGGAGAATAATTGAAATTGCCAAGAAAAACAACTCTGAAAGACTTGAGAACTCTGATCAACACAATGACCAACCATATCTCCACAAGGATGAAGCAATTTCCTGAAAAATAAGACTCAAGATGAAGAAGAGGACATATGTTTTTGGATGTCTGGATGTATAAATTTGTTTTATCTGACTATTTATTACAAGAACTTGGGAGTTTTTCATTGGTGGTGGGAGAAATTGGGAGCAAAGAGATTTTCCAAATAAATATATCTTTTTTTAAAGTATTAGAGGAAAAAACCAACAAAGTTCTCAGAGGTCATATGTAGAATCACAGATGCAAAGATTTGGGAGAAATTTTAGAGATGAACTAGCACAACTCCCTTTATTTTTGCAGATAAGGAAAATGAGGACCAGAGAAATCATGTGACTTACCCAAAAACATAGTAGCAAGTGAATGGGAGGTGGGATTTGTACTCAATTTTTCTTGCCTGAGCATCAATTACTTCACAAAAGGGATACTTTAAATGACTTTTTAAAGAACTATTTAAAACTAAAATTCCACCTTAATATATCACTCTGAAAATAAACTACAAATTACAGAAGTTCCAAAAGCACTTACATAGCTTTGCAACAGTGTTCAGCTTTAGCCTAAAGTTGTCCTGGTCAGCGGATCATGAACATTCCCATTCGTACAAAAGGTCAACTGAGCACCACCACACCACCATCTTCAGATTCCACACACACATACACTTTCTCCCCTCCCCTCCCTCGCTCCCCCCCCCCTTCTCTCTCTCTCTCTCTCTCTCTCTCTCTCTCTCTCTCTCCCCCCCCCTCTCTCCCTCCCTCCCCTTCTCTCCAGCTATGGGCACTGTTGCTCCCTCTTCTTCATTCTTATATGAGTCCAAATCGACCCTGATTTCATCTGACAAACACAAGCACACTCATGAGGAAGTGCTGACATGAAGAGAACGCACAACCAAAAAGCCACTTCAAAAGCCCTCAAAGTCTGGCTAAGTATTCTGAAACTTATTAAGTCTCTCTGGCTCTTTCTAGGCCATTTTCTGTTTCTTCTGTAGAGAACTAAATCGGGACATATCATCTCCCTTGGGAGAGAACAGACTTCCCTGGGCATCAGCCCCTAGCTCTGAATCTTGTATAGAGAGAATGCGCCCAACAAATGATTTCTTGAATGACTCTCTGAACACACCACTATAAAGGGATCAAGATTCGAGAAAGCCCATTTCTGCATTTGCTTTTCAGTTTTCATTATTGGCAAAGCAACAGTATCATTTTTTATTACTTGATAGTAACTATGTCCAGTACTGAATCAAGAATTAAATACAATTTAACAGTCTAGTCTGCTAAAATAGCTATTTTTTATAAGCTTTGTTTTAAGAGAAAAATATACTGCATTCCAAAGAACTATCAAATAAAGTTTAGTTTATACAATGTGATTGTAAGTTGATGACAAGTTGGAAACTTTGTAAAGAAACATAAAAGCCAATAGGTATAGATTCTGATGCCATGTCTTCTTCCTTCCTTTCCTGTCAGCCCAACTCTGACCCAGAGCTGACAGGAAGATAGGATCATCTTGTCTCTAGGTTCAGTAGAATCTTTTTTTATGTCTGAATCAAGGAAGACTGTCGATATTCCTCAATATTAACAGTCACACCTTTCAGAGTTCATAGGTTTTAGATCTGGACATGAACTTAAAGATCGTCAAATCCAACCATCTCATTTTACTTTTGAGGAAACAAAGGCCTAAAAAAAGTCAAGTAATTTCCCCAAGGTCATATAGGTAAAAACAAATCAGCTGACATTTTAATTATATTAAGACTGACAAGGGCAGCTAGGTGGCATAGTGAATAAAGCACCAGCCCTGGAGTCAGGAGTACCTGAGTTCAAATCCAGCCTCAGACCCTTAATAATTACCTAGCTGTATGACCTCGGGCAAGCCACTTAACCCCGTTTGCCTTACAAAAACCTTAAAAAAAACTGACAAGCTGCTTTCCAGAGTTGGAACCTGCATTCTCTGTTGCCAACACAGTGTTTCTGCTACTCTGCCATCCTGGCAGGATGTCCCCTAATCTAGAGGACAATGTAGCAGTCAGATTCTACTGCATTGAAATAATGATAAATTGAATAAAACAATAAATTGAAATAAAATATTTTACATTTTCACAGAAGATGGAGAGAGAGGGAAAACAGAATTAGACTGTGACAAAGTAGTTTTCTTCAGGATGAGAAAAAAATGGAACAGGAAGATAACAAGGAAACAAGTAAATCACTACCTTCAGAGAAAAAAGTCCTTAACTAAGAGCAGCTGGCAGGTCTATTGTGCCTACTATCTGCCATAACTCATTTTACAAAGACAATCTCTGTGAGATGGGTTCTGTTCTTAACCTCATTTTACAGTTAAGGAAACTGATAGAGGTTAAAGTGACTTGCCCAGGGTCACACAGCTAGTAAGTTGTATCTAAGGTCAGATTTGAGCTAGGTCTTCCTGACTCCAGGCCCAGTGATCTAACCACTGTGGCACCTGGCTGCCTTATGACGGCATAGACCAGATGCAGAGAGGTGAGTCATACCTGCTTGACCCAAGAAGCTGCCCCTTCCAAGGTTCCTTCTAGCTATGAGTCACTATCATCAATGACTTTATTGGATTATTCATCACTTCCCATCCATTTTCAAGAACCTGAATTTTTGCTGCCATAATGATTTGCTCCCATTCCATGCTTTCATCTGAGATTGACGGGAATCACAGAATACTGTAGAGGTGGATTTTTGCCTTCCAAGTAACAGAAAACTAAAATGCCTTCAAGAACCTCAAAGCGCATGTTCTCTTTATCCCATACTCACCACTGAAGCAAAGATAAAGTCTATACATCTGTTCCTTTTTTCCACTGGGATCAAACCCACATGAGCATGTGTAATTCCTCAGGCAGTGGATCTCAGCAGGACCCACAGAAAGGACTTGAGCTAAATATCTTATTTTGCCAGTGAAGTCACTGAGACAATCCACTCCCATCAGAGTAACAAAGCTACGGTTAGGAAAGAGTGAAATCCTTCAAATGTGACTCTCTGTTGCTCCCATTTTCCTTGTCCAGCATCAGACTTCAGGTTCAAAGGAAAATAGAAGCCCCTCATCTGTTCTGGCAACAGACTCACTTTCTAGCTTCCACTGCTTTGGAGGAGTCTGGACTTTGTCCTTGGTTTTCTGAGATGCCCTACTTATTTCATTTCTTCATCTTCTGTGTGGGCTAAGGAGATGGACAGTTCCTGGTATTTCTATCCTTCAAGGTTCTCCAACCCAGGTACTGTACCCATTCCCTTCTTCCCTTTGCAACTGGCCCTTAATAAATGCTTGCTGGCTTGACTTACTCTTCTGGATTGACGTATGAACTGAGGTACCTCACAGTGATTTCTAGGGCTCAGCTTTTAAAAAATATTAACCCAAATACTCAAAGTTTGGGAGGGAATTTTTGTCACACAATGGATTTGTTTCAACTTTATCATTATCACTAAGAAAATGGACAATTTCTTCTTTTGGTTCAAAGGCCTGTAAAATCCTTTGAAAGCCCACAGAACCAGAGATGATCAAGGAGGGCCCTGCTTATTACTTCCCTCTGCAGCCCTTTGGGTGTCTGCCCAATCTCTGTACTCTTCATATTAGAACAAAAACCCAGGGAAACAGCATCTGCACTGATTATAACAGCTAAGTGTAGAGAAGAGCAATCAGTGGGAACTGGATCCTGCCCAATTATAAGGACTTGGCCCCCAAGAGGAGGCATGAAAAGGCACCTCCCTCCCTTGGCTGCCCTA
Source organism: Macrotis lagotis (assembly GCF_037893015.1). Lineage (NCBI taxonomy): Eukaryota > Metazoa > Chordata > Mammalia > Peramelemorphia > Peramelidae > Macrotis > Macrotis lagotis. The sequence continues at coordinate 693,920,331 of NC_133666.1, forward strand.
CAGTGCTAGGGAATCATGAACCATGGCAATGATACCAAGGCCTTCATGAGGGGGTTGGTTCTGTTGAGCTTATTTGTTTTTTGTTTCCTCCCTCTTATCCATCCTTCATTATTAGGGATGGGTTTCTGGAAGGGAAAAGGGAGAGGAACATCACTGGGAAACAAGAGGCAATGCCAAAACATAAGAGTGGATACAAAGGTGCTTTTTTAAAGCTCCACATCATCACCCAATTTTGCCAAGAGCCTTCCTCTTAATGGACTATTTTTCACCAATCTGATTACCATTCCAATGACTGGATAACTAACTCTCTGTAGATACTTACTTCCATTTCTTGCCCCAAGCACTCAAAAAACCAAAACCTGTTCAGATCACAAAAGGCTTTTATCCAGTATTTGTAGGCCTATGTCTCAGCCCAAATCTCACAGAGCTCTGTGAGTTTGGAGTCAACAGCATTCTACCACATTATTTTTTTTATTTTTAACACACCCTGGCCTTGCTATACTGAAAATCTCTCTCAAGAAGGGCACTGCCACCCCAGTCTGACTAGTAACCAATCTTCCTCATTATATGTTCTGTCATTCATGTCACATCTCTATCCAGGACATGTCTGTAAGGAGAAGCTTTACATACAAATGGACATGTTACCTGGGCCACTTGCATTGCAAAACAGGGAAATTTGAGTTTCTCAGATTACTGATGATGAACTTCTGCCATGGGCAATTCCTCTTGGCTGTCTATTATCTGCAAGTAGAACCCAAGAACCAAGGTGCTCTGCAGGTGATTCCCCAAGTACTGCCTATGGAGATCAGGCCATTTCTCAGTCTCTTGCCTGCCAGCTGTGTCCAACCCTGGCATGCTCATCTTCCTCCTCACCTCAGCATCTTGGAAGAAGAACTCAACTCCAGAAGTCCTTCAAGATATAGCTCTTCTCTATCTCCCTTCACCACAGGCCACAGGGCCCTCCTTCCACTAGCTACCCTGGATTCTAAGTGTGACAGAGATCAACAGAGATGGAGAGATGGGCAGGTCTCCCTTGCCTGAATGGAAAGTCCCCAGGTGCAGGGATTGCTTCACTTTTACCTGACAAACGACTGTGAATAAATTCTTCTTAATTGGCTGAGATCAGGATCCATGACAGTCCCAGATTTTTCCTTGTGGCTGAGGCTACACTTAGCAATTCTAAGCCGGACTTGCCAACAAACTACCTGTACAAAGGTGTCCCTTCAACTGACCAAAGCTTCCATACATAGACCAAAGGATCAGAAAGAATCTGAAAGAATATAGACACCAAAGTTCTGAAGACAGGAAGGAGGAGAGGAAGGCCCAGACAAGCTGAGGTTTTCCCCAGCAGCCAAAAGCCTTTCACAAACCCCCTAAGCAGGAAAACCTTTGAGGTAGAAGATGGGAAGAGTCTGTTGTCAACTGATACTCCTGTCAAAATTATATTCTCATTATTTTAAAATGGAGAAAGCCACAGGAACCTTCATTCCCAAGGGACCATGGCACTACCTCATGAAGACATCTCTCTTTCCCCTGTGTCTTGGAATGTTGGCTCCCTAGTTAAAATGGGTTTTTTAAAGGTTCCTAAGATCATCATGGAGCTCATTCCTACTAAATGAAAAGTCTTCTTCAAACATCTAAACCAACCATGAAGATGCTTCCCCTTTGGAAACAGAAAAGTCGTGTAGCTTATTCCACTGGGCTGATTCTTTTTCTACTACTTCCCCTCTGTCAGGTCCTGGCTCTCTTACTACATATATATATATATATATATATATATATATATATATATATATATATGTATATGTATATGTATATGTATATGTATATGTATATGTATATGTATATGTATGTATAATATATATGTATATATATTGTGTGTGTTAAAGTGGGAAATTTAGTATGATCTTTAAAATATCTCCATTGATTTCTTCCCACAAAGAAATAAAGAGGTAGGCAGTTCAGGAATTTGCCTAAGTTTGCACTTGCTAAACAAATAAGGGCACAGGGTGGCTAGGTGGTGCAGTGGATAGAGCACCAGCCCTGGAGTCAGGAGTACCTGAGTTCAAATCCAGCCTCGTACACTTAATAATGACCTAGCTGTGTTGTCTTGGGCAAGCCACTTAACCCCATTTGCATTGCAAAAAAAGAAAAAACCTAAAAAAAAAAAAGAAATAAAGAAATAAGGGCAATGTTTGCTTTCATTTAAACAAACTAGAAAGTAAAGGCACACTCTCTCTTCTGCCAATGACAGAGGATCCTGCAAAGGTCAGTCTTCAATTCTTATGACCATGGTCTTTCCAGGATTAAGAGATGACCATGAACTAAGAATGATTTATCCAAGTGATATTGATGGACTCCTTACCGTTAGCTTGCTCCAAAACCTCTGGGTGGATGGGTGAGACCTTGAGCCTTTCCTACCCAACCCAAAGGGTCCCAATGAACTACAAGCATAGCAAAGTGCAGAAGAGCGATGTGCTCAGACTCATGTCTCTAGACCATATCAGCTCATGGAGCCCACCCACCCAACCATAATGGAGAGATGGGTGATCTCCCCTCTCCCCCACCCCCCGTAATAAAAGGAGGAAGGTGGTCCCCATTATCAATGGACCCGGTTTTAAAATAATTCCACTTCACCTCAGCCTCAGTTTTCCATTTATAAAATGAGAATCTGCCAATTTGATGCTAATCATTAACAAAAATAAAAGATGCATATACACAAAAATACCAATGGCAAAACAAAGTAGAAGGCCACTGAGTGGGAAGGGCTCACAAACTACCTGTGCTAAAAGGCATAATAAGTGTGATGGATAGAGACTGCAGGAAAGGACAGAATGTGCCATGAGCAGAGCCAGGAAAGCCACTTCCAGATGGAAGGCCCGTACCCACCAAGCACAACTAGGCTCCTCTGCAGGGACAGGTGCAGGGACGAGGCATGGGCCAAGGATGGGCAAGGCCAGCTGTTTTTCAATGGGCTGATTCAGTCTAACAGTACTATTTGTGGCCACAACCAACATTTCCATAGCGTTTAGTCTATGTATTAAGTGCTTCACAACTATCTCAATTCATTCTCACAGTAACCCTGAGAGGCAGACACTGTCATTAGTCCCATTTTACAGATGCGGATTAAAAGGGAAGACAGAGGTTAATGACTCACCCAGAGTCACATTAGGGTCTGAGGCCAAATTGCAGCTCAGTTCTTCCTGACTCCACTGCTCAGCCACCTAGTGACCAAATTAGTTCTGGTGACTGTTGGGTTTTTTTTAAATTGAGAAATTTTTTTTTTTTATTAGAAAGGATAATGGTCTAGGAAAACTTTAAAGGGTGACACAGAATCTAAGCTAAAGAAAACAAAACATTATAAAAATCTATTAAGAATTTCTTTCAATGATTCTCTGGCTCTGATTGGAAGAGCTGGTAATCCCCCAAGAGGGCGGTTCAAGAGGAGTCAGGAGGTCACCTCCCCAAGCTAACAAGTAGTTTTTCTCTGGCTCACTCAGAATGCCTGAAACTCCCCACTGGCCTCCCTCTCTTCCCAGTCAGTCCTCTTTTGGCAGGTAAAAGGACTCTGGAAGCTGCAGAGTGATCCAGGAACCCCTGTCCCAGAAGGCCCATCAAATTCCTTCCTCCCTAGCAGAAAGGTTGAGCCCCGAGAATAAACACAAGGACAGGGAGAAGAGGAAGAGGCAGCCCCAGAAAGGAAGGGGAGCGAACAGAGTCACCCCCACCTGTTGCCTGCTTCACTCATGATTTGACAAGAAATGCAGCCCAGCCAGGATTATCTTCAGCAGGATGGTCTGCTTTTACCAAAGCCATCTATTGGAAAAATGTCTGAATTTAGGTTTGACTATTCTAAGGAAGACGCAAAGAATCGTCAAGTCAGAAGGGCCTTGACAGTCTGCTAATCCATTCAATTAATCATTCATTCAATAAACATTTATTAAGTGCCTACTGTCTGCCAGTCACTGTGCCAATGGAATCCAGTCTCTCTAGAGCTGGAAGGCAGCACAAAGGTGATGTGACTTGCCAAGGTTCCAACCCCCATGAAGTATCAGAGGGGGATTTCCTGGTTCTGTATTCAGTTCTCGGAGTGCTGTACCAAGTTACATTTGCTCAATAAATTTCTGAGGATCAGAGACTTAAGTCTGAAAGGAGCCTAAAAAATCATGAAGGGCAGCCTCCTTGCTTTACAAAAGGGGGAAACTAAGGCCCAACAGATTCAAGTGACGCCCAAATTCTCAAAAGGGCCAAGCCAGGACTGGGCCTTAGTCTCCTCTTGGAGCAGAGGAGGAAAGCAAAGCCCTGTCAGGTGGAGTGAAGTGCCAGAGCAGTCCAGAAGCCCTGCCTGGAAGGAGCTAACAGCTCTGGGAAGGTCTAGAACAGAGAGGACACACTCAGACCCACCCTGTAA